>NC_136627.1:37310954-37910954 GCF_933228915.1 Telmatherina bonti | reverse complement strand
GAATCTGATCTGGACTTTGGTCTGGACTCTGGTCTGGACTATGGTCTGGTTTTTGGTCTGGACTCTGGTCTTGACTCTGGTCTGGACTCTGGTCTGGACACTGGTCTGGACTCTGATCTGGACTCTGATCTGGACTCTGGTCTGGAAAATGGTCTGGACTCTGGTCTGGACTCTGGTCTGGACACTGGTCTGGACTCTGGTCTGGACTTTGATCTAGACACTGGTCTGGACTCTGATCTGGACACTGGTCTGGACTCTGGTCTGGACTCTGGTCTGGACACTGGTCTGGACTGTGGTCTGGTCTCTGGTCTGGACTCTGGTATGGACTCTGATCTGGTCTCTGGTCTGGACTCTGATCTGGACTCTGGTCTGGACTCTGGTCTGGAATCTGATCTGGACTCTGGTCTGGACACTGGTCTGGACACTGGTCTGGTCTCTGGTCTGGACTCTGGTCTGGACTCTGGTCTGGACACTGGTCTGGGCATTGGTCTGGACTCTGGTCTGGACTCTGGTCTGGACTCTGGTCTGGTCTCTGGTCTGGACTCTGGTCTGGACTCTGGTCTGGAAAATGGGCTGGACTCTGGTCTGGTTTCTGGTCTGGACTCTGATCTGGACTTTGGTCTGGAAAATGGTCTGGACTCTGGTCTGGACTCTGGTCTGGACACTGGTCTGGACACTGGTCTGGACTCTGGTCTGGTGTCTGGTCTGTACTCTGGTAAGGACTCTGATCTGGACTCTGGTCTGGACTCTGGTCTGGACTCTGGTCTGGAATCTGAACTGGACTCTGGTCTGGACTCAGGTCTTGTCTCTTGGTTTGAACCCCTATCTGGACTTTGGTCTGGACTCTGGTATGGTCTCTGGTCTGGTCTCTGGTCTGGACTCTGGTCTGGACTCTGATCTGGACTTTGGTGTGGACCCTGGTCTGGACTCTGGTCTAGAATCTGATCTGGACTCTGGTCTGGACTCTGGTCTGGTCTCTGGTCTGGACTCTGGTCTGGAAAATGGTCTGGACTCTGGTCTGGACACTGGTCTGGACTCTGGTCTGGACTCTGATCTGGACTTTGGTCTGTACTCTGATCTGTACTCTGATCTGGTCTCTGGTCTGGACTCTGGTCTGGACACTGGTCTGGACACTGGTCTGGTCTCTGGTCTGGACTCTGAACTGGACTTTGGTCTGGACTCTGGTATGGACTCTTGACTGGTTTCTGGTCTGGACTCCTATCTGGTCTCTGGTCTGGACTCTGGTCTGGACTATGGTCTGGACTCTGGTCTGGACTCTGATCTGGACATTGGTCTGGTCTCTGGTCTGGATACTGGTCTGGACTCTGGTCTGGACTTTGATCTGGACACTGGTCTGGACACTTGTCTGGTCTCTGGTCTGGACTCTGGTCTGGACACTGGTCTGGACACTGGTCTGCACTCTGATCTGGACTCTGGTCTGGAAAATGATCTGGACTCTGGTCTGGTTTCTGGTCTGGACCCTGATCGGGACTCTGGTCTGGTCTCTGGTCTGGACTCTGGTCTGGACTCTGGTCTGGTTTTTGGTCTGGACTCTGATCTGGACTCTGGTCTGGACTCTGGTCTGGACACTGGTCTGGACTCTGATCTGGACTCTGATCTGGACTCTGGTCTGGAAAATGGTCTGGACTCTGGTCTGGACTCTGGTCTGGACACTGGTCTGGACTCTGGTCTGGACTTTGATCTAGACACTGGTCTGGACTCTCATCTGGACACTGGTCTGGACTCTGGTCTGGTCTCTGGTCTGGACTCTGGTCTGGAAAATGGTCTGGACTCTGGTCTGGACTCTGGTCTGGACACTGGTCTGGACTCTGGTCTGGACTTTTATCTAGACACTGGTCTGGACTCTGATCTGGACACTGGTCTGGACTCTGGTCTGGTCTCTGGTCTGGACTCTGGTCTGGAAAATGGTCTGGACTCTGGTCTGTACTCTGGTCTGGACTTTGATCTAGACACTGGTCTGGACTCTGATCTGGACACTGGTCTGGACTCTGGTCTGGACTCTGGTCTGGACACTGGTCTGGACTCTGGTCTGGTCTCTGGTCTGGACTCTGGTATGGACTCTGATCTGGTCTCTGGTCTGGAGTCTGATCTGGACTCTGGTCTGGACTCTGGTCTGGACACTGGTCTGGACACTGGTCTGGACACTGGTCTGAACTTTGATCTAGACACTGGTCAGGACTCTGGTCTGGACTCTGGTCTAGAATCTGATCTATACTCTGGTCTGGACTTTGGTCTGGACAATGGTCTGGACTCTGGTCTGGACACTGGTCTGGACTCTGGTCTGGACTCTGGTCTGGACACTGGTCTCGACTCTGGTCTGGACTCTGGTCTGGTGTCTGGTCTGGACACTGGTCTGGACTCTGGTGTGGTCTCTGGTCTGGACTCTGATCTGGAATTTGGTCTGGACTCTGGTCTGGACACTGGTCTGGACTCTGATCTGGACAATGGTCTGGACTCTGATCTGATGTCTGGTCTGGACTTTGGTATGGACTCTGATCTGGACTCTGGTCTGGACTCTTTTCTGGACACTGGTCTGGTCTCTGGTCTGGACTCTGGTCTGGACTCTGGTCTGGAAACTAGTCTGGACTCTGATCTGGACTCTGGTCTGGTCTCTGGTCTGGACTCTGGTCTGGTCTCTGGTCTGGACTCTGGTCTGGAATCTGAACTGGACTCTGGTCTGGTCTCTGGTCTTGACTCTGGTCTGGAAAATGGTCTGGACTCTGGTCTGTACACTGGTCTGGACTCTGGTCTGGACACTGGTATGGACACTGGTCTGGACTCTGGTCTGGACTCTGGTCTGGACTCTGGTCTGGTCTCTGGTCTGGACACTGGTCTGGACACTGATCTGGACTCTGATCTGGACTCTGGTCTGGAAAATGATCTGGACTCTGGTCTGGTTTCTGGTCTGGACTCTGATCTTGACAATGGTCTGGACTCTGGTCTGGTCTCTGGTCTGGACTCTGGTCTGGAAACTGGTCTGGTCTCTGGTCTGAACTCTGGTCTGGACTCTGGTCTGGACATTTTTCTGGACTCTGATCTGGACTCTGGTCTGGTCTCTGGTCTGGACTCTGGTCTGGAATCTGAACTGGACTCTGGTCTGGACTCTGGTCTGGTCTCTGGTCTTGACTCTGGTCTGGACACTGGTCTGGACTGTGGTCTGGACACTGGTCTGGACGGTGGTCTGGTCTCTGGTCTGGACTCTGGTATGGACTCTGATCTGGTCTCTGGTCTGGACTCTGGTCTGGACTCTGGTCTGGACACTGGTCTGGACTGTGGTCTGGACACTGGTCTGGACTGTGGTCTTGTCTCTGGTTCTGGACTCTGGTATGGACTCTGATCTGGTCTCTGGTCTGGACTCTGATCTGGACTCTGGTCTGGACTCTGGTCTGGAATCTGATCTGGACTCTGGTCTGGACACTGGTCTGGACACTGGTCTGGTCTCTGCTCTGGACTCTGGTCTGGACTCTGGTCTGGACACTGATCTGGACTCTGGTCTGGACTCTGGTCTGGTGTCTGGTCTGTACTCTGGTATGGACTCTGATCTGGACTCTGGTCTGGACTCTGGTCTGGAATCTGAACTGGACTCTGGTCTGGACTCTGGTCTTGTCTCTTGGTTTGAACTCTGATCTGGACTTTGGTGTGGACCCTGGTCTGGACTCTGGTCTGGTCTCTGATCTGGACTCTGGTCTGGACACTGGTCTGGACTCTGGTCTGGACTCTGATCTGGACTTTGGTCTGTACTCTGGTCTGGACTCTGATCTGGTCTCTGGTATGGACTCTGGTCTGGACACTGGTCTGGACACTGGTCTGGTCTCTGGTCTGGACTCTGAACTGGACTTTTGTCTGGACTCTGGTATGGACTCTTGTCTGATTTCTGGTCTGGACTCCTATCTGGTCTCTGGTCTGGACTCTGGTCAGGTCTCTGGTCTGGACTCTGGTCTGGACTCTGATCTGGACACTGGTCTGGACTCTGGTCTGGACTCTGGTCTGGACACTGGTCTGGACTGTGGTCTGGTCTCTGGTCTGGACTCTGGTATGGACTCTGATCTGGTCTCTGGTCTGGAGTCTGATCTGGACTCTGGTCTTGACTCTGGTCTGGACACTGGTCTGGACACTGGTCTGGACTCTGGTCTGAACTTTGATCTAGACACTGGTCTGGACTCTGATCTGGACACTGGTCTGGACTCTGGTCTGGACTCTGGTCTGGACACTGGTCTGGACTGTGGTCTGGTATCTGGTCTGGACTCTGATCTGGACTCTGATTTGGACTCTGGTCTGGACTCTGATCTGGACTCTGGTCTGGACTCTGGTATGGACTCTGATCTGGACTCTGGTCTGGACTCTGGTCTGGACTCTGGTCTAGAATCTGATCTGGACTGTGGTCTGGACACTGGTCTGGACTCTGGTCTGGTCTCTGGTCTGGACTCTGGTCTGGAAACTGGTCTGGTCTCTGGTCTGAACTCTGGTCTGGACTCTGGTCTGGACATTTTTCTGGACTCTGATCTGGACTCTGGTCTGGTCTCTGGTCTGGACTCTGGTCTGGAATCTGAACTGGACTCTGGTCTGGACTCTGGTCTGGTCTCTGGTCTTGACTCTGGTCTGGACACTGGTCTGGACTGTGGTCTGGACACTGGTCTGGACGGTGGTCTGGTCTCTGGTCTGGACTCTGGTATGGACTCTGATCTGGTCTCTGGTCTGGACTCTGGTCTGGACTCTGGTCTGGACACTGGTCTGGACTGTGGTCTGGACACTGGTCTGGACTGTGGTCTGGTCTCTGGTCTGGACTCTGGTCTGGAAACTGGTCTGGTCTCTGGTCTGAACTCTGGTCTGGACTCTGGTCTGGACATTTTTCTGGACTCTGATCTGGACTCTGGTCTGGTCTCTGGTCTGGACTCTGGTCTGGAATCTGAACTGGACTCTGGTCTGGACTCTGGTCTGGTCTCTGGTCTTGACTCTGGTCTGGACACTGGTCTGGACTGTGGTCTGGACACTGGTCTGGACGGTGGTCTGGTCTCTGGTCTGGACTCTGGTATGGACTCTGATCTGGTCTCTGGTCTGGACTCTGGTCTGGACTCTGGTCTGGACACTGGTCTGGACTGTGGTCTGGACACTGGTCTGGACTGTGGTCTGGTCTCTGGTCTGGACTCTGGTATGGACTCTGATCTGGTCTCTGGTCTGGACTCTGATCTGGACTCTGGTCTGGACTCTGGTCTGGAATCTGATCTGGACTCTGGTCTGGACACTGGTCTGGACACTGGTCTGGTCTCTTGTCTGGACTCTGGTCTGGACTCTGGTCTGGACACTGATCTGGACTCTGGTCTGGACTCTGGTCTGGTGTCTGGTCTGTACTCTGGTATGGACTCTGATCTGGACTCTGGTCTGGACTCTGGTCTGGAATCTGAACTGGACTCTGGTCTGGACTCTGGTCTTGTCTCTTGGTTTGAACTCTGATCTGGACTTTGGTGTGGACCCTGGTCTGGTCTCTGGTCTGGTCTCTGATCTGGACTCTGGTCTGGACACTGGTCTGGACTCTGGTCTGGACTCTGATCTGGACTTTGGTCTGTACTCTGGTCTGGACTCTGATCTGGTCTCTGGTATGGACTCTGGTCTGGACACTGGTCTGGACACTGGTCTGGTCTCTGGTCTGGACTCTGAACTGGACTTTTGTCTGGACTCTGGTATGGACTCTTGTCTGATTTCTGGTCTGGACTCCTATCTGGTCTCTGGTCTGGACTCTGGTCAGGTCTCTGGTCTGGACTCTGGTCTGGACTCTGATCTGGACACTGGTCTGGACTCTGGTCTGGACTCTGGTCTGGACACTGGTCTGGACTGTGGTCTGGTCTCTGGTCTGGACTCTGGTATGGACTCTGATCTGGTCTCTGGTCTGGAGTCTGATCTGGACTCTGGTCTTGACTCTGGTCTGGACACTGGTCTGGACACTGGTCTGGACTCTGGTCTGAACTTTGATCTAGACACTGGTCTGGACTCTGATCTGGACACTGGTCTGGACTCTGGTCTGGACTCTGGTCTGGACACTGGTCTGGACTGTGGTCTGGTATCTGGTCTGGACTCTGATCTGGACTCTGATTTGGACTCTGGTCTGGACTCTGATCTGGACTCTGGTCTGGACTCTGGTATGGACTCTGATCTGGACTCTGGTCTGGACTCTGGTCTGGACTCTGGTCTAGAATCTGATCTGGACTGTGGTCTGGACTCTGGTCTGGTCTCTGGTCTGGATACTGGTCTGGACACTGGTCTGGACACTGGTCTGGACTCTGGTCTGAACTTTGATCTAGACACTGGTCTGGACTCTGATCTGGACACTGGTCTGGACATTTGTCTGGACTCTGATCTGGACTCTGGTCTGGTCTCTGGTCTGGACTCTGGTCTTGAATCTGAACTGGACTGTGGTCTGGACTCTGGTCTGGACTCTGGTATGGTCTCTGGTCTGGACTCTGGTCTGGACTCTGGTCTGGACACTGGTCTGGACTGTGGTCTGGACACTGGTCTGGACTGTGGTCTGGTCTCTGGTCTGGACTCTGGTCTGGACTCTGATCTGGTCTATGGTCTGGACTCAGATCTGGAATCTGATCTGGACTCTGGTCTGGACACTGGTCTGGACACTGGTCTGGTCTCTGGTCTGGACTCTGGTCTGGACTCTGGTCTGGACACTGATCTGGACTCTGGTCTGGAATCTGGTCTGGTCTCTGGTCTGGACTCTGGTCTGGACTCTGGTCTGGAAAATGGGCTGGACTCTGGTCTGGACACTGGTCTGGACACTGGTCTGGTCTCTGGTCTGGACTCTGGTCTGGACTCTGGTCTGGACACTGATTTGGACTCTGGTCTGGACTCTGGTCTGGTGTCTGGTCTGTACTCTGGTATGGACTCTGATCTGGACTCTGGTCTGGAATCTGAACTGGACTCTGGTCTGGACTCTGGTCTTGTCTCTTGGTTTGAACTCTGATCTGGACTTTGGTGTGGACCCTGGTCTGGACTCTGGTCTGGTCTCTGATCTGGACTCTGGTCTGGACACTGGTTTGGACTCTGGTCTGGACTCTGATCTGGACTTTGGTCTGTACTCTGGTCTGGACTCTGATCTGGTCTCTGGTATGGACTCTGGTCTGGACACTGATCTGGACACTGGTCTGGTCTCTGGTCTGGACTCTGAACTGGACTTTTGTCTGGACTCTGGTATGGACTCTTGTCTGGTTTCTGGTCTGGACTCCTATCTGGTCTCTGGTCTGGAGTCTGATCTGGACTCTGGTCTGGACTCTGGTCTGGACACTGGTCTGGACACTGGTCTGGACTCTGGTCTGAACTTTGATCTAGACACTGGTCTGGACTCTGATCTGGACACTGGTCTGGACTCTGGTCTGGACTCTGGTCTGGACACTGGTCTGGACTGTGGTCTGGTATCTGGTCTGGACTCTGATCTGGACTCTGATTTGGACTCTGGTCTGGACTCTGATCTGGACTCTGGTCTGGACTCTGGTATGGACTCTGATCTGGACTCTGGTCTGGACTCTGGTCTGGAGTCTGGTCTAGAATCTGATCTGGACTCTGGTCTGGACTCTGGTCTGGTCTCTGGTCTGGACTCTGGTCTGGACACTGGTCTGGACTCTGGTCTGAACTTTGATCTAGACACTGGTCTGGACTCTGATCTGGACACTGGTCTGGACATTTGTCTGGACTCTGATCTGGACTCTGGTCTGGTCTCTGGTCTGGACTCTGGTCTGGACTCTGGTCTGGACACTGGTCTGGACTGTGGTCTGGTCTCTGGTCTGAACTCTGGTCTGGACTCTGCTCTGGACACTAGTATGGACTCTGATCTGGACTCTGGTCTGGTCTCTGGTCTGGACACTGGTCTGGACTCTGATCTGGACTCTGATCTGGACTCTTGTCTGGACTCTGGTCTGAACTCTGGTCTTGAATCTGAACTGGACTCTGGTCTGGACTCTGGTCTGGTCTCTGGTCTGGACTCTGGTCTGGAAAATGGTCTGGACTCTGGTCTGGACTCTGGTCTGGACACTGGTCTGGACTCTGGTCTGGACTTTGATCTAGACACTGGTCTGGACTTTGATCTGGAGAGTGGTCAGGACTCTGGTCTGGACTCTGGTCTGGACACTGGTTTGGACTCTGGTCTGAACTCTGGTCTGGACTCTGGTCTGGACACTAATCTGGACTCTGATCTGGACTCTGGTCTGGTCTCTGGTCTGGACTCTGGTCTGGAATCTGAACTGGACTCTGGTCTGGACACTGGTCTGGACTCTGATCTGGACTCTGGTCTGGAAAATGATCTGGACTCTGGTCTGGACTCTGGTCTGGTGTCTGGTCTGGTCTCTGGTCTGGATACTGGTCTGGACTCTGGTCTGGACTTTGATCTGGACACTGGTCTGGACTCTGGTCTGGACTCTGGCCTGGACACTTGTCTGGTCTCTGGTCTGGACTCTGGTCTGGACACTGGTCTGGACACTGGTCTGGACTCTGATCTGGACTCTGGTCTGGAAAATGATCTGGACTCTGGTCTGGTTTCTGGTCTGGACCCTGATCGGGACTCTGGTCTGGACTCTGGTCTGGACTCTGGCCTGGACACTTGTCTGGTCTCTGGTCTGGACTCTGGTCTGGACACTGGTCTGGACACTGGTCTGGACTCTGATCTGGACTCTGGTCTGGAAAATGATCTGGACTCTGGTCTGGTTTCTGGTCTGGACCCTGATCGGGACTCTGGTCTGGACTCTGGTCTGGTCTCTGGTCTGGACTCTTGTCTGGACTCTGGTCTGGTTTTTGGTCTGGACTCTGATCTAGACACTGGTCTGGACTCTGATCTGGACACTGGTCTGGACTCTGGTCTGGTCTCTGGTCTGGACTCTGGTCTGGAAAATGGTCTGGACTCTGGTCTGGACTCTGGTCTGGACACTGGTCTTGACTCTGGTCTGGACTTTGATCTAGACACTGGTCTGGACTGTGGTCTGGTCTCTGGTCTGGACTCTGGTATGGAATCTGATCTGGTCTCTGGTCTGGAGTCTGATCTGGACTCTGGTCTGGACTCTGGTCTGGACACTGGTCTGGACTCTGGTCTGGACTCTGGTCTGAACTTTGATCTAGACACTGGTCTGGACTCTGATCTGGACACTGGTCTGGACTCTGATCTGGACACTGGTCTCGACTCTGGTCTGGACTCTGGTCTGGACACTGGTCTGGACTCTGGTCTGGTATCTGGTCTGGACTCTGATCTGGACTCTGATTTGAACTCTGGTCTGGACTCTGATCTGGACTCTGGTCTGGACTCTGATCCGGAAAATGGTCTGGACTCTGATCTGGATTCTGGTCTGGACTCTGGTATGGACTCTGATCTGGACTCTGGTCTGGACTCTAGTCTGGACACTAATCTGGACTCTGATCTGGACTCTGTTCTGGTCTCTGGTCTGGACTGTGGTCTGGAATCTGAACTTGACTCTGGTCTGGAAAATGGTCTGGACTCTGGTATGGACACTGGTCAGGACTCTGGTCTGGACTCTGGTCTGGTGTCTGGTCTGGACTCTGGTCTGGACACTGGTCTGGACTCTGGTCTGGTCTCTGGTCTGGATACTGGTCTGGACTCTGGTCTGGACTTTGATCTGGACACTGGTCTGGACTCTGGTCTGGACTCTGGCCTGGACACTTGTCTGGTCTCTGGTCTGGACTCTGGTCTGGACACTGGTCTGGACTCTGATCTGGACTCTGGTCTGGAAAATGATCTGGACTCTGGTCTGGTTTCTGGTCTGGACCCTGATCGGGACTCTGGTCTGGACTCTGGTCTGGTCTCTGGTCTGGACTCTGGTCTGGACTCTGGTCTGGTTTTTGGTCTGGACTCTGATCTGGACTCTGGTCTGGACTCTGGTCTGGACACTGGTCTGGACTCTGATCTGGACTCTGATCTGGACTCTGGTCTGGAAAATGGTCTGGACTCTGGTCTGGACTCTGGTCTGGACTGTGGTCTGGTCTCTGGTCTGGACTCTGGTATGGACTCTGATCTGGTCTCTGGTCTGGACTCTGGTCTGGACTCTGGTCTGGACACTGGTCTGGACTGTGGTCTGGACACTGGTCTGGACTGTGGTCTGGTCTATGGTCTGGACTCTGGTATGGACTTTGATCTGGTCTCTGGTCTGGACTCTGATCTGGACTCTGGTCTGGACTCTGGTCTGAAATCTGATCTGGACTCTGGTCTGGACACTGGTCTGGACACTGGTCTGGTCACTGGTCTGGACTCTGGTCTGGACTCTGGTCTGGACACTGGTCTGGACATTGGTCTGGACTCTGATCTGGACTCTGGTCTGGACTCTGGTCTGGTCTCTGGTCTTGACTCTGGTCTGGAAAATGGTCTGGACTCTGGTCTGGACACTGGTCTGGACTCTGGTCTGGACACTGGTCTGGTGTCTGGTCTGGACTCTGGTCTGGACACTGGTCTGGACTCTGGTCTGGTCTCTGGTCTGGATACTGGTCTGGACTCTGGTCTGGACTTTGATCTGGACACTGGTCTGGACTCTGGTCTGGACTCTGGCCTGGACACTTGTCTGGTCTCTGGTCTGGACTCTGGTCTGGACACTGGTCTGGACACTGGTCTGGACTCTGATCTGGACTCTGGTCTGGAAATTGATCTGGATTCTGGTCTGGTTTCTGGTCTGGACCCTGATCGGGACTCTGGTCTGGACTCTGGTCTGGTCTCTGGTCTGGACTCTGGTCTGGACTCTGGTCTGGTTTTTGGTCTGGACTCTGATCTGGACTCTGGTCTGGACAATGGTCTGGACTCTGATCTGGACTCTGATCTGGACTCTGGTCTGGACTCTGGTCTGGACACTGGTCTGGACTCTGATCTGGACTCTGATCTGGACTCTGGTCTGGAAAATGGTCTGGACTCTGGTCTGGACTCTGGTCTGGACTGTGGTCTGGTCTCTGGTCTGGACTCTGGTATGGACTCTGATCTGGTCTCTGGTCTGGACTCTGGTCTGGACTCTGGTCTGGACACTGGTCTGGACTGTGGTCTGGACACTGGTCTGGACTGTGGTCTGGTCTCTGGTCTGGACTCTGGTATGGACTTTGATCTGGTATCTGGTCTGGACTCTGATCTGGACTCTGGTCTGGACTCTGGTCTGGAATCTGATCTGGACTCTGGTCTGGACACTGGTCTGGACACTGGTCTGGTCTCTGGTCTGGACTCTGGTCTGGACTCTGGTCTGGACACTGGTCTGGACATTGGTCTGGACTCTGATCTGGACTCTGGTCTGGTCTCTGGTCTGGACTCTGGTCTGGAATCTGAACTGGACTCTGGTCTGGACTCTGGTCTGGACTCTGGTCTTGACTCTGGTCTGGAAAATGGTCTGGACTCTGGTCTGGACACTGGTCTGGACTCTGGTCTGGACACTGGTCTGGTGTCTGGTCTGGACTCTGGTCTGGACACTGGTCTGGACTCTGGTCTGGTCTCTGGTCTGGATACTGGTCTGGACTCTGGTCTGGACTTTGATCTGGACACTGGTCTGGACTCTGGTCTGGACTCTGGCCTGGACACTTGTCTGGTCTCTGGTCTGGACTCTGGTCTGGACACTGGTCTGGACACTGGTCTGGACTCTGATCTGGACTCTGGTCTTGAAATTGATCTGGATTCTGGTCTGGTTTCTGGTCTGGACCCTGATCGGGACTCTGGTCTGGACTCTGTTCTGGTCTCTGGTCTGGACTCTGGTCTGGACTCTGGTCTGGTTTTTGGTCTGGACTCTGATGTGGACTCTGGTCTGGACACTGGTCTGGACTCTGATCTGGACTCTGGTCTGGAAAATTGTCTGGACTCTGGTCTGGACTCTGGTCTGGACACTGGTCTGGACTCTGGTCTGGACTTTGATCTAGACACTGGTCTGGACTCTGATCTGGACACTGGTCTGGACTCTGGTCTGGTCTCTGGTCTGGACTCTGGTCTGGAAAATGGTCTGGACTCTGGTCTGGACTCTGGTCTGGACACTGGTCTGGACTCTGGTCTGGACTTTGATCTAGACACTGGTCTGGACTCTGATCTGGACACTGGTCTGGACTCTGGTCTGGTCTCTGGTCTGGACTCTGGTCTGGAAAATGGTCTGGACTCTGGTCTGGACTCTGGTCTGGACACTGGTCTTGACTCTGGTCTGGACTTTGATCTAGACACTGGTCTGGACTCTGATCTGGACACTGGTCTGGACTCTGGTCTGGACACTGGTCTGGACTGTGGTCTGGTCTCTGGTCTGGACTCTGGTATGGACTCTGATCTGGTCTCTGGTCTGGAGTCTGATCTGGACTCTGGTCTGGACTCTGGTCTGGACACTGGTCTGGACTCTGGTCTGGACTCTGGTCTGAACTTAATCTAGACACTGGTCTGGACTCTGATCTGGACAATGCTCTGGACTCTGATCTGGACACTGGTCTCGACTCTGGTCTGGACTCTGGTCTGGACACTGGTATGGACTCTGATCTGGACTCTGGTCTGGACTCTGGTCTGGACACTAATCTGGACTCTGATCTGGACTCTGGTCTGGTCTCTGGTCTGGACTCTGGTCTGGAATCTGAACTGGACTCTGGTCTGGACTCTGGTCTGGACTCTGGTCTTGACTCTGGTCTGGAAAATGGTCTGGACTCTGGTCTGGACACTGGTCTGGACTCTGGTCTGGACTCTGGTCTGGACACTGGTCTGGACTCTGGTCTGGACACTGGTCTGGACTCTGGTCTGGTTTCTGGTCTGGACTCTGGTCTGGACATTGATCTGGACACTGGCCTGGACTCTGGTCTGGACTCTGGTCTGGACACTGGTCTGGACTCTGATCTGGACACTGGTCTGGACTCTGGTCTGGTCTCTGGTCTGGACTCTGGTCGGCAAAATGGTCTGGACTCTGGTCTGGACTCTGGTCTGGACACTGGTCTGGACTCTGGTCTGGACTTTGATCTAGACACTGGTCTGGACTCTGATCTGGACACTGGTCTGGACCATGGTCTGGAAAATGGTCTGGACTCTGGTCTGGACACTGGTCTTGACTCTGGTCTGGACTTTGATCTAGACACTGGTCTGGACTCTGATCTGGACACTGGTCTGGACTCTGGTCTGGACTCTGGTCTGGACACTGGTCTGGACTGTGGTCTGGTCTCTGGTCTGGACTCTGGTATGGATTCTGATCTAGTCTCTGGTCTGGAGTCTGATCTGGACTCTGGTCTGGACACTGGTCTGGACACTGGTCTTGACTTTGGTCTGAACATTTTATCTAGACACTGGTCTGGACTCTGATCTGGACACTGGTCTGGACTCTGATCTGGACACTGGTCTCGACTCTGGTCTGGACTCTGGTCTGGACACTGGTCTGGACTGTGGTCTGGTATCTGGTCTGGACTCTGATCTGGACTCTGATTTGAACTCTGGTCTGGACTCTGATCCGGAAAATGGTCTGGACTCTGATCCGGATTCTGGTCTGGACTCTGGTATGGACTCTGATCTGGACTCTGGTCTGGACTCTGGTCTAGATTCTGATCTGGACTCTGGTCTGGACTCTGGTCTGGACTCTGGTCTGGACAATGGTCTGGACTCTGGTCTGGACACTGGTCTGGACTCTGGTCTGGACTCTGATCTGGACTCTGGTCTGGACTCTGGTCTGGACACTGGTCTGGTCTCTGGTCTGAACTCTGGTCTGGACTCTGGTCTGGACACTAGTGTGGACTCTGATCTGGACTCTGGTCTGGTCTCTGGTCTGGACTCTGGTCTGGAATCTGAACTGGACTCTGGCCTGGTCTCTGGTCTGGACTCTGGTCTGGAAAATGGTCTGGACTCTGGTCTGAACTCTGGTCTGGACTCTGGTCTGGACACTAGTCTGGACTCTGATCTGGACTCTGGTCTGGTCTCTGGTCTGGACTCTGGTCTGGAATCTGAACTGGACTCTGGTCTGGATTCTGGTCTGGTCTCTGGTCTTGACTCTGGTCTGGAAAATGGTCTGGACTCTGGTCTGGACACTGGTCTGGACTCTGGTCTGGACACTGGTCTGGACACAGGTCTGGACTCTGGTGTGGTCTCTGGTCTGGACTCTGATCTGGAATTTGGTCTGGAGTCAGGTCTGGACTCTGATCTGGTCTCTGGTCTGGACTCTGGTCTGGAATCTGAACTGGACTTTGGTCTGGACTCTGGTCTGGTTTCTGGTCTGGACTCTGATCTGGACTCTGATCTGGACTCTGGTCTGAAAAATGGTCCGGACTCTGGTCTGGACTCTGGTCTGGACACTGGTCTGGACTCTTTACTGGACTTTGATCTAGACACTGGTCTGGACTCTGATCTGGAAACTGGTCTGAACTCTGGTCTGGACTTTGATCTAGACACTGGTCTGGACTCTGATCTAGACACTGTTCTGGACTCTGGTCTGGACTCTGGTCTGGACACTGGTCTGGACTCTGGTCTGGACTCTGGTCTGGACACTGGTCTGGACTGTGGTCTGGTCTCTGGTCTGGACTCTGGTATGGATTCTGATCTTGTCTCTGGTCTGGAGTCTGATCTGGACTCTGGTCTGGACTCTGGTCTGGACTCTGGTCTGGACACTGGTCTTGACTCTGGTCTGAACTTTGATCTAGACACTGGTCTGGACTCTGATCTGGACACTGGTCTGGACTCTGATCTGGACACTGGTCTCGACTCTGGTCTGGACTCTGGTCTGGACACTGGTCTGGACTGTGGTCTGGTATCTGGTCTGGACTCTGATCTGGACTCTGATTTGAACTCTGGTCTGGACTCTGATCCGGAAAATGGTCTGGACTCTGATCTGGATTCTGGTCTGGACTCTGGTATGGACTCTGATCTGGACTCTGGTCTGGACTCTGGTCTAGATTCTGATCTGGACTCTGGTCTGGACTCTGGTCTGGACAATGGTCTGGACTCTGGTCTGGACACTGGTCTGGACTCTGGTCTGGACTCTGATCTGGACTCTGGTCTGGACTCTGGTCTGGACACTGGTCTGGTCTCTGGTCTGAACTCTGGTCTGGACTCTGGTCTGGACACTAGTGTGGACTCTGATCTGGACTCTGGTCTGGTCTCTGGTCTGGACTCTGGTCTGGAATCTGAACTGGACTCTGGCCTGGTCTCTGGTCTTGACTCTGGTCTGGAAAATGGTCTGGACTCTGGTCTGAACTCTGGTCTGGACTCTGGTCTGGACACTAGTCTGGACTCTGATCTGGACTCTGGTCTGGTCTCTGGTCTGGACTCTGGTCTGGAATCTGAACTGGACTCTGGTCTGGATTCTGGTCCTGTCTCTGGTCTTGACTCTGGTCTGGAAAATGGTCTGGACTCTGGTCTGGACACTGGTCTGGACACAGGTCTGGACTCTGGTGTGGTCTCTGGTCTGGACTCTGATCTGGAATTTGGTCTGGACTCAGGTCTGGACTCTGATCTGGTCTGTGGTCTGGACTCTGGTCTGGAATCTGAACTGGACTTTAGTCTGGACTCTGGTCTGGTTTCTGGTCTTGACTCTGATCTGGACTCTGATCTGGACTCTGGTCTGAAAAATGGTCCGGACTCTGGTCTGGACTCTGGTCTGGACACTGGTCTGGACTCTTTACTGGACTTTGATCTAGACACTGGTCTGGACTCTGATCTGGACAGTGGTCTGAACTCTGGTCTGGACTTTGATCTAGACACTGGTCTGGACTCTGATCTAGACACTGTTCTGGACTCTGGTCTGGACTCTGGTCTGGACACTGGTCTGGACTGTGGTCTGGTCTCTGGTCTGGACTCTTGTATGGACTCTGATCTGGTCTCTGGTCTGGAGTCTGATCTGGACTCTGGTCTGGACTCTGGTCTGGACACTGGTCTGGACTCTGATCTGGACACTGGTCTGTACTCTTATCTAGACACTGGTCTCGACTCTGGTCTGGACTCTGGTCTGGACACTGGTCTGGACTGTGGTCTGGTATCTGGTCTGGACTCTGATCTGGACTCTGATTTGAACTCTGGTATGGACTCTGATCTGGACTCTGGTCTGGACTCTGGTCTAGAATCTGATCTGGACTCTGGTCTGGACTCTGGTCTGGTCTCTGGTCTGGACTCTGGTCTGGACAATGGTCTGGACTCTGGTCTGGACACTGGTCTGGACTCTGGTCTGGACTCTGGTCTGGACACTGGTCTGGACTCTGGTCTGGACTCTGGTCTGGTGTCTGGTCTGGACACTGGTCTGGACTCTGGTGTGGTCTCTGGTCTGGACTCTGATCTGGAATTTGGTCTGGACTCTGGTCTGGACACTGGTCTGGACACTGGTCTGGACTCTGATCTGGAGACTGGTCTGGACTCTGGTCTGGACTCTGATCTGATGTCTGGTCTGGACTCTGGTATGGACTCTGATCTGGACTCTGGTCTGGACTCTGGTCTGGACACTGGTCTGGACACTAGTCTGGACTCTGATCTGGACTCTGGTCTGGTCTCTGGTCTGGACTCTGGTCTGGAATCTGAACTGGACTCTGGTCTGGATTCTGGTCTGGTCTCTGGTCTTGACTCTGGTCTGGAAAATGGTCTGGACTCTGGTCTGGACACTGGTCTGGACTCTGGTCTGGACACTGGTCTGGACACGGGTCTGGACTCTGGTGTGGTCTCTGGTCTGGACTCTGATCTGGAATTTGGTCTGGACTCAGATCTGGACTCTGGTCTGGACACTGGTCTGGACTCTGATCTGGACACTGGTCTGGACTCTGGTCTGGACTCTGATCTGGTGTCTGGTCTGGACTCTGGTATGGACTCTGATCTGGACTCTGGTCTGGACTCTGGTCTGGACACTGGTCTGGTCTCTGGTCTGAACTCTGGTCTGGACTCTGCTCTGGACACTAGTCTGGACTCTGATCTGGACTCTGATCTGGACTCTTGTCTGTACTCTGGTCTGAACTCTGGTCTTGAATCTGAACTGGACTCTGGTCTGGACTCTGGTCTGGTCTCTGGTCTGGACTCTGGTCTGGACACTGGTCTGGACTCTGGTCTGGACTTTGATCTAGACACTGGATCTTGACTTTGATCTGGAGACTGGTCTGGACTCTGGTCTGGACTCTGGTCTGGACACTGGTCTGGACTCTGGTCTGAACTCTGGTCTGGACTCTGGTCTGGACACTAATCTGGACTCTGATCTGGACTCTGGTCTGGTCTCTGGTCTGGACTCTGGTCTGGAATCTGAACTGGACTCTGGTCTGGACTCTGGTCTTGACTCTGGTCTGGAAAATGGTCTGGACTCTGGTCTGGACACTGGTCTGGACTCTGGTCTGGACTCTGGTCTGGACACTGGTCTGGACTCTGGTCTGGTCTCTGGTCTGGATACTGGTCTGGACTCTGGTCTGGACTTTGATCTGGACACTGGTCTGGACTCTGGTCTGGACTCTGGCCTGGACACTTGTCTGGTCTCTGGTCTGGACTCTGGTCTGGACACTGGTCTGGACACTGGTCTGGACTCATATCTGGACTCTGGTCTGGAAAATGATCTGGACTCTGGTCTGGTTTCTGGTCTGGACCCTGATCGGGACTCTGGTCTGGACTCTGGTCTGGTCTCTGGTCTGGACTCTGGTCTGGACTCTGGTCTGGTTTTTGGTCTGGACTCTGATCTAGACACTGGTCTGGACTCTGATCTGGACACTGGTCTGGACTCTGGTCTGGTCTCTGGTCTGGACTCTGGTCTGGAAAATGGTCTGGACTCTGGTCTGGACTCTGGTCTGGACACTGGTCTTGACTCTGGTCTGGACTTTGATCTAGACACTGGTCTGGACTCTGATCTGGACACTGGTCTGGACTCTGGTCTGGACACTGGTCTGGACTGTGGTCTGGTCTCTGGTCTGGACTCTGGTATGGACTCTGATCTGGTCTCTGGTCTGGAGTCTGATCTGGACTCTGGTCTGGACTCTGGTCTGGACACTGGTCTGGACTCTGGTCTGGACTCTGGTCTGAACTTTGATCTAGACACTGGTCTGGACTCTGATCTGGACACTGGTCTGGACTCTGATCTGGACACTGGTCTCGACTCTGGTCTGGACTCTGGTCTGGACACTGGTCTGGACTGTGGTCTGGTATCTGGTCTGGACTCTGATCTGGACTCTGATTTGAACTCTGGTCTGGACTCTGATCTGGACTCTGGTCTGGACTCTGATCCGGAAAATGGTCTGGACTCTGATCTGGATTCTGGTCTGGTCTCTGGTCTTGACTCTGGTCTGGAAAATGGTCTGGACTCTGGTCTGGACACTGGTCTGGACTCTGGTCTGGACACTGGTCTGGACACGGGTCTGGACTCTGGTGTGGTCTCTGGTCTGGACTCTGATCTGGAATTTGGTCTGGACTCAGGTCTGGACTCTGGTCTGGACACTGGTCTGGACTCTGATCTGGACACTGGTCTGGACTCTGGTCTGGACTCTGATCTGGTGTCTGGTCTGGACTCTGGTATGGACTCTGATCTGGACTCTGGTCTGGACTCTGGTCTGGACACTGGTCTGGTCTCTGGTCTGAACTCTGGTCTGGACTCTGCTCTGGACACTAGTCTGGACTCTGATCTGGACTCTGATCTGGACTCTTGTCTGGACTCTGGTCTGAACTCTGGTCTTGAATCTGAACTGGACTCTGGTCTGGACTCTGGTCTGGTCTCTGGTCTGGACTCTGGTCTGGAAAATGGTCTGGACTCTGGTCTGGACTCTGGTCTGGACACTGGTCTGGTCTCTGGTCTGAACTCTGGTCTGGACTCTGCTCTGGACACTAGTCTGGACTCTGATCTGGACTCTGATCTGGACTCTTGTCTGGACTCTGGTCTGAACTCTGGTCTTGAATCTGAACTGGACTCTGGTCTGGACTCTGGTCTGGTCTCTGGTCTTGACTTTGATCTGGAGACTGGTCTGGACTCTGGTCTGGACTCTGGTCTGAACTCTGGTCTGGACTCTGGTCTGGACACTAATCTGGACTCTGATCTGGACTCTGGTCTGGTCTCTGGTCTGGACTCTGGTCTGGAATCTGAACTGGACTCTGGTCTGGACTCTGGTCTTGACTCTGGTCTGGAAAATGGTCTGGACTCTGGTCTGGACACTGGTCTGGACTCTGGTCTGGACTCTGGTCTGGACACTGGTCTGGACTCTGGTCTGGTCTCTGGTCTGGATACTGGTCTGGACTCTGGTCTGGACTTTGATCTGGACACTGGTCTGGACTCTGGTCTGGACTCTGGCCTGGACACTGGTCTGGTCTCTGGGCTGAACTCTGGTCTGGACTCTGCTCTGGACACTAGTCTGGACTCTGATCTGGACTCTGATCTGGACTCTTGTCTGGACTCTGGTCTGAACTCTGGTCTTGAATCTGAACTGGACTCTGGTCTGGACTCTGGTCTGGTCTCTGGTCTGGACTCTGGTTTGGAAAATGGTCTGGACTCTGGTCTGGACTCTGGTCTGGACACTGGTCTGGACTCTGGTCTGGACTTTGATCTAGACACTGGTCTTGACTTTGATCTGGAGACTGGTCTGGACTCTGGTCTGGACTCTGGTCTGGACACTGGTCTGGACTCTGGTCTGAACTCTGGTCTGGACTCTGGTCTGGACACTAATCTGGACTCTGATCTGGACTCTGGTCTGGTCTCTGGTCTGGACTCTGGTCTGGAATC
The DNA here is from genome assembly GCF_933228915.1 of Telmatherina bonti. Taxonomy (NCBI): domain Eukaryota; kingdom Metazoa; phylum Chordata; class Actinopteri; order Atheriniformes; family Telmatherinidae; genus Telmatherina; species Telmatherina bonti. Next base: position 37,891,311 of record NC_136627.1, on the reverse strand, counting down.
TGAACTGGACTCTGGTCTGGACTCTGGTCTTGACTCTGGTCTGGAAAATGGTCTGGACTCTGGTCTGGACACTGGTCTGGACTCTGGTCTGGACTCTGGTCTGGACACTGGTCTGGACTCTGGTCTGGTCTCTGGTCTGGATACTGGTCTGGACTCTGGTCTGGACTTTGATCTGGACACTGGTCTGGACTCTGGTCTGGACTCTGGCCTGGACACTTGTCTGGTCTCTGGTCTGGACTCTGGTCTGGACACTGGTCTGGACACTGGTCTGGACTCATATCTGGACTCTGGTCTGGAAAATGATCTGGACTCTGGTCTGGTTTCTGGTCTGGACTCTGATCGGGACTCTGGTCTGGACTCTGGTCTGGTCTCTGGTCTGGACTCTGGTCTGGACTCTGGTCTGGTTTTTGGTATGGACTCTGATCTAGACACTGGTCTGGACTCTGATCTGGACACTGGTCTGGACTCTGGTCTGGTCTCTGGTCTGGACTCTGGTCTGGAAAATGGTCTGGACTCTGGTCTGGACTCTGGTCTGGACACTGGTCTTGACACTGGTCTGGACTCTGATCTGGACACTGGTCTGGACTCTGATCTGGACACTGGTCTCGACTCTGGTCTGGACTCTGGTCTGGACACTGGTCTGGACTGTGGTCTGGTATCTGGTCTGGACTCTGATCTGGACTCTGATTTGAACTCTGGTCTGGACTCTGATCTGGACTCTGGTCTGGACTCTGATCCGGAAAATGGTCTGGACTCTGATCTGGATTCTGGTCTGGACTCTGGTATGGACTCTGATCTGGACTCTGGTCTGGACTCTAGTCTGGACACTAATCTGGACTCTGATCTGGACTCTGTTCTGGTCTCTGGTCTGGACTCTGGTCTGGAATCTGAACTGGACTCTGGTCTGGAAAATGGTCTGGACTCTGGTCTGGACACTGGTCTGGACTCTGGTCTGGACTCTGGTCTGGTGTCTGGTCTGGACTCTGGTCTGGACACTGGTCTGGACTCTGGTCTGGTCTCTGATCTGGATACTGGTCTGGACTCTGGTCTGGACTTTGATCTGGACACTGGTCTGGACTCTGGTCTGGACTCTGGCCTGGACACTTGTCTGGTCTCTGGTCTGGACTCTGGTCTGGACACTGGTCTGGACACTGGTCTGGACTCTGATCTGGACTCTGGTCTGGAAAATGATCTGGACTCTGGTCTGGTTTCTGGTCTGGACCCTGATCGGGACTCTGGTCTGGACTCTGGTCTGGACTCTGGTCTGGACACTGGTCTGGACACTGGTCTGGACTCTGATCTGGACTCTGATCTGGACTCTGGTCTGGAAAATGGTCTTGACTCTGGTCTGGACTCTGGTCTGGACTGTGGTCTGGTCTCTGGTCTGGACTCTGGTATGGACTCGTATCTGGTCTCTGGTCTGGACTCTGGTTTGGACTCTGGTCTGGACACTGGTCTGGACTGTGGTCTGGACACTGGTCTGGACTGTGGTCTGGTCTCTGGTCTGGACTCTGGTATGGACTCTGATCTGGTCTCTGGTCTGGACTCTGATCTGGACTCTGGTCTGGACTCTGGTCTGGAATCTGATCTGGACTCTGGTCTGGACACTGGTCTGGACATTGGTCTGGACTCTGATCTGGACTCTGGTCTGGTCTCTGGTCTGGACTCTGGTCTGGAATCTGAACTGGACTCTGGTCTGGTCTCTGGTCTGGACTATGGTCTTGACTCTGGTCTGGAAAATGGTCTGGACTCTGGTCTAGACACTAGTCTGGACTCTGGTCTGGAATCTGGTCTGGTGTCTGGTCTGGACTCTGGTCTGGACACTGGTCTGGACTCTGGTCTGGTCTCTGGTCTGGATACTGGTCTGGACTCTGGTCTGGACTCTGATCTGGACTCTGGTCTGGACTATGGTCTGGACACTGGTCTGGACTCTGATCTGGACTCTGGTCTGGAAAATGGTCTGGACTCTGGTCTGGACTCTGGTCTGGACTTTGATCTAGACACTGGTCTGGACTCTGATCTGGACACTGGTCTGGACTCTGGTCTGGTCTCTGGTCTGGACTCTGGTCTGTAAAATGGTCTGGACTCTGGTCTGGACTCTGGTCTGGACACTGGTCTGGACTCTGGTCTGGACTTTGATCTAGACACTGGTCTGGACTCTGATCTGGACACTGGTCTGGACTCTGGTCTGGTCTCTGGTCTGGACTCTGGTCTGGAAAATTGCCTGGACTCTGGTCTGGACTCTGGTCTGGACACTGGTCTTGACTCTGGTCTGGACTTTGATCTAGACACTGGTCTGGACTCTGATCTGGACACTGGTCTGGACTCTGGTCTGGACACTGGTCTGGACTGTGGTCTGGTCTCTGGTCTGGACTCTGGTAAGGACTCTGATCTGGTCTCTGGTCTGGAGTCTGATCTGGACTCTGGTCTGGACTCTGGTCTGGACACTGGTCTGGACTCTGGTCTGGACTCTGGTCTGAACTTTGATCTAGACACTGGTCTGGACTCTGATCTGGACAATGCTCTGGACTCTGATCTGGACACTGGTCTCGACTCTGGTCTGGACTCTGGTCTGGACACTGGTATGGACTCTGATCTGGACTCTGATCTTGTCTCTGGTCTGGACACTAATCTGGACTCTGATCTGGACTCTGGTCTGGTCTCTGGTCTGGACTCTGGTCTGGAATCTGAACTGGACTCTGGTCTGGACTCTGGTCTGGACTCTGGTCTTGACTCTGGTCTGGAAAATGGTCTGGACTCTGGTCTGGACACTGGTCTGGACTCTGGTCTGGACTCTGGTCTGGACACTGGTCTGGACTCTGGTCTGGACACTGGTTCAGGACTCTGGTCTGGTCTCTGGTCTGGACTCTGGTCTGGACATTGATCTGGACTCTGGTCTGGACTCTGGTCTTGACTCTGGTCTGGACACTGGTCTGGACTCTGATCTGGACACTGGTCTGGACTCTGGTCTGGTCTCTGGTCTGGACTCTGGTCTGGAAAATGGCCTGGACTCTGGTCTGGACTCTGATCTGGACACTGGTCTGGACTCTGGTCTGGACTTTGATCTAGACACTGGTCTGGACTCTGATCTGGACACTGGTCTGGACTATGGTCTGGAAAATGGTCTGGACTCTGGTCTGGACACTGGTCTCGACTCTGTTCTGGACTCTGGTCTGGACACTGGTCTGGACTGTGGTCTGGTATCTGGTCTGGACTCTGATCTGGACTCTGATTTGAACTCTGGTCTGGACTCTGATCTGGTCTCTGGTCTGGAGTCTGATCTGGACTCTGGTCTGGACTCTGGTCTGGACACTGGTCTGGACACTGGTCTGGACTCTGGTCTGAACTTTGATCTAGACACTGGTCTGGCCTCTGATCTGGACACTGGTCTGGACTCTGATCTGGACTGTGGTCTGGTATCTGGTCTGGACTCTGATCTGGACTCTGATTTGAACTCTGGTCTGGACTCTGATCTGGACTCTGATCCGGAAAATGGTCTGGACTCTGATCTGGATTCTGGTCTGGACTCTGGTATGGACTCTGATCTGGACTCTGGTCTGGTCTCTGGTCTGGTCTCTGATCTTGACTCTGGTCTGGACTCTGATCTGGACTTTGGTGTGGACTCTGGTCTAGACTCTGGTCTGGTCTCTGATCTGGACTCTGGTCTGTACTCTTGTCTGGACTATGATCTGGTGTCTGGTCTGGACTCTGATCTGGACTCTGGTCTGGACTCTGGTCTGGTCTCTGGTCTGGACTCTGGTCTGGACACTGGTCTAGACTCTGGTCTGGACTCTGGTCTGGTGTCTGGTCTGGACACTGGTCTGGACTCTGGTGTGGTCTCTGGTCTGGACTCTGATCTGGAATTTGGTCTGGACTCTGGTCTGGAAAATGGTCTGGACTCTGGTCTGGACACTGGTCTGGACTCTGGTCTGGACTCTGGTCTGGTGTCTGGTCTGGACTCTGGTCTGGACACTGGTCTGGACTCTGGTCTGGTCTCTGGTCTGGATACTGGTCTGGACTCTGGTCTGGACTTTGATCTGGACACTGGTCTGGACTCTGGTCTGGACTCTGGCCTGGACACTTGTCTGGTCTCTGGTCTGGACACTGGTCTGGACACTGGTCTGGACACTGATCTGGTCTCCGATCTGGACTCTGGTCTGGAAAATGATCTGGACTCTGGTCTAGTTTCTGGTCTGGACTCTGATCGGGACTCTGGTCTGGACTCTGGTCTGGTCTCTGGTCTGGACTCTGGTCTGGACACTGGTCTGGTCTCTGGTCTGAACTCTGGTCTGGACTCTGGTCTGGACATTTGTCTGGACTCTGATCTGGACTCTGGTCTGGTCTCTGGTCTGGACTCTGGTCTGGAATCTGAACTGGACTCTGGTCTGGACTCTGGTCCGGTCTCTGGTCTTGACTCTGGTCTGGACACTGGTCTGGACTGTGGTCTGGACACTGGTCTGGACTGTGGTCTGGTCTCTGGTCTGGACTCTGGTATGGACTCTGATCTGGTCTCTGGTCTGGACTCTGGTCTGGACTCTGGTCTGGACACTGGTCTGGACTGTGGTCTGGACACTGGTCTGGACTGTGGTCTGGTCTCTGGTCTGGACTCTGGTATGGACTCTGATCTGGTCTCTGGTCTGGACTCTGAATTGGACTCTGGTCTGGACTCTGGTCTGGAATCTGATCTGGACTCTGGTCTGGACACTGGTCTGGACACTGGTCTGGACTTTGATCTAGACACTGGTCTGGACTCTGATCTGGACACTGGTCTGGACTCTGGTCTGGACTCTGGTCTGGACACTGGTCTGGACTCTGGTCTGGACACTGGTCTGGACTCTGGTCTGGACTCTGGTCTGGTGTCTGGTCTGGACTCTGGTCTGGACACTGGTCTGGACTCTGGTCTGGACTCTGGTCTGGTCTCTGGTCTGGACACTGGTCTGGACACTGGTCTGGACACTGATCTGGTCTCCGATCTGGACTCTGGTCTGGAAAATGATCTGGACTCTGGTCTAGTTTCTGGTCTGGACTCTGATCGGGACTCTGGTCTGGACTCTGGTCTGGTCTCTGGTCTGGACTCTGGTCTGGACACTGGTCTGGTCTCTGGTCTGAACTCTGGTCTGGACTCTGGTCTGGACATTTGTCTGGACTCTGATCTGGACTCTGGTCTGGTCTCTGGTCTGGACTCTGGTCTGGAATCTGAACTGGACTCTGGTCTGGACTCTGGTCCGGTCTCTGGTCTTGACTCTGGTCTGGACACTGGTCTGGACTGTGGTCTGGACACTGGTCTGGACTGTGGTCTGGTCTCTGGTCTGGACTCTGGTATGGACTCTGATCTGGTCTCTGGTCTGGACTCTGGTCTGGACTCTGGTCTGGACACTGGTCTGGACTGTGGTCTGGACACTGGTCTGGACTGTGGTCTGGTCTCTGGTCTGGACTCTGGTATGGACTCTGATCTGGTCTCTGGTCTGGACTCTGAATTGGACTCTGGTCTGGACTCTGGTCTGGAATCTGATCTGGACTCTGGTCTGGACACTGGTCTGGACACTGGTCTGGACTTTGATCTAGACACTGGTCTGGACTCTGATCTGGACACTGGTCTGGACTCTGGTCTGGACTCTGGTCTGGACACTGGTCTGGACTCTGGTCTGGACACTGGTCTGGACTCTGGTCTGGACTCTGGTCTGGACACTGGTCTGGACTCTGGTCTGGACTCTGGTCTGGTCTCTGGTCTGGACACTGGTCTGGACACTGGTCTGGACACTGATCTGGTCTCCGATCTGGACTCTGGTCTGGAAAATGATCTGGACTCTGGTCTAGTTTCTGGTCTGGACTCTGATCGGGACTCTGGTCTGGACTCTGGTCTGGTCTCTGGTCTGGACTCTGGTCTGGACACTGGTCTGGTCTCTGGTCTGAACTCTGGTCTGGACTCTGGTCTGGACATTTGTCTGGACTCTGATCTGGACTCTGGTCTGGTCTCTGGTCTGGACTCTGGTCTGGAATCTGAACTGGACTCTGGTCTGGACTCTGGTCCGGTCTCTGGTCTTGACTCTGGTCTGGACACTGGTCTGGACTGTGGTCTGGACACTGGTCTGGACTGTGGTCTGGTCTCTGGTCTGGACTGTGGTATGGACTCTGATCTGGTCTCTGGTCTGGACTCTGGTCTGGACTCTGGTCTGGACACTGGTCTGGACTGTGGTCTGGACACTGGTCTGGACTGTGGTCTGGTCTCTGGTCTGGACTCTGGTATGGACTCTGATCTGGTCTCTGGTCTGGACTCTGAATTGGACTCTGGTCTGGACTCTGGTCTGGAATCTGATCTGGACTCTGGTCTGGACACTGGTCTGGACACTGGTCTGGACTTTGATCTAGACACTGGTCTGGACTCTGATCTGGACACTGGTCTGGACTCTGGTCTGGACACTGGTCTGGACTGTGGTCTGGTCTCTGGTCTGGACTCTGGTAAGGACTCTGATCTGGTCTCTGGTCTGGAGTCTGATCTGGACTCTGGTCTGGACTCTGGTCTGGACACTGGTCTGGACTCTGGTCTGGACTCTGGTCTGAACTTTGATCTAGACACTGGTCTGGACTCTGATCTGGACAATGCTCTGGACTCTGATCTGGACACTGGTCTCGACTCTGGTCTGGACTCTGGTCTGGACACTGGTATGGACTCTGATCTGGACTCTGATCTGGACTCTGGTCTGGACACTAATCTGGACTCTGATCTGGACTCTGGTCTGGTCTCTGGTCTGGACTCTGGTCTGGAATCTGAACTGGACTCTGGTCTGGACTCTGGTCTGGACTCTGGTCTTGACTCTGGTCTGGAAAATGGTCTGGACTCTGGTCTGGACACTGGTCTGGACTCTGGTCTGGACTCTGGTCTGGACACTGGTCTGGACTCTGGTCTGGACACTGGTTCAGGACTCTGGTCTGGTCTCTGGTCTGGACTCTGGTCTGGACATTGATCTGGACACTGGTCTGGACTCTGGTCTTGACTCTGGTCTGGACACTGGTCTGGACTCTGATCTGGACACTGGTCTGGACTCTGGTCTGGTCTCTGGTCTGTACTCTGGTCTGGAAAATGGCCTGGACTCTGGTCTGGACTCTGGTCTGGACACTGGTCTGGACTCTGGTCTGGACTTTGATCTAGACACTGGTCTGGACTCTGATCTGGACACTGGTCTGGACTATGGTCTGGAAAATGGTCTGGACTCTGGTCTGGACACTGGTCTCGACTCTGGTCTGGACTCTGGTCTGGAGTCTGATCTGGACTCTGGTCTGGACTCTGGTCTGGACACTGGTCTGGACACTGGTCTGGACTCTGGTCTGAACTTTGATCTAGACACTGGTCTGGCCTCTGATCTGGACACTGGTCTGGACTCTGATCTGGACTGTGGTCTGGTATCTGGTCTGGACTCTGATCTGGACTCTGATTTGAACTCTGGTCTGGACTCAGATCTGGACTCTGGTCTGGACTCTGATCCGGAAAATGGTCTGGACTCTGATCTGGATTCTGGTCTGGACTCTGGTATGGACTCTGATCTGGACTCTGGTCTGGTCTCTGGTCTGGTCTCTGATCTTGACTCTGGTCTGGACTCTGATCTGGACTTTGGTGTGGACTCTGGTCTAGACTCTGGTCTGGTCTCTGATCTGGACTCTAGTCTTGACACTGGTCTGGACTCTGGTCTGGACTCTGATCTGGACTCTGGTCTGTACTCTTGTCTGGACTATGTTCTGGTGTCTGGTCTGGACTCTGATCTGGACTCTGGTCTGGACTCTGGTCTGGTCTCTGGTCTGGACTCTGGTCTGGACAATGGTCTGGACTCTGGTATGGACACTGGTCTGGACTCTGGTCTGGACATTTGTCTGGACTCTGATCTGGACTCTGGTCTGGACTCTGATCCGGAAAATGGTCTGGACTCTGATCTGGATTCTGGTCTGGACTCTGGTATGGACTCTGATCTGGACTCTGGTCTGGACTCTGGTCTGGACTCTGGTCTGGTGTCTGGTCTGGACTCTGGTCTGGACACTGGTCTGGACTCTGGTCTGGACTCTGGTCTGGTCTCTGGTCTGGACACTGGTCTGGACACTGGTCTGGACACTGATCTGGTCTCCGATCTGGACTCTGGTCTGGAAAATGATCTGGACTCTGGTCTAGTTTCTGGTCTGGACTCTGATCGGGACTCTGGTCTGGACTCTGGTCTGGTCTCTGGTCTGGACTCTGGTCTGGACACTGGTCTGGTCTCTGGTCTGAACTCTGGTCTGGACTCTGGTCTGGACATTTGTCTGGACTCTGATCTGGACTCTGGTCTGGTCTCTGGTCTGGACTCTGGTCTGGAATCTGAACTGGACTCTGGTCTGGACTCTGGTCCGGTCTCTGGTCTTGACTCTGGTCTGGACACTGGTCTGGACTGTGGTCTGGACACTGGTCTGGACTGTGGTCTGGTCTCTGGTCTGGACTCTGGTATGGACTCTGATCTGGTCTCTGGTCTGGACTCTGGTCTGGACTCTGGTCTCGACACTGGTCTGGACTGTGGTCTGGACACTGGTCTGGACTGTGGTCTGGTCTCTGGTCTGGACTCTGGTATGGACTCTGATCTGGTCTCTGGTCTGGACTCTGAATTGGACTCTGGTCTGGACTCTGGTCTGGAATCTGATCTGGACTCTGGTCTGGACACTGGTCTGGACACTGGTCTGGACTTTGATCTAGACACTGGTCTGGACTCTGATCTGGACACTGGTCTGGACTCTGGTCTGGACACTGGTCTGGACTGTGGTCTGGTCTCTGGTCTGGACTCTGGTAAGGACTCTGATCTGGTCTCTGGTCTGGAGTCTGATCTGGACTCTGGTCTGGACTCTGGTCTGGACACTGGTCTGGACTCTGGTCTGGACTCTGGTCTGAACTTTGATCTAGACACTGGTCTGGACTCTGATCTGGACAATGCTCTGGACTCTGATCTGGACACTGGTCTCGACTCTGGTCTGGACTCTGGTCTGGACACTGGTATGGACTCTGATCTGGACTCTGATCTGGACTCTGGTCTGGACACTAATCTGGACTCTGATCTGGACTCTGGTCTGGTCTCTGGTCTGGACTCTGGTCTGGAATCTGAACTGGACTCTGGTCTGGACTCTGGTCTGGACTCTGGTCTTGACTCTGGTCTGGAAAATGGTCTGGACTCTGGTCTGGACACTGGTCTGGACTCTGGTCTGGACTCTGGTCTGGACACTGGTCTGGACTCTGGTCTGGACACTGGTTCAGGACTCTGGTCTGGTCTCTGGTCTGGACTCTGGTCTGGACATTGATCTGGACACTGGTCTGGACTCTGGTCTTGACTCTGGTCTGGACACTGGTCTGGACTCTGATCTGGACACTGGTCTGGACTCTGGTCTGGTCTCTGGTCTGTACTCTGGTCTGGAAAATGGCCTGGACTCTGGTCTGGACTCTGGTCTGGACACTGGTCTGGACTCTGGTCTGGACTTTGATCTAGACACTGGTCTGGACTCTGATCTGGACACTGGTCTGGACTATGGTCTGGAAAATGGTCTGGACTCTGGTCTGGACACTGGTCTCGACTCTGGTCTGGACTCTGGTCTGGAGTCTGATCTGGACTCTGGTCTGGACTCTGGTCTGGACACTGGTCTGGACACTGGTCTGGACTCTGGTCTGAACTTTGATCTAGACACTGGTCTGGCCTCTGATCTGGACACTGGTCTGGACTCTGATCTGGACTGTGGTCTGGTATCTGGTCTGGACTCTGATCTGGACTCTGATTTGAACTCTGGTCTGGACTCTGATCTGGACTCTGGTCTGGACTCTGATCCGGAAAATGGTCTGGACTCTGATCTGGATTCTGGTCTGGACTCTGGTATGGACTCTGATCTGGACTCTGGTCTGGTCTCTGGTCTGGTCTCTGATCTTGACTCTGGTCTGGACTCTGATCTGGACTTTGGTGTGGACTCTGGTCTAGACTCTGGTCTGGTCTCTGATCTGGACTCTAGTCTTGACACTGGTCTGGACTCTGGTCTGGACTCTGATCTGGACTCTGGTCTGTACTCTTGTCTGGACTATGTTCTGGTGTCTGGTCTGGACTCTGATCTGGACTCTGGTCTGGACTCTGGTCTGGTCTCTGGTCTGGACTCTGGTCTGGACAATGGTCTGGACTCTGGTATGGACACTGGTCTAGACTCTGGTCTGGACTCTGGTCTGGTGTCTGGTCTGGACACTGGTCTGGACTCTGGTGTGGTCTCTGGTCTGGACTCTGATCTGGAATTTGGTTCCGGACTCTGGTCTGGAAAATGGTCTGGACTCTGGTCTGGACACTGGTCTGGACTCTGGTCTGGACTCTGGTCTGGTGTCTGGTCTGGACTCTGGTCTGGACACTGGTCTGGACTCTGGTCTGGTCTCTGGTCTGGATACTGGTCTGGACTCTGGTCTGGACTCTGGTCTCGACACTGGTCTGGACTGTGGTCTGGACACTGGTCTGGACTGTGGTCTGGTCTCTGGTCTGGACTCTGGTATGGACTCTGATCTGGTCTCTGGTCTGGACTCTGAATTGGACTCTGGTCTGGACTCTGGTCTGGAATCTGATCTGGACTCTGGTCTGGACACTGGTCTGGACACTGGTCTGGACTTTGATCTAGACACTGGTCTGGACTCTGATCTGGACACTGGTCTGGACTCTGGTCTGGACACTGGTCTGGACTGTGGTCTGGTCTCTGGTCTGGACTCTGGTAAGGACTCTGATCTGGTCTCTGGTCTGGAGTCTGATCTGGACTCTGGTCTGGACTCTGGTCTGGACACTGGTCTGGACTCTGGTCTGGACTCTGGTCTGAACTTTGATCTAGACACTGGTCTGGACTCTGATCTGGACAATGCTCTGGACTCTGATCTGGACACTGGTCTCGACTCTGGTCTGGACTCTGGTCTGGACACTGGTATGGACTCTGATCTGGACTCTGATCTGGACTCTGGTCTGGACACTAATCTGGACTCTGATCTGGACTCTGGTCTGGTCTCTGGTCTGGACTCTGGTCTGGAATCTGAACTGGACTCTGGTCTGGACTCTGGTCTGGACTCTGGTCTTGACTCTGGTCTGGAAAATGGTCTGGACTCTGGTCTGGACACTGGTCTGGACTCTGGTCTGGACTCTGGTCTGGACACTGGTCTGGACTCTGGTCTGGACACTGGTTCAGGACTCTGGTCTGGTCTCTGGTCTGGACTCTGGTCTGGACATTGATCTGGACACTGGTCTGGACTCTGGTCTTGACTCTGGTCTGGACACTGGTCTGGACTCTGATCTGGACACTGGTCTGGACTCTGGTCTGGTCTCTGGTCTGTACTCTGGTCTGGAAAATGGCCTGGACTCTGGTCTGGACTCTGGTCTGGACACTGGTCTGGACTCTGGTCTGGACTTTGATCTAGACACTGGTCTGGACTCTGATCTGGACACTGGTCTGGACTATGGTCTGGAAAATGGTCTGGACTCTGGTCTGGACACTGGTCTCGACTCTGGTCTGGACTCTGGTCTGGAGTCTGATCTGGACTCTGGTCTGGACTCTGGTCTGGACACTGGTCTGGACACTGGTCTGGACTCTGGTCTGAACTTTGATCTAGACACTGGTCTGGCCTCTGATCTGGACACTGGTCTGGACTCTGATCTGGACTGTGGTCTGGTATCTGGTCTGGACTCTGATCTGGACTCTGATTTGAACTCTGGTCTGGACTCTGATCTGGACTCTGGTCTGGACTCTGATCCGGAAAATGGTCTGGACTCTGATCTGGATTCTGGTCTGGACTCTGGTATGGACTCTGATCTGGACTCTGGTCTGGTCTCTGGTCTGGTCTCTGATCTTGACTCTGGTCTGGACTCTGATCTGGACTTTGGTGTGGACTCTGGTCTAGACTCTGGTCTGGTCTCTGATCTGGACTCTAGTCTTGACACTGGTCTGGACTCTGGTCTGGACTCTGATCTGGACTCTGGTCTGTACTCTTGTCTGGACTATGTTCTGGTGTCTGGTCTGGACTCTGATCTGGACTCTGGTCTGGACTCTGGTCTGGTCTCTGGTCTGGACTCTGGTCTGGACAATGGTCTGGACTCTGGTATGGACACTGGTCTAGACTCTGGTCTGGACTCTGGTCTGGTGTCTGGTCTGGACACTGGTCTGGACTCTGGTGTGGTCTCTGGTCTGGACTCTGATCTGGAATTTGGTTCCGGACTCTGGTCTGGAAAATGGTCTGGACTCTGGTCTGGACACTGGTCTGGACTCTGGTCTGGACTCTGGTCTGGTGTCTGGTCTGGACTCTGGTCTGGACACTGGTCTGGACTCTGGTCTGGTCTCTGGTCTGGATACTGGTCTGGACTCTGGTCTGGACTTTGATCTGGACACTGGTCTGGACTCTGGTCTGGACTCTGGCCTGGACACTTGTCTGGTCTCTGGTCTGGACTCTGGTCTGGACACTGGTCTGGACACTGGTCTGGACTCTGATCTGGACTCTGGTCTGGACTCTGGTCTGGTCTCTGGTCTGGTTTCTGGTCTGGACCCTGATCGGGACTCTGGTCTGGACTCTGGTCTGGTCTCTGGTGTGGACTCTGGTCTGGACTCTGGTCTGGTTTTTGGTCTGGACTCTGATCTGGACTCTGGTCTGGACTCTGGTCTGGACACTGGTCTGGACTCTGATCTGGACTCTGATCTGGAAAATGGTCTGGACTCTGGTTTGGACTCTGGTCTGGACTGTGGTCTGGACTGTGGTCTGGACACTGGTCTGGACTGTGGTCTGGTCTCTGGTCTGGACTCTGGTATGGACTCTGATCTGGTCTCTGGTCTGGACTCTGATCTGGACTCTGGTCTGGACTCTGGTCTGGAATCTGATCTGGACTCTGGTCTGGACACTGGTCTGGACACTGGTCTGGTCTCTGGTCTGGACTCTGGTCTGGACTCTGGTCTGGACACTGGTCTGGACATTGGTCTGGACTCTGATCTGGACTCTGGTCTGGTCTCTGGTCTGGACTCTGGTCTGGAATCTGAACTGGACTCTGGTCTGGACTCTGGTCTGGACTCTGGTCTGGACACTGGTCTGGACTCTGGTCTGGACACTGGTCTGGACTCTGGTCTGGACTCTGGTCTGGTGTATGGTCTGGACTCTGGTCTGGACACTGGTCTGGACTCTGGTCTGGACTCTGGTCTGGTCTCTGGTCTGGACACTGGTCTGGACACTGGTCTGGACACTGATCTGGTCTCTGATCTGGACTCTGGTCTGGAAAATGATATGGACTCTGGTCTAGTTTCTGGTCTGGACTCTGATCGGGACTCTGGTCTGGACTCTGGTCTGGTCTCTGGTCTGGACTCTGGTCTGGACACTGGTCTGGTCTCTGGTCTGAACTCTGGTCTGGACTCTGGTCTGGACATTTGTCTGGACTCTGATCTGGACTCTGGTCTGGTCTCTGGTCTGGACTCTGGTCTGGAATCTGAACTGGACTCTGGTCTGGACTCTGGTCCGGTCTCTGGTCTTGACTCTGGTCTGGACACTGGTCTGGACTGTGGTCTGGTCTCTGGTCTGGACTCTGGTATGGACTCTGATATGGTCTCTGGTCTGGACTCTGATCTGGACTCTGGTCTGGACTCTGGTCTGGAATCTCATCTGGACTCTGGTCTGGACACTGGTCTGGACACTGGTCTGGTCTCTGGTCTGGACTCTGGTCTGGACTCTGGTCTGGACACTGGTCTGGACATTGGTCTGGAGTCTGATCTGGACTCTGGTCGGGTCTCTGGTCTGGACTCTGGTCTGGACTCTGGTCTGGAAAATGGGCTGGACTCTGGTCTGGTTTCTGGTCTGGACTCTGATCTGGACTCTGGTTTCGAAAATGGTCTGGACTCTGGTCTGGACTCTGGTCTGTACACTGGTCTGGACACTGGTCTGGACTCTGGTCTGGTGTCTGGTCTGGACTCTGGTATGGACTCTGATCTGGACTCTGGTCTGGACTCTGGTCTGGACACTGATCTGGACTCTGATCTGGACTCTGGTCTGGACTCTGGTCTGGTCTCTGGTCTGGACACTGGTCTGGACACTGATCTGGACTCTGATCTGGACTCTGGTCTGGAAAATGATCTGGACTCTGGTCTGGTTTCAGGTCTGGACTCTGATCGGGACTCTGGTCTGGACTCTGGTCTGGACTCTGGTCTGGAATCTGATCTGGACTTTGGTCTGGACTCTGGTCTGGACTATGGTCTGGTTTTTGGTCTGGACTCTGATCTGGACTCTGGTCTGGAGTCTGGTCTGGACACTGGTCTGGACTCTGATCTGGACTCTGATCTGGACTCTGGTCTGGAAAATGGTCTGGACTCTGGTCTGGACTTTGGTGTGGACCCTGGTCTGGACTCTGGTCTGGTCTCTGATCTGGACTCTGGTCTGGACACTGGTCTGGACTCTGGTCTGGACTCTGATCTGGACTTTGGTCTGTACTCTGGTCTGGACTCAGATCTGGTCTCTGGTCTGGACTCTGGTCTGGACACTGGTCTTGACACTGGTCTGGTCTCTGGTCTGGACTCTGAACTGGACTTTGGTCTGGACTCTGGTATGGACTCTTGTCTGGTTTCTGGTCTGGACTCCTCTCTGGTCTCTGGTCTGGACTCTGGTCTGGTATCTGGTCTTGACTCTGGTCTGGACTCTGATCTGGACATTGGTGTGGACTCTGGTCTGGACTCTGGTCTGGTCTCTGATCTGGACTTTGGTCTTGATTCTGGTCTGGTCTCTGGTCTGGAAAATGGTCTGGTCTCTGGTCTGGACACTGGTCTGGACTCTGGTCTGGACTCTGGTCTGGACACTGGTCTGGACTCTGGTCTGGACACTGGTCTGGACTGTGGTCTGGTCTCTGGTCTGGACTCTGGTATGTACTCTGATCTGGTCTCTGGTCTGGACTCTGATCTGGACTCTGGTCTGGACTCTGGTCTGGAATCTGATCTGGACTCTGGTCTGGACACTGGTCTGGACACTGGTCTGGTCTCTGGTCTGGACTCTGGTCTGGACTCTGGTCTGGACACTGGTCTGGACATTGGTCTGGACTCTGATCTGGTGTCTGGTCTGTACTCTGGTATGGACTCTGATCTGGACTCTGGTCTGGACTCTGGTCTGGAATCTGAACTGGACTCTGGTCTGGACTCTGGTCTTGTCTCTTGGTTTGAACCCCTATCTGGACTTTGGTCTGGACTCTGGTATGGTCTCTGGTCTGGTCTCTGGTCTGGACTCTGGTCTGGACTCTGATCTGGACTTTGGTGTGGACCCTGGTCTGGACTCTGGTCTGGTGTCTGATCTGGACTCTGGTCTGGACACTGGTCTGGACTCTGGTCTGGACTCTGATCTGGACTTTGGTCTGTACTCTGGTCTGGACTCTGATCTGGTCTCTGGTCTGGACTCTGGTCTGGACACTGGTCTGGACACTGGTCTGTTCTCTGGTCTGGACTCTGAACTGGACTTTGGTCTGGACTCTGGTATGGACTCTTGTCTGGTTTCTGGTCTGGACTCCTATCTGGTCTCTGGTCTGGACTCTGGTCTGGTCTCTGGTCTGGACTCTGGTCTGGACTCTGATCTGGACATTGGTGTGGACTCTGGTCTGGACTCTGGTCTGGTCTCTGATCTGGACTTTGGTCTTGATTCTGGTCTGGTCTCTGGTCTGGACTCTGGTCTGGTCTCTGGTCTGGACTCTGGTCTGGTCTCTGGTCTGGTCTCTTGTCTGGACTCTGGTCTGGAAAATGGTCTGGACTCTAGTCTGGTTTCTGGTCTGGACTCTGGTGTGGACTCTGATCTGGAAAATGGTCTGGACTCTGATCTGGACTTGGGTCTGGACTCTGGTCTGGTCTCTGATCTTGACTCTGGTCTGGACTCTGGTCTGGACTTTGGTGTGGACTCTGGTCTACACTCTGGTCTGGACTCTGATCTGGACTCTGGTCTTGACACTGGTCTGGACTCTGGTCTGGACTCTGGTCTAGACTCTGGTCTGGTCTCTGATCTGGACTCTGGTCTTGACACTGGTCTGGACTCTGGTCTGGACTCTGATCTGGACTCTGGTCTTTACTCTTGTCTGGACTATGATCTGGTCTCTGGTCTGGACTCTGGTCTGGACACTGGTCTGGACACTGGTCTGGACTCTGGTGTGGACCCTGATCTGGACTTTGGTCTGGACTCTGGTCTGGTCTCTGATCTGGACTCTGGTCTTGACACTGGTCTGGACTCTGGTCTGGACTCTGGTCTGGACTCTGGTCTGGACACTGGTCTGCACATTGGTCTGGAGTCTGATCTGTACTCTGGTCGGGTCTCTGGTCTGGACTCTGGTCTGGACTCTGGTCTGGAAAATGGGCTGGACTCTGGTCTGGTTTCTGGTCTGGACTCTGATCTGGACTCTGGTTTGGAAAATGGTCTGGACTCTGGTCTGGACACTGGTCTGTACACTGGTCTGGACACTGGTCTGGACTCTGGTCTGGTGTCTGGTCTGGACTCTGGTATGGACTCTGGTCTGGACTCTGATCGGGACTCTGGTCTGGACTCTGGTCTGGTCTCTGGTCTGGAATCTGATCTGGACTTTGGTCTGGACTCTGGTCTGGACTATGGTCTGGTTTTTGGTCTGGACTCTGATCTGGACTCTGGTCTGGACACTGGTCTGGACACTGGTCTGGACTCTGGTGTGGACCCTGATCTGGACTTTGGTCTGGACTCTGGTCTGGTCTCTGATCTGGACTCTGGTCTTGACACTGGTCTGGACTCTGGTCTGGACTCTGGTCTGGACTCTGGTCTGGACACTGGTCTGCACATTGGTCTGGAGTCTGATCTGTACTCTGGTCGGGTCTCTGGTCTGGACTCTGGTCTGGACTCTGGTCTGGAAAATGGGCTGGACTCTGGTCTGGTTTCTGGTCTGGACTCTGATCTGGACTCTGGTCTGGAAAATGGTCTGGACTCTGGTCTGGACACTGGTCTGTACACTGGTCTGGACACTGGTCTGGACTCTGGTCTGGTGTCTGGTCTGGACTCTGGTATGGACTCTGGTCTGGACTCTGATCGGGACTCTGGTCTGGACTCTGGTCTGGTCTCTGGTCTGGAATCTGATCTGGACTTTGGTCTGGACTCTGGTCTGGACTATGGTCTGGTTTTTGGTCTGGACTCTGATCTGGACTCTGGTCTGGAGTCTGGTCTGGACACTGGTCTGGACTCTGATCTGGACTCTGATCTGGACTCTGGTCTGGAAAATGGTCTGGACACTGGTCTGGACTCTGGTCTGGACACTGGTCTGGACTGTGGTCTGGTCTCTGGTCTGGACTCTGGTATGGACTCTGATATGGTCTCTGGTCTGGACTCTGATCTGGACTCTGGTCTGGACTCTTGTCTGGAATCTCATCTGGACTCTGGTCTGGACACTGGTCTGGACACTGGTCTGGTCTCTGGTCTGGACTCTGGTCTGGACTCTGGTCTGGACACTGGTCTGGACATTGGTCTGGAGTCTGATCTGGACTCTGGTCGGGTCTCTGGTCTGGACTCTGGTCTGGACTCTGGTCTGGAAAATGGGCTGGACTCTGGTCTGGTTTCTGGTCTGGACTCTGATCTGGACTCTGGTTTCGAAAATGGTCTGGACTCTGGTCTGGACTCTGGTCTGTACACTGGTCTGGACACTGGTCTGGACTCTGGTCTGGTGTCTGGTCTGGACTCTGGTATGGACTCTGATCTGGACTCTGGTCTGGACTCTGGTCTGGACACTGATCTGGACTCTGATCTGGACTCTGGTCTGGACTCTGGTCTGGTCTCTGGTCTGGACACTGGTCTGGACACTGATCTGGACTCTGATCTGGACTCTGGTCTGGAAAATGATCTGGACTCTGGTCTGGTTTCAGGTCTGGACTCTGATCGGGACTCTGGTCTGGACTCTGGTCTGGACTCTGGTCTGGAATCTGATCTGGACTTTGGTCTGGACTCTGGTCTGGACTATGGTCTGGTTTTTGGTCTGGACTCTGATCTGGACTCTGGTCTGGAGTCTGGTCTGGACACTGGTCTGGACTCTGATCTGGACTCTGATCTGGACTCTGGTCTGGAAAATGGTCTGGACTCTGGTCTGGACTTTGGTGTGGACTCTGGTCTGGACTCTGGTCTGGTCTCTGATCTGGACTTTGGTCTTGATTCTGGTCTGGTCTCTGGTCTGGACTCTGGTCTGGTCTCTGGTCTGGTCTCTTGTCTGGACACTGGTCTGGACTCTGGTCTGGAAAATGGTCTGGTCTCTGGTCTGGACACTGGTCTGGACTCTGGTCTGGACTCTGGTCTGGACACTGGTCTGGACTCTGGTCTGGACACTGGTCTGGACTGTGGTCTGGTCTCTGGTCTGGACTCTGGTATGTACTCTGATCTGGTCTCTGGTCTGGACTCTGATCTGGACTCTGGTCTGGACTCTGGTCTGGAATCTGATCTGGACTCTGGTCTGGACACTGGTCTGGACACTGGTCTGGACTCTGGTCTGGTCTCTGGTCTGGACTCTGGTCTGGACTCTGATCTGGACTTTGGTCTGGACTCTGGTCTGGTTTCTGGTCTGGACTCTGGTCTGGACTCTTTTTTGGACTCTGGTCTGGACACTGGTCTGGACACTTGTCTGGACTCTGGTCTGGACTTTGATCTGGACACTGGTCTGGACTCTGGTCTGGACACTGGTCTGGTTCTTTGGTCTGGACTCTGATCTGGACTCTGGTCTGGACTCGGGTCTCGAATCTGATCTGGACTCTGGTCTGGACACTGGTCTGGTCTCTGGTCTGGACTCTGGTCTGGACACTGGTCTGGACTCTGATCTGGACACTGGTCTGGACTCTGATCTGGACTTTGGTGTGGACTCTGGTCTGGACTCTGGTCTGGTCTCTGATCTGGACTCTGGTCTTGACACTGGTCTGGACTCTGTTCTGGGCTCTGATCTGGACTCTGGTCTGTACTCTGGTCTGGACTCTGATCTGGTCTCTGGTATGGACTCTGGTCTTGACACTGGTCTGGACACTGGTCTGGACTCTGGTCTGGACTCTGGTTTGGACTATGGTCTGGACTCTGGTCTGGACTCTGGTCTGGACACTGGTCTGGACTCTGGTCTGGACTCTGGTCTGGTGTCTGGTCTGGACTCTGGTCTGGACTTTGATCTAGACACTGGTCTGGACTCTGATCTGGACACTGGTCTGGACTCTGGTCTGGACACTGGTCTGGTGTCTGGTCTGGACTCTGGTATGGACTCTGATCTGGACACTGGTCTGGTCTCTGGTCTGAACTCTGGTCTGGACTCTGGTCTGGACACTTGTCTGGACTCTGATCTGGACTCTGGTCTGGTCTCTGGTCTGGACTTTGGTCTGGAATCTAATAGGGACTCTGGTCTGGACTCTGGTCTGGTCTCTGGTCTGGACTCTGGTCTGGAAAATGGTCTGGACTCTGGTCTGGACACTGGTCTGGACTCTGATCTGGACACTGGTCTGGACTCTGGTCTGGACTCTGATCTGGTGTCTGGTCTGGACTCTGGTATGGACTCTGATCTGGACTCTGGTCTGGTGTCTGGTCTGGACTCTGGTCTGGACACTGGTCTGGACTCTGGTCTGGTCTCTCGTCTGGACTCTGGTCTGGACTTTGGTCTGGACTCTGGTCTGTACACTGGTCTGGACTCTGGTCTGGTGTCTGGTCTGGACTCTGGTATGGACTCTGATCTGGACACTGGTCTGGACACTGATCTGGACTCTGATCTGGACTCTGGTCTGGAAAATGATCTGGACTCTGGTCTGGTTTCAGGTCTGGACTCTGATCGGGACTCTGGTCTGGACTCTGGTCTGGTCTCTGGTCTGGAATCTGATCTGGACTTTGGTCTGGACTCTGGTATGGACTATGGTCATGTTTTTGGTCTGGACTCTGATCTGGACTCTGGTCTGGCGTGTGGTCTGGACACTGGTCTGGACTCTGATCTGGACTCTGATCTGGACTCTGGTCTGGAAAATGGTCTGGACTCTGGTCTGGACTTTGGTGTGGACCCTGGTCTGGACTCTGGTCTGGTCTCTGATCTGGACTCTGGTCTGGACACTGGTCTGGACTCTGGTCTGGACTCTGATCTGGACTTTGGTCTGTACTCTGGTCTGGACTCAGATCTGGTCTCTGGTCTGGACTCTGGTCTGGACACTGGTCTTTACACTGGTCTGGTCTCTGGTCTGGACTCTGAACTGGACTTTGGTCTGGACTCTGGTATGGACTCTTGTCTGGTTTCTGGTCTGGACTCCTCTCTGGTCTCTGGTCTGAACTCTGGTCTGGTATCTGGTCTTGACTCTGGTCTGGACTCTGATCTGGACATTGGTGTGGACTCTGGTCTGGACTCTGGTCTGGTCTCTGATCTGGACTTTGGTCTTGATTCTGGTCTGGGCTCTGGTCTGGACTCTGGTCTGGTCTCTGGTCTGGTCTCTTGTCTGGACTCTGGTCTAGACTCTGGTCTGGAAAATGGTCTGGTCTCTGGTCTGGACACTGGTCTGGACTCTGGTCTGGACTCTGGTCTGGACACTGGTCTGGACTCTGGTCTGGACACTGGTCTGGACTGTGGTCTGGTCTCTGGTCTGGACTCTGGTATGTACTCTGATCTGGTCTCTGGTCTGGACTCTGATCTGGACTCTGGTCTGGACTCTGGTCTGGAATCTGATCTGGACTCTGGTCTGGACACTGGTCTGGACACTGGTCTGGTCTCTGGTCTGGACTCTGGTCTGGACTCTGGTCTGGACACTGGTCTGGACATTGGTCTGGACTCTGATCTGGTGTCTGGTCTGTACTCTGGTATGGACTCTGATCTGGACTCTGGTCTGGACTCTGGTCTGGACTCTGGTCTGGAATCTGAACTGGACTCTGGTCTGGACTCTGGTCTTGTCTCTTGGTTTGAACCCCTATCTGGACTTTGGTCTGGACTCTGGTATGGTGTCTGGTCTGGTCTCTGGTCTGGACTCTGTTCTGGACTCTGATCTGGACTTTGGTGTGGACCCTGGTCTGGACTCTGGTCTGGTCTCTGATCTGGACTCTGGTCTGGACACTGGTCTGGACTCTGGTCTGGACTCTGATCTGGACTTTGGTCTGTACTCTGGTCTGGACTCTGATCTGGTCTCTGGTCTGGACTCTGGTCTGGACACTGGTCTGGACACTGGTCTGGTCTCTGGTCTGGACTCTGAACTGGACTTTGGTCTGGACTCTGGTATGGACTCTTGTCTGGTTTCTGGTCTGGACTCCTATCTGGTCTCTAGTCTGGACTCTGGTCTGGTCTCTGGTCTGAACTCTGGTCTGGACTCTGATCTGGACATTGGTGTGGACTCTGGTCTGGACTCTGGTCTGGTCTCTGATCTGGACTTTGGTCTTGATTCTTGTCTGGTCTCTTGTCTGGACTCTGGTCTGGTCTCTGGTCTGGTCCCTTGTCTGGACTCTGGTCTGGACTCTGGTCTGGAAAATGGTCTGGACTCTAGTCTGGTTTCTGGTCTGGACTCTGGTGTGGACTCTGGTCTGGACTCTGATCTGGACTTTGGTCTGGACTCTGGTCTGGTCTCTGGTCTGGTTTCTGGTCTATACTCTGATCTGGTCTCTGGTCTGGACTCTGGTCTGGTCTCTGGTCTGGACTCTGATCTGGACTTTGGTCTGGACTCTGGTCTGGTTTCTGGTCTGGACTCTGGTCTGGACTCTGGTCTGGACACTGGTCTGGACACTGATCTGGTCTTGGGTCTGGACTCTGGTCTGGTCTCTGGTCTGGTCTCTGATCTTGACTCTGGTCTGGACTTTGGTGTGGACTCTGGTCTAGACTCTGGTCTGGTCTCTGATCTGGACTCTGGTCTTGACACTGGTCTGGACTCTGGTCTGGACTCTGATCTGGACTCTGGTCTGTACTCTTGTCTGGACTATGATCCGGTCTCTGGTCTGGACTCTGGTCTGGACACTGGTCTGGACACTGGTCTGGTCTCTGGTCTGGACTCTGATCTGGACTTTGGTCTGGACTCTGGTCTGGTCTCTGGTCTGGTTTCTGGTCTATACTCTGATCTGGTCTCTGGTCTGGACTCTGGTCTGGTCTCTGGTCTGGACTCTGGTCTGGACTCTGATCTGGACTTTGGTCTGGACTCTGGTCTGGTTTCTGGTCTGGACTCTGGTCTGGACTCTTTTTTGGACTCTGGTCTGGACACTGGTCTGGACACTTGTCTGGACTCTGGTCTGGACTTTGATCTGGACACTGGTCTGGACTCTGGTCTGGACACTGGTCTGGTTCTTTGGTCTGGACTCTGATCTGGACTCTGGTGTGGACTCGGGTCTCGAATCTGATCTGGACTCTGGTCTGGACACTGGTCTGGTCTCTGGTCTGGACTCTGGTCTGGACACTGGTCTGGACTCTGATCTGGACACTGGTCTGGACTCTGATCTGGACTTTGGTGTGGACTCTGGTCTGGACTCTGGTCTGGTCTCTGATCTGGACTCTGGTCTTGACACTGGTCTGGACTCTGGTCTGGACACTGGTCTGGACACTGATCTGGACTTGGGTCTGGACTCTGGTCTGGTCTCTGGTCTGGTCTCTGATCTTGACTCTGGTCTGGACTTTGGTGTGGACTCTGGTCTAGACTCTGGTCTGGTCTCTGATCTGGACTCTGGTCTTGACACTGGTCTGGACTCTGGTCTGGACTCTGATCTGGACTCTGGTCTGTACTCTTGTCTGGACTATGATCCGGTCTCTGGTCTGGACTCTGGTCTGGACACTGGTCTGGACACTGGTCTGGTCTCTGGTCTGGACTCTGATCTGGACTTTGGTCTGGACTCTGGTCTGGACTCTGGTCTGGTCTCTGGTCTGGACTCTGGTCTGGACTCTGATCTGGACTTTGGTCTGGACTCTGGTCTGGTCTCTGGTCTGGTTTCTGGTCTATACTCTGATCTGGTCTCTGGTCTGGACTCTGGTCTGGTCTCTGGTCTGGACTCTGGTCTGGACTCTGATCTGGACTTTGGTCTGGACTCTGGTCTGGTTTCTGGTCTGGACTCTGGTCTGGACTCTTTTTTGGACTCTGGTCTGGACACTGGTCTGGACACTTGTCTGGACTCTGGTCTGGACTTTGATCTGGACACTGGTCTGGACTCTGGTCTGGACACTGGTCTGGTTCTTTGGTCTGGACTCTGATCTGGACTCTGGTGTGGACTCGGGTCTCGAATCTGATCTGGACTCTGGTCTGGACACTGGTCTGGTCTCTGGTCTGGACTCTGGTCTGGACACTGGTCTGGACTCTGATCTGGACACTGGTCTGGACTCTGATCTGGACTTTGGTGTGGACTCTGGTCTGGACTCTGGTCTGGTCTCTGATCTGGACTCTGGTCTTGACACTGGTCTGGACTCTGTTCTGGGCTCTGATCTGGACTCTGGTCTGTACTCTGGTCTGGACTCTGATCTGGTCTCTGGTATGGACTCTGGTCTTGACACTGGTCTGGACACTGGTCTGGACTCTGGTCTGGACTCTGATTTGGACTATGGTCTGGACTCTGGTCTGGACTCTGGTCTGGACACTGGTCTGGACTCTGGTCTGGACTTCTGTCTGGTGTCTGGTCTGGACTCTGGTCTGGACTTTGATCTAGACACTGGTCTGGACTCTGATCTGGACACTGGTCTGGACTCTGGTCTGGACACTGGTCTGGTGTCTGGTCTGGACTCTGGTATGGACTCTGATCTGGACACTGGTCTGGTCTCTGGTCTGAACTCTGGTCTGGACTCTGGTCTGGACACTTGTCTGGACTCTGATCTGGACTTTGGTCTGGAATCTAATAGGGACTCTGGTCTGGACTCTGGTCTGGTCTCTGGTCTGGACTCTGGTCTGGAAAATGGTCTGGACTCTGGTCTGGACTCTGATCTGGACACTGGTCTGGTCTCTGGTCTGAACTCTGGTCTGGACTCTGGTCTGGACACTTGTCTGGTCTCTGGTCTGGACTTTGGTCTGGAATCTAATAGGGACTCTGGTCTGGACTCTGGTCTGGTCTCTGGTCTGGACTCTGGTCTGGAAAATGGTCTGGACTCTGGTCTGGACACTGGTCTGGACTCTGATCTGGACACTGGTCTGGACTCTGGTCTGGACTCTGATCTGGTGTCTGGTCTGGACTCTGGTATGGACTCTGATCTGGACTCTGGTCTGGTGTCTGGTCTGGACTCTGGTCTGGACACTGGTCTGGACTCTGGTCTGGTCTCTCGTCTGGACTCTGGTCTGGACTTTGGTCTGGACTCTGGTCTGGTTTCTGGTCTGGACTCTGGTCTGGACTCTGGTCTGGACTCTGGTCTGGACACTGGTCTGGACACTGATCTGGACTTTGGTCTGGACTCTGGTCTGGACTCTGATCTGGAATTTGGTCTGGACTCTTTTTTGGACTCTGATCTGGACTTTGGTGTGGACTCTGATCTGGACTTTGGTGTGGACTCTGGTCTGGACTCTGGTCTGGTCTCTGATCTGGACTCTGGTCTTGACACTGGTCTGGACTCTGTTCTGGGCTCTGATCTGGACTCTGGTCTGTACTCTGGTCTGGACTCTGATCTGGTCTCTGGTATGGACTCTGGTCTTGACACTGGTCTGGACACTGGTCTGGACTCTGGTCTGGACTCTGATTTGGACTATGGTCTGGACTCTGGTCTGGACTCTGGTCTGGACACTGGTCTGGACTCTGGTCTGGACTTCTGTCTGGTGTCTGGTCTGGACTCTGGTCTGGACTTTGATCTAGACACTGGTCTGGACTCTGATCTGGACACTGGTCTGGACTCTGGTCTGGACACTGGTCTGGTGTCTGGTCTGGACTCTGGTATGGACTCTGATCTGGACACTGGTCTGGTCTCTGGTCTGAACTCTGGTCTGGACTCTGGTCTGGACACTTGTCTGGACTCTGATCTGGACTCTGGTCTGGTCTCTGGTCTGGACTTTGGTCTGGAATCTAATAGGGACTCTGGTCTGGACTCTGGTCTGGTCTCTGGTCTGGACTCTGGTCTGGAAAATGGTCTGGACTCTGGTCTGGACACTGGTCTGGACTCTGATCTGGACACTGGTCTGGACTCTGGTCTGGACTCTGATCTGGTGTCTGGTCTGGACTCTGGTATGGACTCTGATCTGGACTCTGGTCTGGTGTCTGGTCTGGACTCTGGTCTGGACACTGGTCTGGACTCTGGTCTGGTCTCTCGTCTGGACTCTGGTCTGGACTTTGGTCTGGACTCTGGTCTGGTTTCTGGTCTGGACTCTGGTCTGGACTCTGGTCTGGACTCTGGTCTGGACACTGGTCTGGACACTGATCTGGACTTTGGTCTGGACTCTGGTCTGGACTCTGATCTGGAATTTGGTCTGGACTCTTTTTTGGACTCTGATCTGGACTTTGGTGTGGACTCTGGTCTGGTCTCTGATCTGGGCTTTGGTCTTGATTCTGGTCTGGTCTCTGGTCTGGACTCTGGTCTGGTCTCTGGTCTGGACTCTGATCTGGACTCTGGTCTGGACTCTGATCTGGACTTTGGTCTTGACTCTGGTCTGGTCTATGGTCTGGACTCTGGTGTGGACTCTGATCTGGACTTTGGTCTGGACTCTGGTCTGGTCTCTGGTCTGGACTCTGGTCAGGACTCTGAAGTGGAATTTGGTCTGGACTCTGGTCTGGACTCTGATCTGGAAAATGGTCTGCACTCTGATCTGGACTTGGGTCTGGACTCTGGTCTGGTCTCTGGTCTGGTCTCTGATCTTGACTCTGGTCTGGACTCTGATCTGGACTTTGGTGTGGACTCTGGTCTAGACTCTGGTCTGGTCTCTGATCTGGACTCTGGTCTTGACACTGGTCTGGACTCTGGTCTGGACTCTGATCTGGACTCTGCTCTGCACTCTTGTCTGGTCTCTGATCTGGACACTGGTCTGGACTCTGGTCTGGACACTGGTCTGGACTCTGGTCTGGACTCTGGTCTGGACTCTGGTCTGGACTTTGGTCTGGACTCTGGTCTGGTCTCTGGTCTGGTTTGTGGTCTGGACTCTGATCTGGTCTCTGGTCTGGACTCTGGTGTGGTCTCTGGTCTGGACTCTGGTCTGGACTCTGATCTGGACTTTGGTCTGGACTCTGATCTGGACTTGGGTGTGGACTCTGGTCTGGACTCTGGTCTGGTCTCTGATCTGGACTTGGGTCTTGACTCTGGTCTGGTCTCTGGTCTGGACTCTGATCTGGTCTCTGGTTTGGACTCTGGTCTGGAATCTGAACTGGACTCTGGTCTGGACTCTGGTCTGGTCTCTCGTCTGGACTCTGATCTGGAGTCTGAAGTGGACTTTGGTCTGGACTCTGATCTGGTCTCTGGTCTGGACACTGGTCTGGAAAATGGTCTGGACTCTGGTCTGGACACTGGTCTGGACTCTGGTCTGGACTCTGGTCTGGTGTCTGGTCTGGACTCTGGTCTGGACACTGGACTGGACTCTGGTCTGGTCTCTGGTCGGGACTCTGATCTGGACTTTGGTCTGGACTCTGGTCTGGTTTCAGGTCTGGACTCTGGTCTGGACACTGGTCTAGACACTGATCTGGACTTTGGTCTGGACTCTGGTCTGGACTCTGATCTGGAATTTGGTCTGGACTCTTTTTTTGACTCTGGTCTGGTCTCTGGTCTGGACTCTGATCTAGACTCTGGTCTGGACTCGGGTCTCGAATCTGATCTGGACTCTGGTATGGACACTGGTCTGGTCTCTCGTCTGGACTCTGATCTGGAGTCTGAAGTGGACTTTGGTCTGGACTCTGATCTGGTCTCTGGTCTGGACTCTGGTCTGGAAAATGGTCTGGACTCTGGTCTGGACACTGGTCTGGACTCTGGTCTGGACTCTGGTATGGTGTCTGGTCTGGAATCTGGTCTGGACACTGGTCTGGACTCTGGTCTGGTCTCTGGTCTGGACTCTGATCTGGACTTTGGTCTGGACTCTGGTCTGGTTTCAGGTCTGGACTCTGGTCTGGACACTGGTCTAGTCACTGATCTGGACTTTGGTCTGGACTCTGGTCTGGACTCTGATCTGGAATTTGGTCTGGACTCTTTTTTGGACTCTGGTCTGGACACTGGTCTGGACACTTGTCTGGACTCTGGTCTGGACTCTGATCTGGACTCTGGTCTGGACTCGGGTCTCGAATCTGATCTGGACTCTGGTCTGGACACTGGTCTGGTCTCTGCTCTGGACTGTGGTCTGGACACTGGTCTTGGACTCTGATCTGGACTTGGGTCTGGACTCTGGTCTGGTCTCTGGTCTGGTCTCTGGTCGTGACTCTGGTCTGGACTCTGATCTGGACTTTGGTCTGGACTCTGGTCTGGTCTCTGATCTGGACTCTGGTCTTGACACTGGTCTGGACTCTGTTCTGGGGTCTGATCTGGACTCTGGTCTGGACTCTGGTCTTGACACTGGTCTGGACACTGGTCTGGACTCTAGTCTGGACACTGGTCTGGACTCTGGTCTGGACTCTGATTTGGACTATGGTCTGGACTCTGGTCTGGACTCTGGTCTGGACACTGGTCTGGACTCTGGTCTGGACTCTGGTCTGGTGTCTGGTCTGGACTCTGGTCTGGACTTTGATCTAGACACTGGTCTGGACTCTGATCTGGACACTGGTCTGGACTCTGGTCTGGACGCTGGTCTGGTGTCTGGTCTGGACTCTGGTATGGACTCTGATCTGGACACTGGTCTGGTCTCTGGTCTGGTCTCTGGTCTGGACTCTGGTCTGGAATCTG
The DNA here is from genome assembly GCF_933228915.1 of Telmatherina bonti. Taxonomy (NCBI): domain Eukaryota; kingdom Metazoa; phylum Chordata; class Actinopteri; order Atheriniformes; family Telmatherinidae; genus Telmatherina; species Telmatherina bonti. Next base: position 37,863,577 of record NC_136627.1, on the reverse strand, counting down.
ATCGGGCCTCTGGTCTGGACTCTGGTCTGGTCTTTGGTCTGGACTCTGGTCTGGAAAATGGTCTGGACTCTGGTCTGGACCCTGGTCTGGACTCTGATCTGGACACTGGTCTGGACTCTGGTCTGGACTCTGATCTGGTATCTGGTCTGGACTCTGGTATGGACTCTGATCTGGACTCTGGTCTGGTGTCTGGTCTGGACTCTGGTCTGGACACTGGTCTGGACACTGATCTGGACTTTGGTCTGGACTCTGGTCTGGACTCTGATCTGGAATTTGGTCTGGACTCTTTTTTGGACTCTGGTCTGGACTCTGATCTGGACTCTGGTATGGACTCTGATCTGGTGTCTGGTCTGGACTCTGATCTGGTCTCTGGTCTGAACTCTGGTCTGGACTCTGGTCTGGACACTTGTCTGGACTCTGATCTGGACTCTGGTCTGGTCTCTGGTCTGGACTTTGGTCTGGAATCTAATAGGGACTCTGGTCTGGACTCTGGTCTGGTCTCTGGTCTGGACTCTGGTCTGGAAAATGGTCTGGACTCTGGTCTGGACACTGGTCTGGACTCTGATCTGGACACTGGTCTGGACACTGGTCTGGACTCTGATCTGGTGTCTGGTCTGGACTCTGGTATGGACTCTGATCTGGACTCTGGTCTGGTGTCTGGTCTGGACTCTGGTCTGGACACTGGTCTGGACTCTGGTCTGGTCTCTCGTCTGGACTCTGGTCTGGACTTTGGTCTGGACTCTGGTCTGGTTTCTGGTCTGGACTCTGGTCTGGACTCTGGTCTGGACTCTGGTCTGGACACTGGTCTGGACACTGATCTGGACTTTGGTCTGGACTCTGGTCTGGACTCTGATCTGGAATTTGGTCTGGACTCTTTTTTGGACTCTGATCTGGACTTTGGTGTGGACTCTGGTCTGGTCTCTGATCTGGGCTTTGGTCTTGATTCTGGTCTGGTCTCTGGTCTGGACTCTGGTCTGGTCTCTGGTCTGGACTCTGATCTGGACTCTGGTCTGGACTCTGATCTGGACTTTGGTCTTGACTCTGGTCTGGTCTCTGGTCTGGACTCTGGTGTGGACTCTGATCTGGACTTTGGTCTGGACTCTGGTCTGGTCTCTGGTCTGGACTCTGGTCAGGACTCTGAAGTGGAATTTGGTCTGGACTCTGGTCTGGACTCTGATCTGGAAAATGGTCTGCACTCTGATCTGGACTTGGGTCTGGACTCTGGTCTGGTCTCTGGTCTGGTCTCTGATCTTGACTCTGGTCTGGACTCTGATCTGGACTTTGGTGTGGACTCTGGTCTAGACTCTGGTCTGGTCTCTGATCTGGACTCTGGTCTTGACACTGGTCTGGACTCTGGTCTGGACTCTGATCTGGACTCTGCTCTGCACTCTTGTCTGGTCTCTGATCTGGACACTGGTCTGGACTCTGGTCTGGACACTGGTCTGGACACTGGTCTGGTCTCTGGTCTGGACTCTGGTCTGGACTCTGGTCTGGACTCTGGTCTGGACTTTGGTCTGGACTCTGGTCTGGTCTCTGGTCTGGTTTGTGGTCTGGACTCTGATCTGGTCTCTGGTCTGGACTCTGGTGTGGTCTCTGGTCTGGACTCTGGTCTGGACTCTGATCTGGACTTTGGTCTGGACTCTGATCTGGACTTGGGTGTGGACTCTGGTCTGGACTCTGGTCTGGTCTCTGATCTGGACTTGGGTCTTGACTCTGGTCTGGTCTCTGGTCTGGACTCTGATCTGGTCTCTGGTTTGGACTCTGGTCTGGAATCTGAACTGGACTCTGGTCTGGACTCTGGTCTGGTCTCTCGTCTGGACTCTGATCTGGAGTCTGAAGTGGACTTTGGTCTGGACTCTGATCTGGTCTCTGGTCTGGACACTGGTCTGGAAAATGGTCTGGACTCTGGTCTGGACACTGGTCTGGACTCTGGTCTGGACTCTGGTCTGGTGTCTGGTCTGGACTCTGGTCTGGACACTGGACTGGACTCTGGTCTGGTCTCTGGTCGGGACTCTGATCTGGACTTTGGTCTGGACTCTGGTCTGGTTTCAGGTCTGGACTCTGGTCTGGACACTGGTCTAGACACTGATCTGGACTTTGGTCTGGACTCTGGTCTGGACTCTGATCTGGAATTTGGTCTGGACTCTTTTTTTGACTCTGGTCTGGTCTCTGGTCTGGACTCTGATCTAGACTCTGGTCTGGACTCGGGTCTCGAATCTGATCTGGACTCTGGTATGGACACTGGTCTGGTCTCTCGTCTGGACTCTGATCTGGAGTCTGAAGTGGACTTTGGTCTGGACTCTGATCTGGTCTCTGGTCTGGACTCTGGTCTGGAAAATGGTCTGGACTCTGGTCTGGACACTGGTCTGGACTCTGGTCTGGACTCTGGTATGGTGTCTGGTCTGGAATCTGGTCTGGACACTGGTCTGGACTCTGGTCTGGTCTCTGGTCTGGACTCTGATCTGGACTTTGGTCTGGACTCTGGTCTGGTTTCAGGTCTGGAATCTGGTCTGGACACTGGTCTAGTCACTGATCTGGACTTTGGTCTGGACTCTGGTCTGGACTCTGATCTGGAATTTGGTCTGGACTCTTTTTTGGACTCTGGTCTGGACACTGGTCTGGACACTTGTCTGGACTCTGGTCTGGACTCTGATCTGGACTCTGGTCTGGACTCGGGTCTCGAATCTGATCTGGACTCTGGTCTGGACACTGGTCTGGTCTCTGCTCTGGACTGTGGTCTGGACACTGGTCTTGGACTCTGATCTGGACTTGGGTCTGGACTCTGGTCTGGTCTCTGGTCTGGTCTCTGGTCGTGACTCTGGTCTGGACTCTGATCTGGACTTTGGTCTGGACTCTGGTCTGGTCTCTGATCTGGACTCTGGTCTTGACACTGGTCTGGACTCTGTTCTGGGGTCTGATCTGGACTCTGGTCTGGACTCTGGTCTTGACACTGGTCTGGACACTGGTCTGGACTCTAGTCTGGACACTGGTCTGGACTCTGGTCTGGACTCTGATTTGGACTATGGTCTGGACTCTGGTCTGGACTCTGGTCTGGACACTGGTCTGGACTCTGGTCTGGACTCTGGTCTGGTGTCTGGTCTGGACTCTGGTCTGGACTTTGATCTAGACACTGGTCTGGACTCTGATCTGGACACTGGTCTGGACTCTGGTCTGGACGCTGGTCTGGTGTCTGGTCTGGACTCTGGTATGGACTCTGATCTGGACACTGGTCTGGTCTCTGGTCTGGTCTCTGGTCTGGACTCTGGTCTGGAATCTGATCGGGCCTCTGGTCTGGACTCTGGTCTGGTCTTTGGTCTGGACTCTGGTCTGGAAAATGGTCTGGACTCTGATCTGGACACTGGTCTGGACTCTGGTCTGGACTCTGATCTGGTATCTGGTCTGGACTCTGGTATGGACTCTGATCTGGACTCTGGTCTGGTGTCTGGTCTGGACTCTGGTCTGGACACTGGTCTGGACACTGGTCTGGACACTGATCTGGACTTTGGTCTGGACTCTGGTCTGGACTCTGATCTGGAATTTGGTCTGGACTCTTTTTTGGACTCTGGTCTGGACTCTGATCTGGACTCTGGTATGGACTCTGATCTGATGTCTGGTCTGGACTCTGATCTGGACTCTGGTCTGGACTCTGGTCTCAAATCTGATCTGGACTCTGGTCTGGACACTGGTCTGGACTCTGGTCTGGACTCTGGTCTGGACACTGGTCTGGACTCTGATCTGGACTCTGGTCTGGACTCTTGTCTGGTCTCTTGTCTGGACTCTGGTCTGGACTCTGGTCTGGAAAATGGTCTGGACTCTAGTCTGGTTTCTGGTCTGGACTCTGATCGGGACTCTGGTCTGGACTCTGGTCTGGTCTCTGGTCTGGTCTCTGGTCTGGACTCTGGTGTGGACTCTGAAGTGGAATTTGGTCTGGACTCTGGTCTGGACACTGGTCTGGACTCTGGTGTGGACTCTGGTCTGGACACTGGTCTGGACTCTGATCTGGACTATGGTCTGGACTCTGGTCTGGTCTCTTGTCTGGACTCTGGTCTGGACTCTGATCTGGACTTTGGTCTGGACTCTGGTCTGGTCTCTGGTCTGGACTCTGGTGTGGACTCTGAAGTGGAATTTGGTCTGGACTCTGGTCTGGACACTGGTCTGGACTCTGGTGTGGACTCTGGTCTGGACACTGGTCTGGACTCTGATCTGGACTCTGGTCTGGACTCTGGTCTGGTCTCTTGTCTGGACTCTGGTCTGGACTTTGGTCTGGACTCTGGTCTGGTGTCTGGTCTGTACTCTGGTCTGGACACTGGTCTGGACTCTGGTGTGGACTCTGGTCTGGACACTGGTCTGGACTCTGATCTGGACTCTGGTCTGGACTCTGGTCTGGTCTCTTGTCTGGACTCTGGTCTGGACTTTGGTCTGGACTCTGGTCTGGTGTCTGGTCTGTACTCTGGTCTGGACTCTGATCTGGACTCTGGTATGGACTCTGATCTGGTGTCTGGTCTGGACTCTGATCTGGACTCTGGTCTGGACTCTGGTCTCAAATCTGATCTGGACTCTGGTCTGGACACTGGTCTGGACTCTGGTCTGGACTCTGGTCTGGACCCTGGTCTGGACTCTGATCTGGACTCTGGTCTGGACTCTTGTCTGGTCTCTTGTCTGGACTCTGGTCTGGACTCTGGTCTGGAAAATGGTCTGGACTCTAGTCTGGTTTCTGGTCTGGACTCTGATCGGGACTCTGGTCTGGACTCTGGTCTGGTCTCTGTTCTGGACTCTGGTCTGGACTCTGTTCTGGTCTCTGGTCTGGACTCTGGTGTGGACTCTGAAGTGGAATTTGGTCTGGACTCTGGTCTGGACACTGGTCTGGACTCTGGTCTGGACTCTGGTCTGGACACTGGTCTGGACTCTTATCTGGACTCTGGTCTGGACTCTGGTATGGTCTCTTGTCTGGACTCTGGTCTGGACTCTGATCTGGACTTTGGTCTGGACTCTGGTCTGGTCTCTGGTCTGGACACTGGTCTGGACTCTGATCTGGACTCTGGTCTGGACTCTGGTCTGGTCTCTTGTCTGGACTCTGGTCTGGACTCTGATCTGGACTTTGGTCTGGACTCTGGTCTGAACTCTGGTCTGGTGTCTGGTCTGGACAGTTGTCTGGACTCTGGTCTGGTGTCTGGTCTGGACTCTGGTCTGGACTTTGATGTAGACACTGGTCTGGACTCTGATCTGGACACTGGTCTGGACTCTGGTTTGGACTCTGGTCTGGTGTCTGGTCTGGACTCTGGTCTGGACACTGGTCTGGACTCAGGTCTGGTCTCTTGTCTGGACTCTGATCTGGACTTTGGTCTGGACTCTGGTCTGGTGTCTGGTCTGTACTCTGGTCTGGACTCTGATCTGGACTTTGGTCTGGACTCTGGTTTGGACTCTGGTCTGGACTCTGGTCTGGACTCTGGTCTGGACACTGTTCTGGACACTGATCTGGACTTTGGTCTGGACTCTGGTCTGGTCTCTGGTCTGGACTCTGGTCTGGACTCTGAAGTGGACTTTGGTCTGGACTCTGATCTGGTCTCTGGTCTGGTCTCTGGTCTGAACTCTGGTCTGGACTCTGGTGTGGACACTTGTCTGGACTTTGGTCTGGACTCTGATCTGGTCTCTGGTCTGGACTCTGGTCTGGAAAATGGTCTGGACTCTGGTCTGGACACTGGTCTGGACTCTGGTCTGGACTCTGGTCTGGTGTCTGGTCTGGACTCTGGTCTGGACACTGGTCGGGACTCTGGTCTGGTCTCTGGTCTGGTTTCAGGTCTGGACTCTGGTCTGGACACTGGTCTAGTCACTGATCTGGACTTTGGTCTGGACTCTGGTCTGGACTCTGATCTGGAATTTGGTCTGGACTCTTTTTTGGACTCTGGTCTGGACACTGGTCTGGACACTTGTCTGGACTCTGGTCTGGACTTTGATCTGGACACTGGTCTGGACTCTGGTCTGGACACTGGTCTGGTCTCTGGTCTGGACTCTGATTTGGACTCTGGTCTGGACTCGGGTCTCGAATCTGATCTGGACTCTGGTCTGGACACTGGTCTGGTCTCTGCTCTGGACTGTGGTCTGGACACTGGTCTTGGACTCTGATCTGGACTTGGGTCTGGACTCTGGTCTGGTCTCTGGTCTGGTCTCTGGTCGTGACTCTGGTCTGGACTCTGATCTGGACTTTGGACTGGACTCTGGTCTGGTCTCTGATCTGGACTCTGGTCTTGACACTGGTCTGGACTCTGTTCTGGGCTCTGATCTGGACTCTGGTCTGTACTCTGGTCTGGACTCTGATCTGGTCTCTGGTCTGGACTCTGGTCTTGACACTGGTCTGGACACTGGTCTGGACTCTGGTCTGGACACTGGTCTGGACTCTGGTCTGGACTCTGATTAGGACTATGGTCTGGACTCTGGTCTGGACTCTGGTCTGGACACTGGTCTGGACTCTGGTCTGGACTCTGGTCTGGTGTCTGGTCTGGACTCTGGTCTGGACTTTGATCTAGACACTGGTCTGGACTCTGATCTGGACACTGGTATGGACTCTGGTCTGGACGCTGGTCTGGTGTCTGGTCTGGACTCTGGTCTGGACTCTGATCTGGACACTGGTCTGGTCTCTGGTCTGGTCTCTGGTCTGGACTCTGGTCTGGAATCTGGTCTGGTCTTTGGTCTGGACTCTGGTCTGGAAAATGGTCTGGACTCTGGTCTGGACACTGGTCTGGACTCTGATCTGGACACTGGTCTGGACTCTGGTCTGGTTTCTGGTCTGGACTCTGGTCTGGTGTCTGGTCTGGACTCTGGTCTGGACACTGGTCTGGACTCTGGTCTGGTCTCTCGTCTTGACTCTGGTCTGGACTTTGGTCTGGACTCTGGTCTGGTTTCTGGTCTGGACTCTGGTCTGGACTCTGGTCTGGACACTGGTCTGGACACTGATCTGGACTTTGGTCTGGACTCTGGTCTGGACTCTGATCTGGTTTCTGGTCTGGACTCTGGTCTGGACACTGGTCTGGACACTGATCTGGACTTTGGTCTGGACTCTGGTCTGGACTCTGATCTGGAATTTGGTCTGGACTCTTTTTTGGACTCTGGTCTGGACTCTGATCTGGACTCTGGTATGGACTCTGATCTGGTGTCTGGTCTGGACTCTGATCTGGACTCTGGTCTGGACTCTGGTCTCAAATCTGATCTGGACTCTGGTCGGTACACTGGTCTGGACTCTGGTCTGGACTCTGGTCTGGACACTGGTCTGGACTCTGATCTGGACTCTGGTCTGGACTCTTGTCTGGTCTCTTGTCTGGACTCTGGTCTGGACTCTGGTCTGGAAAATGGTCTGGACTCTAGTCTTGTTTCTGGTCTGGACTCTGATCGGGACTCTGGTCTGGACTCTGGTCTGGTCTCTGTTCTGGACTCTGGTCTGGACTCAGGTCTGGTCTCTGGTCTGGACTCTGGTGTGGACTCTGAAGTGGAATTTGGTCTGGACTCTGGTCTGGACACTGGTCTGGACTCTGGTCTGGACTCACGTCTGGACACTGGTCTGGACTCTGATCTGGACTCTGGTCTGGACTCTGGTCTGGTCTCTTGTCTGGACTCTGGTCTGGACTCTGATCTGGACTTTGGTCTGGACTCTGGTCTGGTCTCTGGTCTGGACTCTGGTCTGGACTCTGAAGTGGACTTTGGTCTGGACACTGGTCTGGACTCTGGTCTGGACTCTTATCTGGACTCTGGTCTGGACTCTGATCTGGACTCTGGTCTGGACTCTGGTCTGGACACTGGTCTGGACTCTGGTCTGGACTCTTATCTGGACTCTGGTGTGGACTCTGAAGTGGAATTTGGTCTGGACTCTGGTCTGGACACTCGTCTGGACTCTGGTCTGGTCTCTGGTCTGGACTCTGGTGTGGACTCTGAAGTGGAATTTGGTCTGGACTCTGGTCTGGACACTGGTCTGGACTCTGGTCTGGACTCTGATCTGGACTCTGGTCTGGACTCTGGTCTGGACTCTGATCTGGACTCTGGTCTGAACTCTGGACTTTAATCTGATCTGGACTCTGTTCTGGACTCTAGTCTGGTCTCTGGTCTGGACACTGGTCTGGTCTCTGGTCTGGACTCTGGTCTGGACTTTGATCTAGACACTGGTCTGGACTCTGATCTGGACACTGGTCTGGACTCTGGTCTGGACACTGGTCTGGACTGTGGTCTGGTCTCTGGTCTGGACTCTGATCTGGACTCTGATTTGGACTCTGGTCTGGACTCTGATCTGGACTCTGGTCTGGACTCTGGTCTGGACACTGATCTGGATTCTGGTCTGGACTCTGGTATGGACTCTGATCTGGACTCTGGTCTGGACTCTGGTCTGGACACTGGTCTGGACTCTGGTCTGAACTCTGGTCTGGTGTCTGGTCTGGACAGTTGTCTGGACTCTGGTCTGGTGTCTGGTCTGGACTCTGGTCTGGACTTTGATGTAGACACTGGTCTGGACTGATCTGGACACTGGTCTGGACTCTGGTTTGGACTCTGGTCTGGTGTCTGGTCTGGACTCTGGTCTGGACACTGGTCTGGACTCTGGTCTGGTCTCTGGTCTGGACTCTTATCTGGACTTTGGTCTGGACTCTGGTCTGGTGTCTGGTCTGGACTCTGGTCTGGACTCTGATCTGGACTTTGGTCTGGACTATGGTCTGGTCTCTGGTCTGGACTCTGGTCTGGACTCTGGTCTGGACACTGTTCTGGACACTGATCTGGACTTTGGTCTGGACTCTGGTCTGGTCTCTGGTCTGGACTCTGGTCTGGACTCGGGTCTGGACTCTGAAGTGGACTTTGGTCTGGACTCTGATCTGGTCTCTGGTCTTGACTCTGGTCTGGTCTCTGGTCTGGACTCTGGTGTGGACACTGGTCTGGACTCTGGTCTGGTCTCTGGTCTGGACACTGGTCTGGTCTCTGGTCTGAACTCTGGTCTGTACTCTGGTCTGGACACTTGTCTGGACTCTGATCTGGACTCTGGTCTGGTCTCTGGTCTGGACTCTGGTCTGGAATCTGATCGGGTCTCTGGTCTGGACTCTGGTCTGGAAAATGGTCTGGACTCTGGTCTGGACACTGGTCTGGACTCTGGTCTGGACTCTGGTCTGGTGTCTGGTCTGGACTCTGGTCTGGACACTGGTCTGGACTCTGGTCTGGTCTCTGGTCTGGACTCTGATCTGGACTTTGGTCTGGACTCTGGCCTGGTGTCTGGTCTGGACTCTGGTCTGGACTCTGATCTGGACTTTGGTCTGGACTCTGGTCTGGTCTCTGGTCTGGACTCTGGTCTGGACTCTGGTCTGGACACTGGTCTGGACACTGATCTGGACTTTGGTCTGGACTCTGGTCTGGTCTCTGGTCTGGACTCTGAAGTGGACTTTTGTCTGGACTCTGATCTGGTCTCTGGTCTTGACTCTGGTCTGGTCTCTGGTCTGGACTCTGGTGTGGACTCTGAAGTGGACTTTGGTCTGGACTCTGGTCTGGACACTGGTCTGGACTCTGATCTGGACTCTGGTCTGGCCTCCTGTCTGGACTCTGATCTGGACTTTGGTCTGGACTCTTATCTGGACTCTGGTCTGGACTCTGATCTGGACTCTGGTCTTGACTCTTGTCTGGACTCTGATCTGGACTCTGGTCTGAACTCTGGACTTTGATCTGATCTGGACTCTGTTCTGGACTCGGGTCTCGAATCTGATCTGGACTCTGGTCTGGACACTGGTCTGGTCTCTGCTCTGGACTGTGGTCTGGACACTGGTCTTGGACTCTGATCTGGACATGGGTCTGGACTCTGGTCTGGTCTCTGGTCTGGTCTCTGGTTGTGACTCTGGTCTGGACTCTGATCTGGACTTTGGTCTGGACTCTGGTCTGGTCTCTGATCTGGACTCTGGTCTTGACACTGGTCTGGACTCTGTTCTGGGCTCTGATCTGGACTCTGGTCTGTACTCTGGTCTGGACTCTGATCTGGTCTCTGGTCTGGACTCTGGTCTTGACACTGGTCTGGACACTGGTCTGGACTCTGGTCTGGACACTGGTCTGGACTCTGGTCTGGACTCTGATTTGGACTATGGTCTGGACTCTGGTCTGGACTCTGTTCTGGACACTGGTCTGGACTCTGGTCTGGACTCTGGTCTGGTGTCTGGTCTGGACTCTGGTCTGGACTTTGATCTAGACACTGGTCTGGACTCTGGTCTGGTCTCTGGTCTGGACTCTGGTCTGGAATCTGATCGGGACTCTGGTCTGGACTCTGGTCTGGTCTTTGGTCTGGACTCTGGTCTGGAAAATGGTCTGGACTCTGGTCTGGACACTGGTCTGGACTCTGATCTGGACACTGGTCTGTACTCTGGTCTGGACTCTGATCTGGTGTCTGGTCTGGACTCTGGTATGGACTCTGGTCTGGACTCTGGTCTGGAAAATGGTCTGGACTCTGGTCTGGACACTGGTCTGGACTCTGATCTGGACACTGGTCTGTACTCTGGTCTGGACTCTGATCTGGTGTCTGGTCTGGACTCTGGTATGGACTCTGATCTGGACTCTGGTCTGGTGTCTGGTCTGGACTCTGGTCTGGACACTGGTCTGGACACTGGTCTGGTCTCTGCTCTGGACTGTGGTCTGGACACTGGTCTTGGACTCTGATCTGGACTTTGGTCTGGACTCTGGTCTGGTCTCTGGTCTAGTCTCTGGTCGTGACTCTGGTCTGGACTCTGATCTGGACTCTGGTCTGGTCTCTGATCTGGACTCTGGTCTTGACACTGGTCTGGACTCTGTTCTGGGCTCTGATCTGGACTCTGGTCTGTACTCTGGTCTGGACTCTGATCTGGTCTCTGGTCTGGACTCTGGTCTTGACACTGGTCTGGACATTGGTCTGGACTCTGGTCTGGACACTGGTCTGGACTCTGGTCTGGACTCTGATTTGGACTATGGTCTGGACTCTGGTCTGGACTCTGGTCTGGACACTGGTCTGGACTCTGGTCTGGACTCTGGTCTGGTGTCTGGTCTGGACTCTGGTCTGGACTTTGATCTAGACACTGGTCTGGACTCTGATCTGGACACTGGTCTGGACTCTGGTCTGGACGCTGGTCTGGTGTCTGGTCTGGACTCTGGTATGGACTCTGATCTGGACACTGGTCTGCTCTTTGGTCTGGTCTCTGGTCTGGACTCTGGTCTGGAATCTGATCGGGACTCTGGTCTGGACTCTGGTCTGGTCTTTGGTCTGGACTCTGGTCTGGAAAATGGTCTGGACTCTGGTCTGGACACTGGTCTGGACTCTGATCTGGACACTGGTCTGGACTCTGGTCTGGACTCTGATCTGGTGTCTGGTCTGGACTCTGGTATGGACTCTGATCTGGACTCTGGTCTGGTGTCTGTTCTGGACTCTGGTCTGGACACTGGTCTGGACTCTGGTCTGGTCTCTCGTCTTGACTCTGGTCTGGACTTTGGTCTGGACTCTAGTCTGGTTTCTGGTCTGGACTCTGGTCTGGACTCTGGTCTGGACACTGGTCTGGACACTGATCTGGACTTTGGTCTGGACTCTGGTCTGGACTCTGATCTGGAATTTGGTCTGGACTCTTTTTTGGACTCTGGTCTGGACTCTGATCTGGACTCTGGTATGGACTCTGATCTGGTGTCTGGTCTGGACTCTGATCTGGACTCTGGTCTGGACTCTGGTCTCAAATCTGATCTGGACTCTGGTCTGGACACTGGTCTGGACTCTGGTCTGGACTCTGATCTGGACTCTGGTCTGGACTCTGGTCTGGACTCTGATCTGGACTCTGGTCTGGACTCTGGTCTGGACTCTTATCTGGACTCTGGTCTGGACTCTGATCTGGACTCTGGTCTGGACTCTGGTCTGGACACTGGTCTGGACTCTGGTCTGGACTCTTATCTGGACTCTGGTGTGGACTCCGAAGTGGAATTTGGTCTGGACTCTGGTGTGGATACTGGTCTGGACTCTGGTCTGGTCTCTGGTCTGGACTCTGGTGTGGACTCTGAAGTGGAATTTGGTCTGGACTCTGGTCTGGACACCTGTCTGGACTCTGATCTGGACTCTGGTCTGGACTCTGGTCTGGACTCTGATCTGGACTCTGGTCTGAACTCTGGACTTTAATCTGATCTGGACTCTGTTCTGGACTCTAGTCTGGTCTCTGGTCTGGACACTGGTCTGGTCTCTGGTCTGGACTCTGGTCTGGACTCTGATCTTGACACTGGTCTGGACTCTGGTCTGGACACTGGTCTGGACTGTGGTCTGGTCACTGGTCTGGACTCTTATCTGGACTCTGATTTGGACTCTGGTCTGGACTCTGATCTGGACTCTGGTCTGGACTCTGGTCTGGACACTGATCTGGATTCTGGTCTGGACTCTGGTATGGACTCTGATCTGGACTCTGGTCTGGACTCTGGTCTGGACACTGGTCTGGACTCTGGTCTGAACTCTGGTCTGGTGTCTGGTCTGGACAGTTGTCTGGACTCTGGTCTGGTGTCTGGTCTGGACTCTGGTCTGGACTTTGATGTAGACACTGGTCTGGACTCTGATCTGGACACTGGTCTGGACTCTGGTTTGGACTCTGGTCTGGTGTCTGGTCTGGACTCTGGTCTGGACACTGGTCTGGACTCTGGTCTGGTCTCTGGTCTGGACTCTTATCTGGACTTTGGTCTGGACTCTGGTCTGGTGTCTGGTCTGGACTCTGGTCTGGACTCTGATCTGGACTTTGGTCTGGACTCTTGTCTGGTCTCTGGTCTGGACTCTGGTCTGGACTCTGGTCTGGACACTGTTCTGGACACTGATCTGGACTTTGGTCTGGACTCTGGTCTGGTCTCTGGTCTGGACTCTGGTCTGGACTCTGGTCTGGACTCTGAAGTGGACTTTGGTCTGGACTCTGATCTGGTCTCTGGTCTTGACTCTGGTCTGGTCTCTGGTCTGGACTCTGGTGTGGACACTGGTCTGGACTCTGGTCTGGTCTCTGGTCTGGACACTGGTCTGGACTCTGGTCTGGTCTCTGATCTGGACTCTGGTCTTGACACTGGTCTGGACTCTGTTCTGGGCTCTGATCTGGACTCTGGTCTGTACTCTGGTCTGGACTCTGATCTGGTCTCTGGTCTGGACTCTGGTCTTGACACTGGTCTGGACATTGGTCTGGACTCTGGTCTGGACACTGGTCTGGACTCTGGTCTGGACTCTGATTTGGACTATGGTCTGGACTCTGGTCTGGACTCTGGTCTGGACACTGGTCTGGACTCTGGTCTGGACTCTGGTCTGGTGTCTGGTCTGGACTCTGGTCTGGACTTTGATCTAGACACTGGTCTGGACTCTGATCTGGACACTGGTCTGGACTCTGGTCTGGACGCTGGTCTGGTGTCTGGTCTGGACTCTGGTATGGACTCTGATCTGGACACTGGTCTGCTCTTTGGTCTGGTCTCTGGTCTGGACTCTGGTCTGGAATCTGATCGGGACTCTGGTCTGGACTCTGGTCTGGACTCTGGTCTGGAAAATGGTCTGGACTCTAGTCTGGTTTCTGGTCTGGACTCTGATCGGGACTCTGGTCTGGACTCTGGTCTGGTCTCTGTTCTGGACTCTGGTCTGGACTCTGGTCTGGTCTCTGGTCTGGACTCTGGTGTGGACTCTGAAGTGGAATTTGGTCTGGACTCTGGTCTGGACACTGGTCTGGACTCTGGTCTGGACTCTGGTCTGGACACTGGTCTGGACTCTGATCTGGACTCTGGTCTGGACTCTGGTCTGGTCTCTTGTCTGGACTCTGGTCTGGACTCTGATCTGGACTTTGGTCTGGACTCTGGTCTGGACTCTGAAGTGGACTTTGGTCTGGACTCTGGTCTGGACTCTGGTCTGGACTCTGATCTGGACTCATGTCTGGACTCTGGTCTGGACACTGGTCTGGACTCTGGTCTGGACTCTTATCTGGACTCTGGTGTGGACTCCGAAGTGGAATATGGTCTGGACTCTGGTCTGGACACTGGTCTGGACTCTGGTCTGGTCTCTGGTCTGGACTCTGGTGTGGACTCTGAAGTGGAATTTGGTCTGGACTCTGGTCTGGACACTGGTCTGTACTCTGATCTGGACTCTGGTCTGAAATCTGGTCTGGACTCTGATCTGGACTCTGGTCTGAACTCTGGACTTTAATCTGATCTGGACTCTGTTCTGGACTCTAGTCTGGTCTCTGGTCTGGACACTGGTCTGGTCTCTGGTCTGGACTCTGGTCTGGACTTTGATCTAGACACTGATCTGGACTCTGATCTGGACACTGGTCTGGACTCTGGTCTGGACACTGGTCTGGACTGTGGTCTGGTCACTGGTCTGGACTCTTATCTGGACACTGATTTGGACTCTGGTCTGGACTCTGATCTGGACTCTGGTCTGGACTCTGGTCTGGACACTGATCTGGATTCTTGTCTGGACTCTGGTATGGACTCTGATCTGGACTCTGGTCTGGACTCTGGTCTGGACACTGGTCTGGACTCTGGTCTGAACTCTGGTCTGGTGTCTGGTCTGGACAGTTGTCTGGACTCTGGTCTGGTGTCTGGTCTGGACTCTGGTCTGGACTTTGATGTAGACACTGGTCTGGACTCTGATCTGGACACTGGTCTGGACTCTGGTTTGGACTCTGGTCTGGTGTCTGGTCTGGACTCTGGTCTGAACTCTGGACTTTAATCTGATCTGGACTCTGTTCTGGACTCTAGTCTGGTCTCTGGTCTGGACACTGGTCTGGTCTCTGGTCTGGACTCTGGTCTGGACTCTGATCTTGACACTGGTCTGGACTCTGGTCTGGACACTGGTCTGGACTGTGGTCTGGTCACTGGTCTGGACTCTTATCTGGACTCTGATTTGGACTCTGGTCTGGACTCTGATCTGGACTCTGGTCTGGACTCTGGTCTGGACACTGATCTGGATTCTGGTCTGGACTCTGGTATGGACTCTGATCTGGACTCTGGTCTGGACTCTGGTCTGGACACTGGTCTGGACTCTGGTCTGAACTCTGGTCTGGTGTCTGGTCTGGACAGTTGTCTGGACTCTGGTCTGGTGTCTGGTCTGGACTCTGGTCTGGACTTTGATGTAGACACTGGTCTGGGCTCTGATCTGGACACTGGTCTGGACTCTGGTTTGGACTCTGGTCTGGTGTCTGGTCTGGACTCTGGTCTGGACACTGGTCTGGACTCTGGTCTGGTCTCTGGTCTGGACTCTGATCTGGACTTTGGTCTGGACTCTGATCTGGTGTCTGGTCTGGACTCTGGTCTGGACTCTGATCTGGACTTTGGTCTGGACTCTGGTCTGGTCTCTGGTCTGGACTCTGGTCTGGACTCTGGTCTGGACACTGTTCTGGACACTGATCTGGACTTTGGTCTGGACTCTGGTCTGGTCTCTGGTCTGGACTCTGGTCTGGACTCTGAAGTGGACTTTGGTTCTGGACTCTGATCTGGTCTCTGGTCTTGACTCTGGTCTGGTCTCTGGTCTGGACTCTGGTGTGGACACTGGTCTGGACTCTGGTCAGGTCTCTGGTCTGGACACTGGTCTGGTCTCTGGTCTGAACTCTGGTCTGGACTCTGGTCTGGACACTTGTCTGGACTCTGATCTGGACTCTGGTCTGTTCTCTGGTCTGGACTCTGGTCTGGACACTGGTCTGGACTCTGGTCTGGTCTCTGGTCTGGACTCTGATCTGGACTTTGGTCTGGACTCTGGTCTGGTGTCTGGTCTGGACTCTGGTCTGGACTCTGATCTGGACTTTGGTCTGGACTCTGGTCTGGTCTCTGGTCTGGACTCTGGTCTGGACTCTGGTCTGGACACTGGTCTGGACACTGATCTGGACTTTGGTCTGGACAGTGGTCTGGTCTCTGGTCTGGACTATGAAGTGGACTTTGGTCTGGACTCTGATCTGGTCTCTGGTCTGTTCTCTGGTCTGGACTCTGGTCTGGAATCGGATCTGGTCTCTGGTCTGGACTCTGGTCTGGAAAATGGTCTGGACTCTGGTCTGGATACTGGTCTGGACTCTGGTCTGGTCTCTGGTCTGGACTCTGGTCTGGACTTTGGTCTGGACTCTGGTCTGGTGTCTGGTCTGGACTCTGGTCTGGACTCTGATCTGGACTTTGGTCTGGACTCTGGTCTGGTCTCTGGTCTGGACTCTGGTCTGGACTCTGGTCTGGACACTGTTCTGGACACTGATCTGGACTTTGGTCTGGACTCTGGTCTGGTCTCTGGTCTGGACTCTGGTCTGGACTCTGAAGTGGACTTTGGTCTGGACTCTGATCTGGTCTCTGGTCTTGACTCTGGTCTGGTCTCTGGTCTGGACTCTGGTGTGGACACTGGTCTGGACTCTGGTCAGGTCTCTGGTCTGGACACTGGTCTGGTCTCTGGTCTGAACTCTGGTCTGGACTCTGGTCTGGACACTTGTCTGGACTCTGATCTGGACTCTGGTCTGTTCTCTGGTCTGGACTCTGGTCTGGACACTGGTCTGGACTCTGGTCTGGTCTGTGGTCTGGACTCTGATCTGGACTTTGGTCTGGACTCTGGTCTGGTGTCTGGTCTGGACTCTGGTCTGGACTCTGATCTGGACTTTGGTCTGGACTTTGGTCTGGTCTCTGGTCTGGACTCTGGTCTGGACTCTGGTCTGGACACTGGTCTGGACACTGATCTGGACTTTGGTCTTGACTCTGGTCTGGTCTCTGGTCTGGACTCTGAAGTGGACTTTGGTCTGGACTCTGATCTGGTCTCTGGTCTGGTCTCTGGTCTGGACTCTGGTCTGGAATCGGATCGGGTCTCTGGTCTGGACTCTGGTCTGGAAAATGGTCTGGACTCTGGTCTGGACACTGGTCTGGACTCTGGTCTGGACTCTGGTCTGGTGTCTGGTCTGGACTCTGGTCTTGACACTGGTCTGGACATTGGTCTGGACTCTGGTCTGGACACTGGTCTGGACTCTGATCTGGACACTGGTCTGGACTCTGGTCTGGACTCTGATCTGGTGTCTGGTCTGGACTCTGGTATGGACTCTGATCTGGACTCTGGTCTGGTGTCTGGTCTGGACTCTGGTCTGGACACTGGTCTGGACTCTGGTCTGGTCTCTCGTCTTGACTCTGGTCTGGACTTTGGTCTGGACTCTGGTCTGGTTTCTGGTCTGGACTCTGGTCTGGACTCTGGTCTGGACTCTGGTCTGGACACTGATCTGGGCTTTGGTCTGGACTCTGGTCTGGACTCTGATCTGGAATTTGGTCTGGACTCTTTTTTGGACTCTGGTCTGGACTCTGATCTGGACTCTGGTATGGACTCTGATCTGGTGTCTGGTCTGGACTCTGATCTGGACTCTGGTCTGGACTCTGGTCTCAAATCTGATCTGGACTCTGGTCTGGACACTGGTCTGGACTCTGGTCTGGACTCTGGTCTGGACACTGGTCTGGACTCTGATCTGGACTCTGGTCTGGACTCTTGTCTGGTCTCTTGTCTGGACTCTGGTCTGGACTCTGGTCTGGAAAATGGTCTGGACTCTAGTCTGGTTTCTGGTCTGGACTCTGATCGGGACTCTGGTCTGGACTCTGGTCTGGTCTCTGTTCTGGACTCTGGTCTGGACTCTGGTCTGGACTCTGATCTGGACTCTGGTCTGGACTCTGATCTGGACTCTGGTCTGGACTCTTGTCTGGACTCTGGTCTGGACTCTGATCTGGACTTTGGTCTGGACTCTGGTCTGGTCTCTGGTCTGGACTCTGGTCTGGACTCTGAAGTGGACTTTGGTCTGGACACTGGTCTGGACTCTGGTCTGGACTCTTATCTGGACTCTGGTCTGGACTCTGATCTGGACTCTGGTCTGGACTCTGGTCTGGACACTGGTCTGAACTCTGGACTTTAATCTGATCTGGACTCTGTTCTGGACTCTAGTCTGGTCTCTGGTCTGGACACTGGTCTGGTCTCTGGTCTGGACTCTGGTCTGGAATTTGATCTAGACACTGGTCTGGACTCTGATCTGGACACTGGTCTGGATCTGGTCTGGACACTGGTCTGGACTGTGGTCTGGTCTCTGGTCTGGACTCTGATCTGGACTCTGATTTGGACTCTGGTCTGGACTCTGATCTGGACTCTGGTCTGGACTCTGGTCTGGACACTGATCTGGATTCTGGTCTGGACTCTGGTATGGACTCTGATCTGGACTCTGGTCTGGACTCTGGTCTGTGACACGGGTCTGGACTCTGGTCTGAACTCTGGTCTGGTGTCTGGTCTGGACAGTTGTCTGGACTCTGGTCTGGTGTCTGGTCTGGACTCTGGTCTGGACTTTGATGTAGACACTGGTCTGGACTCTGATCTGGGCACTGGTCTGGACTCTGGTTTGGACTCTGGTCCGGTGTCTGGTCTGGACTCTGGTCTGGACACTGGTCTGGACTCTGGTCTGGTCTCTGGTCTGGACTCTGATCTGGACTTTGGTCTGGACTCTGGTCTGGTGTCTGGTCTGGACTCTGGTCTGGACTCTGATCTGGACTTTGGTCTGGACTCTGGTCTGGTCTCTGGTCTGGACTCTGGTCTGGACTCTGGTCTGGACACTGTTCTGGACACTGATCTGGACTTTGGTCTGCACTCTGGTCTGGTCTCTGGTCTGGACTCTGGTCTGGACTCTGAAGTGGACTTTGGTCTGGACTCTGATCTGGTCTCTGGTTTTGACTCTGGTCTGGTCTCTGGTCTGGACTCTGGTGTGGACACTGGTCTGGACTCTGGTCTGGTCTCTGGTCTGGACACTAGTCTGGTCTCTGGTCTGAACTCTGGTCTGGACTCTGGTCTGGACACTTGTCTGGACTCTGATCTGGACTCTGGTCTGGTCTCTGGTCTGGACTCTGGTCTGGAATCTGATCGGGTCTCTGGTCTGGACTCTGGTCTGGAAAATGGTCTGGACTCTGGTCTGGACACTGGTCTGGACTCTGGTCTGGACTCTGGTCTGGTGTCTGGTCTGGACTCTGGTCTGGACACTGGTCTGGACTCTGGTCTGGTCTCTGGTCTGGACTCTGATCTGGACTTTGGTCTGGACTCTGGTCTGGTGTCTGGTCTGGACTGTGGTCTGGACTCTGATCTGGACTTTGGTCTGGACTCTGGTCTGGTCTCTGGTCTGGACTCTGGTCTGGACTCTGGTCTGGACACTGGTCTGGACACTGATCTGGACTTTGGTCTGGACTCTGGTCTGGTCTCTGGTCTGGACTCTGAAGTGGACTTTGGTCTGGACTCTGATCTGGTCTCTGGTCTTGACTCTGGTCTGGTCTCTGGTCTGGACTCTGGTGTGGACTCTGAAGTGGACTTTGGTCTGGACTCTGGTCTGGACACTGGTCTGGACTCTGATCTGGACTCTGGTCTGGCCTCCTGTCTGGACTCTGATCTGGACTTTGGTCTGGACTCTTATCTGGACTCTGGTCTGGACTCTGATCTGGACTCTGG
This sequence comes from Telmatherina bonti, assembly GCF_933228915.1. Taxonomy (NCBI): domain Eukaryota; kingdom Metazoa; phylum Chordata; class Actinopteri; order Atheriniformes; family Telmatherinidae; genus Telmatherina; species Telmatherina bonti. The sequence goes on along the minus strand of NC_136627.1, from coordinate 37,844,145 downwards.
TCTTGACTCTTGTCTGGACTCTGATCTGGACTCTGGTCTGAACTCTGGACTTTAATCTGATCTGGACTCTGGTCTGGACTCTGATCTGGACTCTGGTCTTGACTCTTGTCTGGACTCTGATCTGGACTCTGGTCTGAACTCTGGACTTTAATCTGGTCTGGACACTGGTCTGGTCTCTTCTCTGGACTGTGGTCTGGACACTGGTCTTGGACTCTGATCTGGACTTGGGTCTGGACTCTGGTCTGGTCTCTGGTCTGGTCTCTGGTCGTGACTCTGGTCTGGACTCTGATCTGGACTTTGGTCTGGACTCTGGTCTGGTCTCTGATCTGGACTCTGGTCTTGACACTGGTCTGGACTCTGTTCTGGGCTCTGATCTGGACTCTGGTCTGTACTCTGGTCTGGACTCTGATCTGGTCTCTGGTCTGGACTCTGGTCTTGACACTGTTCTGGACACTGGTCTGGACTCTGATCTGGACACTGGTCTGGACTCTGGTCTGGACTCTGATTTGGACTCTGGTCTGGACTCTGGTCTGGACACTGGTCTGGACTCTGGTCTGGACTCTGGTCTGGACTCTGGTCTGGTGTCTGGTCTGGACTCTGGTCTGGACTTTGATCTAGACACTGGTCTGGACTCTGATCTGGACACTGGTCTGGACTCTGGTCTGGACGCTGGTCTGGTGTCTGGTCTGGACTCTGGTATGGACTCTGATCTGGACACTGGTCTGGTCTCTGGTCTGGTCTCTGGTCTGGACTCTGGTCTGGAATCTGATCGGGACTCTGGTCTGGACTCTGGTCTGGTCGTTGCTCTGGACTCTGGTCTGGAAAATGGTCTGGACTCTGGTCTGGATACTGGTCTGGACTCTGATCTGGACACTGGTCTGGACTCTGGTCTGGACTCTGATCTGGTGTCTGGTCTGGACTCTGGTTTGGACTCTGATCTGGACTCTGGTCTGGTGTCTGGTCTGGACTCTGGTCTGGACACTGGTCTGGACTCTGGTCTGGTCTCTCGTCTTGACTCTGGTCTGGACTTTGGTCTGGACTCTGGTCTGGTTTCTGGTCTGGACTCTGGTCTGGACTCTGGTCTGGACACTGGTCTGGACACTGATCTGGACTTTGGACTGGACTCTGGTCTGGACTCTGATCTGGAATTTGGTCTGGACTCTTTTTTGGACTCTGGTCTCAAATCTGATCTGGACTCTGGTCTGGACACTGGTCTGGACTCTGATCTGGACTCTGGTCTGGACTCTTGTCTGGTCTCTTGTCTGGACTCTGGTCTGGACTCTGGTCTGGAAAATGGTCTGGACTCTAGTCTGGTTTCTGGTCTGGACTCTGATCGGGACTCTGGTCTGGACTCTGGTCTGGTCTCTGTTCTGGACTCTGGTCTGGACTCTGGTCTGGTCTCTGGTCTGGACTCTGGTGTGGACACTGAAGTGGAATTTGGTCTGGACTCTGGTCTGGACACTGGTCTGGACTCTGGTCTGGACTCTGGTCTGGACACTGGTCTGGACTCTGATCTGGACTCTGGTCTGGACTCTGGTCTTGTCTCTTGTCTGGACTCTGGTCTGGACTCTGATCTGGACTTTGGTCTGGACTCTGGTCTGGTCTCTGGTCTGGACTCTGGTCTGGACTCTGAAGTGGACTTTGGTCTGGACACTGGTCTGGACTCTTATCTGGACTCTGGTCTGGACTCTGATCTGGACTCTGGTCTGGACTCTGGTCTGGACACTGGTCTGGACTCTGGTCTGGACTCTGATCTGGACTCTGGTCTGGACTCTGAAGTGGAATTTGGTCTGGACTCTGGTCTGGACACTGGTCTAGACTCTGGTCTGGTCTCTGGTCTGGACTCTGGTGAGGACTCTGAAGTGGAATTTGGTTTGGACTCTGGTCTGGACACTGGTCTGGACTCTGGTCTGGACTCTGATCTGGACTCTGGTCTGGATTCTGGTCTGGACTCTGATCTGGACTCTGGTCTGAACTCTGGACTTTAATCTGATCTGGACTCTGTTCTGGACTCTAGTCTGGTCTCTGGTCTGGACACTGGTCTGGTCTCTGGTCTGGACTCTGGTCTGGACTTTGATCTAGACACTGGTCTGAACTCTGATCTGGACACTGGTCTGGACTCTGGTCTGGACACTGGTCTGGACTGTGGTCTGGTCTCTGGTCTGGACTCTGATCTGGACTCTGATTTGGACTCTGGTCTGGACTCTGATCTGGACTCTGGTCCGGACTCTGGTCTGGACACTGATCTGGATTCTGGTTTGGACTCTGGTATGGACTCTGATCTGGACTCTAGTCTGGACTCTGGTCTGGACACTGGTCTGGACTCTGGTCTGGACTCTGGTCTGGTGTCTGGTCTGGACAGTTGTCTGGACTCTGGTCTGGTGTCTGGTCTGGACTCTGGTCTGGACTTTGATGTAGACACTGGTCTGGACTCTGATCTGGACACTGGTCTGGACTCTGGTTTGGACTCTGGTCTGGTGTCTGGTCTGGACTCTGGTCTGGACACTGGTCTGGACTCTGGTCTGGTCTCTGGTCTGGACTCTGATCTGGACTTTGGTCTGGACTCTGGTCTGGTGTCTGGTCTGGACTCTGGTCTGGACTCTGATCTGGACTTTGGTCTGGACTCTGGTCTGGTCTCTGGTTTGGACTCTGGTCTGGACTCTGGTCTGGACACTGTTCTGGACACTGATCTGGACTTTGGTCTGGACTCTGGTCTGGTCTCTGGTCTGGACTCTGGTCTGGACTCTGGTCTGGACTCTGAAGTGGACTTTGGTCTGGACTCTGATCTGGTCTCTGGTCTTTACTCTGGTCTGGTCTCTGGTCTGGACTCTGTTGTGGACACTGGTCTGGACTCTGGTCTGGTCTCTGGTCTGGACACTGGTCTGGTCTCTGGTCTGAACTCTGGTCTGGACTCTGGTCTGGACACTTGTCTGGACTCTGATCTGGACTCTGGTCTGGCCTCCTGTCTGGACTCTGATCTGGACTTTGGTCTGGACTCTTATCTGGACTCTGGTCTGGACTCTGATCTGGACTCTGGTCTTGACTCTTGTCTGGACTCTGATCTGGACTCTGGTCTGAACTCTGGACTTTAATCTGATCTGGACTCTGTTCTGGACTATGGTCTGGTCTCTGGTCTTGACACTGGTCTGGTCTCTGGTCTGGTCTCTGGTCTGGACACTGGTCTGGTCTCTGGTCTGGTCTCTGGTCTGGACTCTGGTCTGGACACTGGTCTGGACTTTGATCTGGACTCTGGTCTGGACTCTGATCTGGTCTCTGGTCTGGACTCTGGTCTGGACAGTGGTCTGGACACTGGTCTGGTCTCTGGTCTGGACTCTGATCTGGACTCTCGTCTGGACTTTGGTCTGGTCTCTGTTCTGGACTCTGATCTGGACTCTGATCTGGACTCTGGTCTGGGCTTTGGTCTGGTCTCTGGTCTGGACTCTGGTCTGGACTCTGGTCTGGACACTGGTCTGGACACTGATCTGGACTTTGGTCTGGACTCTGGTCTGGACTCTGGTCTGGACTTTGGTCTGGACTCTGGTCTGGTCTCTGGTCTGGACTCTGGTCTGGACACTGGTCTGGACTCTGGTCTTGACTCTGGTCTGGACTTTGATCTAGACTCTAGTCTGGTCTCTGGTCTGGACTCTGGTCTGGACACTGGTCTGGTCTCTGGTCTGGTCTCTGGTCTGGACTCTGGTCTGGACACTGGTCTGGACTCTGGTCTGGTCTCTGGTCTGGACTCTGGTCTGGACTCTGATCTGGACTTTGGTCTGGACTCTGGTCTGGTCTCTGGTCTGGACTCTGGTGTGGACTCTGAAGTGGAATTTGGTCTGGACTCTGGTCTGGACACTGGTCTGGACTCTGATCTGGTCTCTGGTCTGGACACTGGTCTGGACACTGGTCTGGTCTCTGGTCTGGACTCTGATCTTGACTCTGGTCTGGTCACTGGTCTGGACTCTGGTCTGGACTCTGATCTGGTCTCTGGTCTGGACTCTGATCTGGACTCTGGTCTGGGCTCTGGTCTGGTCTCTGGTCTGGACTTTGATCTGGACTCTGGTCTAAACTCTGATCTGGTATCTGGTCTGGACTCTGGTCTAGACAGTGGTCTGGACACTGGTCTGGTCTCTGGTCTGGACTCTGATCTGGACTCTGGTCTGGACCTCAGTCTGTACTTTAATCTGGACTCTGGTCTGGACTCTGATCTGGTCTCTAGTCTGGACTCTGGTCTGGACTCTGATCTTTACTCTGGTCTGGACTCTTATCTGGACTCTGGTCTGGACTCTGATCTGGACTCTGGTCTGAACTCTTTTATTTAATCTGATCTGGACTCTGGTCTGGTCTCTGGTCTGGACTCTGATCTGGACTCTGATCTGGACTCTAGTCTGGTCTCTGGTCTGGACTCTGATCTGGACTTTGGTCTGGACTCTGGTCTGGTCTCTGGTCTGGACTCTGGTCTGGACTCTGGTCTGGACTCTGATCTGGACTTTAGTCTGGACTCTGGTCTGTACTCTTGTCTGGTTTCTGGTCTGAACTCTGGTCTTTAATCTGATCTGGACTCTGTTCTGGACTCTGGTCTGGTCTCTGGTCTGGACTCTGGTCTGGACACTGGTCTGGACTCTGGTTTGGACTCTGGTCTGGACTTTGGTCTAGACTCTAGTCTGGTCTCTGGTCTGGACTCTGGTCTGGACACTGGTCTGGTCTCCCGTCTGGTCTCTGGTCTGGACTCTGGTCTGGACACTGGTCTGGACTCAGGTATGGTCTCTGGTCTGGACTGTGGTCTGGTCTCTGGTCTGGACTCTGGTCTGGACTCTGAAGTGGAATTTGGTCTGGTCTCTGGTCTGGACACTGGTCTGGACTCTGGTCTGGCCTCTGGTCTGGCCTCTGGTCTGGTCTCTGCTCTGGACTCTGGTCTGGACTTTGAAGTGGACTTTGGTCTGGACTCTGATCTGGTCTCTGGTCTGGACACTGGTCTTGACACTGGTCTGGACTCTGGTCTGGACTCTGATCTTTACTCTGGTCTGGTCTCTGGTCTGGACTCTGGTCTGGATTCTGGTCTGGGCTCTGGTCTGGTCTCTGGTCTGGACTTTGATCTGGACTCTGGTCTAGACTCTGATCTGGTATCTGGTCTGGACTCTGGTCTAGACAGTGGTCTGGACACTGGTCTGGTCTCTGGTCTGGACTCTGATCTTGACTCTGGTCTGGTCACTGGTCTGGACTCTGGTCTGGATTCTGGTCTGGGCTCTGGTCTGGTCTCTGGTCTGGACTTTGATCTGGACTCTGGTTTGGACTCTGATCTGGTATCTGGTCTGGACTCTGGTCTAGACAGTGGTCTGGACACTGGTCTGGTCTCTGGTCTGGACTTTGATCTGGACTCTGGTCTGGACTCTGATCTGGACTCTGGTCTGAACTCTGTTCTTTAATCTGATCTGGACTCTGTTCTGGACTCTGGTCTTGTCTCTGGTCTGGACACTGGTCTGGTCTCTGGTCTGGACTCTGATCTGGACTTTGGTCTGGACTCTGGTCTGGTCTCTGGTCTGGACTCTGGTCTGGTCTCTGGTCTGGACTCTGGTCTGGACTCTGAAGTGGACTTTGGTCTGGACTCTGATCTGGTCTCTGGTCTTGACTCTGGTCTGGTCTCTGGTCTGGACTCTGGTGTGGACTCTGAAGTGGACTTTGGTCTGGACTCTGGTCTGGACACTGGTCTGGACTCTGATCTGGACTCTGGTCTGGCCTCTGGTCTGGACTCTGATCTGGACTCTGGTCTGGACTCTGGTCTGGACACTGGTCTGGACTCTGGTATGGACTCTGATCTGGACTCTGGTCTGGACTCTGGTCTGGACACTGGTCTGGACTCTGGTCTGGACTCTTATCTGGACTCTGGTCTGGACTCTTATCTGGACTCTGGTCTGGACTCTGGTCTGGACTCTGATCTGGACTCTGGTCTGAACTCTGGACTTTAATCTGATCTGGACTCTGTTCTGGACTCTAGTCCGGTCTCTGGTCTGGACACTGGTCTGGTCTCTGGTCTGGACTCTGGTCTGGACTTTGATCTAGACACTGGTCTGGACTCTGATCTGGACACTGGTCTGGACTCTGGTCTGGACTCTGGTCTGGACACTGGTCTGGACTCTGGTCTTGACACTGGTCTGGACTGTGGTCTGGTCTCTGGTCTGGACTCTGATCTGGACTCTGATTTGGACTCTGGTCTGGACTCTGATCTGGACTCTGGTCTGGACTCTGATCTGGAAAATGGTCTGGACTCTGATCTGGATTCTGGTCTGGACTCTGGTATGGACCCTGATCTGGACTCTGGTCTGGAATCTGGTCTGGACACTGGTCTGGACTCTGGTCTGAACTCTGGTCTGGACTCTGGTCTGGACAGTTGTCTGGACTCTGGTCTGGTGTCTGGTCTTGACTCTGGTCGTGATTTTGATGTAGACACTGGTATGGACACTGGTCTGGACTCTGATCTGGACTCTGGTCTGGACTCTGGTTCGGACTCTGGTCTGGTGTCTGGTCTGGACTCTGGTCTGGACACTGGTCTGGACTCTGGTCTGGTCTCTGGTCTGGACTCTGATCTGGACTTTGGTCTGGACTCTGGTCTTGTGTCTGGTCTGGACTCTGGTCTGGACTCTGATCTGGACTTTGGTCTGGACTCTGGTCTGGTCTCTGGTCTGGACTCTGGTCTGGACTCTGGTCTGGACACTGGTCTGGTCTCTGGTCTGGACTCTGGTCTGGACTCTGGTCTGGACTCTGGTCTGGACTCTGAAGTGGACTTTGGTCTGGACTTTGATCTGGTATCTGGTCTTGACTCTGGTGTGGACACTGGTCTGGACTCTGGTCTGGTCTCTGCTCTGGACACAGGTCTGGTCTCTGGTCTGAACTCTGGTCTGGACTCTGGTCTGGACACTTGTCTGGACTCTGATCTGGACTCTGGTCTGGTCTCTGGTCTGGACTCTGGTCTGGAATCTGATCGGGTCTCTGGTCTGGACTCTGGTCTGGAAAATGGTCTGGACTCTGGTCTGGACACTGGTCTGGACTCTGGTCTGGACTCTGGTCTGGTCTCTGGTCTGGACTCTGATCTGGACTCTGGTCTGGACTCTAGTCTGGTCTCTGGTCTGGACTCTGATCTGGACTTTGGTCTGGACTCTGGTCTGGTCTCTGGTCTGGACTCTGGTCTGGTCTCTGGTCTGGACTCTGGTCTGGACTCTGAAGTGGACTTTGGTCTGGACTCTGATCTGGTCTCTGGTCTTGACTCTGGTCTGGTCTCTGGTCTGGACTCTGGTGTGGACTCTGAAGTGGACTTTGGTCTGGACTCTGGTCTGGACACTGGTCTGGACTCTGATCTGGACTCTGGTCTGGCCTCTGGTCTGGACTCTGATCTGGACTCTGGTCTGGACTCTGGTCTGGACACTGGTCTGGACTCTGGTATGGACTCTGATCTGGACTCTGGTCTGGACTCTGGTCTGGACACTGGTCTGGACTCTGGTCTGGACTCTTATCTGGACTCTGGTCTGGACTCTGATCTGGACTCTGGTCTGGACTCTGGTCTGGACTCTGGTCTGAACTCTGGACTTTAATCTGATCTGGACTCTGATCTGGACTCTGGTCTGGTCTCTGGTCTGGACACTGGTCTGGTCTCTGGTCTGGACTCTGGTCTGGACTTTGATCTAGACACTGGTCTGGACTCTGATCTGGACACTGGTCTGGACTCTGGTCTGGACTCTGGTCTGGACACTGGTCTGGACTCTGGTCTGGACACTGGTCTGGACTGTGGTCTGGTCTCTGGTCTGGACTCTGATCTGGACTCTGATTTGGACTCTGGTCTGGACTCTGATCTGGACTCTGGTCTGGACTCTGATCTGGAAAATGGTCTGGACTCTGATCTGGATTCTGGTCTGGACTCTGGTATGGACCCTGATCTGGACTCTGGTCTGGAATCTGGTCTGGACACTGGTCTGGACTCTGGTCTGAACTCTGGTCTGGACTCTGGTCTGGACAGTTGTCTGGACTCTGGTCTGGTGTCTGGTCTGGACTCTGGTCTGGATTTTGATGTAGACACTGGTATGGACACTGGTCTGGACTCTGATCTGGACTCTGGTCTGGACTCTGGTTCGGACTCTGGTCTGGTGTCTGGTCTGGACTCTGGTCTGGACACTGGTCTGGACTCTGGTCTGGTCTCTGGTCTGGACTCTGATCTGGACTTTGGTCTGGACTCTGGTCTTGTGTCTGGTCTATACTCTGGTCTGGACTCTGATCTGGACTTTGGTCTGGACTCTGGTCTGGTCTCTGGTCTGGACTCTGGTCTGGACTCTGGTCTGGACACTGGTCTGGTCTCTGGTCTGGACTCTGGTCTGGACTCTGGTCTGGACTCTGGTCTGGACTCTGAAGTGGACTTTGGTCTGGACTCTGATCTGGTATCTGGTCTTGACTCTGGTGTGGACACTGGTCTGGACTCTGGTCTGGTATCTGGTCTGGACACTGGTCTGGTCTCTGGTCTGAACTCTGGTCTGGACTCTGGTCTGGACACTTGTCTGGACTCTGATCTGGACTCTGGTCTGGTCTCTGGTCTGGACTCTGGTCTGGAATCTGATCGGGTCTCTGGTCTGGACTCTGGTCTGGAAAATGGTGTGGACTCTGGTCTGGACACTGGTCTGGACTCTGGTCTGGACTCTGGTCTGGTGTCTGGTCTGGACTCTGGTCTGGACACTGGTCTGGACTCTGGTCTGGTCTCTGGTCTGGACTCTGATCTGGACTTTGGTCTGGACTCTGGTCTGGTGTCTGGTCTGGACTCTGGTCTGGACTCTGATCTGGACTTTGGTCTGGACTCTGGTCTGGACAGTGGTCTGGACTCTGGTCTGGACTCTGGTCTGGACACTGGTCTGGAAACTGATCTGGACTTTGGTCTGGACTCTGGTCTGGTCTCTGGTCTGGACTCTGAAGTGGACTTTGGTCTGGACTCTGATCTGGTCTCTGGTCTTGACTCTGGTCTGGTCTCTGGTCTGGACTCTGGTGTGGACTCTGAAGTGGACTTTGTTCTGGACTCTGGTCTGGACACTGGTCTGGACTCTGATCTGGACTCTGGTCTGGCCTCCTGTCTGGACTCTGATCTGGACTTTGGTCTGGACTCTTATCTGGACTCTGGTCTGGACTCTGATCTTGACTCTGGTCTTGACTCTGGTCTGGACTCTGGTCTGGACTTTGGTCTGGACTCTGGTCTGGACTCTGGTTTGGACTCTGGTCTGGACTTTGGTCTGGACTGTGGTCTGGTCTCTGGTCTGGACTCTGGTCTGGACTCTGAAGTGGAATTTGGTCTGGACTCCGGTCTGGACACTGTTCTGGACTCTGGTCTGGCCTCTGGTCTGGCCTCTGGTCTGGTCTCTGCTCCTTGACTCTGGTCTGGACTTTGAAGTGGACTTTGGTCTGGACTCTGATCTGGTCTCTGGTCTGGACACTGGTCTTGACACTGGTCTGGACTCTGGTCTGGACTCTGGTATGGACCCTGATCTGGTCTCTGGTCTGGACTCTGGTGTGGACTCTGAAGTGGAATTTGGTCTGGACTCTGGTCTGGACACTGGTCTGGACGCTGGTCTGGACACTGGTCTGGTCTCTGGTCTGGACTCTGATCTTGACTCTGATCTGGAAAATGGTCTGGACTCTGATCTGGATTCTGGTCTGGACTCTGGTCTGGACTCTGAAGTGGACTTTGGTCTGGACTCTGATCTGGTCTCTGGTCTTGACTCTGGTCTGGTCTCTGGTCTGGACTCTGGTGTGGACTCTGAAGTGGACTTTGGTCTGGACTCTGGTCTGGACACTGGTCTGGACTCTGATCTGGACTCTGGTCTGGCCTCTGGTCTGGACTCTGATCTGGACTCTGGTCTGGACTCTGGTCTGGACTCTGGTCTGGACACTGGTCTGGACTCTGGTATGGACTCTGATCTGGACTCTGGTCTGGACTCTGGTCTGGACACTGGTCTGGACTCTGGTCTGGACTCTTATCTGGACTCTGGTCTGGACTCTGATCTGGACTCTGGTCTGGACTCTGGTCTGGACTCTGATCTGGACTCTGGTTTGGACACTGGTCTGGTCTCTGGTCTGGACTCTGGTCTGGACTCTGGTCTGGACACTGGTCTGGACACTGATCTGGACACTGGTCTGGACTCTGGTTTGGACACTGGTCTGGTCTCTGGTCTGGTCTCTGGTCTGGACTCTGGTCTGGACTCTGGTCTGGACACTGGTCTGGACTCTGGTCTGGACTCTGGTCTGGTCTCTTGTCTGGACTCTGATCTGGACTCTGGTCTGGACTCTGATCTGGACTTTGGTCTGGACTCTGGTCTGGTCTCTGGTCTGGACTCTGGTGTGGACTCTGAAGTGGAATTTGGTCTGGACTCTGGTCTGGACACTGGTCTGGACGCTGGTCTGGACACTGGTCTGGTCTCTGGTCTGGACTCTGGTCTGGACTCTGGTCTGGACACTGGTCTGGACTCTGGTCTGGACTCTGGTCTGGTCTCTGGTCTGGACTCTGATCTGGACACTGGTCTGGACTCTGATCTCGACTCTGGTCTGGACTCTGATCTGGAAAATGGTCTGGACTCTGATCTGGATTCTGGTCTGGACTCTGGTATGGACCCTGATCTGGACTCTGGTCTGGAATCTGGTCTGGACACTGGTCTGGACTCTGGTCTGGTTTCTGGTCTGGACTCTGGTCTGGACAGTTGTCTGGACTCTGGTCTGGTGTCTGGTCTGGACTCTGGTCTGGACTTTGATGTAGACACTGGTCTGGACACTGGTCTGGACTCTGATCTGGACTCTGGTCTGGACTCTGGTTCGGACTCTGGTCTGGTATCTGGTCTGGACTCTGGTCTGGACACTGGTCTGGACTCTGGTCTGGTCTCTGGTCTGGACTCTGATCTGGACTTTGGTCTGGACTCTGGTCTGGTGTCTGGTCTGGACTCTGGTCTGGACTCTGATCTGGACTTTGGTCTGGACTCTGGTCTGGTCTTTGGTCTGGACTCTGGTCTGGACTCTGGTCTGGACACTGGTCTGGACACTGATCTGGACTTTGGTCTGGACTCTGGTCTGGTCTCTGGTCTGGACTCTGGTCTGGACTCTGGTCTGGACTCTGAAGTGGACTTTGGTCTGGACTCTGATCTGGTATCTGGTCTTGACTCTGGTGTGGACACTGGTCTGGACTCTGGACTGGTCTCTGGTCTGGACACTGGTCTGGTCTCTGGTCTGAACTCTGGTCTGGACTCTGGTCTGGACACTTGTCTGGACTCTGATCTGGACTCTTGTCTGGTCTCTGGTCTGGACTCTGGTCAGGAATCTGATCGGGTCTCTGGTCTGGACTCTGGTCTGGAAAATGGTCTGGACTCTGGTCTGGACACTGGTCTGGACTCTGGTCTGGACTCTGGTCTGGTGTCTGGTCTGGACTCTGGTCTGGACACTGGTCTGGACTCTGGTCTGGTCTCTGGTCTGGACTCTGATCTGGACTTTGGTCTGGACTCTGGTCTGGTGTCTGGTCTGGACTCTGGTCTGCACTCTGATCTGGACTTTGGTCTGGACTCTGGTCTGGACAGTGGTCTGCACTCTGGTCTGGACTCTGGTCTGGACACTGGTCTGGAAACTGATCTGGACTTTGGTCTGGACTCTGGTCTGGACTCTGATCTGGTCTCTAGTCTGGACTCTGATCTGGACTCTGATCTGGACTCCGGTCTGGGCTTTGGTCTGGTCTCTGGTCTGGACTCTGGTCTGGACTCTGGTCTGGACACTGGTCTGGACACTGATCTGGACACTGGTCTGGACTCAGGTCTGGACACTGGTCTGGTCTCTGGTCTGGACTCTGGTCTGGACACTGGTCTGGACTCTGGTCTGGACTCTGGTCTGGTCTCTGGTCTGGACTCTGATCTGGACTCTGGTCTGGACTCTGATCTGGACTTTGGTCTGGACTCTGGTCTGGTCTCTGGTCTGGACTCTGGTGTGGACTCTGAAGTGGAATTTGGTCTGGACTCTGGTCTGGACACTGGTCTGGACGCTGGTCTGGACGCTGGTCTGGACACTGGTCTGGTCTCTGGTCTGGACTCTGATCTTGACTCTGGTCTGGTCACTGGTCTGGACTCTGATCTTGACTCTGGTCTTGTCACTGCTCTGGACTCTGGTCTGGATTCTGGTCTGGGCTCTGGTCTGGTCTCTGGTCTGGACTTTGATCTGGACTCTGGTCTAGACTCTGATCTGGTATCTGGTCTGGACTCTGGTCTAGACAGTGGTCTGGACACTGGTCTGGTCTCTGGTCTGGACTCTGATCTGGACACTGGTCTGGACTCTGGTCTGGGCTTTGGTCTGGTCTCTGGTCTGGACTCTGGTCTGGACACTGGTCTGGTCTCTGGTCTGGACTCTGATCTGGACTCTGGTCTGGACTGTAGTCTGGTCTCTGGTCTGGACTCTGATCTGGACACTGGTCATGACTCTGGTCTGGTCTCTAGTCTGGACTCTGGTCTGGACTCTGATCTGGACTTTAGTCTGGACTCTGGTCTGGACTCTTGTCTGGTTTCTGGTCTGGACTCTGATCTGGTCTCTGGTCTGGACTTTGGTCTGGTCTCTGGTCTGGACTCTGGTCTGGACTTTGGTCTGGACTCTGGTCTGGTCTCTGATCTGGACTCTGGTCTGGACACTGGTCTGGACTCTGGTCTGGTCTCTGGTCTGGACTCTGATCTGGACTTGGGTCTGGACTCTGGTCTGGACTTTGATCTGGACTCTGGTCTGGACTTTGATCTGGTCTCTAGTCTGGACTCTGGTGTGGACAGTGGTCTGGACACTGGTCTGGTCTCTGGTCTGGACTCTGATATGGACTCTCGTCTGGACTTTGGTCTGGTCTCTGGTCTGGACTCTGATCTGGACTCTGGTCTGGACTCTTATCTGGACTCTGGTCTGGACTTTGGTCTGGACTTTGGTCTGGACTCTGGTCTGGTCTCTGGTCTGGACTCTTGTGTGGACTCTGAAGTGGAATTTGGTCTGGACTCTGGTCTGGACACTGGTCTGGACACTGGTCTGGACTCTGATCTGGACTCTGGTCTGGCCTCTGGTTTGGTCTCTGCTCTGGACTCTGGCCTGGACTTTGAAGTGGACATTGGTCTGGACTCTGGTCCGGACACTGGTCTGACCTCTGGTCTGGACTCTGATCTGGACTTTGGTCTGGACTCTGGTCTGGTCTCTGGTCTGGACTCTTGTCTGGAAAATGGTCTGGACTCTGGTCTGGTTTTCTGGTCTGGAATCTGGTTTGGACTCTGATCTGGACTTTGGTCTGGACTCTGGTCTGGTCTCTGGTCTGGACTCTGGTCTGGACTGTGATCTGGTCTCTGGTCTGGTCTCTGGTCTGGACTCTGATCTGGACTCTGGTCTGAACTCTGGTCTTTAATCTGATCTGGACTCTGTTCTTGACTCTGGTCTGTTCTCTGGTCTGGACACTGGTCTGGACTCTGGTCTGGACTCTGGTCTGGACTCTGATCTGGACTTGGGTCTGGACTCTGGTCTGGTCTCTGGTCTGGACACTGATCTGGACTTTGGTCTGGTCTCTGGTCTGGACTCTGATCTGGACTTTTGTCTGGACTCTGGTCTTGACTCTGGTCTAGACACCGGTCTGGTCTCTGGTCTGGACTCTGATCTGGACTCTGGTTTGGACTCTGGTCTGGACTTTTGTCTGGACTCTGGTCTGGACTCTGGTCTGGACTCTAAAGTGGACTTTGGTCTGGACTCTGATCTGGTCTCTGGTCTGGACACTGGTCTGGTCTCTGGTCTGGAATCTGATCTGGACTCTGGTCTGGTCACTGGTCTGGACTCTGATCTGGTCTCTGGTCTGGACTCTGATCTGGACTTTGGTCTGGACTCTGGTCTGGACACTGGTCTGGACTTTGGTCTGGACACTGGTCTGGACTCTGGTCTGGACTCTGGTCTGGTCACTGGTCTGGACTCTGGTCTGGTCTCTGGTCTGGACTCTGATCATGACTCTGGTCTGGTCTCTGATCTGGACTCTGGTCTGGACTCTGGTCTGGTCTCTGGTCTGGACTCTGATCTGGACTCTGGTGTGGACTCTGATCTGGTCTCTGGTCTGGACTCTGACCTGGACTCTGGTCTAGGCTCTGGTCTGGTCTCTGGTCTGGACTTTGATCTGGACTCTGGTCTGGACTCTGATCTGGTCTCTGGTCTGGGCTCTGGTCTGGACTCTGATCTGGACTCTGGTCTGGTCTCTGGTCTGGACTCTGATCTGGACTTTGGCCTGGACTCTGGTCTGGACTCTGGTCTGGTTTCTGGTCTGGACTCTGATCTGGTCTCTGGTCTGGACTCTGGTCTGGTCTCTGGTCTGGACTCTGGTCTGGACTCTGGTCTGGACTCTGATCTGGACTTTGGCCTGGACTCTGGTCTGGACTCTGGTCTGGTTTCTGGTCTGGACTCTGATCTGGACTCTGGTCTGGACTCTGATCTGGACTCTGGTCTGGTCTCTGATCTGGACTCTGGTCTGGACTCTGGTCTGGTCTCTGGTCTGGACTCTGATCATGACTCTGGTCTGTTCTCTGGTCTGGACTCTGATCTGGACTCTGGTCTGGACTCTGGTCTGGACTTTGATCTGGACTCTGGTCTGGACTCTGATCTGGTCTCAAGTCTGGACTCTGGTGTGGACAGTGGTCTGGACACTGGTCTGGTCTCTGGTCTGGACTCTGATCTGGACTCTCGTCTGGACTTTGGTCTGGTCTCTGGTCTGGACTCTGATCTGGACTCTGGTCTGGACTCTTATCTGTACTCTGGTCTGGACTCTGATCTGGACTCTGGTCTGAACTCTGTTCTTTAATCTGATCTGGACTCTGTTCTGGACTCTGGTCTGGTCTCTGGTCTGGTCACTGGTCTGGTCTCTGGTCTGGACTCTGATCTGGACTCTGGTCTGGACTCTAGTATGGTCTCTGGTCTGGACTCTGATCTGGACTTTGGTCTGGACTCTGGTCTGGTCTCTGGTCTGGACTCTGGTCTGGACTCTGGTCTGGACTCTGATCTGGACTTTAGTCTGGACTCTGGTCTGGACTCTTGTCTGGTTTCTGGTCTGGACTCTGATCTGGTCTCTGGTCTGGACTGTGGTCTGGTCTCTGGTCTGGACTCTGATCTGGACTTTGGTCTGGACTCTGGTCTGGTCTCTGATCTGGACTCTGGTCTGGACACTGGTCTGGACTCTGGTCTGGTCTCTGGTCTGGACTCTGATCTGGACTTGGGTCTGGACTCTGGTCTGGTCTCTGGTCTGGACTCTGGTCTGGACTTTGGTCTGGACACTGGTCTGGACTCTGGTCTGGTCTCTGGTCTGGACTCTGGTCTGGTCTCTGGTCTGGACTCTTGTGTGGACTCTGAAGTGGAATTTGGTCTGGACTCTGGTCTGGACACTGGTCTGGACAGTGGTCTGGACTCTGATCTGGACTCTGGTCTGGACTGTGGTGTGGACTCTGATCTGGTCTCTGGTCTGGACTCTGACCTGGACTCTGGTCTAGGCTATGGTCTGGTCTCTGGTCTGGACTTTGATCTGGACTCTGGTCTGGACTCTGATCTGGTCTCTGGTCTGGGCTCTGGTCTGGACTCTGATCTGGACTCTGGTCTGGTCTCTGGTCTGGACTCTGATCTGGACTTTGGCCTGGACTCTGGTCTGGACTCTGGTCTGGACTCTGGTCTGGTTTCTGGTCTGGACTCTGATCTGGTCTCTGGTCTGGACTCTGATCTGGACTTTGGTCTGGACTCTGGTCTGGTCTCTGATCTGGACTCTGGTCTGGACACTGGTCTGGACTCTGGTCTGGTCTCTGGTCTGGACTCTGATCTGGACTTGGGTCTGGACTCTGGTCTGGACTCTGGTCTGGACTTTGATCTGGACTCTGGTCTGGACTCTGATCTGGTCTCTAGTCTGGACTCTGGTGTGGACAGTGGTCTGGACACTGGTCTGGTCTCTGGTCTGGACTCTGATATGGACTCTCGTCTGGACTTTGGTCTGGTCTCTGGTCTGGACTCTGATCTGGACTCTGGTCTGGACTCTTATCTGGACTCTGGTCTGGACTTTGGTCTGGACTTTGGTCTGGACTCTGGTCTGGTCTCTGGTCTGGACTCTTGTGTGGACTCTGAAGTGGAATTTGGTCTGGACTCTGGTCTGGACACTGGTCTGGACACTGGTCTGGACTCTGATCTGGACTCTGGTCTGGCCTCTGGTTTGGTCTCTGCTCTGGACTCTGGCCTGGACTTTGAAGTGGACTTTGGTCTGGACTCTGGTCCGGACACTGGTCTGGACTCTGGTCTGGACTCTGATCTGGTCTCTGGTCTGGTCTCTGGTCTGGACTCTGATCTGGACTCTGGTCTGAACTCTGGTCTTTAATCTGATCTGGACTCTGTTCTTGACTCTGGTCTGTTCTCTGGTCTGGACACTGGTCTGGTCTCTGGTCTGGACTCTGATCTGGACTTTGGTCTGGACTCTGGTCTGGTCTCTGGTCTGGACTCTCGTCTGGACTCTGAAGTGGACTTTGGTCTGGACTCTGATCTGGTCTCTGGTCTGGACTTTGGTCTGGACACTGGTCTGGACTCTGGTCTGGACTCTGGTCTGGTCTCTGGTCTGGACTCTGATCTGGACTCTGGTCTGGTCACTGGTCTGGACTCTGGTCTGGTCTCTGGTCTGGACTCTGATCATGACTCTGGTCTGGTCTCTGATCTGGACTCTGGTCTGGACTCTGGTCTGGTCTCTGGTCTGGACTCTGATCTGGACTCTGGTGTGGACTCTGATCTGGTCTCTGGTCTGGACTCTGACCTGGACTCTGGTCTAGGCTCTGGTCTGGTCTCTGGTCTGGACTTTGATCTGGACTCTGGTCTGGACTCTGATCTGGTCTCTGGTCTGGGCTCTGGTCTGGACTCTGATCTGGACTCTGGTCTGGTCTCTGGTCTGGACTCTGATCTGGACTTTGGCCTGGACTCTGGTCTGGACTCTGGTCTGGTTTCTGGTCTGGACTCTGGTCTGGTCTCTGGTCTGGACTCTGGTCTGGTCTCTGGTCTGGACTCTTGTGTGGACTCTGAAGTGGAATTTGGTCTGGACTCTGGTCTGGACACTGGTCTGGACACTGGTCTGGACTCTGATCTGGACTCTGGTCTGGCCTCTGGTTTGGTCTCTGCTCTGGACTCTGGCCTGGACTTTGAAGTGGACTTTGGTCTGGACTCTGGTCCGGACACTGGTCTGACCTCTGGTCTGGACTCTGATCTAGACTTTGGTCTGGACTCTGGTCTGGTCTCTGGTCTGGACTCTTGTCTGGAAAATGGTCTGGACTCTGGTCTGGTTTTCTGGTCTGGAATCTGGTTTGGACTCTGATCTGGACTTTGATCTGGACGCATGTCTGGTCTCTGGTCTGGACTCTGGTCTGGACTCTGCTCTGGACACTGGTCTGGACACTGATCTGGACTCTGGTCTGGACTCTGGTCTGGACTCTAAAGTGGACTTTGGTCTGGACTCTGATCTGGTCTCTGGTCTGGACACTGGTCTGGTCTCTGGTCTGGACTCTGATCTGGACTCTGGTCTGGTCACTGGTCTGGACTCTGATCTGGTCTCTGGTCTGGACTCTGATCTGGACTTTGGTCTGGACTCTGGTCTAGACACTGGTCTGGTCTCTGGTCTGGACTCTGGTCTGGACTCGGATCTGGTCTCTGGTCTGGTCTCTGGTCTGGACTCTCGTCTGGACTCTGAAGTGGACTTTGGTCTGGACTCTGGTCTGGTCTCTGGTCTGGACTCTGATCTGGACTCTGGTCTGGTCACTGGTCTGGACTCTGATCTGGACTCTGGTCTGGACTCTGGTCTGGACTCTGATCTGGACTCTGGTCTGGTCTCTGATCTGGACTCTGATCTGGTCTCTGGTCTGGACTCTGTTCTGGACTCTGGTCTGGTCTCTGGTCTGGTCACTGGTCTGGTCTCTGGTCTGGACTCTGATCTGGACTCTGGTCTGGACTCTAGTCTGGTCTCTGGTCTGGACTCTGGTCTGGTCTCTGATCTGGACTCTGGTCTGGACACTGGTCTGGACTCTGGTCTGGACTCTGGTCTGGACTCTGATCTGGACTTGGGTCTGGACTCTGGTCTGGTCTCTGGTCTGGACTCTGGTCTGGACTTTGGTCTGGACTTTGGTCTGGACTCTGGTCTGGTCTCTGGTCTGGACTCTGGTCTGGACTCTTATCTGGACTTGGGTCTGGACTCTGGTCTGGTCTCTGGTCTGGACTCTGGTCTGGACTTTGGTCTGGACTTTGGTCTGGACTCTGATCTGGACTCTGGTCTGGACACTGGTCTGGACACTGGTCTGGACTCTGATCTGGACTCTGGTCTGGCCTCTGGTTTGGTCTCTGCTCTGGACTCTGGCCTGGACTTTGAAGTGGACTTTGGTCTGGACTCTGGTCCGGACACTGGTCTGACGTCTGGTCTGGACTCTGATCTGGACTTTGGTCTGGACTCTGGTCTGGTCTCTGGTCTAGACTCTTGTCTGGAAAATGGTCTGGACTAAGGTCTGGTTTTCTGGTCTGGAATCTGGTTTGGACTCTGATCTGGAATTTGGTCTGAACTCTGGTCTTTAATCTGATCTGGACTCTGTTCTGGACTCTGGTCTGTTCTCTGGTCTGGACACTGGTCTGGTCTCTGGTCTGGACTCTGATCTGGACTTTGGTCTGGACTCTGGTCTGGTCTCTGGTCTGGACTCTCGTCTGGACTCTGAAGTGGACTTTGGTCTGGACTCTGATCTGGTCTCTGGTCTGGACTTTGGTCTGGACACTGGTCTGGACTCTGGTCTGGTCTCTGGTCTGGACTCTGATCTGGACTCTGGTCTGGTCTCTGGTCTGGACTCTGATCATGACTCTGGTCTGGTCTCTGATCTGGACTCTGGTCTGGACTCTGGTCTGGTCTCTGGTCTGGACTCTGATCTGGACTCTGGTGTGGACTCTGATCTGGTCTCTGGTCTGGACTCTGACCTGGACTCTGGTCTGGGCTCTGGTCTGGTCTCTGGTCTGGACTTTGATGTGGACTCTGGTCTGGACTCTGATCTGGTCTCTGGTCTGGGCTCTGGTCTGGACTCTGATCTGGACTCTGGTCTGGTCTCTGGTCTGGACTCTGATCTGGACTTTGGCCTGGACTCTGGTCTGGACTCTGGTCTGGTTTCTGGTCTGGACTCTGATCTGGTCTCTGGTCTGGACTCTGGTCTGGTCTCTGGTCTGGACTCTGGTCTGGACTCTGGTCTGGACTCTGATCTGGATTTTGGCCTGGACTCTGGTCTGGACTCTGGTCTGGTTTCTGGTCTGGACTCTGATCTGGACTCTGGTCTGGACTCTGATCTGGACTCTGGTCTGGTCTCTGATCTGGACTATGGTCTGGACTCTGGTCTGGTCTCTGGTCTGGACTCTGATCATGACTCTGGTCTGTTCTCTGGTCTGGACTCTGATCTGGACTCTGGTCTGGACTCTGGTCTGGACTTTGATCTGGACTCTGGTCTGGACTCTGATCTGGTCTCTAGTCTGGACTCTGGTGTGGACAGTGGTCTGGACACTGGTCAGGTCTCTGGTCTGGACTCTGATCTGGACTCTCGTCTGGACTTTGGTCTGGTCTCTGGTCTGGACTCTGATCTGGACTCTGGTCTGGACTCTTATCTGGACTCTGGTCTGGACTCTGATCTGGACTCTGGTCTGAACTCTGTTCTTTAATCTGATCTGGACTCTGTTCTGGACTCTGGTCTGGTCTCTGGTCTGGTCACTGGTCTGGTCTCTGGTCTGGACTCTGATCTGGACTCTGGTCTGGACTCTAGTCTGGTCTCTGGTCTGGACTCTGATCTGGACTTTGGTCTGGACTCTGGTCTGGTCTCTGGTCTGGACTCTGGTCTGGACTCTGGTCTGGACTCTGATCTGGACTTTAGTCTGGACTCTGGTCTGGACTCTGGTCTGAACTCTGGTCTTTAATCTGATCTGGACTCTGTTCTGGACTCTGGTCTGTTCTCTGGTCTGGACACTGGTCTGGTCTCTGGTCTGGACTCTGATCTGGACTTTGGTCTGGACTCTGGTCTGGTCTCTGGTCTGGACTCTCGTCTGGACTCTGAAGTGGACTTTGGTCTGGACTCTGATCTGGTCTCTGGTCTGGACTTTGGTCTGGACACTGGTCTGGACACTGGTCTGGACTCTGGTCTGGACTCTGGTCTGGTCTCTGGTCTGGACTCTGATCTGGACTCTGGTCTGGTCTCTGGTCTGGACTCTGATCATGACTCTGGTCTGGACTCTGATCTGGACTCTGGTCTGGACTCTGGTCTGGTCTCTGGTCTGGACTCTGATCTGAACTCTGGTGTGGACTCTGATCTGGTCTCTGGTCTGGACTCTGACCTGGACTCTGGTCTAGGCTCTGGTCTGGTCTCTGGTCTGGACTTTGATGTGGACTCTGGTCTGGACTCTGATCTGGTCTCTGGTCTGGGCTCTGGTCTGGACTCTGATCTGGACTCTGGTCTGGTCTCTGGTCTGGACTCTGATCTGGACTTTGGCCTGGACTCTGGTCTGGACTCTGGTCTGGTTTCTGGTCTGGACTCTGATCTGGTCTCTGGTCTGGACTCTGGTCTGGTCTCTGGTCTGGACTCTGGTCTGGACTCTGGTCTGGACTCTGATCTGGACTTTGGACTGGACTCTGGTCTGGACTCTGGTCTGGTTTCTGGTCTGGACTCTGATCTGGACTCTGGTCTGGACTCTGATCTGGACTCTGGTCTGGTCTCTGATCTGGACTCTGGTCTGGACTCTGGTCTGGTCTCTGGTCTGGACTCTGATCATGACTCTGGTCTGTTCTCTGGTCTGGACTCTGATCTGGACTCTGGTCTGGACTCTGGTCTGGACTTTGATCTGGACTCTGGTCTGGACTCTGATCTGGTCTCTAGTCTGGACTCTGGTGTGGACAGTGGTCTGGACACTGGTCAGGTCTCTGGTCTGGACTCTGATCTGGACTCTCGTCTGGACTTTGGTCTGGACTCTGGTCTGGACTCTTATCTGGACTCTGGTCTGGACTCTGATCTGGACTCTGGTCTGAACTCTGTTCTTTAATCTGATCTGGACTCTGTTCTGGACTATGGTCTGGTCTCTGGTCTGGTCACTGGTCTGGTCTCTGGTCTGGACTCTTATCTGGACTCTGGTCTGGACTCTAGTCTCGTCTCTGGTCTGGACTCTGATCTGGACTTTGGTCTGGACTCTGGTCTGGTCTCTGGTCTGGACTCTGGTCTGGACTCTGGTCTGGACTCTGATCTGGACTTTAGTCTGGACTCTGGTCTGGACTCTTTTCTGGTTTCTGGTCTGGACTCTGATCTGGTCTCTGGTCTGGACTGTGGTCTGGTCTCTGGTCTGGACTCTGGTCTGGACTTTGGTCTGGACTCTGGTCTGGTCTCTGATCTGGACTCTGGTCTGGACACTGGTCTGGACTCTGGTCTGGTCTCTGGTCTGGACTCTGATCTGGACTTGGGTCTGGACTCTGGTCTGGTCTCTGGTCTGGACTCTGGTCTGGACTTTGGTCTGGACACTGGTCTGGACTCTGGTCTGGTCTCTGGTCTGGACTCTGGTCTGGTCTCTGGTCTGGACTCTTGTGTGGACTCTGAAGTGGAATTTGGTCTGGACTCTGGTCTGGACACTGGTCTGGACACTGGTCTGGACTCTGATCTGGACTCTGGTCTGGACTGTGGTGTGGACTCTGATCTGGTCTCTGGTCTGGACTCTGACCTGGACTCTGGTCTAGGCTCTGGTCTGGTCTCTGGTCTGGACTTTGATCTGGACTCTGGTCTGGACTCTGATCTGGTCTCTGGTCTGGGCTCTGGTCTGGACTCTGATCTGGACTCTGGTCTGGTCTCTGGTCTGGACTCTGATCTGGACTTTGGCCTGGACTCTGGTCTGGACTCTGGTCTGGTTTCTGGTCTGGACTCTGATCTGGTCTCTGGTCTGGACTCTGGTCTGGTCTCTGGTCTGGACTCTGGTCTGGACTCTGGTCTGGACTCTGATCTGGACTTTGGCCTGGACTCTGGTCTGGACTCTGGTCTGGTTTCTGGTCTGGACTCTGATCTGGACTCTGGTCTGGACTCTGATCTGGACTCTGGTCTGGTCTCTGATCTGGACTCTGATCTGGACTCTGGTCTGGACTCTGGTCTGGACTCTGGACTGGACTTTGATCTGGACTCTGGTCTGGACTCTGGTCTGAACTCTGGTCTTTAATCTGATCTGGACTCTGTTCTGGACTCTGACCTGGACTCTGGTCTAGGCTCTGGTCTGGTCTCTGGTCTGGACTTTGATCTGGACTCTGGTCTGGACTCTGATCTGGTCTCTGGTCTGGGCTCTGGTCTGGACTCTGATCTGGACTCTGGTCTGGTCTCTGGTCTGGACTCTGATCTGGACTTTGGCCTGGACTCTGGTCTGGACTCTGGTCTGGTTTCTGGTCTGGACTCTGATCTGGTCTCTGGTCTGGACTCTGGTCTGGTCTCTGGTCTGGACTCTGGTCTGGACTCTGGTCTGGACTCTGATCTGGACTTTGGCCTGGACTCTGGTCTGGACTCTGGTCTGGTTTCTGGTCTGGACTCTGATCTGGACTCTGGTCTGGACTCTGATCTGGACTCTGGTCTGGTCTCTGATCTGGTCTCTGGTCTGGACTGTGGTCTGGTCTCTGGTCTGGACTCTGGTCTGGACTCTGGTCTGGTCTCTGGTCTGGACTCTGATCATGACTCTGGTCTGGTCTCTGGTCTGGACTCTGATCTGGACTCTGGTCTGTACTCTGGTCTGGACTCTGGTCTGGACTTTGATCTGGACTCTGGTCTGGACTCTGATCTGGTCTCTAGTCTGGACTCTGGTCTGGACAGTGGTCTGGACACTGGTCTGGTCTCTGGTCTGGACTCTGATCTGGACTCTCGTCTGGACTTTGGTCTGGTCTCTGGTCTGGACTCTGATCTGGACTCTGGTCTGGACTCTTATCTGGACTCTGGTCTGGACTCTGATCTTGACTCTGGTCTGAACTCTGTTCTTTAATCTGATCTGGACTCTGTTCTGGACTCTGGTCTGGTCTCTGGTCTGGTCACTGGTCTGGTCTCTGGTCTGGACTCTGATCTGGACTCTGGTCTGGACTCTAGTCTGGTCTCTGGTCTGGACTCTGATCTGGACTTTGGTCTGGACTCTGGTCTGGTCTCTGGTCTGGACTCTGGTCTGGACTCTGGTCTGGACTCTGATCTGGACTTTAGTCTGGACTCTGGTCTGGACTCTGGTCTGGTTTCTGGTCTGGACTCTGATCTGGTCTCTGGTCTGGACTGTGGTCTGGTCTCTGGTCTGGACTCTGGTCTGGACTTTGGTCTGGACTCTGGTCTGGTCTCTGGTCTTGACTCTGATCTCGACTTGGGTCTGGACTCTGGTCTGGTCTCTGGTCTGGACTCTGGTCTGGACTTTGGTCTGGACACTGGTCTGGACTTTGGTCTGGACTCTGGTCTGGTCTCTGGTCTTGACTCTGATCTCGACTTGGGTCTGGACTCTGGTCTGGTCTCTGGTCTGGTCACTGGTCTGGTCTCTGGTCTGGACTCTGATCTGGACTCTGGTCTGGACTCTAGTCTGGTCTCTGGTCTGGACTCTGATCTGGACTTTGGTCTGGACTCTGGTCTGGTCTCTGGTCTGGACTCTGGTCTGGACTCTGGTCTGGACTCTGATCTGGACTTTAGTCTGGACTCTGGTCTGGACTCTGATCTGGTCTCTGGTCTGGACTGTGGTCTGGTCTCTGGTCTGGACTCTGGTCTGGACTTTGGTCTGGACTCTGGTCTGGTCTCTGATCTGGACTCTGGTCTGGACACTGGTCTGGACTCTGGTCTGGTCTCTGGTCTTGACTCTGATCTCGACTTGGGTCTGGACTCTGGTCTGGTCTCTGGTCTGGACTCTGGTCTGGACTTTGGTCTGGACACTGGTCTGGACTCTGGTCTGGTCTCTGGTCTGGACTCTGGTCTGGTCTCTGGTCTGGACTCTTGTGTGGACTCTGAAGTGGAATTTGGTCTGGACTCTGGTCTGGACACTGGTCTGGACACTGGTCTGGACTCTGATCTGGACTCTGGTCTGGACTGTGGTGTGGACTCTGATCTGGTCTCTGGTCTGGACTCTGACCTGGACTCTGGTCTAGGCTCTGGTCTGGTCTCTGGTCTGGACTTTGATCTGGACTCTGGTCTGGACTCTGATCTGGTCTCTGGTCTGGGCTCTGGTCTGGACTCTGATCTGGACTCTGGTCTGGTCTCTGGTCTGGACTCTGATCTGGACTTTGGCCTGGACTCTGGTCTGGACTCTGGTCTGGTTTCTGGTCTGGACTCTGATCTGGTCTCTGGTCTGGACTCTGGTCTGGTCTCTGGTCTGGACTCTGGTCTGGACTCTGGTCTGGACTCTGATCTGGACTTTGGCCTGGACTCTGGTCTGGACTCTGGTCTGGTTTCTGGTCTGGACTCTGATCTGGACTCTGGTCTGGACTCTGATCTGGACTCTGGTCTGGTCTCTGATCTGGACTCTGATCTGGACTCTGGTCTGGACTCTGGTCTGGACTCTGGACTGGACTTTGATCTGGACTCTGGTCTGGACTCTGGTCTGAACTCTGGTCTTTAATCTGATCTGGACTCTGTTCTGGACTCTGACCTGGACTCTGGTCTAGGCTCTGGTCTGGTCTCTGGTCTGGACTTTGATCTGGACTCTGGTCTGGACTCTGATCTGGTCTCTGGTCTGGGCTCTGGTCTGGACTCTGATCTGGACTCTGGTCTGGTCTCTGGTCTGGACTCTGATCTGGACTTTGGCCTGGACTCTGGTCTGGACTCTGGTCTGGTTTCTGGTCTGGACTCTGATCTGGTCTCTGGTCTGGACTCTGGTCTGGTCTCTGGTCTGGACTCTGGTCTGGACTCTGGTCTGGACTCTGATCTGGACTTTGGCCTGGACTCTGGTCTGGACTCTGGTCTGGTTTCTGGTCTGGACTCTGATCTGGACTCTGGTCTGGACTCTGATCTGGACTATGGTCTGGTCTCTGATCTGGACTCTGGTCTGGACTCTGGTCTGGTCTCTGGTCTGGACTCTGATCATGACTCTGGTCTGGTCTCTGGTCTGGACTCTGATCTGGACTCTGGTCTGTACTCTGGTCTGGACTCTGGTCTGGACTTTGATCTGGACTCTGGTCTGGACTCTGATCTGGTCTCTAGTCTGGACTCTGGTCTGGACAGTGGTCTGGACACTGGTCTGGTCTCTGGTCTGGACTCTGATCTGGACTCTCGTCTGGACTTTGGTCTGGTCTCTGGTCTGGACTCTGATCTGGACTCTGGTCTGGACTCTTATCTGGACTCTGGTCTGGACTCTGATCTTGACTCTGGTCTGAACTCTGTTCTTTAATCTGATCTGGACTCTGTTCTGGACTCTGGTCTGGTCTCTGGTCTGGTCACTGGTCTGGTCTCTGGTCTGGACTCTGATCTGGACTCTGGTCTGGACTCTAGTCTGGTCTCTGGTCTGGACTCTGATCTGGACTTTGGTCTGGACTCTGGTCTGGTCTCTGGTCTGGACTCTGGTCTGGACTCTGGTCTGGACTCTGATCTGGACTTTAGTCTGGACTCTGGTCTGGACTCTGGTCTGGTTTCTGGTCTGGACTCTGATCTGGTCTCTGGTCTGGACTGTGGTCTGGTCTCTGGTCTGGACTCTGGTCTGGACTTTGGTCTGGACTCTGGTCTGGTCTCTGGTCTTGACTCTGATCTCGACTTGGGTCTGGACTCTGGTCTGGTCTCTGGTCTGGACTCTGGTCTGGACTTTGGTCTGGACACTGGTCTGGACTTTGGTCTGGACTCTGGTCTGGTCTCTGGTCTTGACTCTGATCTCGACTTGGGTCTGGACTCTGGTCTGGTCTCTGGTCTGGTCACTGGTCTGGTCTCTGGTCTGGACTCTGATCTGGACTCTGGTCTGGACTCTAGTCTGGTCTCTGGTCTGGACTCTGATCTGGACTTTGGTCTGGACTCTGGTCTGGTCTCTGGTCTGGACTCTGGTCTGGACTCTGGTCTGGACTCTGATCTGGACTTTAGTCTGGACTCTGGTCTGGACTCTGATCTGGACTCTGGTCTGGACTCTGATCTGGTCTCTGGTCTGGACTGTGGTCTGGTCTCTGGTCTGGACTCTGGTCTGGACTTTGGTCTGGACTCTGGTCTGGTCTCTGATCTGGACTCTGGTCTGGACACTGGTCTGGACTCTGGTCTGGTCTCTGGTCTTGACTCTGATCTCGACTTGGGTCTGGACTCTGGTCTGGTCTCTGGTCTGGACTCTGGTCTGGACTTTGGTCTGGACACTGGTCTGGACTCTGGTCTGGTCTCTGGTCTGGACTCTGGTCTGGTCTCTGGTCTGGAGTCTTGTGTGGCCTCTGAAGTGGAATTTGGTCTGGACTCTGGTCTGGACACTGGTCTGGACACTGGTCTGGACTCTGATCTGGACTCTGGTCTGGCCTCTGGTTTGGTCTCTGCTCTGGACTCTGGCCTGGACTTTGAAGTGGACTTTGGTCTGGACTCTGGTCCGGACTTTGGTCTGACCTCTGGTCTGGACTCTGATCTGGACTTTGGTCTGGACTCTGGTCTGGTCTCTGGTCTGGACTCTTGTCTGGAAAATGGTCTGGACTCTGGTCTGGTTTTCTGGTCTGGAATCTGGTTTGGACTCTGATCTGGACTTTGATCTGGACGCATGTCTGGTCTCTGGTCTGGACTCTGGTCTGGACTCTGCTCTGGACACTGGTCTGGACTCTGATCTGGACTTTGGTCTGGACTCTGGTCTGGACTCTGGTCTGGACTCTAAAGTGGACTTTGGTCTGGACTCTGATCTGGTCTCTGGTCTGGACACTGGTCTGGTCTCTGGTCTGGACTCTGATCTGGACTCTGGTCTGGTCACTGGTCTGGACTCTGATCTGGTCTCTGGTCTGGACTCTGATCTGGACTTTGGTCTGGACTCTGGTCTAGACACTGGTCTGGTCTCTGGTCTGGACTCTGGTCTGGACTCGGATCTGATCTCTGGTCTGGTCTCTGGTCTGGACTCTGATCTGGACTCTGGTCTGGTCTCTGGTCTGGACTCTCGTCTGGACTCTGAAGTGGACTTTGGTCTGGACTCTGATCTGGTCTCTGGTCTGGACTTTGGTCTGGACACTGGTCTGGACACTGGTCTGGACTCTGGTCTGGACACTGGTCTGGACTCTGGTCTGGTCACTGGTCTGGACTCTGATCTGGACTCTGGTCTGGTCTCTGGTCTGGACTCTCGTCTGGACTCTGAAGTGGACTTTGGTCTGGACTCTGATCTGGACTCTGGTCTGGTCTCTGGTCTGGACTCTGATCTGGACTTTGGCCTGGACTCTGGTCTGGACTCTGGTCTGGTTTCTGGTCTGGACTCTGATCTGGTCTCTGGTCTGGACTATGGTCTGGTCTCTGGTCTGGACTCTGGTCTGGACTCTGGTCTGGACTCTGATCTGGACTTTGGCCTGGACTCTGGTCTGGACTCTGGGCTGGTTTCTGGTCTGGTCTCTGATCTGGACTCTGGTCTGGACTCTGGTCTGGTCTCTGGTCTGGACTCTGATCTGGACTCTGGTGTGGACTCTGATCTGGTCTCTGGTCTGGACTCTGACCTGGACTCTGGTCTAGGCTCTGGTCTGGACTCTGGTCTGGACTTTGATCTGGACTCTGGTCTGGACTCTGGTTTGGTCTCTGGTCTGGACTCTGGTCTGGACTCTGGTCTGGTCACTGGTCTGGACTCTGATCTGGTCTCTGGTCTGGACTCTGATCTGGACTTTGGTCTGGACTCTGGTCTAGACACTGGTCTGGTCTCTGGTCTGGACTCTGGTCTGGACTTTGGTCTGGACACTTGTCTGGACTCTGGTCTGGTCTCTGGTCTGGACTCTGGTCTGGTCTCTGGTCTGGACTCTTGTGTGGACTCTGAAGTGGAATTTGGTCTGGACTCTGGTCTGGACACTGGTCTGGACACTGGTCTGGACTCTGATCTGGACTCTGGTCTGGTCACTGGTCTGGACTCTGATCTGGTCTCTGGTCTGGACTCTGATCTGGACTTTAGTCTGGACTCTGGTCTAGACACTGGTCTGGTCTCTGGTCTGGACTCTGATCTGGTCTCTGGTCTGGACTGTGGTCTGGTCTCTGGTCTGGACTCTGGTCTGGACTTTGGTCTGGACTCTGGTCTGGTCTCTGGTCTTGACTCTGATCTCGACTTGGGTCTGGAGTCTGGTCTGGTCTCTGGTCTGGACTCTGGTCTGGACTTTGGTCTGGACACTGGTCTGGACTTTGGTCTGGACTCTGGTCTGGTCTCTGGTCTTGACTCTGATCTCGACTTGGGTCTGGACTCTGGTCTGGTCTCTGGTCTGGTCACTGGTCTGGTCTCTGGTCTGGACTCTGATCTGGACTCTGGTCTGGACTCTAGTCTGGTCTCTGGTCTGGACTCTGATCTGGACTTTGGTCTGGACTCTGGTCTGGTCTCTGGTCTGGACTCTGATCTGGACTCTGGTCTGGACTCTGATCTAGACTTTAGTCTGGACTCTGGTCTGGACTCTGATCTGGACTCTGGTCTGGACTCTGATCTGGTCTCTGGTCTGGACTGTGGTCTGGTCTCTGGTCTGGACTCTGGTCTGGACTTTGGTCTGGACTCTGGTCTGGTCTCTGATCTGGACTCTGGTCTGGACACTGGTCTGGACTCTGGTCTGGTCTCTGGTCTTGACTCTGATCTCGACTTGGGTCTGGACTCTGGTCTGGTCTCTGGTCTGGACTCTGGTCTGGACTTTGGTCTGGACACTGGTCTGGACTCTGGTCTGGTCTCTGGTCTGGACTCTGGTCTGGTCTCTGGTCTGGACTCTTGTGTGGACTCTGAAGTGGAATTTGGTCTGGACTCTGGTCTGGACACTGGTCTGGACACTGGTCTGGACTCTGATCTGGACTCTGGTCTGGCCTCTGGTTTGGTCTCTGCTCTGGACTCTGGCCTGGACTTTGAAGTGGACTTTGGTCTGGACTCTGGTCCGGACTTTGGTCTGACCTCTGGTCTGGACTCTGATCTGGACTTTGGTCTGGACTCTGGTCTGGTCTCTGGTCTGGACTCTTGTCTGGAAAATGGTCTGGACTCTGGTCTGGTTTTCTGGTCTGGAATCTGGTTTGGACTCTGATCTGGACTTTGATCTGGATGCATGTCTGGTCTCTGGTCTGGACTCTGGTCTGGACTCTGCTCTGGACACTGGTCTGGACTCTGATCTGGACTTTGGTCTGGACTCTGGTCTGGACTCTGGTCTGGACTCTAAAGTGGACTTTGGTCTGGACTCTGATCTGGTCTCTGGTCTGGACACTGGTCTGGTCTCTGGTCTGGACTCTGATCTGGACTCTGGTCTGGTCACTGGTCTGGACTCTGATCTGGTCTCTGGTCTGGACTCTGATCTGGACTTTGGTCTGGACTCTGGTCTAGACACTGGTCTGGTCTCTGGTCTGGACTCTGGTCTGGACTCGGATCTGATCTCTGGTCTGGTCTCTGGTCTGGACTCTGATCTGGACTCTGGTCTGGTCTCTGGTCTGGACTCTCGTCTGGACTCTGAAGTGGACTTTGGTCTGGACTCTGATCTGGTCTCTGGTCTGGACTTTGGTCTGGACACTGGTCTGGACACTGGTCTGGACTCTGGTCTGGACACTGGTCTGGACTCTGGTCTGGTCTCTGGTCTGGACTCTGATCTGGACTCTGGTCTGGTCACTGGTCTGGACTCTGATCTGGACTCTGGTCTGGACTCTGATCTGGACTCTGGTCTGGTCTCTGATCTGGACTCTGGTCTGGACTCTGGTCTGGTCTCTGGTCTGGACTCTGATCATGACTCTGATCTGGTCTCTGATCTGGACTCTGGTCTGGACTCTGGTCTGGTCTCTGGTCTGGACTCTGATCTGGACTCTGGTGTGGACTCTGATCTGGTCTCTGGTCTGGACTCTGACCTGGACTCTGGTCTAGGCTCTGGTCTGGTCTCTGGTCTGGACTTTGATCTGGACTCTGGTCTGGACTCTGATCTGGTCTCTGGTCTGGGCTCTGGTCTGGACTCTGATCTGGACTCTGGTCTGGTCTCTGGTCTGGACTCTGATCTGGACTTTGGCCTGGACTCTGGTCTGGACTCTGGTCTGGACTCTGACCTGGACTCTGGTCTAGGCTCTGGTCTGGACTCTGGTCTGGACTTTGATCTGGACTCTGGTCTGGACTCTGGTTTGGTCTCTGGTCTGGACTCTGGTCTGGACTCTGGTCTGGTCACTGGTCTGGACTCTGATCT
Source organism: Telmatherina bonti (assembly GCF_933228915.1). NCBI lineage: Eukaryota > Metazoa > Chordata > Actinopteri > Atheriniformes > Telmatherinidae > Telmatherina > Telmatherina bonti. Next base: position 37,813,811 of record NC_136627.1, on the reverse strand, counting down.
GGTCTCTGGTCTGGACTCTGATCTGGACTTTGGTCTGGACTCTGGTCTAGACACTGGTCTGGTCTCTGGTCTGGACTCTGGTCTGGACTTTGGTCTGGACACTTGTCTGGACTCTGGTCTGGTCTCTGGTCTGGACTCTGGTCTGGTCTCTGGTCTGGACTCTTGTGTGGACTCTGAAGTGGAATTTGGTCTGGACTCTGGTCTGGACACTGGTCTGGACACTGGTCTGGACTCTGATCTGGACTCTGGTCTGGTCACTGGTCTGGACTCTGATCTGGTCTCTGGTCTGGACTCTGATCTGGACTTTGGTCTGGACTCTGGTCTAGACACTGGTCTGGTCTCTGGTCTGGACTCTGGTCTGGACTTTGGTCTGGACACTTGTCTGGACTCTGGTCTGGTCTCTGGTCTGGACTCTGGTCTGGTCTCTGGTCTGGACTCTTGTGTGGACTCTGAAGTGGAATTTGGTCTGGACTCTGGTCTGGACACTGGTCTGGACACTGGTCTGGACTCTGATCTGGACTCTGGTCTGGCCTCTGGTTTGGTCTCTGCTCTGGACTCTGGCCTGGACTTTGAAGTGGACTTTGGTCTGGACTCTGGTCCGGACACTGGTCTGACCTCTGGTCTGGACTCTGATCTGGACTTTGGTCTGGACTCTGGTCTGGTCTCTGGTCTGGACTCTTGTCTGGAAAATGGTCTGGACTCTGGTCTGGTTTTCTGGTCTGGAATCTGGTTTGGACTCTGATCTGGACTTTGATCTGGACGCATGTCTGGTCTCTGGTCTGGACTCTGGTCTGGACTCTGCTCTGGACACTGGTCTGGACACTGATCTGGACTTTGGTCTGGACTCGGATCTGGTCTCTGGTCTGGTCTCTGGTCTGGACTCTGATCTGGACTCTGGTCTTGTCTCTGGTCTGGACTCTCGTCTGGACTCTGAAGTGGACTTTGGTCTGGACTCTGATCTGGTCTCTGGTCTGGACTTTGGTCTGGACACTGGTCTGGACTCTGGTCTGGACACTGGTCTGGACTCTGGTCTGGTCTCTGGTCTGGACTCTGATCTGGACTCTGGTCTGGTCACTGGTCTGGACTCTGATCTGGACTCTGGTCTGGACTCTGGTCTGGACTCTGATCTGGACTCTGGTCTGGTCTCTGATCTGGACTCTGGTCTGGACTCTGGTCTGGTCTCTGGTCTGGACTCTGATCATGACTCTGATCTGGTCTCTGATCTGGACTCTGGTCTGGACTCTGGTCTGGTCTCTGGTCTGGACTCTGATCTGGACTCTGGTGTGGACTCTGATCTGGTCTCTGGTCTGGACTCTGACCTGGACTCTGGTCTAGGCTCTGGTCTGGTCTCTGGTCTGGACTTTGATCTGGACTCTGGTCTGGACTCTGATCTGGTCTCTGGTCTGGGCTCTGGTCTGGACTCTGATCTGGACTCTGGTCTGGTCTCTGGTCTGGACTCTGATCTGGACTTTGGCCTGGACTCTGGTCTGGACTCTGGTCTGGTTTCTGGTCTGGACTCTGATCTGGACTCTGGTCTGGTCTCTGGTCTGGACTCTGATCATGACTCTGATCTGGTCTCTGATCTGGACTCTGGTCTGGACTCTGGTCTGGTCTCTGGTCTGGACTCTGATCTGGACTCTGGTGTGGACTCTGATCTGGTCTCTGGTCTGGACTCTGACCTGGACTCTGGTCTAGGCTCTGGTCTGGTCTCTGGTCTGGACTTTGATCTGGACTCTGGTCTGGACTCTGATCTGGTCTCTGGTCTGGGCTCTGGTCTGGACTCTGATCTGGACTCTGGTCTGGTCTCTGGTCTGGACTCTGATCTGGACTTTGGCCTGGACTCTGGTCTGGACTCTGGTCTGGTTTCTGGTCTGGACTCTGATCTGGTCTCTGGTCTGGACTATGGTCTGGTCTCTGGTCTGGACTCTGGTCTGGACTCTGGTCTGGACTCTGATCTGGACTTTGGCCTGGACTCTGGTCTGGACTCTGGGCTGGTTTCTGGTCTGGACTCTGATCTGGACTCTGGTCTGGACTCTGATCTGGACTCTGGTCTGGTCTCTGATCTGGACTCTGGTCTGGACTCTGGTCTGGTCTCTGGTCTGGACTCCGATCATGACTCTGGTCTGGTCTCTGATCTGGACTTTGGTCTGGACTCTGGTCTGGTCTCTGGTCTGGACTCTGATCTGGACTCTGGTGTGGACTCTGATCTGGTCTCTGGTCTGGACTCTGACCTGGACTCTGGTCTAGGCTCTGGTCTGGACTCTGGTCTGGACTTTGATCTGGACTCTGGTCTGGACTCTGGTTTGGTCTCTGGTCTGGACTCTGGTCTGGACTCTGGTCTGGTCACTGGTCTGGACTCTGATCTGGTCTCTGGTCTGGACTCTGATCTGGACTTTGGTCTGGACTCTGGTCTAGACACTGGTCTGGTCTCTGGTCTGGACTCTGGTCTGGACTTTGGTCTGGACACTTGTCTGGACTCTGGTCTGGTCTCTGGTCTGGACTCTGGTCTGGTCTCTGGTCTGGACTCTTGTGTGGACTCTGAAGTGGAATTTGGTCTGGACTCTGGTCTGGACACTGGTCTGGACACTGGTCTGGACTCTGATCTGGACTCTGGTCTGGTCACTGGTCTGGACTCTGATCTGGTCTCTGGTCTGGACTCTGATCTGGACTCTGGTCTGGACTCTGGTCTAGACACTGGTCTGGTCTCTGGTCTGGACTCTGGTCTGGACTTTGGTCTGGACACTTGTCTGGACTCTGGTCTGGTCTCTGGTCTGGACTCTGGTCTGGTCTCTGGTCTGGACTCTTGTGTGGACTCTGAAGTGGAATTTGGTCTGGACTCTGGTCTGGACACTGGTCTGGACACTGGTCTGGACTCTGATCTGGACTCTGGTCTGGCCTCTGGTTTGGTCTCTTCTCTGGACTCTGGCCTGGACTTTGAAGTGGACTTTGGTCTGGACTCTGGTCCGGACACTGGTCTGACCTCTGGTCTGGACTCTGATCTGGACTTTGGTCTGGACTCTGGTCTGGTCTCTGGTCTGGACTCTTGTCTGGAAAATGGTCTGGACTCTGGTCTGGTTTTCTGGTCTGGAATCTGGTTTGGACTCTGATCTGGACTTTGATCTGGACGCATGTCTGGTCTCTGGTCTGGACTCTGGTCTGGACTCTGCTCTGGACACTGGTCTGGACACTGATCTGGACTTTGGTCTGGACTCGGATCTGGTCTCTGGTCTGGTCTCTGGTCTGGACTCTGATCTGGACTCTGGTCTTGTCTCTGGTCTGGACTCTCGTCTGGACTCTGAAGTGGACTTTGGTCTGGACTCTGATCTGGTCTCTGGTCTGGACTTTGGTCTGGACACTGGTCTGGACTCTGGTCTGGACACTGGTCTGGACTCTGGTCTGGTCTCTGGTCTGGACTCTGATCTGGACTCTGGTCTGGTCACTGGTCTGGACTCTGATCTGGACTCTGGTCTGGACTCTGGTCTGGACTCTGATCTGGACTCTGGTCTGGTCTCTGATCTGGACTCTGGTCTGGACTCTGGTCTGGTCTCTGGTCTGGACTCTGATCATGACTCTGATCTGGTCTCTGATCTGGACTCTGGTCTGGACTCTGGTCTGGTCTCTGGTCTGGACTCTGATCTGGACTCTGGTGTGGACTCTGATCTGGTCTCTGGTCTGGACTCTGACCTGGACTCTGGTCTAGGCTCTGGTCTGGTCTCTGGTCTGGACTTTGATCTGGACTCTGGTCTGGACTCTGATCTGGTCTCTGGTCTGGGCTCTGGTCTGGACTCTGATCTGGACTCTGGTCTGGTCTCTGGTCTGGACTCTGATCTGGACTTTGGCCTGGACTCTGGTCTGGACTCTGGTCTGGTTTCTGGTCTGGACTCTGATCTGGACTCTGGTCTGGACTCTGGTCTGGTCTCTGGTCTGGACTCTGGTCTGGACTCTGGTCTGGACTCTGATCTGGACTTTGGCCTGGACTCTGGTCTGGACTCTGGTCTGGTTTCTGGTCTGGACTCTGATCTGGACTCTGGTCTGGACTCTGATCTGGACTCTGGTCTGGTCTCTGATCTGGACTCTGGTCTGGACTCTGGTCTGGTCTCTGGTCTGGACTTCGATCATGACTCTGGTCTGGTCTCTGATCTGGACTCTGGTCTGGACTCTGGTCTGGTCTCTGGTCCGGACTCTGATCTGGACTCTGGTGTGGACTCTGATATGGTCTCTGGTCTGGACTCTGACCTGGACTCTGGTCTAGGCTCTGGTCTGGTCTCTGGTCTGGACTTTGATCTGGACTCTGGTCTGGACTCTGGTTTGGTCTCTGGTCTGGACTCTGGTCTGGACTCTGGTCTGGACTCTGATCTGGACTTTGGCCTGGACTCTGGTCTGGACTCTGGTCTGGTTTCTGGTCTGGACTCTGATCTGGACTCTGGTCTGGACTCTGATCTGGACTCTGGTCTGGTCTCTGATCTGGACTCTGGTCTGGACTCTGGTCTGGTCTCTGGTCTGGACTCTGATCATTACTCTGGTCTGGTCTCTGGTCTGGACTCTGATCTGGACTCTGGTCTGGACTCTGGTCTGGACTTTGATCTGGACTCTGGTCTGGACTCTGATCTGGTATCTAGTCTGGACTCTGGTCTGGACAGTGGTCTGGACACTGTTCTGGTCTCTGGTCTGGACTCTGATCTGGACTCTCGTCTGGACTTTGGTCTGGTCTCTGGTCTGGACTCTTATCTGGACTCTGGTCTGGACTCTGATCTGGACTCTGGTCTGAACTCTGGTCTGGTCTCTGGTCTGGTCACTGGTCTGGTCTCTGGTCTGGACTCTGATCTGGACTCTGGTCTGGACTCTAGTCTGGTCTCTGGTCTGGACTCTAAAGTGGACTTTGGTCTGGACTCTGATCTGGTCTCTGGTCTGGACACTGGTCTGGTCACTGGTCTGGACTCTGATCTGGTCTCTGGTCTGGACTCTGATCTGGACTCTGGTCTGGACTCTGGTCTAGACACTGGTCTGGTCTCTGGTCTGGACTCTGGTCTGGACTTTGGTCTGGACACTTGTCTGGACTCTGGTCTGGTCTCTGGTCTGGACTCTGGTCTGGTCTCTGGTCTGGACTCTTGTGTGGACTCTGAAGTGGAATTTGGTCTGGACTCTGGTCTGGACACTGGTCTGGACACTGGTCTGGACTCTGATCTGGACTCTGGTCTGGCCTCTGGTTTGGTCTCTTCTCTGGACTCTGGCCTGGACTTTGAAGTGGACTTTGGTCTGGACTCTGGTCCGGACACTGGTCTGACCTCTGGTCTGGACTCTGATCTGGACTTTGGTCTGGACTCTGGTCTGGTCTCTGGTCTGGACTCTTGTCTGGAAAATGGTCTGGACTCTGGTCTGGTTTTCTGGTCTGGAATCTGGTTTGGACTCTGATCTGGACTTTGATCTGGACGCATGTCTGGTCTCTGGTCTGGACTCTGGTCTGGACTCTGCTCTGGACACTGGTCTGGACACTGATCTGGACTTTGGTCTGGACTCGGATCTGGTCTCTGGTCTGGTCTCTGGTCTGGACTCTGATCTGGACTCTGGTCTTGTCTCTGGTCTGGACTCTCGTCTGGACTCTGAAGTGGACTTTGGTCTGGACTCTGATCTGGTCTCTGGTCTGGACTTTGGTCTGGACACTGGTCTGGACTCTGGTCTGGACACTGGTCTGGACTCTGGTCTGGTCTCTGGTCTGGACTCTGGTCTGGTCTCTGATCTGGACTCTGGTCTGGACTCTGGTCTGGTCTCTGGTCTGGACTCTGATCATGACTCTGATCTGGTCTCTGATCTGGACTCTGGTCTGGACTCTGGTCTGGTCTCTGGTCTGGACTCTGATCTGGACTCTGGTGTGGACTCTGATCTGGTCTCTGGTCTGGACTCTGACCTGGACTCTGGTCTAGGCTCTGGTCTGGTCTCTGGTCTGGACTTTGATCTGGACTCTGGTCTGGACTCTGATCTGGTCTCTGGTCTGGGCTCTGGTCTGGACTCTGATCTGGACTCTGGTCTGGTCTCTGGTCTGGACTCTGATCTGGACTTTGGCCTGGACTCTGGTCTGGACTCTGGTCTGGTTTCTGGTCTGGACTCTGATCTGGACTCTGGTCTGGACTCTGGTCTGGTCTCTGGTCTGGACTCTGGTCTGGACTCTGGTCTGGACTCTGATCTGGACTTTGGCCTGGACTCTGGTCTGGACTCTGGTCTGGTTTCTGGTCTGGACTCTGATCTGGACTCTGGTCTGGACTCTGATCTGGACTCTGGTCTGGTCTCTGATCTGGACTCTGGTCTGGACTCTGGTCTGGTCTCTGGTCTGGACTTCGATCATGACTCTGGTCTGGTCTCTGATCTGGACTCTGGTCTGGACTCTGGTCTGGTCTCTGGTCCGGACTCTGATCTGGACTCTGGTGTGGACTCTGATATGGTCTCTGGTCTGGACTCTGACCTGGACTCTGGTCTAGGCTCTGGTCTGGTCTCTGGTCTGGACTTTGATCTGGACTCTGGTCTGGACTCTGGTTTGGTCTCTGGTCTGGACTCTGGTCTGGACTCTGGTCTGGACTCTGATCTGGACTTTGGCCTGGACTCTGGTCTGGACTCTGGTCTGGTTTCTGGTCTGGACTCTGATCTGGACTCTGGTCTGGACTCTGATCTGGACTCTGGTCTGGTCTCTGATCTGGACTCTGGTCTGGACTCTGGTCTGGTCTCTGGTCTGGACTCTGATCATTACTCTGGTCTGGTCTCTGGTCTGGACTCTGATCTGGACTCTGGTCTGGACTCTGGTCTGGACTTTGATCTGGACTCTGGTCTGGACTCTGATCTGGTATCTAGTCTGGACTCTGGTCTGGACAGTGGTCTGGACACTGTTCTGGTCTCTGGTCTGGACTCTGATCTGGACTCTCGTCTGGACTTTGGTCTGGTCTCTGGTCTGGACTCTTATCTGGACTCTGGTCTGGACTCTGATCTGGACTCTGGTCTGAACTCTGGTCTGGTCTCTGGTCTGGTCACTGGTCTGGTCTCTGGTCTGGACTCTGATCTGGACTCTGGTCTGGACTCTAGTCTGGTCTCTGGTCTGGATTCTGATCTGGACTTTGGTCTGGACTCTGGTCTGGTCTCTGGTCTCGACTCTGGTCTGGTCTCTGGTCTGGACTCTGATCATGACTCTGATCTGGTCTCTGGTCTGGACTCTGGTCTGGTCTCTGGTCTGGACTCTGGTCTGGACTCTGGTCTGGACTCTGATCTGGACTTTGGCCTGGACTCTGGTCTGGACTCTGGTCTGGTTTCTGGTCTGGACTCTGATCTGGACTCTGGTCTGGACTCTGATCTGGACTCTGGTCTGGTCTCTGATCTGGACTCTGATCTGGACTCTGGTCTGGACTCTGGTCTGGACTCTGGACTGGACTTTGATCTGGACTCTGGTCTGGACTCTGGTCTGAACTCTGGTCTTTAATCTGATCTGGACTCTGTTCTGGACTCTGACCTGGACTCTGGTCTATGCTCTGATCTGGTCTCTGGTCTGGGCTCTGGTCTGGACTCTGATCTGGACTCTGGTCTGGTCTCTGGTCTGGACTCTGATCTGGACTTTGGCCTGGACTCTGGTCTGGACTCTGGTCTGGTTTCTGGTCTGGACTCTGATCTGGTCTCTGGTCTGGACTCTGGTCTGGTCTCTGGTCTGGACTCTGGTCTGGACTCTGGTCTGGACTCTGGTCTGGACTCTGATCTGGACTTTGGCCTGGACTCTGGTCTGGACTCTGGTCTGGTTTCTGGTCCTGACTCTGATCTGGACTCTGGTCTGGACTCTGATCTGGACTATGGTCTGGTCTCTGATCTGGACTCTGGTCTGGACTCTGGTCTGGTCTCTGGTCTGGACTCTGATCATGACTCTGGTCTGGTCTCTGGTCTGGACTCTGATCTGGACTCTGGTCTGGACTCTGGTCTGGACTCTGATCTGGACTCTGGTCTGGACTCTGATCTGGTCTCTGGTCTGGACTCTGGTCTGGACAGTGGTCTGGACACTGGTCTGGTCTCTGGTCTGGACTCTGATCTGGACTCTCGTCTGGACTTTGGTCTGGTCTCTGGTCTGGACTCTGATCTGGACTCTGGTCTGGACTCTTATCTGGACTCTGGTCTGGACTCTGATCTGGACTCTGGTCTGAACTCTGTTCTTTAATCTGATCTGGACTCTGTTCTGGACTCTGGTCTGGTCTCTGGTCTGGTCACTGGTCTGGTCTCTGGTCTGGACTCTGATCTGGACTCTGGTCTGGACTCTAGTCTGGTCTCTGGTCTGGACTCTGATCTGGACTTTGGTCTGGACTCTGGTCTGGTCTCTGGTCTGGACTCTGGTCTGGACTCTGGTCTGGACTCTGATCTGGACTTTAGTCTGGACTCTGGTCTGGACTCTTGTCTGGTTTCTGGTCTGGACTCTAATCTGGTCTCTGGTCTGGACTGTGGTCTGGTCTCTGGTCTGGACTCTGGTCTGGACTTTGGTCTGGACTCTGGTCTGGTCTCTGGTCTTGACTCTGATCTCGACTTGGGTCTGGACTCTGGTCTGGTCTCTGGTCTGGACTCTGGTCTGGACTTTGGTCTGGACACTGGTCTGGACTTTGGTCTGGACTCTGGTCTGGTCTCTGGTCTTGACTCTGATCTCGACTTGGGTCTGGACTCTGGTCTGGTCTCTGGTCTGGACTCTGGTCTGGTCTCTGGTCTGGTCACTGGTCTGGTCTCTGGTCTGGACTCTGATCTGGACTCTGGTCTGGACTCTAGTCTGGTCTCTGGTCTGGACTCTGATCTGGACTTTGGTCTGGACTCTGGTCTGGTCTCTGGTCTGGACTCTGGTCTGGACTCTGGTCTGGACTCTGATCTGGACTTTAGTCTGGACTCTGGTCTGGACTCTGGTCTGGACTTTGGTCTGGTCTCTGGTCTGGACTCTCGTCTGGACTCTGAAGTGGACTTTGGTCTGGACTCTGATCTGGTCTCTGGTCTGGACTTTGGTCTGGACACTGGTCTGGACACTGGTCTGGACTCTGGTCTGGACACTGGTCTGGACTCTGGTCTGGTCTCTGGTCTGGACTCTGATCTGGACTCTGGTCTGGTCACTGGTCTGGACTCTGATCTGGACTCTGGTCTGGACTCTGGTCTGGACTCTGATCTGGACTCTGGTCTGGTCTCTGATCTGGACTCTGGTCTGGACTCTGGTCTGGTCTCTGGTCTGGACTCTGATCATGACTCTGATCTGGTCTCTGATCTGGACTCTGGTCTGGACTCTGGTCTGGTCTCTGGTCTGGACTCTGATCTGGACTCTGGTGTGGACTCTGATCTGGTCTCTGGTCTGGACTCTGACCTGGACTCTGGTCTAGGCTCTGGTCTGGTCTCTGGTCTGGACTTTGATCTGGACTCTGGTCTGGACTCTGATCTGGTCTCTGGTCTGGGCTCTGGTCTGGACTCTGATCTGGACTCTGGTCTGGTCTCTGGTCTGGACTCTGATCTGGACTTTGCCCTGGACTCTGGTCTGGACTCTAGTCTGGTTTCTGGTCTGGACTCTGATCTGGTCTCTGGTCTGGACTCTGGTCTGGTCTCTGGTCTGGACTCTGGTCTGGACTCTGGTCTGGACTCTGATCTGGACTTTGGCCTGGACTCTGGTCTGGACTCTGGGCTGGTTTCTGGTCTGGACTCTGATCTGCACTCTGGTCTGGACTCTGATCTGGACTCTGGTCTGGTCTCTGATCTGGACTCTGGTCTGGTCTCTGGTCTGGACTCTGATCATGACTCTGATCTGGTCTCTGATCTGGACTCTGGTCTGGACTCTGGTCTGGTCTCTGGTCTGGACTCTGATCTGGACTCTGGTGTGGACTCTGATCTGGTCTCTGGTCTGGACTCTGACCTGGACTCTGGTCTAGGCTCTGGTCTGGTCTCTGGTCTGGACTTTGATCTGGACTCTGGTCTGGACTCTGATCTGGTCTCTGGTCTGGGCTCTGGTCTGGACTCTGGTCTGGTCACTGATCTGGACTCTGATCTGGTCTCTGATCTGGACTCTGATCTGGACTTTGGTCTGGACTCTGGTCTAGACACTGGTCTGGTCTCTGGTCTGGACTCTGGTCTGGACTTTGGTCTGGACACTGGTCTGGACTCTGGTCTGGTCTCTGGTCTGGACTCTGGTCTGGTCTCTGGTCTGGACTCTTGTGTGGACTCTGAATTGGAATTTGGTCTGGACTCTGGTCTGGACACTGGTCTGGACACTGGTCTGGACTCTGATCTGGACTCTGGTCTGGCCTCTGGTTTGGTCTCTGCTCTGGACTCTGGCCTGGACTTTGAAGTGGACTTTGGTCTGGACTCTGGTCCGGACACTGGTCTGACCTCTGGTCTGGACTCTGATCTGGACTTTGGTCTGGACTCTGGTCTGGTCTCTGGTCTGGACTCTTGTCTGGAAAATGGTCTGGACTCTGGTCTGGTTTTCTGGTCTGGAATCTGGTTTGGACTCTGATCTGGACTTTGATCTGGACGCATGTCTGGTCTCTGGTCTGGACTCTGGTCTGGACTCTGCTCTGGACACTTGTCTGGACACTGATCTGGACTTTGGTCTGGACTCGGATCTGGTCTCTGGTCTGGACTCTGATCTGGACTCTGGTCTTGTCTCTGGTCTGGACTCTCGTCTGGACTCTGAAGTGGACTTTGGTCTGGACTCTGATCTGGTCTCTGGTCTGGACTTTGGTCTGGACACTGGTCTGGACTCTGGTCTGGACACTGGTCTGGACTCTGGTCTGGTCTCTGGTCTGGACTCTGATCTGGACTCTGGTCTGGTCACTGGTCTGGACTCTGATCTGGACTCTGGTCTGGACTCTGGTCTGGACTCTGATCTGGACTCTGGTCTGGTCTCTGATCTGGACTCTGGTCTGGTCTCTGGTCTGGACTCTGATCATGACTCTGATCTGGTCTCTGATCTGGACTCTGGTCTGGACTCTGGTCTGGTCTCTGGTCTGGACTCTGATCTGGACTCTGGTGTGGACTCTGATCTGGTCTCTGGTCTGGACTCTGACCTGGACTCTGGTCTAGGCTCTGGTCTGGTCTCTGGTCTGGACTTTGATCTGGACTCTGGTCTGGACTCTGATCTGGTCTCTGGTCTGGGCTCTGGTCTGGACTCTGATCTGGACTCTGGTCTGGTCTCTGGTCTGGACTCTGATCTGGACTTTGGCCTGGACTCTGGTCTGGACTCTGGTCTGGTTTCTGGTCTGGACTCTGATCTGGACTCTGGTCTGGACTCTGGTCTGGTCTCTGGTCTGGACTCTGGTCTGGACTCTGGTCTGGACTCTGATCTGGACTTTGGCCTGGACTCTGGTCTGGACTCTGGTCTGGTTTCTGGTCTGGACTCTGATCTGGACTCTGGTCTGGACTCTGATCTGGACTCTGGTCTGGTCTCTGATCTGGACTCTGGTCTGGACTCTGGTCTGGTCTCTGGTCTGGACTCCGATCATGACTCTGGTCTGGTCTCTGATCTGGACTCTGGTCTGGACTCTTGTCTGGTCTCTGGTCTGGACTCTGATCTGGACTCTGGTGTGGACTCTGATCTGGTCTCTGGTCTGGACTCTGACCTGGACTCTGGTCTAGGCTCTGGTCTGGTCTCTGGTCTGGACTTTGATCTGGACTCTGGTCTGGACTCTGGTTTGGTCTCTGGTCTGGACTCTGGTCTGGACTCTGGTCTGGACTCTGATCTGGACTTTGGCCTGGACTCTGGTCTGGACTCTGGTCTGGTCTCTGATCTGGACTCTGGTCTGGACTCTGGTCTGGTCTCTGGTCTGGACTCTGATCATTACTCTGATCTGGTCTCTGGTCTGGACTCTGATCTGGACTCTGGTCTGGACTCTGGTCTGGACTTTGATCTGGACTCTGGTCTGGACTCTGATCTGGTATCTAGTCTGGACTCTGGTCTGTACAGTGGTCTGGACACTGTTCTGGTCTCTGGTCTGGACTCTGATCTGGACTCTCGTCTGGACTTTGGTCTGGTCTCTGGTCTGGACTCTTATCTGGACTCTGGTCTGGACTCTGATCTGGACTCTGGTCTGAACTCTGGTCTGGTCTCTGGTCTGGTCACTGGTCTGGTCTCTGGTCTGGACTCTGATCTAGACTCTGATCTGGACTCTGGTCTGGTCTCTGGTCTGGATTCTGATCTGGACTTTGGTCTGGACTCTGGTCTGGTCTCTGGTCTCGACTCTGGTCTGGTCTCTGGTCTGGACTCTGATCATGACTCTGGTCTGGTCTCTGGTCTGGACTCTGATCTTGACTCTGGTCTGGACTCTGGTCTGGTTTCTGGTCTGGACTCTAATCTGGTCTCTGGTCTGGACTGTGGTCTGGTCTCTGGTCTGGACTCTGGTCTGGACTTTGGTCTGGACTCTGGTCTGGTCTCTGATCTGGACTCTGGTCTGGACTCTGGTCTGGTTTCTGGTCTGGACTCTGATCTGGTCTCTGGTCTGGACTGTGGTCTGGTCTCTGGTCTGGACTCTGGTCTGGACTTTGGTCTGGACACTGGTCTGTACACTGGTCTGGACTCTGGTCTGGACACTGGTCTGGACTCTGGTCTGGTCTTTGGTCTGGACTCTGATCTGGACTCTGGTCTGGTCACTGGTCTGGACTCTGATCTGGACTCTGGTCTGGACTCTGGTCTGGACTCTGATCTGGACTCTGGTCTGGTCTCTGATCTGGACTCTGGTCTGGACTCTGGTCTGGTCTCTGGTCTGGACTCTGATCATGACTCTGGTCTGGTCTCTGATCTGGACTCTGGTCTGGACTCTGGTCTTGTCTCTGGTCTGGACTCTGATCTGGACTCTGGTGTGGACTCTGATCTGGTCTCTGGTCTGGACTCTGACCTGGACTCTGGTCTAGGCTCTGGTCTGGTCTCTGGTCTGGACTTTGATCTGGACTCTGGTCTGGACTCTGATCTGGTCTCTGGTCTGGGCTCTGGTCTGGACTCTGATCTGGACTCTGGTCTGATCTCTGGTCTGGACTCTGATCTGGACTCTGGTCTGGACTCTGGTCTGGACTCTGGTCTGGTTTCTGGTCTGGACTCTGATCTGGTCTCTGGTCTGGACTCTGGTCTGGATTCTGGTCTGGACTCTGGTCTAGACTCTGGTCTGGACTCTGATCTGGACATGAGCCTGGACTCTGGTCTGGACTCTGGTCTGGTCTCTGGTCTGGACACTGGTCTGGTCTCTGGTCTGGACTCTGATCTGGACTCTGGTCTGGTCACTGGTCTGGACTCTGATCTGGTCTCTGGTCTGGACTCTGATCTGGACTTTGGTCTGGACTCTGGTCTGGACACTGGTCTGGTCTCTGGTGTGGACTCTGGTCTGGACTCTGATCTGGTCTCTGGTCTGGTCTCTGGTATGGACTCTGATCTGGACTAAGGTCTGAACTCAGGTCTTTAATCTGATCTGGACTCTGTTCTGGACTCTGGTCTGTTCTCTGGTCTGGACACTGGTCTGGTCTCTGGTCTGGACTCTGATCTGGACTTTGGTCTGGACTCTGGTCTGGACTCTCGTCTGGACTCTGAAGTGGACTTTGTTCTGGACTCTGATCTGGTCTCTGGTCTGGACTTTGGTCTGGACACTGGTCTGGACACTGGTCTGGACTCTGGTCTGGACACTGGTCTGGACTCTGGTCTGGTCTCTGGTCTGGACTCTGATCTGGACTCTGGTCTGGTCACTGGTCTGGACTCTGATCTGGACTCTGGTCTGGACTCTGGTCTGGACTCTGATCTGGACTCTGGTCTGGTCTCTGATCTGGTTTCTGGTCTGGACTCTGGTCTGGTCTCTGATCTGGACTCTGGTCTGGACTCTGGTCTTGTCTCTGGTCTGGACTCTGATCTGGACTCTGGTGTGGACTCTGATCTGGTCTCTGGTCTGGACTCTGACCTGGACTCTGATCTGGACTCTGGTCTGAACTCTGTTCTTTAATCTGATCTGGACTCTGTTCTGGACTCTGGTCTTGTCTCTGGTCTGGTCACTGGTCTGGACTCTGGTCTGGACTCTGGTCTTGTCTCTGGTCTGGTCTCTGGTCTGGACTCTGGTCTGGTCTCTGGTCTGGACTCTGATCTGGACTCTGGTGTGGACTCTGATCTGGTCTCTGGTCTGGACTCTGACCTGGACTCTGGTCTAGGCTCTGGTCTGGTCTCTGGTCTGGACTTTGATCTGGACTCTGGTCTGGACTCTGATCTGGTCTCTGGTCTGGGCTCTGGTCTGGACTCTGATCTGGACTCTGGTCTGGTATCTGGTCTGGACTCTGATCTGGACTTTGGCCTGGACTCTGGTCTGGACTCTGGTCTGGTTTCTGGTCTGGACTCTGATCTGGTCTCTGGTCTGGACTCTGGTCTGGTCTCTGGTCTGGACTCTGGTCTGGACTCTGATCTGGACTTTGGCCTGGACTCTGGTCTGGACTCTGGTCTGGTTTCTGGTCTGGACTCTGATCTGGACTCTGGTCTGGACTCTGATCTGGACTCTGGTCTGGTCTCTGATCTGGACTCTGGTCTGGACTCTGGTCTGGTCTCTGGTCTGGACTCCGATCATGACTCTGGTCTGGTCTCTGATCTGGACTCTGGTCTGGTCTCTGGTCTGGACTCTGATCTGGACTCTGGTGTGGACTCTGATCTGGTCTCTGGTCTGGACTCTGACCTGGACTCTGGTCTAGGCTCTGGTCTGGTCTCTGGTCTGGACTTTGATCTGGACTCCGGTCTGGACTCTGGTTTGGTCTCTGGTCTGGACTCTGGTCTGGACTCTGGTCTGGACTCTGGTCTGGACTTTGGCCTGGACTCTGGTCTGGACTCTGGTCTGGTTTCTGGTCTGGACTCTGATCTGGACTCTGGTCTGGACTCTGATCTGGACTCTGGTCTGGTCTCTGATCTGGACTCTGGTCTGGACTATGGTCTGGTCTCTGGTCTGGACTCTGATCATTACTCTGGTCTGGTCTCTGGTCTGGACTCTGATCTGGACTCTGGTCTGGACTCTGGTCTGGACTTTGATCTGGACTTTGGCCTGGACTCTGGTCTGGACTATGGTCTGGTTTCTGGTCTGGACTCTGATCTGGACTCTGGTCTGGACTCTGATCTGGACTCTGGTCTGGTCTCTGATCTGGAATCTGGTCTGGACTCTGGTCTGGTCTCTGGTCTGGACTCCGATCATGACTCTGGTCTGGTCTCTGATCTGGACTCTGGTCTGGACTCTCGTCTGGTCTCTGGTCTGGACTCTGATCTGGACTCTGGTGTGGACTCTGATCTGGTCTCTGGTCTGGACTCTGACCTGGTCTCTGGTCTAGGCTCTGGTCTGGTCTCTGGTCTGGACTTTGATCTGGACTCTGGTCTGGACTCTGGTTTGGTCTCTGGTCTGGACTCTGGTCTGGACTCTGGTCTGGACTCTGGTCTGGACTCTGATCTGGACTTTGGCCTGGACTCTGGTCTGGACTCTGGTCTGGTTTCTGGTCTGGACTATGATCTGGACTCTGGTCTGGACTCTGATCTGGACTCCGGTCTGGTCTCTGATCTGGACTCTGGTCTGGACTCTGGTCTGGTCTCTGGTCTGGACTCTGATCATTACTCTGGTCTGGTCTCTGGTCTGGACTCTGATCTGGACTCTGGTCTGGACTCTGGTCTGGACTTTGATCTGGACTCTGGTCTGGACTCTGATCTGGTATCTAGTCTGGACTCTTATCTGGACTCTGGTCTGGACTCTGATCTGGACTCTGGTCTGAACTCTGTTCTTTAATCTGATCTGGACTCTGTTCTGGACTCTGGTCTGGTCTCTGGTCTGGTCACTGGTCTGGTCTCTGGTCTGGACTCTGATCTGGACTCTGGTCTGGACTCTAGTCTGGTCTCTGGTCTGGATTCTGATCTGGACTTTGGTCTGGACTCTGGTCTGGTCTCTGGTCTCGACTCTGGTCTGGTCTCTGGTCTGGACTCTGATCATGACTCTGGTCTGGTCTCTGGTCTGGACTCTGATCTGGACTCTGGTCTGGACTCTGGTCTGGTTTCTGGTCTGGACTCTGATCTGGTCTCTGGTCTGGACTGTGGTCTGGTCTCTGGTCTGGACTCTGGTCTGGACTTTGGTCTGGACTCTGGTCTGGTCTCTGATCTGGACTCTGGTCTGGACACTGGTCTGGACTCTGGTCTGGTCTCTGGTCTGGACTCTGATCTGGACTCTGGTCTGGACTCTGGTCTGGTCTCTGGTCTGGACTCTGGTCTGGACTTTGGTCTGGACTTTGGTCTGGACTCTGGTCTGGTCTCTGGTCTGGACTCTTGTGTGGACTCTGAAGTGGAATTTGGTCTGGACTCTGGTCTGGACACTGGTCTGGACACTGGTCTGGACTCTGATCTGGACTCTGGTCTGGCCTCTGGTTTGGTCTCTGCTCTGGACTCTGGCCTGGACTTTGAAGTGGACTTTGGTCTGGACTCTGGTCCGGACACTGGTCTGACCTCTGGTCTGGACTCTGATCTGGACTTTGGTCTGGACTCTGTTCTGGTCTCTGGTCTGGACTCTTGTCTGGAAAATAGTCTGGACTCTGGTCTGGTTTTCTGTTCTGGAATCTGGTTTGGACTCTGATCTGGACTTTGGTCTGGACTCTGGTCTGGTCTCTGGTCTGGACTCTGGTCTGGACTCTGCTCTGGACACTGGTCTGGACACTGATCTGGACTTTGGTCTGGACTCTGGTCTGGACTCTGATCTGGACTTTTGTCTGGACTCTGGTCTGGACTCTGGTTTGGACTCTGGTCTGGACTTTTGTCTGGACTCTGGTCTCCGGTCTGGACTCTGGTCTGGACTCTAAAGTGGACTTTGGTCTGGACTCTCATCTGGTCTCTGGTCTGGACACTGGTCTGGTCTCTGGTCTGGACTCTGATCTGGACTCTGGTCTGGTCACTGGTCTGGACTCTGATCTGGTCTCTGGTCTGGACTCTGATCTGGACTTTGGTCTGGACTCTGGTCTGGACACTGGTCTGGTCTCTGGTGTGGACTCTGGTCTGGACTCTGATCTGGTCTCTGGTCTGGTCTCTGGTCTGGACTCTGATCTGGACTAAGGTCTGAACTCAGGTCTTTAATCTGATCTGGACTCTGTTCTGGACTCTGGTCTGTTCTCTGGTCTGGACACTGGTCTGGTCTCTGGTCTGGACTCTGATCTGGACTTTGGTCTGGACTCTGGTCTGGACTCTCGTCTGGACTCTGAAGTGGACTTTGTTCTGGACTCTGATCTGGTCTCTGGTCTGGACAGTGGTCTGGACACTGGTCTGGACACTGGTCTGGACTCTGGTCTGGACACTGGTCTGGACTCTGGTCTGGTCTCTGGTCTGGACTCTGATCTGGACTCTGGTCTGGTCACTGGTCTGGACTCTGATCTGGACTCTGGTCTGGACTCTGGTCTGGACTCTGATCTGGACTCTGGTCTGGTCTCTGGTCTGGACTCTGATCATGACTCTGGTCTGGTCTCTGATCTGGACTCTGGTCTGGACTCTGGTCTTGTCTCTGGTCTGGACTCTGATCTGGACTCTGGTGTGGACTCTGATCTGGTCTCTGGTCTGGACTCTGACCTGGACTCTGGTCTAGGCTCTGGTCTGGTCTCTGGTCTGGACTTTGATCTGGACTCTGGTCTGGACTCTGATCTGGTCTCTGGTCTGGGCTCTGGTCTGGACTCTGATCTGGACTCTGGTCTGATCTCTGGTCTGGACTCTGATCTGGACTCTGGTCTGGACTCTGGTCTGGACTCTGGTCTGGTTTCTGGTCTGGACTCTGATCTGGTCTCTGGTCTGGACTCTGGTCTGGTCTCTGGTCTGGACTCTGGTCTGGACTCTGGTCTGGACTCTGATCTGGACTTTGGCCTGGACTCTGGTCTGGACTCTGGTCTGGGCTCTGGTCTGGACTCTGATCTGGACTCTGGTCTGGACTCTGATCTGGACTCTGGTCTGGTCTCTGATCTGGACTCTGGTCTGGACTCTGGTCATGACTCTGATCTGGTCTCTGATCTGGACTCTGGTCTGGACTCTGGTCTGGTCTCTGGTCTGGACTCTGATCTGGACTCTGGTGTGGACTCTGATCTGGTCTCTGGTCTGGACTCTGACCTGGACTCTGGTCTAGGCTCTGGTCTGGTCTCTGGTCTGGACTTTGATCTGGACTCTGGTCTGGACTCTGATCTGGTCTCTGGTCTGGGCTCTGGTCTGGACTCTGATCTGGACTCTAGTCTGGTCTCTGGTCTGGACTCTGATCTGGACTTTGGCCTGGACTCTGGTCTGGACTCTGGTCTGGTTTCTGGTCTGGACTCTGATCTGGTCTCTGGTCTGGACTCTGGTCTGGTCTCTGGTCTGGACTCTGGTCTGGACTCTGATCTGGACTTTGGCCTGGACTCTGGTCTGGACTTTGGTCTGGTTTCTGGTCGGGACTCTGATCTGGACTCTGATCTGGACTCTGGTCTGGACTCTGATCTGGACTCTGGTCTGGTCACTGGTCTGGTCTCTGATCTGGACTCTGGTCTGGACTCTGGTCTGGTCTCTGGTCTGGACTCTGATCTGGACTCTGGTCTGGACTCTGGTCTGGTCTCTGATCTGGACTCTGGTCTGGTCTCTGGTCTGGACTCTGATCTGGACTCTGGTCTGGACTCTGGTCTGGTCTCTGGTCTGGACTCTGATCTGGACTCTGATCTGGACTCTGGTCTGGTCACTGGTCTGGACTCTGGTGTGGACTCTGATCTGTTCTCTGGTCTGGACTCTGACCTGGACTCTGGTCTGGGCTCTGGTCTGGTCTCTGGTCTGGACTTTGATCTGGACTCTGGTCTGGACTCTGATCTGGTCTCTGGTCTGGGCTCTGGTCTGGACTCTGATCTGGACTCTGGTCTGAACTCTGGTCTGTAATCTGATCTGGACTCTGGTCTGGTCTCTGGTCTGGACTCTGATCTGGACTCTGGTCTAGGCTCTGGTCTGGTCTCTGGTCTGGACTTTGATCTGGACTCTGATCTGGACTCTGGTCTGGTCACTGGTCTGGTCTCTGATCTGGACTCTGGTCTGGACTCTGGTCTGGTCTCTGGTCTGGACTCTGATCTGGACTCTGGTCTGGACTCTGGTCTGGTCTCTGATCTGGACTCTGGTCTGGTCTCTGGTCTGGACTCTGATCTGGACTCTGGTCTGGACTCTGGTCTGGTCTCTGGTCTGGACTCTGATCTGGACTCTGATCTGGACTCTGGTCTGGTCACTGGTCTGGACTCTGGTGTGGACTCTGATCTGTTCTCTGGTCTGGACTCTGACCTGGACTCTGGTCTGGGCTCTGGTCTGGTCTCTGGTCTGGACTTTGATCTGGACTCTGGTCTGGACTCTGATCTGGTCTCTGGTCTGGGCTCTGGTCTGGACTCTGATCTGGACTCTGGTCTGAACTCTGGTCTGTAATCTGATCTGGACTCTGGTCTGGTCTCTGGTCTGGACTCTGATCTGGACTCTGGTGTGGACTCTGATCTGGTCTCTGGTCTGGACTCTGACCTGGACTCTGGTCTAGGCTCTGGTCTGGTCTCTGGTCTGGACTTTGATCTGGACTCTGGTCTGGACTCTGATCTGGTCTCTGGTCTGGGCTCTGGTCTGGACTCTGATCTGGACTCTGGTCTGGTCTCTGGTCTGGACTCTGATCTGGACTTTGGCCTGGACTCTGGTCTGGACTCTGGTCTGGTTTCTGGTCTGGACTCTGGTCTAGGCTCTGGTCTGGTCTCTGGTCTGGACTTTGGTCTGGACTCTGGTCTGGACTCTGATCTGGTCTCTGGTCTGGGCTCTGGTCTGGACTCTGATCTGGACTCTGGTCTGGTCTCTGGTCTGGACTCTGATCTGGACTTTGGCCTGGACTCTGGTCTGGACTCTGGTCTGGTTTCTGGTCTGGACTCTGATCTGGTCTCTGGTCTGGACTCTGGTCTGGTCTCTGGTCTGGACTCTGGTCTGGACTCTGGTCTGGACTCTGATCTGGACTTTGGCCTGGACTCTGGTCTGGACTCTGGTCTGGTTTCTGGTCTGGACTCTGATCTGGACTCTGGTCTGGACTCTGATCTGGACTCTGATCTGGACTCTGGTCTGGACTCTGATCTGGACTCTGGTCTGGTCACTGGTCTGGTCTCTGATCTGGACTCTGGTCTGGTCTCTGGTCTGGACTCTGATCTGGACTCTGGTCTGGACTCTGGTCTGGTCTCTGATCTGGACTCTGGTCTGGTCTCTGGTCTGGACTCTGATCTGGACTCTGGTCTGGACTCTGGTCTGGTCTCTGGTCTGGACTCTGATCTGGACTCTGATCTGGACTCTGGTCTGGTCACTGGTCTGGACTCTGGTGTGGACTCTGATCTGGTGTCTGGTCTGGACTCTGATCTGGACTCTGGTCTGGGCTCTGGTCTGGTCTCTGGTCTGGACTTTGATCTGGACTCTGGTCTGGACTCTGATCTGGTCTCTGGTCTGGGCTCTGGTCTGGACTCTGATCTGGACTCTGGTCTGAACTCTGGTCTGTAATCTGATCTGGACTCTGGTCTGGTCTCTGGTCTGGACTCTGATCTGGACTTTGGCCTGGACTCTGGTCTGGACTCTGGTCTGGTTTCTGGTCTGGACTCTGATCTGGTCTCTGGTCTGGACTCTGGTCTGGTCTCTGGTCTGGACTCTGATCTGGACTTTGGCCTGGACTCTGGTCTGGACTCTGGTCTGGTTTCTGGTCTGGACTCTGATCTGGTCTCTGGTCTGGACTCTGGTCTGGTCTCTGGTCTGGACTCTGGTCTGGACTTTGGTCTGGACTCTGGTCTGGACTCTGGTCTGGTCTCTGATCTGGACTCTGGTCTGGACTCTGGTCTGGACTCTGATCTGGACTCTGGTCTGGTCTCTGGTCTGGACTCTGGTCTGGACTCTGAAGTGGACTTTGGTCTGGACTCTGGGTGGCAGCAGAGGAGGGGTGGACAGGGGGGGAGGGGGATGGTTGGGGTACGAATAGGGAAGTCCTTCCCCCCTGGTTGTGCCCCTCCCCATGCCCCCCTCCTCATCCGCCACCCGACATCATACATACAGCATATAGGGCACGGTGGGGGGGTGAAGTCGGTGGTCCTGGGAACCCCTAGGGGGCATTTTCCGATGGACCCCTGCGACCACCTGCCCCACTAAATTTTAATTGCAACATAGACACCAATATACATTTAGGGTTTGGAGGGGACAGGCGCCTTGGCCATGGGGGGGGGACAGGAGCCACAGCAGGGGCCCTTGCCCATCCCCTCCCATTGGGGTCTTTCTCCCCTCGATTTTACTCACAACTTAGACACTATTACATTTACACAAGCAGCACACACACTTAACACACACACACACACACACACCACACACACATAAACAAGGGAATGCTGGGGAGGGGGGGTCTGGCTGTCTGGCAGCAGCTGGTCCCACCCCCCCACGGCCACCCCTTTTTGTACTTGCACTACAACCACGACCCACCCATGCACACACCACAGAGGCGGGCGGGTGGGGGGGGGGCAGAGGTCTTCCTATGCCCCCTCTTCATGGGGAGCACTCGGGGTACAGGGGGCGGGCTTGGTGCTGGCCTGGGGGTTGGGGACGAGGCGCTGCGGGGGGCCCTCTGTCCTGGGCGATGCCTGGGCCGCATGGGGGGGCCGGCAGGGTCTCTGGTTGGCTGCATAAGTGTGTGTGTGTGTGTGTGTGTGTGTGTGTGTGTGTGTGTGTGTGTGTGTGTGTGTGTGTGTGTGTGTGAATGTGGGGAGTTCAGGTCTGGGGCCTGCAGTCCTCCGGCTGTCGCTGGGGGGGGAGAGGGAGGATTGAATGGGAGGAGGTGTGTGGGAGGGAGGGAGGGGTGGGGCGGGGAGGGGGGGGGGGGGGGGTTGAGGACAGTAGGGCTTGGGAGGGAGAGGGATGGGGAGGGTGCTGGAGAGGGGGGATAGGAAGCAGCGGGAGGGTTGTGGGGAGGGGTTGTTGGGGGGAGGGTCTACGGACGTGTCCTTGTCCTTGGGGATCCCGCCCCTGGTATCGTGGTGGCCCGGCCCGCGATGGTTCTGCTCTGGGTGGGCGGGGCCCGCTGGGTCTTGGCCGGGCCTCTGCCGGGGGGAACGGGTGGTCCTGGGGCCTGTGGGCTGCCGGCTCTCTGTGCGGCCCGCGCTTCAGCGCCCGGCGCCCGGCGGGCCGGCTTGCCGTCGCCCTGTGCTACCCTGTGCCCCTGCCTCTGGGCGCCGCGTGGCGCCTGCCTGGAGGCTTCCACTGCTCTGGGCTCGGGGGACGGAGGCTCTCTCTGCTTTGCCTGCCCGGGCTCTGTGCGCGGTGGGCTTGCCGGGCCCTGGGGGCCTTGGCTTCCTCCTCTACTCCTCGGGTCGTGGTCGTGCTCCCCTACAAGCACTCAGCTGATCTTTGATTGCATGATCGCAGGTTGAACACTCACACGTGCACGCCCACATGCGCTCATCTTCCCATCTGCTTCCTACTAAATGTTGCTGATGACTCTCTGTAGGTATAATATAACGGTTGGTATTGTAATTGTTATTTTATTCAGTCATTTACTTTTTTTTACTTTTTTTTTTTGTCTGTTTTTGAATATTGTCACTATCCTACTTATGTCTTGTTGTATTTTTTCAGTACTTTAGATTGTTTTGCAAATACTGTAACTTTAGCAGCTTAGACACGCCTTTCTTTTCTGTCTCTCTTTTTCCTCCTTTCATTTCCTCTTTTTTTTTTCCTCTTTCCCTGCCAGGTCCAGCTCGGCCATATCAAGACTGACGATGATTGCAAAATGATAAAACAAAAAATAAATAAATAAATAAATAAAATAAAATAAAATAAAATAATTATCATAACAATGAAAATATTCAGATTATCAAGGGCAGCTATTTACATGAGATGTCTCCCTTGACAGAGCAAATCTGTCTGGCAAACATATGGCACGCAGATTGTTGTTCTGTCTGCTGAGATGCTGGACAGGACAGGTTAAAAAAATAAATAAATAAAATAAATAAAATAAATGAAATGAATTCTATTCAAATTTTATTTATGTAGCACATTTAACACAACCTCTGTTGACTGACGTGCTAAACTAAATTAAAATCAAATTAAATGAAGCATACTAATGATATATCAATAGAAACTATCTTTGATTTAAAAGGAAATACTTCGGGGACAACAGGTAAAAACACATTTAAAAAAAGTTTTAAAAAAAACCCAATAAAACCAGAGAAAGAAAATAAAATCAGTAGACATGTAAATAAAAAATGAAAAAAATGTATGACTGCATGTTAACTGTAATAAATAAATGTTTGAGAAGATGTCATGCAGCAAGTACTCACTAAACATTTAAAGTTAATTTTTCTAGACATGTAAAAAGTTAAAGTGGATTTTAAGTTAATTCTGTTATCATACAAAAATCTGCATGTTCCCATCTTTTGGTGGGTGGTGTGTTATAAACAACCTCAAACATACAAAGTAAAGTTTCAGCTGAGAGTTGTGGTTGATGAAGATTTGGAGTTTGAATAATTTTGTGATGTCTGAAGCTGATCCTGGTTCAGTCAGGACACAGGAAGTAGGACTAGCTGAAGGGAAGTGCTGCCATCTTGTGGCTCCAGGAGGAACTGCAGGTGAGGATTTACTGCTGCTCGGATGAAGACCAACTGGACCTCCAGAACCGTCTGCTGCTCCATCAGCCATTCACGCCACATGACCCTCCTCTTAGTTTAGGCTGGATTTAAAAGACAAGATAAGACTGGAGACAAATTATCTCTATAAATTCTTATAACTTTAGACCAGATGGAGACTTTTCTGAAAATTTGTGAGTTACACTAATAACCAGGAGTTACAGTAGTCTACACTAGAAGAAATAATTCCATGATAAGTATTAAAACAACATCATATTAGGGGGAAAAAAGACAGATTTCTGTCGTTAAATTTAAGTTAGAGATTATTTTCCACAAAAAATTCAAAGTTCTTCCACATAATATGTATAAAATATAAGAATTATACAAAACTGGAAGAAAATACATCAGGACCAACGAAATATTTATCAGATAAAATGGAGTGAGAAATTATAAAAAGCAGATATTTTGTGTGAAGAATGTTTGGACCTTGTGAATGTTGTGAATGTGAATTTGATTCTCATCATGATGAGGTGGAACGGGAGATTCTCATGGTGATGTGGTGGAACGGGAGATTTTCATCATGATGTGGTTAAAATGGGAGATTCTCATCATGATGTGGTGGAACTGGAGATTCTCATGGTGATGTGGTGGAACGGGAGATTCTCATGGTGATGTGGTGGAACGGGAGATTCTCATGGTGATGAGGTGGAACGGGAGATTCTCATCATGATGAGGTGGAACGGGAGATTCTCATGGTGATGATGTGGAACGGGAGATTCTCATCATGATGTGGTGGAACGGGAGATTCTCATGGCGATGAGGTGGAACAGGAGATTCTCATCATGATGAAGTGGAACGGGAGATTCTCATCATGATGAGGTGGAACGGGAGATTCTCATGGTGATGTGGTGGAACGGGAGATTCTCATGGTGATGAGGTGGAACGGGAGATTTTCATCATGATGTGGTGGAACGGGAGATTCTCATCTTGATGATGTGGAACAGGAGATTCTCATCATGATGTGGTGGAACTGGAGATTCTCATGGTGATGTGGTGGAACGGGAGATTCTCATGGTGATGAGGTGGAACGGGAGATTCTCATGGTGATGAGGTGGAATGGGAGATTCTCATGGTGATGAGGTGGAACGGGAGATTCTCATGGCGATGAGGTGGAACGGGAGATTCTCATGGTGATGTGGTGGAACGGGAGATTCTCATCGTGATGAGGTGGAACGGGAGATTCTTATGGTGATGAGGTGGAACGGAAAATTCTCATCATGATGAGGTGGAACGGGAGATTCTCATCATGATGTGGTAGAACGGGAGATTCTCATGGTGATGAGGTGGAACGGGAGATTCTCATGGTGATGAGGTGGAACGGGAGATTCTCATGGTGATGAGGTGGAACGGGAGATTCTCATGGTGATGTGGTGGAACGGGAAATTTTCATCAGGATGTGGTTAAAATGGGAGATTCTCATCTTGATGATGTGGAACGGGAGATTCTCATCATGATGTGGTGGAACGGGAGATTCTCGTTATGATGAGGTGGAACAGGAGATTCTCATCATGATGAGGTGGAACGGGAGATTCTCATGGTGAAGAGGTGGAACGGGTGATTCTCATCGTGATGGGGTGGAACGGGAGATTCTCATGGTGATGAGGTGGAACGGAAGATTCTCATCATGATGAGGTAGAACGGGAGATTCTCATGGTGATGAGGAGGAACGGGAGATTCTCATGGTGATGTGGTGGAACGGGAGATTTTCATCATGATGTGGTGGAACGGGAGATTCTCATCTTGATGATGTGGAACAGGAGATTCTCATCATGATGTGGTGGAACTGGAGATTCTCATGGTGATGTGGTGGAAAGGGAGATTACCATCATGATGAGGTGGAATGGGAGATTCTCATCATGATGAGGTGGAACGGGAGATTCTCATGATGATGAGGTGGAACGGGAGATTCTCATGGTGATGAGGTGGAACGGGAGATTCTCATGGTGATGAGGTGGAACGGGAGATTCTCATCATGATGAGGTGGAACAGGAGATTCTCATCATGATGAGGTGGAAAGGGAGATTCTCATGGTGATGAGGTGGAACGGGAGATTCTCATGGTGATGTGGTGGAACGGGAAATTTTCATCAGGATGTGGTTAAAATGGGAGATT
This sequence comes from Telmatherina bonti, assembly GCF_933228915.1. Classification (NCBI taxonomy): domain Eukaryota; kingdom Metazoa; phylum Chordata; class Actinopteri; order Atheriniformes; family Telmatherinidae; genus Telmatherina; species Telmatherina bonti. Next base: position 37,788,044 of record NC_136627.1, on the reverse strand, counting down.
CTCATCTTGATGATGTGGAACGGGAGATTCTCATCATGATGTGGTGGAACGGGAGATTCTCATCATGATGAAGTGGAACAGGAGATTCTCATCATGATGAGGTGGAACGGGAGATTCTCATGGCGATGAGGTGGAACGGGAGATTCTCATGGTGATGAGGTGGAACGGGTGATTCTCATCGTGATGGGGTGGAACGGGAGATTCTCATGGTGATGTGGTGGAACGGGAAATTTTCATCAGGATGTGGTTAAAATGGGAGATTCTCATCTTGATGATGTGGAACGGGAGATTCTCATCATGATGTGGTGGAACGGGAGATTCTCATCATGATGAAGTGGAACAGGAGATTCTCATCATGATGAGGTGGAACGGGAGATTCTCATGGCGATGAGGTGGAACGGGAGATTCTCATGGTGATGAGGTGGAACGGGTGATTCTCATCGTGATGGGGTGGAACGGGAGATTCTCATGGTGATGAGGTGGAATGGAAGATTCTCATCATGATGAGGTGGAACGGGAGATTCTCATGGTGATGAGGAGGAACGGGAGATTCTCATGGTGATGTGGTGGAACGGGAGATTTTCATCATGATGTGGTGGAACGGGAGATTCTCATCTTGATGATGTGGAACGGGAGATTCTCATCATGATGTGGTGGAACTGGAGATTCTCATGGTGATGTGGTGGAACGGGAGATTCTCATCATGATGAGGTGGAATGGGAGATTCTCATCATGATGAGGTGGAACGGGAGACTCTCATGGCGATGAGGTGGAAGGGGAGATTCTCATCATGATGAGGTGGAACGGGAGATTCTCATCATGATGAGGTGGAACGGGAGATTCTCATGATGATGAGGTGGAACGGGAGATTCTCATGGTGATGAGGTGGAACGGGAGATTCTCATGGTGATGAGGTGGAACGGGAGATTCTCATGGTGATGAGGTGGAACGGGAGATTCTCAAGGTGATGTTGTGGAATGGGAGATTCTCATCATGATGAGGTGGAACAGGAGATTCTCATCATGATGAGGTGGAACTGGAGATTCTCATGGTGATGAGGTGGAACGAGAAATTCTCAGAGTGATGAGGTGGAACGGGAGATTCTCATGGTGATGTGGTGGAACGGGAGATTCTCATCGTGATGAGGTGGAACGGGAGATTCTTATGGTGATGAGGTGGAACGGAAAATTCTCATCATGATGAGGTGGAACGGGAGATTCTCATCATGATGTGGTGGAACGGGAGATTCTCATGGTGATGAGGTGGAACGGGAGATTCTCATGGTGATGAGGTGGAACGGGAGATTCTCATGGTGATGAGGTGGAACGGGAGATTCTCATGGTGATGTGGTGGAACGGGAAATTTTCATCAGGATGTGGTTAAAATGGGAGATTCTCATCTTGATGATGTGGAACGGGAGATTCTCATCATGATGTGGTGGAACGGGAGATTCTCGTTATGATGAGGTGGAACAGGAGATTCTCATCATGATGAGGTGGAACGGGAGATTCTCATGGTGAAGAGGTGGAACGGGTGATTCTCATCGTGATGGGGTGGAACGGGAGATTCTCATGGTGATGAGGTGGAACGGAAGATTCTCATCATGATGAGGTAGAACGGGAGATTCTCATGGTGATGAGGAGGAACGGGAGATTCTCATGGTGATGTGGTGGAACGGGAGATTTTCATCATGATGTGGTGGAACGGGAGATTCTCATCTTGATGATGTGGAACAGGAGATTCTCATCATGATGTGGTGGAACTGGAGATTCTCATGGTGATGTGGTGGAAAGGGAGATTACCATCATGATGAGGTGGAATGGGAGATTCTCATCATGATGAGGTGGAACGGGAGATTCTCATGATGATGAGGTGGAACGGGAGATTCTCATGGTGATGAGGTGGAACGGGAGATTCTCATGGTGATGAGGTGGAACGGGAGATTCTCATCATGATGAGGTGGAACAGGAGATTCTCATCATGATGAGGTGGAAAGGGAGATTCTCATGGTGATGAGGTGGAACGGGAGATTCTCATGGTGATGTGGTGGAACGGGAAATTTTCATCAGGATGTGGTTAAAATGGGAGATTCTCATCTTGATGATGTGGAACGGGAGATTCTCATCATGATGTGGTGGAACGGGAGATTCTCATCATGATGAAGTGGAACAGGAGATTCTCATCATGATGAGGTGGAACGGGAGATTCTCATGGCGATGAGGTGGAACGGGAGATTCTCATGGTGATGAGGTGGAACGGGTGATTCTCATCGTGATGGGGTGGAACGGGAGATTCTCATGGTGATGTGGTGGAACGGGAAATTTTCATCAGGATGTGGTTAAAATGGGAGATTCTCATCTTGATGATGTGGAACGGGAGATTCTCATCATGATGTGGTGGAACGGGAGATTCTCATCATGATGAAGTGGAACAGGAGATTCTCATCATGATGAGGTGGAACGGGAGATTCTCATGGCGATGAGGTGGAACGGGAGATTCTCATGGTGATGAGGTGGAACGGGTGATTCTCATCGTGATGGGGTGGAACGGGAGATTCTCATGGTGATGAGGTGGAATGGAAGATTCTCATCATGATGAGGTGGAACGGGAGATTCTCATGGTGATGAGGAGGAACGGGAGATTCTCATGGTGATGTGGTGGAACGGGAGATTTTCATCATGATGTGGTGGAACGGGAGATTCTCATCTTGATGATGTGGAACGGGAGATTCTCATCATGATGTGGTGGAACTGGAGATTCTCATGGTGATGTGGTGGAACGGGAGATTCTCATCATGATGAGGTGGAATGGGAGATTCTCATCATGATGAGGTGGAACGGGAGACTCTCATGGCGATGAGGTGGAAGGGGAGATTCTCATCATGATGAGGTGGAACGGGAGATTCTCATCATGATGAGGTGGAACGGGAGATTCTCATGATGATGAGGTGGAACGGGAGATTCTCATGGTGATGAGGTGGAACGGGAGATTCTCATGGTGATGAGGTGGAACGGGAGATTCTCATGGTGATGAGGTGGAACGGGAGATTCTCAAGGTGATGTTGTGGAATGGGAGATTCTCATCATGATGAGGTGGAACAGGAGATTCTCATCATGATGAGGTGGAACTGGAGATTCTCATGGTGATGAGGTGGAACGAGAAATTCTCAGAGTGATGAGGTGGAACGGGAGATTCTCTTGTGATAAGGTGGAAAGGGAGATTCTCATGGTGATGAGGTGGAACGGGAGATTCTCATCATGATGAGGTGGAAAGGGAGATTCTCATGGTGATGAGGTGGAACGGGAGATTCTCATCATGATGAGGTGGAACAGGTGATTCTCATCATGATGAGGTGGAACGGGAGATTGTCATGGTGATGAGGTGGAACGGGAGATTCTCATGAAGATGAGGTGGAACGGGCGATTCTCATCGTGATGGGGTGGAACGGGAGATTCTCATGGTGATGAGGTGGAATGCAAGATTCTCATCATGATGAGGTGGAACGGGTGATTCTCATGGTGATGAGGTGGAACGGGTGATTCTAATCGTGATGGGGTGGAACGGGAGATTCTCATGGTGATGAGGTGGAACGGGAGATTCTCATGGTGATGAGGTGGAACGGGAGATTCTCTTGTGATAAGGTGGAACGGGAGATTCTCATGGTGATGAGGGGGAACGGGAGATTCTCATCATGATGACGTGGAAAGGGAGATTCTCATGGTGATGAGGGGGAACGGGAGATTCTCATGGTGATGAGGTGGAACGGGAGATTCTCATTGTGATGAGGTGGAATGGGAGATTCTCATCGTGATGGGGTAGAACGGGAGATTCTCATGGTGATGAGGTGGAACGGAAGATTCTCATCATGATGAGGTGGAACGGGAGATTCTCATCATGATGTGGTGGAACGGGAGATTCTCATGGTGATGAGGTGGAACGGGAGATTCTCATGGTGATGAGGTGGAACGGGAGATTCTCATGGTGATGAGGTGGAACGGGAAATTCTCATGGTGATGAGGTGGAACGGGAGATTCTCATCGTGATGGGGTGGAACGGGAGATTCTCATGGTGATGAGGTGGAACGGGAGATTCTCATGGTGATGAGGTGGAACGGGAGATTCCCATGGTGATAAGGTGGAACGGGAGATTCCCATCATGATCAGGTGGAACGGGAGATTCTCATCATGATGAGGTGGAACAGGAGATTCTCATGGTGATGAGGTGGAACGGGAGATTCTCATGGTGATGTGGTGGAACGGGAGATTCTTATGGTGATAAGGTGGAACGGGAGATTCTCATGGTGATGAGGTGGAACGGGAGATTCTCATCTTGATGAGGTGGAACGGAAGATTCTTATCATGATGAGGTGGAACGGTATATTCTCATGGTGATGAGGTGGAACGGGAGATTCTCATGGTGATGTGGTGGAACGGGAGATTTTCATCATGATGTGGTTAAAATGGGAGATTCTCATCTTGATGATGTGGAACGGGAGATTCTCATCATGATGTGGTGGAACTGGAGATTCTCATGGTGATGTGGTGGAACGGGAGATTCTCATGGCGATGAGGTGGAACGGGAGATTCTCATCATGATGTGGTGGAACGGGAGATTCTCATCATGATGAGGTGGAACAGGAGATTCTCATCATGATGAGGTGGAACGGGAGATTCTCATGGCGATGAGGTGGAACGGGAGATTCTCATGGTGATGAGGTGGAACGGGAGATTCTCATCGTGATGGGGTGGAACGGGAGATTCTCATGGTGATGAGGTGGAACGGAAGATTCTCATCATGATGAGGTGGATCGTGAGATTCTCATGGTGATGAGGTGGAACGGGAGATTCTCATGGTGATGTGGTGGAACGGGAGATTTTCATCATGATGTGGTGGAACGGGAGATTCTCATCTTGATGATGTGGAACGGGAGATTCTCATCATGATGAGGTGGAACGGGAGATTCTCATGGTGATAAGGTGGAACGGGAGATTCTCATGGTGATGAGGTGGAACGGGAGATTCTCATGGTGATGAGGTGGAATGGGAGATTCTCATGTTGATGAGGTAGAAAGGGTGATTTTCATGGTGATGAGGTGGAACGGGAGATTCTCATGGTAATGAGGTGGAACGGGAGATTCTCATCATGATGTGGTGGAACGGGTGTTTCTCATGGTGATGAGGTGGAACGTGAGATTCTAATCATGATGAGGTGGAACGGGAGATTCTCATGGTGATGAGGTGGAACGGGAGATTCTCATCATGATGTGGTGGAACTGGAGATTCTCATCATGATGAGGTAGAACAGGAGATTCTCATCATGATGAGGTGGAACGGGAGACTCTCATGGCGATGAGGTGGAACGGGAGATTCTCATGGCGATGAGGTGGAACGGGAGATTCTCATGGTGATGAGGTGGAATGGGAGATTCTCATGGTGATGAGGTGGAACGGGTGATTCTCATCGTGATGGGGTGGAACGGGAGATTCTCATGGTGATGAGGTGGAACGGGAGATTCTCATGGTGATGAGGTGGAACGGCAGATTCTCATGGTGATGTTGTGTAATGGGAGATTCTCATCATGATGAGGTGGAACGGGAGATTCTCATCATGATCAGGTGGAACGGGAGATTCTCATGATGATGAGGTGGAATGGGAGATTCTCATCATGATGAGGTGGAACAGGAGATTCTCATCATGATGAGGTGGAACGGGAGATTCTCATGGCGATGAGGTGGAACGGGAGATTCTCATCATGATGAGGTGGAACGGTAGATTCTCATCATGATGAGGTGGAACGGGAGATTCTCATGGCGATGAGGTGGAACGGGAGATTCTCATGGTGATGAGGTGGAACGGGTGATTCTCATGGTGATGGGTTGGAACAGGAGATTCTCATGGTGATGAAGTGGAACGGGAGATTCTCATGGTGATGAGGTGGAACGGCAGATTCTCATGGTGATGTTGTGGAATGGGAGATTCTCATCATGATGAGGTGGAACGGGAGATTCTCATCATGATGAGGTGGAACGGGAGATTCTCATCGTGATGGGGTGGAACGGGAGATTCTCATGGTGATGAGGTGGAACGGGAGATTCTCATGGTGATGAGGTGGAACGGGAGATGCCCATGGTGATAAGGTGGAACGGGAGATTCTCATCATGATCAGGTGGAACGGGAGATTCTCATCATGATGAGGTGGAACGGGAGATTCTAATGGTGATGAGGTGTAACGGGAGATTCTCATGGTGATGTGGTGGAACGGGAGATTCTTATGGTGATAAGGTGGAACGGGAGATTCTCATGGTGATGAGGTGGAACGGGAGATTCTCATCTTGATGAGGTGGAACGGAAGATTCTTATCATGATGAGGTGGAACGGTAGATTCTCATCGTGATGAGGTGGAACGGGAGATTCTCATGGTGATGAGGTGGAACGGGAGATTTTCATCATGATGTGGTTAAAATGGGAGATTCTCATCTTGATGATGTGGAACGGGAGATTCTCATCATGATGTGGTGGAACTGGAGATTCTCATGGTGATGTGGTGGAACGGGAGATTCTCATGGCGATGAGGTGGAACGGGAGATTCTCATCATGATGTGGTGGAACGGGAGATTCTCATCATGATGAGGTGGAACAGGAGATTCTCATCATGATGAGGTGGAACGGGAGATTCTCATGGCAATGAGGTGGAACGGGAGATTCTCATGGTGATGAGGTGGAACGGGTGATTCTCATCGTGATGGGGTGGAACGGGAGATTCTCATGGTGATGAGGTGGAACGGAAGATTCTCATAATGATGAGGTGGATCGGGAGATTCTCATGGTGATGAGGTGGAACGGGAGATTCTCATGGTGATGTGGTGGAACGGGACATTTTCATCATGATGTGGTGGAACGGGAGATTCTCATCTTGATGATGTGGAACGGGAGATTCTCATCATGATGTGGTGGAACTGGAGATTCTCATGGTGATGTGGTGGAACGGGAGATTCTCATGGTGATGGGGTGGAACGGGAGATTCTCATGGTGATGAGGTGGAATGCAAGATTCTCATCATGATGAGGTGGAACGGGTGATTCTCATGGTGATGAGGTGGAACGGGTGATTCTAATCGTGATGGGGTGGAACGGGAGATTCTAATGGTGATGAGGTGGAACGGGAGATTCTCATGGTGATGTGGTGGAACGGGACATTTTCATCATGATGTGGTGGAACGGGAGATTCTCATCTTGATGATGTGGAACGGGAGATTCTCATCATGATGTGGTGGAACTGGAGATTCTCATGGTGATGTGGTGGAACGGGAGATTCTCATGGTGATGGGGTGGAACGGGAGATTCTCATGGTGATGAGGTGGAATGCAAGATTCTCATCATGATGAGGTGGAACGGGTGATTCTCATGGTGATGAGGTGGAACGGGTGATTCTCATCATGATGAGGTGGAACGGGAGATTCTAATGGTGATGAGGTGTAACGGGAGATTCTCATGGTGATGTGGTGGAACGGGAGATTCTTATGGTGATAAGGTGGAACGGGAGATTCTCATGGTGATGAGGTGGAACGGGAGATTCTCATCTTGATGAGGTGGAACGGAAGATTCTTTTTCATGATGAGGTGGAACGGTAGATTCTCATCGTGATGAGGTGGAACGGGAGATTCTCATGGTGATGTGGTGGAACGGGAGATTTTCATCATGATGTGGTTAAAATGGGAGATTCTCATCTTGATGATGTGGAACGGGAGATTCTCATCATGATGTGGTGGAACTGGAGATTCTCATGGTGATGTGGTGGAACGGGAGATTCTCATGGCGATGAGGTGGAACGGGAGATTCTCATCATGATGTGGTGGAACGGGAGATTCTCATCATGATGAGGTGGAACAGGAGATTCTCATCATGATGAGGTGGAACGGGAGATTCTCATGGCAATGAGGTGGAACGGGAGATTCTCATGGTGATGAGGTGGAACGGGTGATTCTCATCGTGATGGGGTGGAACGGGAGATTCTCATGGTGATGAGGTGGAACGGAAGATTCTCATAATGATGAGGTGGATCGGGAGATTCTCATGGTGATGAGATGGAACAGGAGATTTTCATGGTGATGTGGTGGAACGGGACATTTTCATCATGATGTGGTGGAACGGGAGATTCTCATCTTGATGATGTGGAACGGGAGATTCTCATCATGATGTGGTGGAACTGGAGATTCTCATGGTGATGTGGTGGAACGGGAGATTCTCATGGTGATGGGGTGGAACGGGAGATTCTCATGGTGATGAGGTGGAATGCAAGATTCTCATCATGATGAGGTGGAACGGGTGATTCTCATGGTGATGAGGTGGAACGGGTGATTCTAATCGTGATGGGGTGGAACGGGAGATTCTCATGGTGATGAGGTGGAACGGGAGATTCTCATGGTGATGTGGTGGAACGGGACATTTTCATCATGATGTGGTGGAACGGGAGATTCTCATCTTGATGATGTGGAACGGGAGATTCTCATCATGATGTGGTGGAACTGGAGATTCTCATGGTGATGTGGTGGAACGGGAGATTCTCATGGTGATGGGGTGGAACGGGAGATTCTCATGGTGATGAGGTGGAATGCAAGATTCTCATCATGATGAGGTGGAACGGGTGATTCTCATGGTGATGAGGTGGAACGGGTGATTCTAATCGTGATGGGGTGGAACGGGAGATTCTCATGGTGATGAGGTGGAACGGGAGATTCTCATGGTGATGAGGTGGAACGGGAGATTCTCTTGTGATAAGGTGGAACGGGAGATTCTCATGGTGATGAGGGGGAACGGGAGATTCTCATCATAATGACGTGGAAAGGGAGATTCTCATGGTGATGAGGGGGAACGGGAGATTCTCATGGTGATGAGGTGGAACGGAAGATTCTCATGGTGATGAGGTGGAACGGGAAATTCTCATGGTGATGAGGTGGAATGGGAGATTCTCATCGTGATGGGGTGGAACGGGAGATTCTCATGGTGATGAGGTGGAACGGGAGATTCTCATGGTGATGAGGTGGAATGGGAGAGTCTCATCGTGATGGGGTGGAACGGGAGATTCTCATGGTGATGAGGTGGAACGGGAGATTCTGATGGTGATGAGGTGGAACGGGAGATTCCCATGGTGATAAGGTGGAACGGGAGATTCTCATCATGATCACGTGGAACGGGAGATTCTCATCATGATGAGGTGGAACGGGAGATTCTCATGGTGATGAGGTGGAACGGGAGATTCTCATGGTGATGTGGTGGAACGGGAGATTCTTATGGTGATAAGGTGGAACGGGAGATTCTCATGGTGATGAGGTGGAACGGGAGATTCTCATCTTGATGAGGTGGAACGGAAGATTCTTATCATAATGAGGTGGAACGGTAGATTTTCATGGTGATGAGGTGGAACGGGAAATTCTCATGGTGATGTGGTGGAACGGGAGATTTTCATCATGATGTGGTTAAAATGGGAGATTCTCATCTTGATGATGTGGAACGGGAGATTCTCATCATGATGTGGTGGAACTGGAGATTCTCATGGTGATGTGGTGGAACGGGAGATTCTCATGGCGATGAGGTGGAACGGGAGATTCTCATCATGATGTGGTGGAACGGGAGTTTCTCATCATGATGAGGTGGAACAGGAGATTCTCATCATGATGTGGTGGAACGGGAGATTCTCATCATAATGAGGTGGAACAGGAGATTCTCATCATGATGAGGTGGAACAGGAGATTCTCATCATGATGAGGTGGAACGGGAGATTCTCATGGCGATGAGGTGGAATGGGAGATTCTCATGGTGATGAGGTGGAACGGAAGATTCTCATCATGATGAGGTGGATCGTGAGATTCTCATGGTGATGAGGTGGATTGGGAGATTCTCATGGTGATGTGGTGGAACGGGAGATTTTCATCATGATGTGGTGGAACGGGAGATTCTCATCTTGATGATGTGGAACGGGAGATTCTCATCATGATGTGGTGGAACTGGAGATTCTCATGGTGATGTGGTGGAACGGGAGATTCTCATGGTGATGAGGTGGAATGGGAGATTCTCATGGTGATGAGGTGGAACGGGAGATTCTCATGGCGATGAGGTGGAACGGGAGATTCTCATGGTGATAAGGTGGAACGGGAGATTCTCATCGTGATGAGGTGGAACGGGAGATTCTCATGGTGATGAGGTGGAATGGGAGATTCTCATCATGATGAGGTGGAACGGGAGATTCTCATGGTGATGAGGTGGAACGGGAGATTCTCATGGTGATGTGGTGGAACGGGAGATTCTTATGGTGATAAGGTGGAACGGGAGATTCTCATGGTGATGAGGTGGAACGGGAGATTCTCATATTGATGAGGTGGAACGGAAGATTCTTATCATGATGAGGTGGAATGGTAGATTTTCATGGTGATGAGGTGGAACGGGAGATTCTCATGGTGATGTGGTGGAACGGGAGATTTTCATCATGATGTGGTTAAAATGGGAGATTCTCATCTTGATGATGTGGAACGGGAGATTCTCATCATGATGTGGTGGAACTGGAGATTCTCATGGTGATGTGGTGGAACGGGAGATTCTCATGGCGATGAGGTGGAACGGGAGATTCTCATCATGATGTGGTGGAACGGGAGATTCTCATCATGATGAGGTGGAACAGGAGATTCTCATCATGATGTGGTGGAACGGGAGATTCTCATCATGATGAGGTGGAACAGGAGATTCTCATCATGATGAGGTGGAACAGGAGATTCTCATCATGATGAGGTGGAACGGGAGATTCTCATGGCGATGAGGTGGAATGGGAGATTCTCATGGTGATGAGGTGGAACGGAAGATTCTCATCATGATGAGGTGGATCGTGAGATTCTCATGGTGATGAGGTGGAATGGGAGATTCTCATGGTGATGTGGTGGAACGGGAGATTTTCATCATGATGTGGTGGAACGGGAGATTCTCATCTTGATGATGTGGAACGGGAGATTCTCATCATGATGTGGTGGAACTGGAGATTCTCATGGTGATGTGGTGGAACGGGAGATTCTCATGGTGATGAGGTGGAATGGGAGATTCTCATGGTGATGAGGTGGAACGGGAGATTCTCATGGCGATGAGGTGGAACGGGAGATTCTCATGGTGATAAGGTGGAACGGGAGATTCTCATCGTGATGAGGTGGAACGGGAGATTCTCATCATGATGTGGTGGAACGGGTGTTTCTCATGGTGATGAGGTGGAACGGGAGATTCTCATCATGATGAGGTGGAACGGGAGATTCTCATCGTGATGGGGTAGAAAGGGAGATTCTCATGGTGATGATGTGGAACGGAAGATTCTCATCATGATGAGGTGGAACGGGAGATTCTCATCATGATGTGGTGGAACGGGAGATTCTCATGGTGATGAGGTGGAACGGGAGATTCTCATGGTGATGAGGTGGAACGGAAGATTCTCATGGTGATGAGGTGGAACGGGAAATTCTCATGGTGATGAGGTGGAATGGGAGATTCTCATCGTGATGGGGTGGAACGGGAGATTCTCATGGTGATGAGGTGGAACGGGAGATTCTCATGGTGATGAGGTGGAACGGGAGATTCCCATGGTGATAAGGTGGAACGGGAGATTCTCATCATGATGAGGTGGAACGGGAGATTCTCATCATGATGAGGTGGAACGGAAGATTCTTATCATGATGAGGTGGAACGGTAGATTTTCATGGTGATGAGGTGGAACGGGAGATTCTCATGGTGATGTGGTGGAACGGGAGATTTTCATCATGATGTGGTTAAAATGGGAGATTCTCATCTTGATGATGTGGAACGGGAGATTCTCATCATGATGTGGTGGAACTGGAGATTCTCATGGTGATGTGGTGGAACGGGAGATTCTCATGGCGATGAGGTGGAACGGGAGATTCTCATCATGATGTGGTGGAACGGGAGATTCTCATCATGATGAGGTGGAACAGGAGATTCTCATCATGATGTGGTGGAACGGGAGATTCTCATCATGATGAGGTGGAACAGGAGATTCTCATCATGATGAGGTGGAACAGGAGATTCTCATCATGATGAGGTGGAACGGGAGATTCTCATGGCGATGAGGTGGAATGGGAGATTCTCATGGTGATGAGGTGGAACGGAAGATTCTCATCATGATGAGGTGGATCGTGAGATTCTCATGGTGATGAGGTGGAATGGGAGATTCTCATGGTGATGTGGTGGAACGGGAGATTTTCATCATGATGTGGTGGAACGGGAGATTCTCATCTTGATGATGTGGAACGGGAGATTCTCATCATGATGTGGTGGAACTGGAGATTCTCATGGTGATGTGGTGGAACGGGAGATTCTCATGGTGATGAGGTGGAATGGGAGATTCTCATGGTGATGAGGTGGAACGGGAGATTCTCATGGCGATGAGGTGGAACGGGAGATTCTCATGGTGATAAGGTGGAACGGGAGATTCTCATCGTGATGAGGTGGAACGGGAGATTCTCATGGTGATGAGGTGGAATGGGAGATTCTCATGTTGATGAGGTAGAACGGGTGATTTTCATGGTGATGAGGTGGAACGGGAGATTCTCATGGTAATGAGGTGGAACGGGAGATTCTCATCATGATGTGGTGGAACGGGTGTTTCTCATGGTGATGAGGTGGAACGGGAGATTCTCATCATGTTGAGGTGGAACGGGAGATTATCATGGTGATGAGGTGGAACGGGAGATTCTCATCATGATGTGGTGGAACGGGAGATTCTCATCATGATGAGGTAGAACAGGAGATTCTCATCATGATGAGGTGGAACGGGAGACTCTCATGGCGATGAGGTGGAACGGGAGATTCTCATGGCAATGAGGTGGAACGGGAGATTCTCATGGTGATGAGGTGGAATGGGAGATTCTCATCATGATGAGGTAGAACAGGAGATTCTCATCATGAGGAGGTGGAACAGGAGATTCTCATGGTGATAAGGTGGAACGGGAGATTCTCATCGTGATGAGGTGGAACGGGAGATTCTCATCATGATGTGGTGGAACGGGTGTTTCTCATGGTGATGAGGTGGAACGGGAGATTCTCATCATGATGAGGTGGAACGGGAGATTCTCATGGTGATGAGGTGGAACGGGAGATTCTCATCATGATGTGGTGGAACGGGAGATTCTCATCATGATGAGGTAGAACAGGAGATTCTCATCATGATGAGGTGGAACGGGAGACTCTCAAGGCGATGAGGTGGAACGGGAGATTCTCATGGCGATGAGGTGGAACGGGAGATTCTCATGGTGATGAGGTGGAATGGGAGATTCTCATGTTGATGAGGTAGAACGGGTGATTTTCATGGTGATGAGGTGGAATGGGAGATTCTCATGGTGATGAGGTGGAACGGAAGATTCTCATCATGATGAGGTGGATCGTGAGATTCTCATGGTGATGAGGTGGAATGGGAGATTCTCATGGTGATGTGGTGGAGCGGGAGATTTTCATCATGATGTGGTGGAACGGGAGATTCTCATCTTGATGATGTGGAACGGGAGATTCTCATCATGATGTGGTGGAATTGGAGATTCTCATGGTGATGTGGTGGAACGGGAGATTCTCATGGTGATAAGGTGGAACGGGAGATTCTCATGGCGATGAGGTGGAACGGGAGATTCTCATGGTGATAAGGTGGAACGGGAGATTCTCATCGTGATGAGGTGGAACGGGAGATTCTCATGGTGATGAGGTGGAATGGGAGATTCTCATGTTGATGAGGTAGAACGGGTGATTTTCATGGTGATGAGGTGGAACGGGAGATTCTCATGGTAATGAGGTGGAACGGGAGATTCTCATCATGATGTGGTGGAACGGGTGTTTATCATGGTGATGAGGTGGAACGGGAGATTCTCATCATGATGAGGTGGAACGGGAGATTCTCATGGTGATGAGGTGGAACGGGAGATTCTCATCATGATGTGGTGGAACGGGAGATTCTCATCATGATGAGGTAGAACAGGAGATTCTCATCATGATGAGGTGGAACAGGAGCCTCTCATGGAGATGAGGTGGAACGGGAGATTCTCATGGCGATGAGGTGGAACGGGAGATTCTCATGGTGATGAGGTGGAATGGGAGATTCTCATCATGATGAGGTAGAACAGGAGATTCTCATCATGATGAGGTGGAACGGGAGATATTCATGGTGATAAGGTGGAATGGGAGATTCTCATGGTGATGAGGTGGAACGGGAGATTCTCATCATGATGTGGTGGAACGAGTGTTTCTCATGGTGATGAGGTGGAACGGGAGATTCTCATCATGATGAGGTGGAACGGGAGATTCTCATGGTGATGAGGTGGAACGGGAGATTCTCATCATGATGTGGTGGAACGGGAGATTCTCATCATGATGAGGTAGAACAGGAGATTCTCATTATGATGACGTGGAACCGGAGACTCTCATGGCGATGAGGTGGAACGGGAGATTCTCATGGCGATGAGGTGGAACGGGAGATTCTCATGGTGATGAGGTGGAATGGGAGATTCTCATGTTGATGAGGTAGAACGGGTGATTTTCATGGTGATGAGGTGGAACGGGAGATTCTCATGGTAATGAGGTGGAACGGGAGATTCTCATCATGATGTGGTGGAACGGGTGTTTCTCATGGTGATGAGGTGGAACGGGAGATTCTCATCATGATGAGGTGGAACGGGAGATTCTCATGGTGATGAGGTGGAACGGGAGATTCTCATCATGATGTGGTGGAACGGGAGATTCTCATCATGATGAGGTAGAACAGGAGATTCTCATCATGATGAGGTGGAACAGGAGACTCTCATGGCGATGAGGTGGAACGGGAGATTCTCATGGTGATGAGGTGGAACGGGAGATTCTCATGGTGATGAGGTGGAACGGGAGATTCTCATCATGATGTGGTGGAACGGGAGATTCTCATCATGATGAGGTAGAACAGGAGATTCTCATCATGATGAGGTGGAACGGGAGACTCTCATGGTGATGAGGTGGAACGGGTGATTCTCATGGTGATGGGTTGGAACAGGAGATTCTCATGGTGATGAGGTGGAACGAGAGATTCTCATGGTGATGACGTGGAACGGCAGATTCTCATGGTGATGTTGTGGAATGGGAGATTCTCATCATGATGAGGTGGAACGGGAGATTCTCATCATGATGAGGTGGAACGGGAGATTCTCATGATGATGAGGTGGAACGGGAGATTCTCATGGTGATGAGGTGGAACGGGAGATTCTCATGGTGATGAGATGGAACGGGAAACTCTCATGGTGATGAGGTGGAACGGGAGATTCTCATGGTGATGAGGTGGAATGGGAGATTCTCATGGTGATGAGGTGGAAAGGGGAGATTCTCCTGGCGATGAGGTGGAACGGGAGATTCTCATGGTGATAAGGTGGAACGGGAGATTCTCATCGTGATGAGGTGGAACGCGAGATTCTCATGGTGATGAGGTGGAATGGGAGATTCTCATGTTGATGAGGTAGAACGGGTGATTTTCATGGTGATGAGGTGGAACGGGAGATTCTCATGGTAATGAGGTGGAACGGGAGATTCTCATCATGATGTGGTGGAACGGGTGTTTCTCATGGTGATGAGGTGGAACGGGAGATTCTCATCATGATGTGGTGGAACGGGAGATTCTCATCATGATGAGGTAGAACAGGAGATTCTCATCATGATGAGGTGGAACGGGAGACTCTCATGGCGATGAGGTGGAACGGGAGATTCTCATGGCGATGAGGTGGAACGGGAGATTCTCATGGTGATGAGGTGGAATGGGAGATTCTCATCATGATGAGGTAGAACAGGAGATTCTCATCATGATGAGGTGGAACGGGAGATTCTCATGGTGATAAGGTGGAACCGGAGATTCTCATCGTGATGAGGTGGAACGGGAGATTCTCATCATGATGTGGTGGAACGGGTGTTTCTCATGGTGATGAGGTGGAACGGGAGATTCTCATCATGATGAGGTGGAACGGGAGATTCTCATGGTGATGAGGTGGAACGGGAGATTCTCATCATGATGTGGTGGAACGGGAGATTCTCATCATGATGAGGAAGAACAGGAGATTCTCATCATGATGAGGTGGAACGGGAGACTCTCATGGCGATGAGGTGGAACGGGAGATTCTCATGGCGATGAGGTGGAACGGGAGATTCTCATGGTGATGAGGTGGAATGGGAGATTCTCATGTTGATGAGGTAGAACGGGTGATTTTCATGGTGATGAGGTGGAACGGGAGATTCTCATGGTAATGAGGTGGAACGGGAGATCTCCATCATGATGTGGTGGAACGGGTGTTTCTCATGGTGATGAGGTGGTACGGGAGATTCTCATCATGATGAGGTGGAACGGGAGATTCTCATGGTGATGAGGTGGAACGGGAGATTCTCATCATGATGTGGTGGAACTGGAGATTCTCATCATGATCAGGTAGAACAGGAGATTCTCATCATGATGAGGTGGAACGGGAGACTCTCATGGTGATGAGGTGGAACGGGAGATTCTCATGGTGATGAGGTGGAACGGGAGATTCTCATCATGATGTGGTGGAACGGGAGATTCCATCATGATGAGGTAGAACAGGAGATTCTCATCATGATGAGGTGGAACGGGAGACTCTCATGGTGATGAGGTGGAACGGGTGATTCTCATGGTGATGGGTTGGAACGGGAGATTCTCATGGTGATGAGGTGGAACGGGAGATTCTCATGGTGATGAGGTGGAACGGCAGATTCTCATGGTGATGTTGTGGAATGGGAGATTCTCATCATGATGAGGTGGAACGGGAGATTCTCATCATGATGAGGTGGAACGGGAGATTCTCATGATGATGAGGTGGAACGGGAGATTCTCATGGTGATGAGGTGGAACGGGAGATTCTCATGGTGATGAGATGGAACGGGAAATTCTCATGGTGATGAGGTGGAAAGGGAGATTCTCATGGTGATGAGGTGGAACGGGTGATTCTCATCGTGATGGGGTGGAACGGGAGATTCTCATGGTGATGAGGTGGAACGGGAGATTCTCATGGTGATGAGGTGGAACGGCAGATTCTCATGGTGATGTTGTGGAATGGGAGATTCTCATCATGATGAGGTGGAACGGGAGATACTCATCATGATGAGGTGGAACGGGAGATTCTCATGATGATGAGGTGGAACGGGAGATTCTCATCATGATGAGGTGGAACAGGAGATTCTCATCATGATGACGTGGATCGGGAGATTCTCATGGCGATGAGGTGGAACGGGAGATTCTCATGGTGATGAGGTGGAACGGGTGATTCTCATGGTGATGGGGTGGAACGGGAGATTCTCATGGTGATGAGGTGGAACGGGAGATTCTCATGGTGATGAGGTGGAACGGCAGATTCTCATGGTGATGTTGTGGAATGGGAGATTCTCATCATGATGAGGTGGAACGGGAGATTCTCATCATGATGAGGTGGAACGGGAGATTCTCATGATGATGAGGTGGAACGGGAGATTCTCATGGTGATGAGGTGGAACGGGAGATTCTCATGGTGATGAGGTGGAACGGGAGATTCTCATGGTGATGAGGGTGAACAGGGGATTCTCATGGTGATGAGGTGGAACGGGGGATTCTCATGGTGATGTTGTGGAATCGGAGATTCTCATCATGATGAGGTGGAGAACGGGAGAATCTCATCATGATGTGGTGGAACGGGAGATTCTCATAATGATGTGGTGGAACAGGAGATTCTCATCATGATGAGGTGGAACGGGAGATTCTCATGGTGATGAGGTGGAACGGGAGATTCTCTTGTGATAAGGTGGAAAGGGAGATTCTCATGGTGATGAGGGGGAACGGGAGATTCTCATCATGATGAGGTGGAGAACGGGAGAATCTCATCATGATGTGGTGGAATGGGAGATTCTCATCATGATGTGGTGGAACAGGAGATTCTCATCATGATGAGGTGGAACGGGAGATTCTCATGGTGATGAGGTGGAACGGGACATTCTCTTGTAATAAGTTGGAAAGGGAGATTCTCATGGTGATGAGGGGGAACGGGAGATTCTCATCATGATGAGGTGGAACGGGAGATTCTCATGGCGATGAGGTGGAACGGGATATTCTCATGGCGATGAGGTGGAACGGGAGATTCTCATGGTGATGAGGTGGAACGGGTGATTCTCATCGTGATGGGGTGGAACGGGAGATTCTCATGGTGATGAGGTGGAACGGGAGATTCTCATGGTGATGAGGTGGAACGGGAGATTCTCATGGTGATGTTGTGGAATGGGAGATTCTCATCATGATGAGGTGGAACGGGAGATTCTCATGATGATGAGGTGGAACAGGAGATTCTCATCATGATGAGGTGGAACGGGAGATTCTCATGGCGATGAGGTGGAACGGGAGATTCTCATGGTGATGAGGTGGAACGGGTGATTCTCATGGTGATGGGGTGGAACGGGAGATTCTCATGGTGATGAGGTGGAACGGTAGATTCTCTTGTGATAAGGTGGAAAGGGAGATTCTCATGGTGATGAGGGGGAACGGGAGATTCTCATCATGATGATGTGGAACGGGAGATTCTCATGGTGATGAGGGCGAACGGGAGATTCTCATGGTGATGAGGTGGAACGTGAGATTCTCATGGTGATTAGGTGGAACGGGAGATTCTCATGGTGATGAGGTGGAACGGGAGATTCTCATGGTGATGAGGTGGAAAAGGAAATGCTCATGGTGATGAGGTGGAACGGGAGATTCTCATGGTGATGTTGTGGAACGGGAGATTCTCATCATGATGAGGTGGAACGGGATATTCTCATCATGATGTGGTGGAACGGGAGATTCTCATCATGATGAAGTGGAACTGGAGATTCTCATCATGATGAGGTGGAACTGGAGATTCTCATGGTGATGAGGTGGAACGGCAGATTCTCATGGTGATGTTGTGGAATGGGAGATTCTCATCATGATGAGGTGGAACGGGAGATTCTCATCATGATGAGGAGGAATGGGAGATTCTCATCATGATGAGGTGGAACGGAAGATTCTCATCATGATAACGTGGAACGGGAGATTCTCATGGTGATGAGGTGGAATGCAAGATTCTCATCATGATGGTGGTTCTAATCGTGATGGGGTGGAACGGGAGATTCTCATGGTGATGAGGTGGAACGGGAGATTCTCATGGTGATGAGGTGGAACGGGAGATTCTCTTGTGATAAGGTGGAACGGGAGATTCTCATGGTGATGAGGGGGAACGGGAGATTCTCATCATAATGAGGTGGAAAGTGAGATTCTCATGGTGATGAGGTGGAACGGGAGATTCTCATCGTGATGGGGTGGAACGGCAGATTCTCATGGTGATGAGATGGAACGGGAAATTCTCATGGTGATGAGGTGGAACGGGAGATTCCCATGGTGATGAGGTAGAACGGGAGATTGTCATCATGATCAGGTGGAACGGGAGATTCTCATCATGATGAGGTGGAACGGGAGATTGTCATGGTGATGTGGTGGAATGGGAGATTCCAATGGTGATGAGGTGGAACGGGAGATTCTCATGGTGATGAGGTGGAACGGGAGATTCTCATCTTGATGAGGTGGAACGGAAGATTCTTATCATGATGAGGTGGAACGGGAGATTCTCATCTTGATGAGGTGGAACGGAAGATTCTTATCATGATGAGGTGAAACGGGAGATTCTCATGGTGATGAGGTGGAACGGGAGATTCTCATGGTGATGAGGTGGAACAGGAGATTTTCATCATGATGTGGTTTAAATGGGAGATTCTCATCTTGATGATGTGGAACGGGAGATTCTCATCATGATGTGGTGGAACTGGAGATTCTCATGGTGATGTGGTGGAACGGGAGATTCTCATGGTGATGAGGTGGAACGGGAGATTCTCATCATGAAGAGGTGGAACGGGAGATTCTCATGGTGATGAGGTGGAACGGGAGATTCTCATCATGATGTGGTGGAACGGGAGATTCTCATCATGATGAGGTGGAACAGGAGATTCTCATCATGATGAGGTGGAACGGGAGATTCTCATGGCGATGAGGTGGAACGGGAGATTCTCATCGTGATGAGGTGGAACGGGTGATTCTCATCGTGATGGGGTGGAACGGGAGATTCTCATGGTGATGAGGTGGAACGGGAGATTCTCATCATGATCAGGTGGAACGGGAGATTCTCATCATGATGAGGTGGAACGGGAGATTCTCATGGTGATGTGGTGGAACGGGAGATTCTTATGGTGATGAGGTGGAACGGGAGATTCTCATGGTGATGAGGTGGAACGGGAGATTCTAATCTTGATGAGGTGGAACAGAAGATTCTTATCATGATGAGGTGGAACGGGAGATTCTCATGGTGATGAGGTGGAACGGGAGATTCACATGGTGATGTAGTGGAACGGGAGATTTTCATCATGATGTGGTTAAAATGGGAGTTTCTCATCTTGATGATGTGGTACGGGAGATTCTCATCATGATGTGGTGGAACTGGAGATTCTCATGGTGATGTGGTGGAACGGGAGATTCTCATGGTGATGAGGTGGAACGGGAGATTCTCTTGTGATAAGGTGGAACGGGAGATTCTCATGGCGATGAGGTGGAACGGGAGACTCTCATGGCGATGAGGTGGAACGTGAGATTCTCATGGTGATGTGGTGGAACGGGAGATTCTCATCGTGATGAGGTGGAACGGGAGATTCTTATGGTGATGAGGTGGAACGGGAGATTCTCATGTTGATGAGGTGGAACGGGTGATTCTCATGGTGATGAGGTGGAACGGAAGATTCTCATCATGATGAGGTGGAACGGGAGATTCTCATCGTGATGTGGTGGAACGGGAGATTCTCATGGTGATGAAGTGGAACGGGAGATTCTCATGGTGACGAGGTGGAACGGGAGATTCTCATGGTGATGTGGTGGAACGGGAGATTCTCATCGTGATGAGGTGGAACGGGAGATTCTCATGGTGATGAGGTGGAACGGGAGATTCTCATGTTGATGAGGTGGAACGGGTGATTCTCATGGTGATGAGGTGGAACGGGTGATTCTCATCGTGATGGGGTGGATCGGGAGATTCTCATGGTGATGAGGGGGAACGGAAGATTCTCATCATGATGAGGTGGAACGGGAGATTGTCATGGCGATGAGGTGGAACGGGAGATTCACATGGTGATGAGGTGGAACGGGAGATTCTCATCGTGATGGGGTGGAACTGGAAATTCTCAAGGTGATGAGGTGGAACGGAAGATTCTCATCATGATGAGGTGGAACGGGAGATTCTCCTGGTGATGAGGTGGAACGGGAGATTCTCATGGTGATGTGGTGGAAAGGGAGATTTTCATCATGATGAAGTGGAACGGGAGATTCTCATGGCGATGAGGTGGAACCGGAGATTCTCATGGTGATGAGGTGGAACGGGTGATTCTCATCGTGATGGGGTGGAACGGGAGATTCTCATGGTGATGAGGTGGAACGGAAGATTCTCATCATGATGAGGTGGAACGGGAGATTCTCATGGTGATGTGGTGGAACGGGAGATTTTCATCATGATGTGGTGGAACGGGAGATTCTCATCTTGATGAGGTGGAACGGGAGATTCTCATGGTGATGAGGTGGAACGGGAGATTCTCATCATGATGTGGTTGAACGGGAGATTCTCATCATGATGAGGTGGAACGGGAGATTCTCATCATGATGAGGTGGAACGGGAGATTCTCATGGCGATGAGGTGGAACGGGAGATTCTCATGGTGACGAGGTGGAACGGGTGATTCTCATCGTGATGGGGTGGAACGGGAGATTCTCATGGTGATGAGGGGGAACGGGAGATTCTCATGGTGATGAGGTGGAACGGGAGATTCTCATCATGATGAGGTGGAACGGGAGATTCTCATGGTGATGAGGTGGAACGGGAGATTCTCATCATGATTTGGTGGAACATGAGATTCTCATCATGATGAGGTGGAACGGGAGATTCTCATGGTGATGAGGTGGAACGAGGAATTCTCATGGTGATGAGGTGGAATGGGAGATTCTCATCGTGATGAGGTGGAACGGGAGATTCTCATGGTGATGAGGGGGAACGGGAGATTCTCATGGTGATGAGGTGGAACGGGAGATTCTCAACATGATGAGGTGGAACGGGAGATTCTCATGGTGATGTGGTGGAACGGGAGATTCTTATGGTAATGAGGTGGAATTTGAGATTCTCATGGTGATGAGGTGGAACGGGAGATTCTCATCTTGATGAGGTGGAACGGAAGATTCTTATCATGATGAGGTGGAACGGGAGATTCTCATGGTGATGAGGTGGAACGGGAGATTCTCATGGTGATGTGGTGGAACGGGAGATTTTCATCATGATGTGGTTAAAATGGGAGTTTCTCATCTTGATGATGTGGAACGGAAGATTATTATCATGATGAGGTGGAACGGGAGATTCTCATGGTGATGAGGTGGAACGGGAGATTCTCATGGTGATGTGGTGGAACGGGAGATTTTCATCATGATGTGGTTAAAATGGGAGTTTCTCATCTTGATGATGTGGAACGGGAGATTCTCATCATGATGTGGTGGAACTGGAGATTTTCATGGTGATGTGGTGGAACGGGAGATTCTCATGGTGATGAGGTGGAAAGGGAGATTCTCATGGTGATGAGGTGGAATAGGAGATTCTCATGGTGATGAGGTGGAACGGGAGATTCTCATGGCGATGAGGTGGAACGGGAGATTCTCATGGTGATGAGGTGGAACGGGAGATTCTCATGTTGATGAGGTGGAACGGGTGATTCTCATGGTGATGAGGTGGAACGGGTGATTCTCATCGTGATGGGGTGGAACGGGAGATTCTCATGGTGATGAGGTGGAACGGAAGATTCTCATCATGATGAGGTGGAACGGGAGATTCTCATCATGATGTGGTGGAAGGGGAGATTCTCATGGTTATGAGGTGGAACGGGAGATTCTCATGGTGATGAGGTGGAACGCGAGATTCTCATGGTGATGAGGTGGAACGGGAGATGCTCATGGTGATGAGGTGGAACGGTAGATTCTCATGGTGATATTGTGGAATGGGAGATTCTCATCATGATTAGGTGGAACGGGAGATTCTCATCATGATGTGGTGGAACGGGAGATTCTCATGGTGATGAGGTGGAACGGGAGATTCTCATGGCGATGAGGTGGAACGGGAGATTCTCATGGTGATGAGGTGGAACGGGAGATTCTCATCATGATGGGGTGGACCGGGAGATTCTCATGGTGATGTGGTGGAACGGGAGATTGTCATCATGATGTGGTGCAATGGGAGATTCTCATCATGATGAGGTGGAACGGGTGATTCTCATGGTGATGAGATGGAACGGGTGATTCTCAACGTGATGGGGTGGAACGGGAGATTCTCATGGTGATGTGGTGGAACGGGAGATTCTCATCGTGATGAGGTGGAACGGGAGATTCTCATGGTGATGAGGTGGAACGGGAGATTCTCATGTTGATGAGGTGGAACGGGTGATTCTCATGGTGATGAGGTGGAACGGGTGATTCTCATCGTGATGGGGTGGATCGGGAGATTCTCATGGTGATGATGGGGAACGGAAGATTCTCATCATGATGAGGTGGAACGGGAGATTCTCATCGTAATGTGGTGGATCGGGAGATTCTCATGGTGATGAGGTGGAACGGGAGATTCTCATGGTGATGTGGTGGAACGCGAGATTCTCATGGTGATGAGGTGGAACGGGAGATTCTCATCATGATGAAGTGGAACGGGAGATTCTCATGGTGATGAGGTGGAACGGGAGATTCTCATCATAATGTGGTGGAACGGGAGATTCTCATCATGATGAGGTGGAACAGGAGGTTCTCATCATGATGAGGTGGAACGGGAGATTGTCATGGCGATGAGGTGGAACGGGAGATTCACATGGTGATGAGGTGGAACGGGTGATTCTCATCGTGATGGGGTGGAACTGGAAATTCTCATGGTGATGAGGTGGAACGGAAGATTCTCATCATGATGAGGTGGAACGGGAGATTCTCCTGGTGATGAGGTGGAACGGGAGATTCTCATGGTGATGTGGTGGAATGGGAGATTTTCATCATGATGTGGTGGAACGGGAGATTCTCATCTTGATGATGTGGAACGGGAGATTCTCATCATGATGTGGTGGAACTGGAGATTCTCATGGTGATGTGTTGGAACGGGAGATTCTCATCATGATGAGGTGGAACGGGAGATTCTCATGGTGATGAGGTGGAATGGGAGATTCTCATGGTGATGAGGTGGAACGGGAGATTCTCATGGCGATGAGGTGGAACGGGAGATTCTCATGGTGATGTGGTGGAACGGGATATTCTTATGGTGATGAGGTGGAACGGGAGATTCTCATAGTGATGAGGTGGAACAGGAGATTCTCATGGTGATGAGGGGGAACGGGAGATTTTCATGGTGATTAGGTGGAATGGGAGATTCTCATGGTGATGAGGTGGAACGGGAGATTCTCATGGCGATGAGGTGGAACGGGAGATTCTCATGGTGATGAGGTGGAATGGGAGATTCTCATGGTGATTAGGTGGAACGGGAGATTCTCATGGCGATGAGGTGGAACGGGAGATTCTCATGGTGATGTGGTGGAACGGGAGATTCTTATGGTGATGAGGTGGAACGGGAGATTCTCATAGTGATGAGGTGGAACAGGAGATTCTCATGGTGATGAGGTGGAACGGGAGATTCTCATCATGATGTGGTGGAACGGGAGATTCTCATCATGATGAGGTGGAACAGGAGATTCTCATCATGATGAGGTGGAATGGGACATTCTCATGGTGATGAGGTGGAACAGGAGATTCTCATGGTGATCAGGTGGAATTGTTCAACCTCATCGTGATGAGGTGGAACGGGAGATTCTCATGGTGATGAGGTGGAACGGGAGATTCTCATGGTGATGAGGTGGAACGGGTGATTCTCATGGTGATGAGGTGGAACGGGTGATTATTATCGTGATGGGGTGGAACGGGAGATTCTCATGGTGATGAGGTGGAACGAGGAATTCTCATGGTGATGAGGTGGAATGGGAGATTCTCATTGTGATGAGGTGGAACGGGAGATTCTCATGGTGATGAGATGGAATGAGAGATTCTCATCATGATGAGGTGGAACAGGAGATTCTCATCATGATGAGGTGGAACGGGAGATTGTCATGGTGATGAGGTGGAACAGGTGATTCTCATGGCGATGAGGTGGAACGGGAGATTCTCATGGTTATGAGGTGGAACAGGAGATTCTCATGGTGATGAGGTGGAACGGGAGATTCTCATCATGATGAGGTGGAACGGGAGATTCTCATGGTGATGAGGTGGAACGGGAGATTCTCATCATGATGTGGTGGAACAGGCGATTCTCATCATGATGAGGTGGAACGGGAGATTCTCATGGCGATGAGGTGGAACAAGGAATTCTCATGGTGATGAGGTGGAATGGGAGATTCTCATCGTGATGAGGTGGAACGGGAGATTCTCATGGTGATGAGATGGAATGGGAGATTCTCATCATGATGAGTTGGAACAGGAGATTCTCATCATGATGAGGTGGAACGGGAGATTGTCATGGTGATGAGGTGGAACGGGTGATTCTCATGGTGATGGGGTGGAACGGGAGATTCTCATGGTGATGAGGTGGAACGGGAGATTCACATGGTGATGAGGTGGAACGGGTGATTCTCATCGTGATGGGGTGGAACTGGAAATTCTCATGGTGATGAGGTGGAACGGAAGATTCTCATCATGAAGAGTTGGAACGGGAGATTCTCATGGTGATGAGGTGGAACGGGCGATTCTCATGTTGATGAGGTGGAACTGGTGATTCTCATGGTGATTAGGTGGAACGGGAGATTCTCATGGTGATGAGGTGGAACGGGAGATTCTCATGGTGATGAGGTGGAATGGCAGATTCTCATGGTGATGAGGTGGAACGGGAGATTCTCATGGCGATGAGGTGGAAAGGGAGATTCTCATGGTGATGTGGTGGAACGGGTGATTCTCATCGTGATGAGGTGGAATGGGAGATTCTCATGGTGATGAGGTGGAACGGGAGATTCTCATGTTGATGAGGTGGAACGGGTGATTCTCATGGTGATGAGGTGGAACGGGTGATTCTCATCGTTATGGGGTGGAACGGGAGATTCTCATGGTGATGAGGTGGAACGGAAGATTCTCATCATGATGAGGTGGAACGGGAGATTCTCATCATGATGTGGTGGAACGGGAGATTCTCATGGTGATGAGGTGGAACGGGAGATTCTCATGGTGATGAGGTGGAACGGCAGATTTTCATGGAGATGTTGTGGAATGGGAGATTCTCATCATGATGAGGTGGAACGGGAGATTCTCATCATGATGAGGTGGAACGGGAGATTGTCATGATGATGAGGTGGAACGGGAGATTCTCATGGTGATGAGGTGGAACGGGAGATTCTCATGGTGATGAGGTGGAACGGGAGATACTCATGGTGATGTTTTGGTATGGGAGATTCGCATCATGATGAGGTGGAACGGGAGATTCTCATGGTGATGAGGTGGAACGGGAGATTCTCATCATGATGTGGTGGAACGGGAGATTCACATCATGATGAGGTGGAACAGGAGATTCTCATCATGATGAGGTGGAACGGGACATTCTCATGGTGATGAGGTGGAACGAGAAATTCTCATGGTGATGAGGTGGAATGGGAGATTCTCATGGTGATGAGGTGGAACGGGAGATTCTCATGGTGATGAGGTGGAACGGGAGATTCTCATCATGATGAGGTGGAACAAGAGATTGTCATGGTGATGAGGTGGAACGGGAGATTCTCATGGCGATGAGGTGGAACGGGAGATTCTCATGGTGGTGAGGTGGAACGGGCGATTCTCATCGTGATGGGGTGGAACGGTAGATTGTCATGGTGATGAGGTGGAACGGAAGATTCTCATGGTGATGAGGTGGAACGGGAGATTCTCATGGCGATGAGGTGGAACGGGAGATTCTCATGTGATGAGGTGGAAAGGGATATTCTCATGGTGATGAGGGGGAACGGGAGATTCTCATCATGATGAGGTGGAAAGGGAGATTCTCATGGTGATGAGGGGGAACGGGAGATTTTCATGGTGATTAGGTGGAATGGGAGATTCTCATGGTGATGAGGTGGAACGGGAGATTCTCATGGCGATGAGGTGGAACGGGAGATTCTCATGGTGATGAGGTGGAATGGGAGATTCTCATGGTGATTAGGTGGAACGGGAGATTCTCATGGCGATGAGGTGGAACGGGAGATTCTCATGGTGATGTGGTGGAACGGGATATTCTTATGGTGATGAGGTGGAACGGGAGATTCTCATAGTGATGAGGTGGAACAGGAGATTCTCATGGTGATGAGGGGGAACGGGAGATTTTCATGGTGATTAGGTGGAATGGGAGATTCTCATGGTGATGAGGTGGAACGGGAGATTCTCATGGCGATGAGGTGGAACGGGAGATTCTCATGGTGATGAGGTGGAATGGGAGATTCTCATGGTGATTAGGTGGAACGGGAGATTCTCATGGCGATGAGGTGGAACGGGAGATTCTCATGGTGATGTGGTGGAACGGGAGATTCTTATGGTGATGAGGTGGAACGGGAGATTCTCATAGTGATGAGGTTGAACAGGAGATTCTCATGGTGATGAGGTGGAACGGGAGATTCTCATCATGATGTGGTGGAACGGGAGATTCTCATCATGATGAGGTGGAACAGGAGATTCTCATCATGATGAGGTGGAATGGGACATTCTCATGGTG
Source organism: Telmatherina bonti (assembly GCF_933228915.1). Classification (NCBI taxonomy): domain Eukaryota; kingdom Metazoa; phylum Chordata; class Actinopteri; order Atheriniformes; family Telmatherinidae; genus Telmatherina; species Telmatherina bonti. Next base: position 37,760,196 of record NC_136627.1, on the reverse strand, counting down.
ATGAGGTGGAACAGGAGATTCTCATGGTGATCAGGTGGAATGGTTCAACCTCATCGTGATGAGGTGGAACGGGAGATTCTCATGGTGATGAGGTGGAACGGGTGATTCTCATGGTGATGAGGTGGAACGGGTGATTATTATCGTGATGGGGTGGAACGGGAGATTCTCATGGTGATAAGGTGGAACGGAAGATGCTCATCATGATGAGGTGGAACGGGAGATTCTCATCATGATGTGGTGGAATGGGAGATTCTCATCATGATGAGGTGGAACAGGAGATTCTCATCATGATGAGGTGGAACGGGAGATTCTCATCGTGATGAGATGGAATGGGAGATTCTCATGGTGATGAAGTGGAACGGGAGATTCTCATCATGATGTGGTGAAACCATAGATTCTCATCATGATGAGGTGGAACGGGAGATTCTCATCATGATGTGGTGGAACGGGAGATTCTCATCGTGATGAGGTGGAACGGGAGATTCTCATGGTGATGAGGTGGAACGAGGAATTCTCATGGTGATGAGGTGGAATGGGAGATTCTCATTGTGATGAGGTGGAACGGGAGATTCTCATGGTGATGAGATGGAATGAGAGATTCTCATCATGATGAGGTGGAACAGGAGATTCTCATCATGATGAGGTGGAACGGGAGATTGTCATGGTGATGAGGTGGAACAGGTGATTCTCATGGCGATGAGGTGGAACGGGAGATTCTCATGGTTATGAGGTGGAACAGGAGATTCTCATGGTGATGAGGTGGAACGGGAGATTCTCATCATGATGAGGTGGAACGGGAGATTCTCATGGTGATGAGGTGGAACGGGAGATTCTCATCATGATGTGGTGGAACAGGCGATTCTCATCATGATGAGGTGGAACGGGAGATTCTCATGGTGATGAGGTGGAACAAGGAATTCTCATGGTGATGAGGTGGAATGTGAGATTCTCATCGTGATGAGGTGGAACGGGAGATTGTCATGGTGATGAGGTGGAACGGGTGATTCTCATGGTGATGGGGTGGAACGGGAGATTCTCATGGTGATGAGGTGGAACGGGAGATTCTCATGGTGATGAGGTGGAACGGGAGATTCCCATGGTGATGAGGTGGAACGGGAGATTCTCATCATGATCAGGTGGAACGGGAGATTCTCATCATGATTAGGTGGAACGGGAGATTCTCATGGTGATGTGGTGGAACGGGAGATTCTTATGGTGATGAGGTGGAACGGGAGATTCTCATGATGATGAGGAAGAACGGGAGATTCTCATGGTGATGAGGTGGAACATGAGATTCTCATCGTGATAAGGTGGAAAGGGAAATTCTCATGGTGATGAGGGGGAACGGGAGATTCTCATGGTGATGAGATGGAACGGGAGATTCTCATGGTGATGAGGTGGAACGGGAGATTCTCATCATGATGAGGTGGAACGGGACATTCTCATTGTGATGAGGTGGAACGGGAGATTCTCATCATGATGTGGTGGAACGGGAGATTCTCATCATGATGAGGTGGAACAGGAGATTCTCATCATGATGAGGTGGAACGGGACATTCTCATGGTGATGAGGTGGAACGAGAAATTCTCATGGTGATGAGGTGGAATGGGAGATTCTCATGGTGATGAGGTGGAACGGGAGATTCTCATGGTGATGAGGTGGAACGGGAGATTCTCATCATGATGAGGTGGAACTGGAGATTCTCATCATGATGAGGTGGAACGGGAGATTTTCATGGTAATGAGGTGTAACGGGAGATTCTCATGGCGATGAGGTGGAACGGGAGATTCTCATGGTGGTGAGGTGGAACGGGCGATTCTCATCGTGATGGGGTGGAACGGTAGATTCTCATGGTGATGAGGTGGAACGGAAGATTCTCATGGTGATGAGGTGGAACGGGAGATTCTCATGGTGATGAGGTGGAACGGGAGATTCTCATGTGATAAGGTGGAAAGGGATAGTCTCATGGTGATGAGGTGGAACGGAAGATTCTCATCATGATGAGGTGGAACGGGGGATTCTCATCATGATGTGGTGGAACGGGAGATTCTCATGGTGATGAGGTGGAACGGGAGATTCTCATGGTGATGAGGTGGAACGGGAGATTCTCATGGTGATGAGGTGGAACGGGAGATTCTCATGGTGATGAGGTGGAACGGTAGATTCTCATGGTGATGTTGTGGAATGGGAGATTCTCATCATGATGAGGTGGAACGGGAGACTGTCATGATGAGGTGGAAGGGGAGATTGTCATGATGATGAGGTGGAACGGGAGATTCTCATGGTGATGAGGTGGAACGGGAGATTCTCATGGTGATGAGGTGGAACAGGAGATTCTCATGGTGATGAGGTGGAACGGGAGATTCTCATGGTGATGTTTTGGAATGGGAGATTCTCATCATGATGAGGTGGAACAGGAGATTCTCATCATGATGAGGTGGAACGGGAGATTCTCATGGTGATGAGGTGTAACGAGAAATTCTCAGGGTGATGAGGTGGAACGGGAGATTCTCTTGTGATAAGGTGGAAAGGGAGAATATCATGGTGATGAGGGGGAACGGGAGATTCTCATCATGATGAGGTGGAAAGGGAGATTCTCATGGTGATGAGGGGGAACGGGAGATTCTCATGGTGATGTGGTGGAACGGGAGATTCTCATGGTGATGAGGTGGAACGGGAGATTCTCATCATGATGAGGTGGAACGAGAGATTCTCATGGTGATGAGGTGGAACGGGAGATTCTCATTATGATGTGGTGGAACGGGTAATTCTCATCATGATGAGGTGGAACAGGAGATTCTCATCGTGATGAGGTGGAACGGGAGATTCTCAGGGTGATGAGGTGGAACGGGAGATTCTCATGGTGATGTGGTGGAACGGGAGATTTTCATCATGATGTGGTGGAACGGGACATTCTCATCTTGATGATGTGGAAAGGGAGATTCTCATCATGATGTGCTGGAACTGGAGATTCTCATGGTGATGTGGTGGAACGGGAGATTCTCATGGTGATGAGGTGGAACGGGAGATTCTCATGGTGATGAGGTGGAACGGGAGATTCTCATCATGATGGGGTGGAACGGGAGATTCTCATCATGATGTGGTGGAACGGGAGATTCTCATCATGATGAGGTGGAACAGGAGATTCTCATCATGATGAGGTGGAACGGGAGATTGTCATGGCGATGGGGTGGAACGGGAGATTCTCATGGTGATGAGGTGGAACGGAAGATTCTCATGGTGATGAGGTGGAACGGGAGATTCTCATGGTGATGTGGTGGAACGGGAGATTTTCATCATGATGTGGTGGAACGGGACATTCTCATCTTGATGATGTGGAAAGGGAGATTCTCATCATGATGTGCTGGAACTGGAGATTCTCATGGTAATGTGGTGGAACGGGAGATTCTCATCATGATGTGCTGGAACGGGAGATTCTCATGGTGATGAGGTGGAACGGGAGATTCTCATGGTGATGAGGTGGAATTGGAGATTCTCATGGTGATGAGGTGGAACGGGAGATTCTCATGGCGATGAGGTGGAACGTGAGATTCTCATGGTGATGAGGTGGAACGGGAGATTCTCATCATGATGAGGTGGAACGGGAGATTCTCATGGTGATGACGTGGAACGGGAAATTCTCATGGCGATGAGGTGGAACGGGAGATTCTCATGGTGATGAGGTGGAAAGGGAGATTCTCATCATGATGAGGTGGAACAGGAGATTCTCATGGTGATGAGGTTGAACGGGAGATTCTCATCATGATGTGGTGGAATGGGAGATTCTCATCATGATGAGGTGGAACGGGTGATTCTCATGGTGATGAGATGGAACGGGTGATTCTCATCGTGATGGGGTGGAACGGGAGATTCTCATGGTGATGTGGTGGAACGGGAGATTCTCATGGTGATGAGGTGGAACGGGAGATTCTCATGTTGATGAGGTGGAACGGGAGATTCTCATGGTGATGAGGTGGAACGGGAGATTCTCATGTTGATGAGGTGGAACGGGTGATTCTCATGGTGATGAGGTGGAACGGGTGATTCTCATCGTGATGGGGTGGATCGGGAGATTCTCATGGTGATGAGGGGGAACGGAAGATTCTCATCATGATGAGGTGGAACGGGAGATTCTCATGGTGATGTGGTGGAACGGGAGATTATCATGGTGATGTGGTGGAATGGGATATTCTCATGGTGATGTGGTGGAACGGGAGATTCTCATCATGATGAAGTGGAACTGGAGATTCTCATGGTGATGAGGTGGAACGGGAGATTCTCATCATGATGTGGTGGAACGGGAGATTCCCATCATGATGAGGTGGAACGGGAGATTCTCATCATGATGAGGTGGAACGGGAGATTGTCATGGCGATGAGGTGGAACGGGAGATTCACATGGTGATGAGGTGGAACGGGTGATTCTCATCGTGATGGGGTGGAACTGGAAATTCTCATGGTGATGAGGTGGAACGGAAGATTCTCATCATGATGAGGTGGAACGGGAGATTGTCATGGCGATGGGGTGGAACGGGAGATTCTCATGGTGATGAGGTGGAACGGAAGATTCTCATGGTGATGAGGTGGAACGGGAGATTCTCATGGTGATGTGGTGGAACGGGAGATTTTCATCATGATGTGGTGGAACGGGACATTCTCATGGTGATGAGGTGGAATGGGTGATTCTCATCGTGATGGGGTGGAACGGGAGATTCTCATGGTGATGAGGTGGAACGGAAGATTCTCATCATGATGAGGTGGAACGGGAGATTCTCATCATGATGTGCTGGAACGGGAGATTCTCATGGTGATGAGGTGGAACGGGAGATTCTCATGGTGATGTGGTGGAATGGGAGATTTTCATCATGATGTGGTGGAACGGGACATTCTCATCTTGATGATGTGGAAAGGGAGATTCTCATGGTGATGTGGTGGAACGGGAGATTTTCATCATGATGTGGTGGAATGGGAGATTCTCATCTTGATGATGTGGAACGGGAGATTCTCATCATGATGTGGTGGAACTGGAGATTCTCATGGTTATGTGGTGGAACGGGAGATTCTCATGGTGATGAGGTGGAACGGGAGATTCTCATGGTGATGAGGTGGAACGGGAGATTCTCATGGTGATGAGGTGGAACGGGAGATTCTCATGGCGATGAGGTGGAACGGGAGATTCTCATGGTGATGAGGTGGAACGGGAGATTCTCATGTTGATGAGGTGGAACGGGTGATTCTCATGGTGATGAGGTGGAACGGGTGATTCTCATCGTGATGGGGTGGAACGGGAGATTCTCATGGTGATGAGGTGGAACGGAAGATTCTCATCATGATGAGGTGGAACGGGAGATTCTCATCATGATGTGCTGGAACGGGAGATTCTCATGGTGATGAGGTGGAACGGGAGATTCTCATGGTGATGTGGTGGAATGGGAGATTTTCATCATGATGTGGTGGAACGGGAGATTCTCATCTTGATGATATGGAACGGGAGATTCTCATCATGATGTGGTGGAACTGGAGATTCTCATGGTGATGTGGTGGAACGGGAGATTCTCATGGTGATGAGGTGGAACGGGAGATTCTCATGGCGATGAGGTGGAACGGGTGATTCTCATCGTGATGGGGTGGATCGGGAGATTCTCATGGTGATGAGGGGGAACGGAAGATTCTCATCATGATGAGGTGGAACGGGAGATTCTCATCGTGATGTGGTGGAACGGGAGATTCTCATGGTGATGTGGTGGAATGGGAGATTCTCATGGTGATGTGGTGGAACGGGAGAGTCTCATCATGATGAAGTGGAACTGGAGATTCTCATGGTGATGAGGTGGAACGGGAGATTCTCATCATGATGTGGTGGAACGGGAGATTCCCATCATGATGAGGTGGAACAGGAGATTCTCATCATGATGAGGTGGAACGGGAGATTGTCATGGCGATGAGGTGGAACGGGAGATTCACATGGTGATGAGGTGGAACGGGAGATTCTCATGTTGATGAGGTGGAACGGGTGATTCTCATGGTGATGAGGTGGAACGGGTGATTCTCATCGTGATGGGGTGGAACGGGAGATTCTCATGGTGATGAGGTGGAACGGAAGATTCTCATCATGATGAGGTGGAACGGGAGATTCTCATCATGATGTGCTGGAACGGGAGATTCTCATGGTGATGAGGTGGAACGGGAGATTCTCATGGTGATGTGGTGGAATGGGAGATTTTCATCATGATGTGGTGGAACGGGAGATTCTCATCTTGATGATATGGAACGGGAGATTCTCATCATGATGTGGTGGAACTGGAGATTCTCATGGTGATGTGGTGGAACGGGAGATTCTCATGGTGATGAGGTGGAACGGGAGATTCTCATGGCGATGAGGTGGAACGGGTGATTCTCATCGTGATGGGGTGGATCGGGAGATTCTCATGGTGATGAGGGGGAACGGAAGATTCTCATCATGATGAGGTGGAACGGGAGATTCTCATCGTGACGTGGTGGAACGGGAGATTCTCATGGTGATGTGGTGGAATGGGAGATTCCCATGGTGATGTGGTGGAACGGGAGATTCTCATCATGATGAAGTGGAACTGGAGATTCTCATGGTGATGAGGTGGAACGGGAGATTCTCATCATGATGTGGTGGAACGGGAGATTCCCATCATGATGAGGTGGAACAGGAGATTCTCATCATGATGAGGTGGAACGGGAGATTGTCATGGCGATGAGGTGGAACGGGAGATTCACATGGTGATGAGGTGGAACGGGTGATTCTCATCGTGATGGGGTGGAATGGGAGATTTTCATCATGATGTGGTGGAACGGGAGATTCTCATCTTGATGATATGGAACGGGAGATTCTCATCATGATGTGGTGGAACTGGAGATTCTCATGGTGATGTGGTGGAACGGGAGATTCTCATGGTGATGAGGTGGAACGGGAGATTCTCATGGCGATGAGGTGGAACGGGTGATTCTCATCGTGATGTGGTGGATCGGGAGATTCTCATGGTGATGACAGGGAACGGAAGATTCTCATCATGATGAGGTGGAACGGGAGATTCTCATCGTGATGTGGTGGAACGGGAGATTCTCATGGTGATGTGGTGGAATGGGAGATTCTCATGGTGATGTGGTGGAACGGGAGATTCTCATCATGATGAAGTGGAACTGGAGATTCTCATGGTGATGAGGTGGAACGGGAGATTCTCATCATGATGTGGTGGAACGGGAGATTCCCATCATGATGAGGTGGAACAGGAGATTCTCATCATGATGAGGTGGAACGGGAGATTGTCATGGCGATGAGGTGGAACGGGAGATTCACATGGTGATGAGGTGGAACGGGTGATTCTCATCGTGATGGGGTGGAACTGGAAATTCTCATGGTGATGAGGTGGAACGGAAGATTCTATTCATGATGAGGTGGTACGGGAGATTGTCATGGCGATGGGGTGGAACGGGAGATTCTCATGGTGATGAGGTGGATCGGAAGATTCTCATGGTGATGAGGTGGAACGGGAGATTCTCATGGTGATATGGTGGAACGGGAGATTTTCATCATGATGTGGTGGAACGGGACATTCTCATCTTGATGATGTGGAAAGGGAGATTCTCATGGTGATGTGGTGGAACGGGAGATTTTCATCATGATGTGGTGAAACGGGAGATTCTCATCTTGATGATGTCGAATGGGAGATTCTCATCATGATGTGGTGAAACTGGAGATTCTCATGGTTATGTGGTGGAACGGGAGATTCTCATGGTGATGACGTGGAACGGGAGATTCTCATGGTGATGAGGTGGAATGGGAGATTCTCATGGTGATGAGGTGGAACGGGAGATTCTCATGGCGATGAGGTGGAACGGGAGATTCTCATCGTGATGAGGTGGAACGGGAGATTCTCATGGTGATGAGGTGGAACGAGGAATTCTCATGGTGATGAGGTGGAATGGGAGATTCTCATTGTGATGAGGTGGAACGGGAGATTCTCATGGTGATGAGATGGAATGAGAGATTCTCATCATGATGAGGTGGAACAGGAGATTCTCATCATGATGAGGTGGAACGGGAGATTGTCATGGTGATGAGGTGGAACAGGTGATTCTCATGGCGATGAGGTGGAACGGGAGATTCTCATGGTTATGAGGTGGAACAGGAGATTCTCATGGTGATGAGGTGGAACGGGAGATTCTCATCATGATGAGGTGGAACGGGAGATTCTCATGGTGATGAGGTGGAACGGGAGATTCTCATCATGATGTGGTGGAACAGGCGATTCTCATCATGATGAGGTGGAACGGGAGATTCTCATGGTGATGAGGTGGAACAAGGAATTCTCATGGTGATGAGGTGGAATGTGAGATTCTCATCGTGATGAGGTGGAACGGGAGATTCTCATGGTGATGAGATGGAATGGGAGATTCTCATCATGATGAGTTGGAACAGGAGATTCTCATCATGATGAGGTGGAACGGGAGATTGTCATGGTGATGAGGTGGAACGGGTGATTCTCATGGTGATGGGGTGGAACGGGAGATTCTCATGGTGATGAGGTGGAACGGGAGATTCTCATGGTGATGAGGTGGAACGGGAGATTCCCATGGTGATGAGGTGGAACGGGAGATTCTCATGATGATCAGGTGGAACGGGAGATTCTCATCATGATTAGGTGGAACGGGAGATTCTCATGGTGATGTGGTGGAACGGGAGATTCTTATGGTGATGAGGTGGAACGGGAGATTCTCATCATGATGTGGTGGAACGGGAGATTCTCATCATGATGAGGTGGAACAGGAGATTCTCATCATGATGAGGAGGAACGGGACATTCTCATGGTGATGAGGTGGAACGAGAAATTCTCATGGTGATGAGGTGGAATGGGAGATTCTCATGGTGATGAGGTGGAACGGGAGATTCTCATGGTGATGAGGTGGAACGGGAGATTCTCATCATGATGAGGTGGAACTGGAGATTCTCATCATGATGAGGTGGAACGGGAGATTGTCATGGTAATGAGGTGTAACGGGAGATTCTCATGGCGATGAGGTGGAACGGGAGATTCTCATGGTGGTGAGGTGGAACGGGCGATTCTCATCGTGATGGGGTGGAACGGTAGATTCTCATGGTGATGAGGTGGAACGGAAGATTCTCATGGTGATGAGGTGGAACGGGAGATTCTCATGGTGATGAGGTGGAACGGGAGATTCTCATGTGATAAGGTGGAAAGGGATAGTCTCATGGTGATGAGGTGGAACGGAAGATTCTCATCATGATGAGGTGGAACGGGGGATTCTCATCATGATGTGGTGGAACGGGAGATTCTCATGGTGATGAGGTGGAACGGGAGATTCTCATGGTGATGAGGTGGAACGGGAGATTCTCATGGTGATGAGGTGGAACGGGAGATTCTCATGGTGATGAGGTGGAACGGTAGATTCTCATGGTGATGTTGTGGAATGGGAGATTCTCATCATGATGAGGTGGAACGGGAGACTGTCATGATGAGGTGGAACGGGAGATTGTCATGATGATGAGGTGGAACGGGAGATTCTCATGGTGATGAGGTGGAACGGGAGATTCTCATGGTGATGAGGTGGAACAGGAGATTCTCATGGTGATGAGGTGGAACGGGAGATTCTCATGGTGATGTTTTGGAATGGGAGATTCTCATCATGATGTGGTGGAACGGGAGATTCTCATCATGATGAGGTGGAACAGGAGATTCTCATCATGATGAGGTGGAACGGGAGATTCTCATGGTGATGAGGTGTAACGAGAAATTCTCAGGGTGATGAGGTGGAACGGGAGATTCTCTTGTGATAAGGTGGAAAGGGAGAATATCATGGTGATGAGGGGGAACGGGAGATTCTCATCATGATGAGGTGGAAAGGGAGATTCTCATGGTGATGAGGGGGAACGGGAGATTCTCATGGTGATGTGGTGGAACGGGAGATTCTCATGGTGATGAGGTGGAACGGGAGATTCTCATCATGATGAGGTGGAACGGGAGATTCTCATGGTGATGAGGTGGAACGGGAGATTCTCATTATGATGTGGTGGAACGGGTAATTCTCATCATGATGAGGTGGAACAGGAGATTCTCATCGTGATGAGGTGGAACGGGAGATTCTCAGGGTGATGAGGTGGAACGGAAGATTCTCATGGTGATGAGGTGGAACGGGAGATTCTCATGGTGATGTGGTGGAACGGGACATTTTCATCATGATGTGGTGGAACGGGACATTCTCATCTTGATGATGTGGAAAGGGAGATTCTCATCATGATGTGCTGGAACTGGAGATTCTCATGGTGATGTGGTGGAACGGGAGATTCTCATGGTGATGAGGTGGAACGGGAGATTCTCATGGTGATGAGGTGGAACGGGAGATTCTCATCATGATGGGGTGGAACGGGAGATCCTCATCATGATGTGGTGGAACGGGAGATTCTCATCATGATGAGGTGGAACAGGAGATTCTCATCATGATGAGGTGGAACGGGAGATTGTCATGGCGATGGGGTGGAACGGGAGATTCTCATGGTGATGAGGTGGAACGGAAGATTCTCATGGTGATGAGGTGGAACGGGAGATTCTCATGGTGATGTGGTGGAACGGGAGATTTTCATCATGATGTGGTGGAACGGGACATTCTCATCTTGATGATGTGGAAAGGGAGATTCTCATCATGATGTGCTGGAACTGGAGATTCTCATGGTGATGTGGTGGAACGGGAGATTCTCATGGTGATGAGGTGGAACGGGAGATTCTCATGGTGATGAGGTGGAATTGGAGATTCTCATGGTGATGAGGTGGAACGGGAGATTCTCATGGCGATGAGGTGGAACGTGAGATTCTCATGGTGATGAGGTGGAACGGGAGATTCTCATCATGATGAGGTGGAACGGGAGATTCTCATGGTGATGACGTGGAACGGGAGATTCTCATGGCGATGAGGTGGAACGGGAGATTCTAATGGTGATGAGGTGGAAAGGGAGATTCTCATCATGATGAGGTGGAACAGGAGATTCTCATGGTGATGAGGTGGAACGGGAGATTCTCATCATGATGTGGTGGAATGGGAGATTCTCATCATGATGAGGTGGAACGGATGATTCTCATGGTGATGAAATGGAACGGGTGATTCTCATCGTGATGGGGTGGAACGGGAGATTCTCATGGTGATGTGGTGGAACGGGAGATTCTCATCGTGATGAGGTGGAACGGGAGATTCTCATGGTGATGAGGTGGAACGGGAGATTCTCATGTTGATGAGGTGGAACGGGTGATTCTCATGGTGATGAGGTGGAACGGGTGATTCTCATCGTGATGGGGTGGATCGGGAGATTCTCATGGTGATGAGGGGGAACGGAAGATTCTCATCATGATGAGGTGGAACGGGAGATTCTCATCGTGATGTGGTGGAACGGGAGATTATCATGGTGATGTGGTGGATTGGGATATTCTCATGGTGATGTGGTGGAACGGGAGATTCTCATCATGATGAAGTGGAACTGGAGATTCTCATGGTGATGAGGTGGAACGGGAGATTCTCATCATGATGTGGTGGAACGGGAGATTCCCATCATGATGAGGTGGAACAGGAGATTCTCATCATGATGAGGTGGAACGGGAGATTGTCATGGCGATGAGGTGGAACGGGAGATTCACATGGTGATGAGGTGGAACGGGTGATTCTCATCGTGATGGGGTGGAACTGGAAATTCTCATGGTGATGAGGTGGAACGGAAGATTCTCATCATGATGAGGTGGAACGGGAGATTGTCATGGCGATGGGGTGGAACGGGAGATTCTCATGGTGATGAGGTGGAACGGAAGATTCTCATGGTGATGAGGTGGAACGGGAGATTCTCATGGTGATGTGGTGGAACGGGAGATTTTCATCATGATGTGGTGGAACGGGACATTCTCATCTTGATGATGTGGAAAGGGAGATTCTCATGGTGATGTGGTGGAACGGGAGATTTTCATCATGATGTGGTGGAATGGGAGATTCTCATCTTGATGATGTGGAACGGGAGATTCTCATCATGATGTGGTGGAACTGGAGATTCTCATGGTTATGTGGTGGAACGGGAGATTCTCATGGTGATGAGGTGGAACGGGAGATTCTCATGGTGATGAGGTGGAATGGGAGATTCTCATGGTGATGAGGTGGAACGGGAGATTCTCATGGCGATGAGGTGGAACGGGAGATTCTCATGGTGATGAGGTGGAACGGGAGATTCTCATCATGATGAGGTGGAACGGGTGATTCTCATGGCGATGAGGTGGAACGGGAGATTCTCATGGTGGTGAGGTGGAACGGGCGATTCTCATCGTGATGGGGTGGAACGGTAGATTCTCATGGTGATGAGGTGGAACGGAAGATTCTCATGGTGATGAGGTGGAACGGGAGATTCTCATGGTGATGAGGTGGAACGGGAGATTCTCATGTGATAAGGTGGAAAGGGATAGTCTCATGGTGATGAGGTGGAACGGAAGATTCTCATCATGATGAGGTGGAACGGGGGATTCTCATCATGATGTGGTGGAACGGGAGATTCTCATGGTGATGAGGTGGAACGGGAGATTCTCATGGTGATGAGGTGGAACGGGAGATTCTCATGGTGATGAGGTGGAACGGGAGATTCTCATGGTGATGAGGTGGAACGGTAGATTCTCATGGTGATGTTGTGGAATGGGAGATTCTCATCATGATGAGGTGGAACGGGAGACTGTCATGATGAGGTGGAACGGGAGATTGTCATGATGATGAGGTGGAACGGGAGATTCTCATGGTGATGAGGTGGAACGGGAGATTCTCATGGTGATGAGGTGGAACAGGAGATTCTCATGGTGATGAGGTGGAACGGGAGATTCTCATGGTGATGTTTTGGAATGGGAGATTCTCATCATGATGTGGTGGAACGGGAGATTCTCATCATGATGAGGTGGAACAGGAGATTCTCATCATGATGAGGTGGAACGGGAGATTCTCATGGTGATGAGGTGTAACGAGAAATTCTCAGGGTGATGAGGTGGAACGGGAGATTCTCTTGTGATAAGGTGGAAAGGGAGAATATCATGGTGATGAGGGGGAACGGGAGATTCTCATCATGATGAGGTGGAAAGGGAGATTCTCATGGTGATGAGGGGGAACGGGAGATTCTCATGGTGATGTGGTGGAACGGGAGATTCTCATGGTGATGAGGTGGAACGGGAGATTCTCATCATGATGAGGTGGAACGGGAGATTCTCATGGTGATGAGGTGGAACGGGAGATTCTCATTATGATGTGGTGGAACGGGTAATTCTCATCATGATGAGGTGGAACAGGAGATTCTCATCGTGATGAGGTGGAACGGGAGATTCTCAGGGTGATGAGGTGGAACGGAAGATTCTCATGGTGATGAGGTGGAACGGGAGATTCTCATGGTGATGTGGTGGAACGGGACATTTTCATCATGATGTGGTGGAACGGGACATTCTCATCTTGATGATGTGGAAAGGGAGATTCTCATCATGATGTGCTGGAACTGGAGATTCTCATGGTGATGTGGTGGAACGGGAGATTCTCATGGTGATGAGGTGGAACGGGAGATTCTCATGGTGATGAGGTGGAACGGGAGATTCTCATCATGATGGGGTGGAACGGGAGATCCTCATCATGATGTGGTGGAACGGGAGATTCTCATCATGATGAGGTGGAACAGGAGATTCTCATCATGATGAGGTGGAACGGGAGATTGTCATGGCGATGGGGTGGAACGGGAGATTCTCATGGTGATGAGGTGGAACGGAAGATTCTCATGGTGATGAGGTGGAACGGGAGATTCTCATGGTGATGTGGTGGAACGGGAGATTTTCATCATGATGTGGTGGAACGGGACATTCTCATCTTGATGATGTGGAAAGGGAGATTCTCATCATGATGTGCTGGAACTGGAGATTCTCATGGTGATGTGGTGGAACGGGAGATTCTCATGGTGATGAGGTGGAACGGGAGATTCTCATGGTGATGAGGTGGAATTGGAGATTCTCATGGTGATGAGGTGGAACGGGAGATTCTCATGGCGATGAGGTGGAACGTGAGATTCTCATGGTGATGAGGTGGAACGGGAGATTCTCATCATGATGAGGTGGAACGGGAGATTCTCATGGTGATGACGTGGAACGGGAGATTCTCATGGCGATGAGGTGGAACGGGAGATTCTAATGGTGATGAGGTGGAAAGGGAGATTCTCATCATGATGAGGTGGAACAGGAGATTCTCATGGTGATGAGGTGGAACGGGAGATTCTCATCATGATGTGGTGGAATGGGAGATTCTCATCATGATGAGGTGGAACGGATGATTCTCATGGTGATGAAATGGAACGGGTGATTCTCATCGTGATGGGGTGGAACGGGAGATTCTCATGGTGATGTGGTGGAACGGGAGATTCTCATCGTGATGAGGTGGAACGGGAGATTCTCATGGTGATGAGGTGGAACGGGAGATTCTCATGTTGATGAGGTGGAACGGGTGATTCTCATGGTGATGAGGTGGAACGGGTGATTCTCATCGTGATGGGGTGGATCGGGAGATTCTCATGGTGATGAGGGGGAACGGAAGATTCTCATCATGATGAGGTGGAACGGGAGATTCTCATCGTGATGTGGTGGAACGGGAGATTATCATGGTGATGTGGTGGATTGGGATATTCTCATGGTGATGTGGTGGAACGGGAGATTCTCATCATGATGAAGTGGAACTGGAGATTCTCATGGTGATGAGGTGGAACGGGAGATTCTCATCATGATGTGGTGGAACGGGAGATTCCCATCATGATGAGGTGGAACAGGAGATTCTCATCATGATGAGGTGGAACGGGAGATTGTCATGGCGATGAGGTGGAACGGGAGATTCACATGGTGATGAGGTGGAACGGGTGATTCTCATCGTGATGGGGTGGAACTGGAAATTCTCATGGTGATGAGGTGGAACGGAAGATTCTCATCATGATGAGGTGGAACGGGAGATTGTCATGGCGATGGGGTGGAACGGGAGATTCTCATGGTGATGAGGTGGAACGGAAGATTCTCATGGTGATGAGGTGGAACGGGAGATTCTCATGGTGATGTGGTGGAACGGGAGATTTTCATCATGATGTGGTGGAACGGGACATTCTCATCTTGATGATGTGGAAAGGGAGATTCTCATGGTGATGTGGTGGAACGGGAGATTTTCATCATGATGTGGTGGAATGGGAGATTCTCATCTTGATGATGTGGAACGGGAGATTCTCATCATGATGTGGTGGAACTGGAGATTCTCATGGTTATGTGGTGGAACGGGAGATTCTCATGGTGATGAGGTGGAACGGGAGATTCTCATGGTGATGAGGTGGAATGGGAGATTCTCATGGTGATGAGGTGGAACGGGAGATTCTCATGGCGATGAGGTGGAACGGGAGATTCTCATGGTGATGAGGTGGAACGGGAGATTCTCATCATGATGAGGTGGAACGGGTGATTCTCATGGTGATGAGGTGGAACGGGTGATTCTCATCGTGATGGGGTGGAACGGGAGATTCTCATGGTGATGAGGTGGAACGGAAGATTCTCATCATGATGAGGTGGAACGGGAGATTCTCATCATGATGTGCTGGAACGGGAGATTCTCATGGTGATGAGGTGGAACGGGTGATTCTCATGGTGATGTGGTGGAATGGGAGATTTTATTCATGATGTGGTGGAACGGGAGATTCTCATCTTGATGATATGGAACGGGAGATTCTCATCATGATGTGGTGGAACTGGAGATTCTCATGGTGATGTGGTGGAACGGGAGATTCTCATGGTGATGAGGTGGAACGGGAAATTCTCATGGCGATGAGGTGGAACGGGTGATTCTCATCGTGATGGGGTGGATCGGGAGATTCTCATGGTGATGAGGGGGAACGGAAGATTCTCATCATGATGATGTGGAACGGGAGATTCTCATCGTGATGTGGTGGAACGGGAGATTCTCATGGTGATGTGGTGGAATGGGAGATTCTCATGGTGATGTGGTGGAACGGGAGATTCTCATCATGATGAAGTGGAACTGGAGATTCTCATGGTGATGAGGTGGAACGGGAGATTCTCATCATGATGTGGTGGAACGGGAGATTCCCATCATGATGAGGTGGAACAGGAGATTCTCATCATGATGAGGTGGAACGGGAGATTGTCATGGCGATGAGGTGGAACGGGAGATTCACATGGTGATGAGGTGGAACGGGTGATTCTCATCGTGATGGGGTGGAACTGGAAATTCTCATGGTGATGAGGTGGAACGGAAGATTCTATTCATGATGAGGTGGTACGGGAGATTGTCATGGCGATGAGGTGGAACGGGAGATTCTCATGGTGATGAGGTGGATCGGAAGATTCTCATGGTGATGAGGTGGAACGGGAGATTCTCATGGTGATGTGGTGGAACTGGAGATTTTCATCATGATGTGGTGGAACGGGACATTCTCATCTTGATGATGTGGAAAGGGAGATTCTCATGGTGATGTGGTGGAACGGGAGATTTTCATCATGATGTGGTGGAACGGGAGATTCTCATCTTGATGATGTCGAATGGGAGATTCTCATCATGATGTGGTGAAACTGGAGATTCTCATGGTTATGTGGTGGAACGGGAGATTCTCATGGTGATTACGTGGAACGGGAGATTCTCATGGTGATGAGGTGGAATGGGAGATTCTCATGGTGATGAGGTGGAACGGGAGATTGTCATGGCGATGAGGTGGAACGGGAGATTCACATGGTGATGAGGTGGAACGGGTGATTCTAATCGTGATGTGGTGGAACTGGAAATTCTCATGGTGATGAGGTGGAACGGAAGATTCTCATCATGATGAGGTGGAACGGGAGATTGTCATGGCGATGGGGTGGAACGGGAGATTCTCATGGTGATGAGGTGGAACGGAAGATTCTCATGGTGATGAGGTGGAACGGGAGATTCTCATGGTGATGTGGTGGAACGGGAGATTTTCATCATGATGTGGTGGAACGGGACATTCTCATCTTTATGATGTGGAAAGGGAGATTCTCATGGTGATGTGGTGGAACGGGAGATTTTCATCATGATGTGGTGGAACGGGAGATTCTCATCTTGATGATGTGGAACGGGAAATTCTCATCATGATGTGGTGGAACTGGAGATTCTCATGGTTATGTGGTGGAACGGGAGATTCTCATGGTGATGAGGTGGAACGGGAGATTCTCATGGTGATGAGGTGGAATGGGAGATTCTCATGGTGATGAGGTGGAACGGGAGATTCTCATGGCGATGAGGTGGAACGGGGAGATTCTCATGGTGATGAGGTGGAACGGGAGATTCTCATCATGATGAGGTGGAACGGGAGATTCTCATGGTGATGAGGTGGAACGGGAGATTCTCATGTTGATGAGGTGGAACGGGTGATTCTCATGGTGATGAGGTGGAACGGGTGATTCTCATTGTGATGGGGTGGAAC
The DNA here is from genome assembly GCF_933228915.1 of Telmatherina bonti. NCBI lineage: Eukaryota > Metazoa > Chordata > Actinopteri > Atheriniformes > Telmatherinidae > Telmatherina > Telmatherina bonti. The sequence continues at coordinate 37,742,682 of NC_136627.1, read as the reverse complement.
GGGAGATTCTCATGGTGATGAGGTGGAACGGAAGATTCTCATCATGATGAGGTGGAACGGGAGATTCTCATCATGATGTGCTGGAACGGGAGATTCTCATGGTGATGAGGTGGAACGGGAGATTCTCATGGTGATGTGGTGGAATGGGAGATTTTCATCATGATGTGGTGGAACGGGAGATTCTCATCTTGATGATATGGAACGGGAGATTCTCATCATGATGTGGTGGAACTGGAGATTCTCATGGTGATGTGGTGGAACGGGAGATTCTCATGGTGATGAGGTGGAACGGGAGATTCTCATTGCGATGAGGTGGAATGGCAGATTCTCATGGGGATAAGGTGGAACGGGAGATTCTCAAGGCGATGAGGTGGAACGGGAGATTCTCATGGTGATGTGGTGGAACGGGAGATTCTCATCGTGATGAGGTGGAATGGGAGATTTTCATGGTGATGAGGTGGAACGGGAGATTCTCATGGTGATGAAGTGGAACGGAAGATTCTCATCATGATGAGGTGGAACGGGAGATTCTCATCATGATGTGGTGGAACGGGAGATTCTCATGGTGATGAGGTGGAACGGGAGATTCTCATGGTGATGAGGTGGAACGGGAGATTCTCATGGTGATGAGGTGGAACGTCAGATTTTCATGGTGATGTTGTGGAATGGGAGATTCTCATCATGATGAGGTGGAACGGGAGATTCTCATCATGATGAGGTGGAACGGGAGATTGTCATGGTGATGAGGTGGAATGGGAGATTCTCATGGTGATGAGGTGGAACGGGAGATTCTCATGGCGATGAGGTGGAACGGGGAGATTCTCATGGTGATGAGGTGGAACGGGAGATTCTCATCATGATGAGGTGGAACGGGAGATTCTCATGGTGATGAGGTGGAACGGGAGATTCTCATGTTGATGAGGTGGAACGGGTGATTCTCATGGTGATGAGGTGGAACGGGTGATTCTCATTGTGATGGGGTGGAACGGGAGATTCTCATGGTGATGAGGTGGAACGGAAGATTCTCATCATGATGAGGTGGAACGGGAGATTCTCATCATGATGTGCTGGAACGGGAGATTCTCATGGTGATGAGGTGGAACGGGAGATTCTCATGGTGATGTGGTGGAATGGGAGATTTTCATCATGATGTGGTGGAACGGGAGATTCTCATCTTGATGATATGGAACGGGAGATTCTCATCATGATGTGGTGGAACTGGAGATTCTCATGGTGATGTGGTGGAACGGGAGATTCTCATGGTGATGAGGTGGAACGGGAGATTCTCATTGCGATGAGGTGGAATGGCAGATTCTCATGGGGATAAGGTGGAACGGGAGATTCTCAAGGCGATGAGGTGGAACGGGAGATTCTCATGGTGATGTGGTGGAACGGGAGATTCTCATCGTGATGAGGTGGAATGGGAGATTTTCATGGTGATGAGGTGGAACGGGAGATTCTCATGGTGATGAAGTGGAACGGAAGATTCTCATCATGATGAGGTGGAACGGGAGATTCTCATCATGATGTGGTGGAACGGGAGATTCTCATGGTGATGAGGTGGAACGGGAGATTCTCATGGTGATGAGGTGGAACGGGAGATTCTCATGGTGATGAGGTGGAACGTCAGATTTTCATGGTGATGTTGTGGAATGGGAGATTCTCATCATGATGAGGTGGAACGGGAGATTCTCATCATGATGAGGTGGAACGGGAGATTGTCATGATGATGAGGTGGAACGGGAGATTCTCATGGTGATGAGGTGGAACGGGAGATTCTCATGGTGATGAGGTGGAACGGGAGATTCTCATGGTGATGTTTTGGAATGGGAGATTCTCATCATGATGTGGTGGAACGGGAGATTCACATCATGATGAGGTGGAACGGGAGATTCTCATCATGATGAGGTGGAACGGGACATTCTCATGGTGATGAGGTGGAACGAGAAATTCTCATGGTGATGAGGTGGAATGGGAGATTCTAATGGTGATGAGGTGGAACGGGTGATTATTATCGTGATGGGGTGGAACGGGAGATTCTCATGGTGATAAGGTGGAACGGAAGATGCTCATCATGATGAGGTGGAACGGGAGATTCTCATCATGATGTGGTGGAACGGGAGATTCTCATCATGATGAGGTGGAACAGGAGATTCTCATCATGATGAGGTGGAACGGGAGATTCTCATCGTGATGAGATGGAACGGGAGATTCTCATGGTGATGAGGTGGAACGGGAGATTCTCATCATGATGTGGTGAAACCATAGATTCTCATCATGATGAGGTGGAACGGGAGTTTCTCATGGTGATGAGGTGGATCGGGAGATTCTCATCATGATGTGGTGGAACGGGAGATTCTCATCATGATGAGGTGGAACGGGAGATTCTCATGGTGATGAGGTGGAATGAGGAATTCTCATGGTGATGAGGTGGAATGGGAGATTCTCATCGTGATGAGGTGGAACGGGAGATTCTCATGGAGATGAGATGGAATGAGAGATTCTCATCATGATGAGGTGGAACAGGACATTCTCATCATGATGAGGTGGAACGGGAGATTGTCATGGTGATGAGGTGGAACGGGTGATGCTCATGGCGATGAGGTGGAACGGGAGATTCTCATGGTGATGAGGTGGAACGGGAGAATCTCATGGTGATGAGGTGGAACGGGAGATTCTCATCATGATGAGGTGGAACGGGAGATTCTCATGGTGATGAGGTGGAACGGGAGATTCTCATCATGATGTGGTGGAACAGGCGATTCTCATCATGATGAGGTGGAACGGGAGATTCTCATGGTGATGAGGTGGAACGAGGAATTCTCATGGTGATGAGGTGGAATGGGAGATTCTCATCGTGATGAGGTGGAACGGGAGATTCTCATGGTGATGAGATGGAATGGGAGATTCTCATCATGATGAGGTGGAACAGGAGATTCTCATCATGATGAGGTGGAACGGGAGATTGTCATGGTGACGAGGTGGAACGGGTGATTCTCATGGCGATGAGGTGGAACGGGAGATTCTCATGGTTATGAGGTGGAACGGGAGATTCTCATCGTGATGGGGTGGAACGGGAGATTCTCATGGTGATGAGGTGGAACGGGAGATTCTCATGGTGATGAGGTGGAACGGGAGATTTCCATGGTGATGAGGTGGAACGGGAGATTCTCATCATGATCAGGTGGAACGGGAGATTCTCATCATGATGAGGTGGAACGGGAGATTCTCATGGTGATGTGGTGGAACGGGAGATTCTTATGGTGATGAGGTGGAACGGGAGATTCTCATGGTGATGAGGTGGAACGGGAGATTCTCATGGTGATGAGGTGGAACGGGAGATTCTCATCGTGATAAGGTGGAAAGGGAAATTCTCATGGTGATGAGGGGGAACGGGAGATTCTCATGGTGATGAGATGGAACGGGAGATTCTCATGGTGATGAGGTGGAACGGGAGATTCTCATCATGATGAGGTGGAACGGGACATTCTCATTGTGATGAGGTGGAACGGGACATTCTCATTGTGATGAGGTGGAACGGGAGATTCTCATCATTATGTGGTGGAACGGGAGATTCTCATCATGATGAGGTGGAACAGGAGATTCTCATCATGATGAGGTGGAACGGGACATTCTCATGGTGATGAGGTGGAACGAGAAATTCTCATGGTGATGAGGTGGAATGGGAGATTCTCATGTTGATGAGGTGGAACGGTAGATTCTCATCATGATGAGGTGGAACGGGAGATTGTCATGGCGATGGGGTGGAACGGGAGATTCTCATGGTTATGAGGTGGAACGGAAGATTCTCATGGTGATGAGGTGGAACGGGAGATTCTCATGGTGATGTGGTGGAACGGGAGATTTTCATCATGATGTGGTGGAACGGGACATTCTCATCTTGATGATGTGGAAAGGGAGATTCTCATCATGATGTGCTGGAACTGGAGATTCTCATGGTGATGTGGTGGAACGGCAGATTCTCATGGTGATGAGGTGGAACGGGAGATTCTCATGGTGATGAGGTGGAACGGGAGATTCTCATCATGATGAAGTGGAACGGGAGATTCTCATGGTGATGGGGTGGAACGGGAGATTCTCATCATGATGTGGTGGAACGGGAGATTCTCATCATGATGAGGTGGAACAGGAGATTCTCATCATGATGAGGTGGAACGGGAGATTGTCATGGCGATGGGGTGGAACGGGAGATTCTCATGGTGATGAGGTGGAACGGAATATTCTCATGGTGATGAGGTGGAACGGGAGATTCTCATGGTGATGTGGTGGAACGGGAGATTTTCATCATGATGTGGTGGAACGGGACATTCTCATCTTGATGATGTGGAAAGGGAGATTCTCATCATGATGTGCTGGAACTGGAGATTCTCATGGTGATGTGGTGGAACGGGAGATTCTCATGGTGATGAGGTGGAATGGGAGATTCTCATGGTGATGAGGTGGAATTGGAGATTCTCATGGTGATGAGGTGGAACGGGAGATTCTCATGGCGATGAGGTGGAACGGGAGATTCTCATGGTGATGAGGTGGAACGGGAGATTCTCATGGCGATGAGGTGGAACGGGAGATTCTCATGGTGATGAGGTGGAAAGGGAGATTCTCATCATGATGAGGTGGAACAGGAGATTCTCATGGTGATGAGGTGGAACGGGAGATTCTCATCATGATGTGGTGGAATGGGAGATTCTCATCATGATGAGGTGGAACGGGTGATTCTCATGGTGATGAGATGGAACGGGTGATTCTCATCGTGATGGGGTGGAACGGGAGATTCTCATGGTGATGTGGTGGAACGGGAGATTCTCATCGTGATGAGGTGGAATGGGAGATTCTCATGGTGATGAGGTGGAACGGTAGATTCTCATGTTGATGAGGTGGAACGGGTGATTCTCATGGTGATGAGGTGGAACGGGTGATTCTCATCGTGATGGGGTGGATCGGGAGATTCTCATGGTGATGAGGGGGAACGGAAGATTCTCATCATGATGAGGTGGAACGGGAGATTCTCATCGTGATGTGGTGGAACGGGAGATTCTCATGGTGATGTGGTGGAATGGGAGATTCTCATGGTGATGTGGTGGAACGGGAGATTCTCATCATGATGAAGTGGAACTGGAGATTCTCATGGTGATGAGGTGGAACGGGAGATTCTCATCATGATGTGGTGGAACGAGAGATTCCCATCATGATGAGGTGGAACAGGAGATTCTCATCATGATGAGGTGGAACGGGAGATTGTCATGGCGATGAGGTGGAACGGGAGATTCACATGGTGATGAGGTGGAACGGGTGATTCTCATCGTGATGGGGTGGAACTGGAAATTCTCATGGTGATGAGGTGGAACGGAAGATTCTCATCATGATGAGGTGGAACGGGAGATCGTCATGGAGATGGGGTGGAACGGGAGATTCTCATGGTGATGAGGTGGAACGGAAGATTCTCATGGTGATGAGGTGGAACGAGAGATTCTCATGGTGATGTGGTGGAACGGGAGATTTTCATCATGATGTGGTGGAACGGGACATTCTCATCTTGATGATGTGGAAAGGGAGATTCTCATGGTGATGTGGTGGAACGGGAGATTTTCATCATGATGAGGTGGAACGGGAGATTGTCATGGCGATGGGGTGGAACGGGAGATTCTCATGGTTATGAGGTGGAACGGAAGATTCTCATGGTGATGAGGTGGAACGGGAGATTCTCATGGTGATGTGGTGGAACGGGAGATTTTCATCATGATGTGGTGGAACGGGACATTCTCATCTTGATGATGTGGAAAGGGAGATTCTCATCATGATGTGCTGGAACTGGAGATTCTCATGGTGATGTGGTGGAACGGCAGATTCTCATGGTGATGAGGTGGAACGGGAGATTCTCATGGTGATGAGGTGGAACGGGAGATTCTCATCATGATGAAGTGGAACGGGAGATTCTCATGGTGATGGGGTGGAACGGGAGATTCTCATCATGATGTGGTGGAACGGGAGATTCTCATCATGATGAGGTGGAACAGGAGATTCTCATCATGATGAGGTGGAACGGGAGATTGTCATGGCGATGGGGTGGAACGGGAGATTCTCATGGTGATGAGGTGGAACGGAAGATTCTCATGGTGATGAGGTGGAACGGGAGATTCTCATGGTGATGTGGTGGAACGGGAGATTTTCATCATGATGTGGTGGAACGGGACATTCTCATCTTGATGATGTGGAAAGGGAGATTCTCATCATGATGTGCTGGAACTGGAGATTCTCATGGTGATGTGGTGGAACGGGAGATTCTCATGGTGATGAGGTGGAACGGGAGATTCTCATGGTGATGAGGTGGAATTGGAGATTCTCATGGTGATGAGGTGGAACGGGAGATTCTCATGGCGATGAGGTGGAACGGGAGATTCTCATGGTGATGAGGTGGAACGGGAGATTCTCATGGCGATGAGGTGGAACGGGAGATTCTCATGGTGATGAGGTGGAAAGGGAGATTCTCATCATGATGAGGTGGAACAGGAGATTCTCATGGTGATGAGGTGGAACGGGAGATTCTCATCATGATGTGGTGGAATGGGAGATTCTCATCATGATGAGGTGGAACGGGTGATTCTCATGGTGATGAGATGGAACGGGTGATTCTCATCGTGATGGGGTGGAACGGGAGATTCTCATGGTGATGTGGTGGAACGGGAGATTCTCATCGTGATGAGGTGGAATGGGAGATTCTCATGGTGATGAGGTGGAACGGTAGATTCTCATGTTGATGAGGTGGAACGGGTGATTCTCATGGTGATGAGGTGGAACGGGTGATTCTCATCGTGATGGGGTGGATCGGGAGATTCTCATGGTGATGAGGGGGAACGGAAGATTCTCATCATGATGAGGTGGAACGGGAGATTCTCATCGTGATGTGGTGGAACGGGAGATTCTCATGGTGATGTGGTGGAATGGGAGATTCTCATGGTGATGTGGTGGAACGGGAGATTCTCATCATGATGAAGTGGAACTGGAGATTCTCATGGTGATGAGGTGGAACGGGAGATTCTCATCATGATGTGGTGGAACGAGAGATTCCCATCATGATGAGGTGGAACAGGAGATTCTCATCATGATGAGGTGGAACGGGAGATTGTCATGGCGATGAGGTGGAACGGGAGATTCACATGGTGATGAGGTGGAACGGGTGATTCTCATCGTGATGGGGTGGAACTGGAAATTCTCATGGTGATGAGGTGGAACGGAAGATTCTCATCATGATGAGGTGGAACGGGAGATTGTCATGGCGATGGGGTGGAACGGGAGATTCTCATGGTGATGAGGTGGAACGGAAGATTCTCATGGTGATGAGGTGGAACGAGAGATTCTCATGGTGATGTGGTGGAACGGGAGATTTTCATCATGATGTGGTGGAACGGGACATTCTCATCTTGATGATGTGGAAAGGGAGATTCTCATGGTGATGTGGTGGAACGGGAGATTTTCATCATGATGTGGTGGAACGGGAGATTCTCATCTTGATGATGTGGAACGGGAGATTCTCATCATGATGTGGTGGAACTGGAGATTCTCATGGTTATGTGGTGGAACGGGAGATTCTCATGGTGATGAGGTGGAATAGGAGATTCTCATGGTGATGAGGTGGAATGGGAGATTCTCATGGTGATGAGGTGGAACGGGAGATTCTCATGGCGATGAGGTGGAACGGGAGATTCTCATGGCGATGAGGTGGAACGGGAGATTCTCATGGTGATGAGGTGGAAAGGGAGATTCTCATCATGATGAGGTGGAACAGGAGATTCTCATGGTGATGAGGTGGAACGGGAGATTCTCATCATGATGTGGTGGAATGGGAGATTCTCATCATGATGAGGTGGAACGGGTGATTCTCATGGTGATGAGATGGAACGGGTGATTCTCATCGTGATGGGGTGGAACGGGAGATTCTCATGTTGATGTGGTGGATCGGGAGATTCTCATGGTGATGAGGGGGAACGGAAGATTCTCATCATGATGAGGTGGAACGGGAGATTCTCATCGTGATGTGGTGGAACAGGAGATTCTCATGGCGATGAGGTGGAACGGGAGATTCTCATGGTGATGAGGTGGAACGGGAGATTCTCATGTTGATGTGGTGGAACGGGAGATTTTCATCATGATGTGGTGGAACGGGACATTCTCATCTTGATGATGTGGAAAGGGAGATTCTCATCATGATGTGCTGGAACTGGAGATTCTCATGGTGATGTGGTGGAACGGGAGATTCTCATGGTGATGAGGTGGAACGGGAGATTCTCATGGTGATGAGGTGGAATTGGAGATTCTCATGGTGATGAGGTGGAACGGGAGATTCTCATGGCGATGAGGTGGAACGGGAGATTCTCATGGTGATGAGGTGGAACGGGAGATTCTCATGGCGATGAGGTGGAACGGGAGATTCTCATGGTGATGAGGTGGAAAGGGAGATTCTCATCATGATGAGGTGGAACAGGAGATTCTCATGGTGATGAGGTGGAACGGGAGATTCTCATCATGATGTGGTGGAATGGGAGATTCTCATCATGATGAGGTGGAACGGGTGATTCTCATGGTGATGAGATGGAACGGGTGATTCTCATCGTGATGGGGTGGAACGGGAGATTCTCATGGTGATGTGGTGGAACGGGAGATTCTCATCGTGATGAGGTGGAATGGGAGATTCTCATGGTGATGAGGTGGAACGGTAGATTCTCATGTTGATGAGGTGGAACGGGTGATTCTCATGGTGATGAGGTGGAACGGGTGATTCTCATCGTGATGGGGTGGATCGGGAGATTCTCATGGTGATGAGGGGGAACGGAAGATTCTCATCATGATGAGGTGGAACGGGAGATTCTCATCGTGATGTGGTGGAACGGGAGATTCTCATGGTGATGTGGTGGAATGGGAGATTCTCATGGTGATGTGGTGGAACGGGAGATTCTCATCATGATGAAGTGGAACTGGAGATTCTCATGGTGATGAGGTGGAACGGGAGATTCTCATCATGATGTGGTGGAACGAGAGATTCCCATCATGATGAGGTGGAACAGGAGATTCTCATCATGATGAGGTGGAACGGGAGATTGTCATGGCGATGAGGTGGAACGGGAGATTCACATGGTGATGAGGTGGAACGGGTGATTCTCATCGTGATGGGGTGGAACTGGAAATTCTCATGGTGATGAGGTGGAACGGAAGATTCTCATCATGATGAGGTGGAACGGGAGATTGTCATGGCGATGGGGTGGAACGGGAGATTCTCATGGTGATGAGGTGGAACGGAAGATTCTCATGGTGATGAGGTGGAACGAGAGATTCTCATGGTGATGTGGTGGAACGGGAGATTTTCATCATGATGTGGTGGAACGGGACATTCTCATCTTGATGATGTGGAAAGGGAGATTCTCATGGTGATGTGGTGGAACGGGAGATTTTCATCATGATGTGGTGGAACGGGAGATTCTCATCTTGATGATGTGGAACGGGAGATTCTCATCATGATGTGGTGGAACTGGAGATTCTCATGGTTATGTGGTGGAACGGGAGATTCTCATGGTGATGAGGTGGAATAGGAGATTCTCATGGTGATGAGGTGGAATGGGAGATTCTCATGGTGATGAGGTGGAACGGGAGATTCTCATCGTGATGGGGTGGATCGGGAGATTCTCATGGTGATGAGGGGGAACGGAAGATTCTCATCATGATGTGGTGGAACGGGAGATTCTCATCGTGATGTGGTGGAACGGGAGATTCTCATGGTGATGTGGTGGAATGGGAGATTCTCATGGTGATGTGGTGGAACGGGAGATTCTCATCATGATGAAGTGGAACTGGAGATTCTCATGGTGATGAGGTGGAACGGGAGATTCTCATCATGATGTGGTGGAACGGGAGATTCCCATCATGATGAGGTGGAACAGGAGATTCTCATCATGATGAGGTGGAACGGGAGATTGTCATGGCGATGAGGTGGAACGGGAGATTCACATGGTGATGAGGTGGAACGGGTGATTCTCATCGTGATAGGGTGGAACTGGAAATTCTCATGGTGATGAGGTGGAACGGAAGATTCTCATCATGATGAGGTGGAACGGGAGATTGTCATGGCGATGGGGTGGAACGGGAGATTCTCATGGTGATGAGGTGGAACGGAAGATTCTCATGGTGATGAGGTGGAACGGGAGATTCTCATGGTGATGTGGTGGAACGGGACATTTTCATCATGATGTGGTGGAACGGGACATTCTCATCTTGATGATGTGGAAAGGGAGATTCTCATGGTGATGTGGTGGAACGGGAGATTTTCATCATGATGTGGTGGAACGGGAGATTCTCATCTTGATGATGTCGAATGGGAGATTCTCATCATGATGTGGTGGAACTGGAGATTCTCATGGTTATGTGGTGGAACGGGAGATTCTCATGGTGATGACGTGGAACGGGAGATTCTCATGGTGATGAGGTGGAATGGGAGATTCTTATGGTGATGAGGTGGAACGGGAGATTCTCATGGCGATGAGGTGGAACGGGATATTCTCATGGCGATGAGGTGGAACGGGAGATTCTCATGGTGATGAGGTGGAAAGGGAGATTCTCATCATGATGAGGTGGAACAGGAGATTCTCATGGTGATGAGGTGGAACGGGAGATTCTCATCATGATGTGGTGGAATTGGAGATTCTCATCATGATGAGGTGGAACGGGTGATTCTCATGGTGATGAGATGGAACGGGTGATTCTCATCATGATGGGTTGGAACGCGAGATTCTCATGGTGATGTGGTGGAACGGGAGATTCTCATCGTGATGAGGTGGAACGGGAGATTCTCATGGTGATGAGGTGGAACGGGAGATTCTCATGTTGATGAGGTGGAACGGGTGATTCTCATGGTGATGAGGTGGAACGGGTGATTCTCATCGTGATGGGGTGGATCGCGAGATTCTCATGGTGATGAGGGGGAACGGAAGATTCTCATCATGATGAGGTGGAACGGGAGATTCTCATCGTGATGTGGTGGAATGGGAGATTCTCATGGTGATGTGGTGGAATGGGAGATTCTCATGGTGATGTTGTGGAACGGGAGATTCTCATCATGATGAAGTGGAACTGGAGATTCTCATGGTGATGAGGTGGAACGGGAGATTCTCATCATGATGTGGTGGAACGGGAGATTCCCATCATGATGAGGTGGAACAGGAGATTCTCATCATGATGAGGTGGAACGGGAGATTGTCATGGCGATGAGGTGGAACGGGAGATTCACATGGTGATGAGGTGGAACGGGTGATTCTCATCGTGATGGGGTGGAACTGGAAATTCTCATGGTGATGAGGTGGAACGGAAGATTCTCATCATGATGAGGTGGAACGGGAGATTGTCATGGCGATGGGGTGGAACGGGAGATTCTCATGGTGATGAGGTGGAACGGAAGATTCTCATGGTGATGAGGTGGAACGGGAGATTCTCATGGTGATGTGGTGGAACGGGAGATTTTCATCATGATGTGGTGGAACGGGATATTCTCATGGCGATGAGGTGGAACGGGAGATTCTCATGGTGATGAGGTGGAAAGGGAGATTCTCATCATGATGAGGTGGAACAGGAGATTCTCATGGTGATGAGGTGGAACGGGAGATTCTCATCATGATGTGGTGGAATTGGAGATTCTCATCATGATGAGGTGGAACGGGTGATTCTCATGGTGATGAGATGGAACGGGTGATTCTCATCATGATGGGTTGGAACGGGAGATTCTCATGTTGATGTGGTGGAACGGGAGATTCTCATCGTGATGAGGTGGAACGGGAGATTCTCATGGTGATGAGGTGGAACGGGAGATTCTCATGTTGATGAGGTGGAACGGGTGATTCTCATGGTGATGAGGTGGAACGGGTGATTCTCATCGTGATGGGGTGGATCGCGAGATTCTCATGGTGATGAGGGGGAACGGAAGATTCTCATCATGATGAGGTGGAACGGGAGATTCTCATCGTGATGTGGTGGAATGGGAGATTCTCATGGTGATGTGGTGGAATGGGAGATTCTCATGGTGATGTTGTGGAACGGGAGATTCTCATCATGATGAAGTGGAACTGGAGATTCTCATGGTGATGAGGTGGAACGGGAGATTCTCATCATGATGTGGTGGAACGGGAGATTCCCATCATGATGAGGTGGAACAGGAGATTCTCATCATGATGAGGTGGAACGGGAGATTGTCATGGCGATGAGGTGGAACGGGAGATTCACATGGTGATGAGGTGGAACGGGTGATTCTCATCGTGATGGGGTGGAACTGGAAATTCTCATGGTGATGAGGTGGAACGGAAGATTCTCATCATGATGAGGTGGAACGGGAGATTGTCATGGCGATGGGGTGGAACGGGAGATTCTCATGGTGATGAGGTGGAACGGAAGATTCTCATGGTGATGAGGTGGAACGGGAGATTCTCATGGTGATGTGGTGGAACGGGAGATTTTCATCATGATGTGGTGGAACGGGACATTCTCATCTTGATGATGTGGAAAGGGAGATTCTCATGGTGATGTGGTGGAACGGGAGATTTTAATCATGATGTGGTGGAACGGGAGATTCTCATCTTGATGATGTGGAACGGGAGATTCTCATCATGATGTGGTGGAACTGGAGATTCTCATGGTTATGTGGTGGAACGGGAGATTCTCATGGTGATGAGGTGGAACGGGAGATTCTCATGGTGATGAGGTGGAATGGGAGATTCTCATGGTGATGAGGTGGAACGGGAGATTCTCATGGCGATGAGGTGGAACGGGAGATTCTCATTGTGATGAGGTGGAACGGGAGATTCTCATCATGATGAGGTGGAACGGGAGATTCTCATGGTGATGAGGTGGAACGGGAGATTCTCATGTTGATGAGGTGGAACGGGTGATTCTCATGGTGATGAGGTGGAACGGGTGATTCTCATCGTGATGGGGTGGAACGGGAGATTCTCATGGTGATGAGGTGGAACGGAAGATTCTCATCATGATGAGGTGGAACGGGAGATTCTCATCATGATGTGCTGGAACGGGAGATTCTCATGGTGATGAGGTGGAACGGGAGATTCTCATGGTGATGTGGTGGAATGGGAGATTTTCATCATGATGTGGTGGAACGGGAGATTCTCATCTTGATGATATGGAACGGGAGATTCTCATCATGATGTGGTGGAACTGGAGATTCTCATGGTGATGTGGTGGAACGGGAGATTCTCATGGTGATGAGGTGGAACGGGAGATTCTCATGGCGATGAGGTGGAATGGCAGATTCTCATGGGGATGAGGTGGAACGGGAGATTCTCATCATGATGAAGTGGAACTGGAGATTCTCATGGTGATGAGGTGGAACGGGAGATTCTCATCATGATGTGGTGGAACGGGAGATTCCCATCATGATGAGGTGGAACAGGAGATTCTCATCATGATGAATTGGAACGGGAGATTGTCATGGCGATGAGGTGGAACGGGAGATTCACATGGTGATGAGGTGGAACGGGTGATTCTCATCGTGATGGGGTGGAACTGGAAATTCTCATGGTGATGAGGTGGAACGTAAGATTCTCATCATGATGAGGTGGAACGGGAGATTGTCATGGCGATGGGGTGGAACGGGAGATTCTCATGGTGATGAGGTGGAACGGAAGATTCTCATGGTGATGAGGTGGAACGGGAGATTCTCATGGTGATGTGGTGGAACGGGACATTTTCATCATGATGTGGTGGAACGGGACATTCTCATCTTGATGATGTGGAAAGGGAGATTCTCATGGTGATGTGGTGGAACGGGAGATTTTCATCATGATGTGGTGGAACGGGAGATTCTCATCTTGATGATGTCGAATGGGAGATTCTCATCATGATGTGGTGGAACTGGAGATTCTCATGGTTATGTGGTGGAACGGGAGATTCTCATGGTGATGACGTGGAACGGGAGATTCTCATGGTGATGAGGTGGAATGGGAGATTCTTATGGTGATGAGGTGGAACGGGAGATTCTCATGGCGATGAGGTGGAACGGGATATTCTCATGGCGATGAGGTGGAACGGGAGATTCTCATGGTGATGAGGTGGAAAGGGAGATTCTCATCATGATGAGGTGGAACTGGAGATTCTCATGGTGATGTGGTGGAACGGGAGATTCTCATGGCGATGAGGTGGAATGGCAGATTCTCATGGGGATGAGGTGGAACGGGAGATTCTCAAGGCGATGAGGTGGAACGGGAGATTCTCATGGTGATGTGGTGGAACGGGAGATTCTCATCGTGATGAGGTGGAATGGGAGATTCTCATGGTGATGAGGTGGAACGGGAGATTCTCATGGTGATGAAGTGGAACGGAAGATTCTCATCATGATGAGGTGGAACGGGAGATTCTCATCATGATGTGGTGGAACGGGAGATTCTCATGGTGATGAGGTGGAACGGGAGATTCTCATGGTGATGAGGTGGAACGGGAGATTCTCATGGTGATGAGGTGGAACGGCAGATTTTCATGGTGATGTTGTGGAATGGGAGATTCTCATCATGATGAGGTGGAACGGGAGATTCTCATCATGATGAGGTGGAACGGGAGATTGTCATGATGATGAGGTGGAACGGGAGATTCTCATGGTGATGAGGTGGAACGGGAGATTCTCATGGTGATGAGGTGGAACGGGAGATTCTCATGGTGATGTTTTGGAATGGGAGATTCTCATCATGATGTGGTGGAACGGGAGATTCACATCATGATGAGGTGGAACGGGACATTCTCATGGTGATGAGGTGGAACGGGAGATTCTCATCATGATGTGGTGAAACCATAGATTCTCATCATGATGAGGTAGAACGGGAGATTCTCATGGTGATGAGGTGGAACGGGAGATTCTCATCATGATGTGGTGGAACGGGAGATTCTCATCATGATGAGGTGCAACGGGAGATTCTCATGGTGATGAGGTGGAACGGGAGATTCTCATCATGATGTGGTGGAACGGGAGATTCTCATCATGATGAGGTGGAAAGGGAGATTCTCATGGTGATGAGGTGGAACGAGGAATTCTCATGGTGATGAGGTGGAATGGGAGATTCTCATCGTGATGAGGTGGAACGGGAGATTCTCATGGTGATGAGATGGAATGAGAGATTCTCATCATGATGAGGTGGAACAGGACATTCTCATCATGATGAGGTGGAACGGGAGATTGTCATGGTGATGAGGTGGAACGGGTGATGCTCATGGCGATGAGGTGGAACGGGAGATTCTCATGGTGATGAGGTGGAACGGGAGAATCTCATGGTGATGAGGTGGAACGGGAGATTCTCATCATGATGAGGTGGAACGGGAGATTCTCATGGTGATGAGGTGGAACGGGAGATTCTCATCATGATGTGGTGGAACAGGTGATTCTCATCATGATGAGGTGGAACGGGAGATTCTCATGGTGATGAGGTGGAACGAGGAATTCTCATGGTGATGAGGTGGAACGGGAGATTCTCATCGTGATGAGGTGGAACGGGAGATTCTCATGGTGATGAGATGGAATGGGAGATTCTCATCATGATGAGGTGGAAAAGGAGATTCTCATCATGATGAGGTGGAACGGGAGATTGTCATGGTGACGAGGTGGAACGGGTGATTCTCATGGCGATGAGGTGGAACGGGAGATTCTCATGGTTATGAGGTGGAACGGGAGATTCTCATCGTGATGGGGTGGAACGGGAGATTCTCATGGTGATGAGGTGGAACGGGAGATTCTCATGGTGATGAGGTGGAACGGGAGATTCCCATGGTGATGAGGTGGAACCGGAGATTCTCATCATGATCAGGTGGAACGGGAGATTCTCATCATGATGAGGTGGAACGGGAGATTCTCATGGTGATGTGGTGGAACGGGAGATTCTTATGGTGATGAGGTGGAACGGGAGATTCTCATGGTGATGAGGTGGAATAGGAGATTCTCATGGTGATGAGGTGGAACGGGAGATTCTCATCGTGATAAGGTGGAAAGGGAAATTCTCATGGTGATGAGGGGGAACGGGAGATTCTCATGGTGATGAGATGGAACGGGAGATTCTCATGGTGATGAGGTGGAACGGGAGATTCTCATCATGATGAGGTGGAACGGGACATTCTCATTGTGATGAGGTGGAACGGGAGATTCTCATCATGATGTGGTGGAACGGGCGATTCTCATCGTGATGGGGTGGAACGGTAGATTCTCATGGTGATGAGGTGGAACCAGACATTCTCATGGTGATGAGGTGGAACGGGAGATTCTCATGGTGATGAGGTGGAACGGGCGATTTTCATGGTGATGAGGTGGAACGGGAGATTCTCATCATGATGAGGTGGAACAGGAGCTTCTCATCATGATGAGGTGGAACGGGACATTCTCATGGTGATGAGGTGGAACGAGAAATTCTCATGGTGATGAGGTGGAATGGGAGATTTTCATGGTGAAGAGGTGGAACGGGAGATTCTCATGGTGATGAGGTGGAACGGGAGATTCTCATCATGATGAGGTGGAACAAGAGATTCTCATCATGATGAGGTGGAACAAGAGATTCTCATCATGATGAGGTGGAACGGGAGATTGTCATGGTGATGAGGTGGAACGGGCGATTCTCATCGTGATGGGGTGGAACGGTAGATTCTCATGGTGATGAGGTGGAATGGGAGATTCTCATGGTGATCAGGTGGAACGGGAGATTCTCATGGCGATGAGGTGGAACGGGTGATGCTCATGGCGATGAGGTGGAACGGGACATTCTCATGTGATGAGGTGGAAAGGGATATTCTCATGGTGATGATGGGGAACGGGAGATTCTCATCATGATGAGGTGGAACGGGAGATTCTCATGGTGATGAGGTGGAATGGGAGATTCTCATGGCGATGAGGTGGAACGGGTGATGCTCATGGCGATGAGGTGGAACGGGAGATTCTCATGGTGATGAGGTGGAACGGCAGATTCTCATGGTGATGAGGTGGAACGGGAGATTCTCATCATGATGAGGTGGAACGGGAGATTCTCATGGTGATGAGGTGGAACGGGAGATTCTCATCGTGATGGGGTGGAACGGGAGATTCTCATGGTGATGAGGTGGAACGGGAGATTCTCATGGTGATGAGGTGGAACGGTAGATTCTCATCGTGATAAGGTGGAAAGGGAAATTCTCATGGTAATGAGGGGGAACGGGAGATTCTCATGGTGATGAGGTGGAACTGGAGATTCTCATCATGATGAGGTGGAACGGGACATTCTCATTGTGATGAGGTGGAACGGGAGATTCTCATCATGATGAGGTGGAACAGGAGACTCTCATCATGATGAGGTGGAACGGGAGATTGTCATGGTGATGAGGTGGAACGGGAGATTCTCATGGCGATGAGGTGGAACGGGAGATTCTCATGGTGGTGAGGTGGAACGGGCGATTCTCATCGTGATGGGGTGGAACGGTAGATTCTCATGGTGATGAGGTGGAACCGGACATTCTCAATGTGATGAGGTGGAACGGGAGATTCTCATCATGATGTGGTGGAACGGGACATTCTCATTGTGATGAGGTGGAACAGGAGATTTTCATCATGATGTGGTTTAAATGGGAGATTCTCATCTTGATGAGGTGGAACGGGAGATTCTCATCGTGATGGGGTGGAACGGCAGATTCTCATGGTGATGGGGTGGAACGGGAGATTCTCATGGTGATGTGGTGGAACGGGAGATTTTCATCATGATGTGGTGGAACGGGAGATTCTCATCTTGATGACGTGGAACGGGAGATTCTCATCATGATGAGGTGGAACGGGAGATTCTCATGGTGATGAGGTGGAACGGGAGATTCTCATCATGATGTGGTGGAACGGGAGATTCACATCATGATGAGGTGGAAAAGGAGATTCTCATCATGATGAGGTGGAACAGGAGATTTTCATCATGATGTGGTTTAAATGGGAGATTCTCATCTTGATGATGTGGAACGGGAGATTATCATCATGATGTGGTGGAACTGGAGATTCTCATGGCGATGAGGTGGAACGGGAGATTCTCATCGTGATGAGGTGGAACGGGTGATTCTCATGGTGATGGGGTGGAACGGGAGATTCTCATGGTGATGAGGGGGAACGGGAGATTCTCATCATGATGAGGTGGAAAGGGAGATTCTCATGGTGATGAGGGGGAACGGGAGATTCTCATCATGATGAGGTGGAAAGGGAGATTCTCATGGTGATGAGGGGGAACGGGAGATTCTCATGGCGATGAGGTGGAACGGGAGATTCTCATGGTGATGAGGTGGAACGGGAGATTCTCATGGCGATGAGGTGGAACGGGAGATTCTCATGGTGATGAGGTGGAACGGGAGATTCTCATGGCGATGAGGTGGAACGGGAGATTCTCATGGTGATGAGGTGGAACGGGAGATTCTCACCGTGATGGGGTGGAACGGGAGATTCTCATGGTGATGAGGTGGAACGGGAGATTCTCATGGTGATGAGGTGGAACGGGAGATTCCCATGGTGATGAGGTGGAACGGGAGATTCTCATCATGATAAGGTGGAACGGGAGATTCTCATCATGATGAGGTGGAACGGGAGATTCTCATGGTGATGTGGTGGAACGGGAGATTCTTATGGTGATGAGGTGGAACGGGAGATTCTCATGGTGATGAGGTGGAACGGGAGATTCTAATCTTGATGAGGTGGAACAGACGATTCTTATCATGATGAGGTGGAACGGGAGATTCTCATGGTGATGTGGTGGAACGGGAGATTTTCATCATGATGTGGTTAAAATGGGAGTTTCTCATCTTGATGATGTGGAACGGGAGATTCTCATCATGATGTGGTGGAACTGGAGATTCTCATGGTGATGTGGTGGAACGGGAGATTCTCATGGTGATGAGGTGGAACGGGAGATTCTCTTGTGATAAGGTGGAAAGGGAGATTCTCATGGCGATGAGGTGGAACGGGAGACTCTCATGGCGATGAGGTGGAACGGGAGATTCTCATGGTGATGTGGTGGAACGGGAGATTCTCATCGTGATGAGGTGGAACGGGAGATTCTCATCGTGATGAGGTGGAACGGGAGATTCTCATGTTGATGAGGTGGAACGGGTGATTCTCATGGTGATGAGGTGGAACGGGTGATTCTCATCGTGATGGGGTGGAGCGGGAGATTCTCATGGTGATGAGGTGGAACGGAAGATTCTCATCATGATGAGGTGGAACGGGAGATTCTCATCGTGATGTGGTGGAACTGGAGATTCTCATGGTGATGAAGTGGAACGGGAGATTCTCATGGTGACGAGGTGGAACGGGAGATTCTCATGGTGATGAGGTGGAACGGGAGATTCTCATGGTGATGAGGTGGAATGGGAGATTCTCATGGTGATGAGGTGGAACGGGAGATTCTCATCGTGATGGGGTGGAACGGCAGATTCTCATGGTGATGGGGTGGAACGGGAGATTCTCATGGTGATGAGGTGGAACTGGAGATTCTCATGGTGATGTGGTGGAACAGGAGATTTTCATCATGATGTGGTTTAAATGGGAGATTCTCATCTTGATGATGTGGAACGGGAGAATCTCATCATGATGTGGTGGAACTGGAGATTCTCATGGTGATGTGGTGGAACGGGAGATTCTCATGGTGATGAGGTGGAACGGGAGATTCTCATCATGATGAGGTGGAACGGGAGATTCTCATGGTGATGAGGTGGAACGGGAGATTCTCATCATGATGTGGTGGAACGGGAGATTCTCATCTTGATGAGGTGGAACAGGAGATTCTCATCATGATGAGGTGGAACGGGAGATTCTCATGGCGATGAGGTGGAACGGGAGATTCTCATGGTGATGAGGCTGAACGGGTGATTCTCATCGTGATGGGGTGGAACGGGAGATTCTCATGGTGATGAGGTGGAACGGAAGATTCTCATCATGATGAGGTGGAACGGGAGATTCTCATGGTGATGAGGTGGAACAAGAGATTCTCATCATGATGAGGTGGAACGGGAGATTGTCATGGTGATGAGGTGGAACGGGCGATTCTCATCGTGATGGGGTGGAACGGTAGATTCTCATGGTGATGAGGTGGAATGGGAGATTCTCATGGTGATCAGGTGGAACGGGAGATTCTCATGGCGATGAGGTGGAACGGGTGATGCTCATGGCGATGAGGTGGAACGGGACATTCTCATGTGATGAGGTGGAAAGGGATATTCTCATGGTGATGATGGGGAACGGGAGATTCTCATCATGATGAGGTGGAACGGGAGATTCTCATGGTGATGAGGTGGAATGGGAGATTCTCATGGCGATGAGGTGGAACGGGTGATGCTCATGGCGATGAGGTGGAACGGGAGATTCTCATGGTGATGAGGTGGAACGGCAGATTCTCATGGTGATGAGGTGGAACGGGAGATTCTCATCATGATGAGGTGGAACGGGAGATTCTCATGGTGATGAGGTGGAACGGGAGATTCTCATCGTGATGGGGTGGAACGGGAGATTCTCATGGTGATGAGGTGGAACGGGAGATTCTCATGGTGATGAGGTGGAACGGTAGATTCTCATCGTGATAAGGTGGAAAGGGAAATTCTCATGGTAATGAGGGGGAACGGGAGATTCTCATGGTGATGAGGTGGAACTGGAGATTCTCATCATGATGAGGTGGAACGGGACATTCTCATTGTGATGAGGTGGAACGGGAGATTCTCATCATGATGAGGTGGAACAGGAGACTCTCATCATGATGAGGTGGAACGGGAGATTGTCATGGTGATGAGGTGGAACGGGAGATTCTCATGGCGATGAGGTGGAACGGGAGATTCTCATGGTGGTGAGGTGGAACGGGCGATTCTCATCGTGATGGGGTGGAACGGTAGATTCTCATGGTGATGAGGTGGAACCGGACATTCTCAATGTGATGAGGTGGAACGGGAGATTCTCATCATGATGTGGTGGAACGGGACATTCTCATTGTGATGAGGTGGAACAGGAGATTTTCATCATGATGTGGTTTAAATGGGAGATTCTCATCTTGATGAGGTGGAACGGGAGATTCTCATCGTGATGGGGTGGAACGGCAGATTCTCATGGTGATGGGGTGGAACGGGAGATTCTCATGGTGATGTGGTGGAACGGGAGATTTTCATCATGATGTGGTGGAACGGGAGATTCTCATCTTGATGACGTGGAACGGGAGATTCTCATCATGATGAGGTGGAACGGGAGATTCTCATGGTGATGAGGTGGAACGGGAGATTCTCATCATGATGTGGTGGAACGGGAGATTCACATCATGATGAGGTGGAAAAGGAGATTCTCATCATGATGAGGTGGAACAGGAGATTTTCATCATGATGTGGTTTAAATGGGAGATTCTCATCTTGATGATGTGGAACGGGAGATTATCATCATGATGTGGTGGAACTGGAGATTCTCATGGCGATGAGGTGGAACGGGAGATTCTCATCGTGATGAGGTGGAACGGGTGATTCTCATGGTGATGGGGTGGAACGGGAGATTCTCATGGTGATGAGGGGGAACGGGAGATTCTCATCATGATGAGGTGGAAAGGGAGATTCTCATGGTGATGAGGGGGAACGGGAGATTCTCATCATGATGAGGTGGAAAGGGAGATTCTCATGGTGATGAGGGGGAACGGGAGATTCTCATGGCGATGAGGTGGAACGGGAGATTCTCATGGTGATGAGGTGGAACGGGAGATTCTCATGGCGATGAGGTGGAACGGGAGATTCTCATGGTGATGAGGTGGAACGGGAGATTCTCATGGCGATGAGGTGGAACGGGAGATTCTCATGGTGATGAGGTGGAACGGGAGATTCTCACCGTGATGGGGTGGAACGGGAGATTCTCATGGTGATGAGGTGGAACGGGAGATTCTCATGGTGATGAGGTGGAACGGGAGATTCCCATGGTGATGAGGTGGAACGGGAGATTCTCATCATGATAAGGTGGAACGGGAGATTCTCATCATGATGAGGTGGAACGGGAGATTCTCATGGTGATGTGGTGGAACGGGAGATTCTTATGGTGATGAGGTGGAACGGGAGATTCTCATGGTGATGAGGTGGAACGGGAGATTCTAATCTTGATGAGGTGGAACAGACGATTCTTATCATGATGAGGTGGAACGGGAGATTCTCATGGTGATGTGGTGGAACGGGAGATTTTCATCATGATGTGGTTAAAATGGGAGTTTCTCATCTTGATGATGTGGAACGGGAGATTCTCATCATGATGTGGTGGAACTGGAGATTCTCATGGTGATGTGGTGGAACGGGAGATTCTCATGGTGATGAGGTGGAACGGGAGATTCTCTTGTGATAAGGTGGAAAGGGAGATTCTCATGGCGATGAGGTGGAACGGGAGACTCTCATGGCGATGAGGTGGAACGGGAGATTCTCATGGTGATGTGGTGGAACGGGAGATTCTCATCGTGATGAGGTGGAACGGGAGATTCTCATCGTGATGAGGTGGAACGGGAGATTCTCATGTTGATGAGGTGGAACGGGTGATTCTCATGGTGATGAGGTGGAACGGGTGATTCTCATCGTGATGGGGTGGAGCGGGAGATTCTCATGGTGATGAGGTGGAACGGAAGATTCTCATCATGATGAGGTGGAACGGGAGATTCTCATCGTGATGTGGTGGAACTGGAGATTCTCATGGTGATGAAGTGGAACGGGAGATTCTCATGGTGACGAGGTGGAACGGGAGATTCTCATGGTGATGAGGTGGAACGGGAGATTCTCATGGTGATGAGGTGGAATGGGAGATTCTCATGGTGATGAGGTGGAACGGGAGATTCTCATCGTGATGGGGTGGAACGGCAGATTCTCATGGTGATGGGGTGGAACGGGAGATTCTCATGGTGATGAGGTGGAACTGGAGATTCTCATGGTGATGTGGTGGAACAGGAGATTTTCATCATGATGTGGTTTAAATGGGAGATTCTCATCTTGATGATGTGGAACGGGAGAATCTCATCATGATGTGGTGGAACTGGAGATTCTCATGGTGATGTGGTGGAACGGGAGATTCTCATGGTGATGAGGTGGAACGGGAGATTCTCATCATGATGAGGTGGAACGGGAGATTCTCATGGTGATGAGGTGGAACGGGAGATTCTCATCATGATGTGGTGGAACGGGAGATTCTCATCTTGATGAGGTGGAACAGGAGATTCTCATCATGATGAGGTGGAACGGGAGATTCTCATGGCGATGAGGTGGAACGGGAGATTCTCATGGTGATGAGGCTGAACGGGTGATTCTCATCGTGATGGGGTGGAACGGGAGATTCTCATGGTGATGAGGTGGAACGGAAGATTCTCATCATGATGAGGTGGAACGGGAGATTCTCATGGTGATGAGGTGGAACGGGAGATTCTCATGGTGATGTGGTGGAACGGGAGATTTTCATCATGATGTGGTGGAACGGGAGATTCTCATCTTGATGACGTGGAACGGGAGATTCTCATCATGATGAGGTGGAACGGGAGATTCTCATGGTGATGAGGTGGAACGGGAGATTCTCATCATGATGTGTTGGAACGGGAGATTCTCATCATGATGAGGTGGAACAGGAGATTCTCATCATGATGAGCTGGAACGGGAGATTCTCATGGCGATGAGGTGGAACGGGAGATTCTCATGGTGATTAGGTGGAACGGGAGATTATCATGGTGATGAGGTGGAACGGGAGATTCTCATCATGATTTGGTGGAACAGGAGATTCTCATCATGATGAGGTGGAACGGGAGATTCTCATGGTGATGAGGTGGAATGAGGAATTCTCATGGTGATGAGGTGGAATGGGAGATTCTCATCGTGATGAGGTGGAACGGGAGATTCTTATGGTAATGAGGTGGAACGGGAGATTCTCATGGTGATGAGGTGGAACGGGAGATTCTCATCTTGATGATATGGAACGGAAGATTCTTATCATGATGAGGTGGAACGGTAGATTCTCATGGTGATGAGGTGGAACGGGAGATTCTCATGGTGATGTGGTGGAACGGGAGATTTTCATCATGATGTGGTTAAAATGGGAGTTTCTCATCTTGATGATGTGGAACGGGAGATTCTCATGGTGATGTGGTGGAACTGGAGATTTTCATGGTGATGTGGTGGAACGGGAAATTCTCATGGTGATGAGGTGGAACGGGAGATTCTCATGGTGATGAGAAGGAATAGGAGATTCTCATGGTGATGAGGTGGAACGGGAGATTCTCATGGCGATGAGGTGGAACGGGAGATTCTCATCGTGATGAGGTGGAACGGGAGATTCTCATGGTGATTAGGTGGAACGGGAGATTCTCATGTTGATGAGGTGGAACGGGTGATTCTCATGGTGATGAAGTGGAACGGGTGATTCTCATCGTGATGGGGTGGAACGGGAGATTCTCATGGTGATGAGGTGGAACGGGAGATTCTCATCATGATGTGGTGGAAGGGGAGATTCTCATGGTTATGAGGTGGAACGGGAGATTCTCATGGTGATGAGGTGGAACGCGAGATTCTCATGGTGATGAGGTGGAACGGGAGATTCTCATGGTGATGAGGTGGTACGGCAGATTCTCATGGTGATGTTGTGGAATGGGAGATTCTCATCATGATTAGGTGGAACGGGAGATTCTCATCATGATGTGGTGGAACGGGAGATTCTCATGGTGATGAGGTGGAACGGGAGATTCTCATGGTCATGAGGTGGAATTGGAGATTCTCATGGTGATGAGGTGGAACGGGAGATTCTCATGGCGATGAGGTGGAACGGGAGATTCTCATGGTGATGAGGTGGAACGGGAGATTCTCATCATGATGAGGTGGAACGGGAGATTCTCATGGTGATGAGGTGGAACGGTAGATTCTCATGGCGATGAGGTGGAACGGGAGATTCTCATGGTGATGAGGTGGAACGGGAGATTCTCATCATGATGAGGTGGAACGGGAGATTCTCATGGTGATGAGGTGGAACGGGAGATTCTCATCATGATGTGGTGGAATGGGAGATTCTCATCATGATGAGGTGGAACGGGTGATTCTCATGGTGATGAGATGGAACGGGTGATTCTCAACGTGATGGGGTGGAACGGGAGATTCTCATGGTGATGTGGTGGAACGGGAGATTCTCATCGTGATGAGGTGGAACGGGAGATTCTCATGGTGATGAGGGGGAACGGAAGATTCTCATCATGATGAGGTGGAACGGGAGATTCTCATCGTGATGTGGTGGATCGGGAGATTCTCATGGTGATGAGGTGGAACGGGAGATTCTCATGGTGATGTGGTGGAACGGGAGATTCTCATGGTGATGAGGTGGAACGGGAGATTCTCATCATGATGAAGTGGAACGGGAGATTCTCATGGTGATGAGGTGGAACGGGAGATTCTCATCATGATGAGGTGGAACGGGAAATTCTCATGGTGATGAGGTGGAACGGGAGATTCTCATGGCGATGAGGTGGAACGGGAGATTCTCATGGTGATGAGGTGGAACGGGAGATTCTCATCATGATGAGGTGGAACGGGAGATTCTCATGGTGATGAGGTGGAACGGGAGATTCTCATGGTGATTAGGTGGAACGGGAGATTATCATGGTGATGAGGTGGAACGGGAGATTCTCATCATGATTTGGTGGAACAGGAGATTCTCATCATGATGAGGTGGAACGGGAGATTCTCATGGTGATGAGGTGGAATGAGGAATTCTCATGGTGATGAGGTGGAATGGGAGATTCTCATCGTGATGAGGTGGAACGGGAGATTCTTATGGTAATGAGGTGGAACGGGAGATTCTCATGGTGATGAGGTGGAACGGGAGATTCTCATCTTGATGATATGGAACGGAAGATTCTTATCATGATGAGGTGGAACGGTAGATTCTCATGGTGATGAGGTGGAACGGGAGATTCTCATGGTGATGTGGTGGAACGGGAGATTTTCATCATGATGTGGTTAAAATGGGAGTTTCTCATCTTGATGATGTGGAACGGGAGATTCTCATGGTGATGTGGTGGAACTGGAGATTTTCATGGTGATGTGGTGGAACGGGAAATTCTCATGGTGATGAGGTGGAACGGGAGATTCTCATGGTGATGAGAAGGAATAGGAGATTCTCATGGTGATGAGGTGGAACGGGAGATTCTCATGGCGATGAGGTGGAACGGGAGATTCTCATCGTGATGAGGTGGAACGGGAGATTCTCATGGTGATTAGGTGGAACGGGAGATTCTCATGTTGATGAGGTGGAACGGGTGATTCTCATGGTGATGAAGTGGAACGGGTGATTCTCATCGTGATGGGGTGGAACGGGAGATTCTCATGGTGATGAGGTGGAACGGGAGATTCTCATCATGATGTGGTGGA
This sequence comes from Telmatherina bonti, assembly GCF_933228915.1. Classification (NCBI taxonomy): domain Eukaryota; kingdom Metazoa; phylum Chordata; class Actinopteri; order Atheriniformes; family Telmatherinidae; genus Telmatherina; species Telmatherina bonti. The sequence continues at coordinate 37,716,258 of NC_136627.1, read as the reverse complement.
AGGGGAGATTCTCATGGTTATGAGGTGGAACGGGAGATTCTCATGGTGATGAGGTGGAACGCGAGATTCTCATGGTGATGAGGTGGAACGGGAGATTCTCATGGTGATGAGGTGGTACGGCAGATTCTCATGGTGATGTTGTGGAATGGGAGATTCTCATCATGATTAGGTGGAACGGGAGATTCTCATCATGATGTGGTGGAACGGGAGATTCTCATGGTGATGAGGTGGAACGGGAGATTCTCATGGTCATGAGGTGGAATTGGAGATTCTCATGGTGATGAGGTGGAACGGGAGATTCTCATGGCGATGAGGTGGAACGGGAGATTCTCATGGTGATGAGGTGGAACGGGAGATTCTCATCATGATGAGGTGGAACGGGAGATTCTCATGGTGATGAGGTGGAACGGTAGATTCTCATGGCGATGAGGTGGAACGGGAGATTCTCATGGTGATGAGGTGGAACGGGAGATTCTCATCATGATGAGGTGGAACGGGAGATTCTCATGGTGATGAGGTGGAACGGGAGATTCTCATCATGATGTGGTGGAATGGGAGATTCTCATCATGATGAGGTGGAACGGGTGATTCTCATGGTGATGAGATGGAACGGGTGATTCTCAACGTGATGGGGTGGAACGGGAGATTCTCATGGTGATGTGGTGGAACGGGAGATTCTCATCGTGATGAGGTGGAACGGGAGATTCTCATGGTGATGAGGGGGAACGGAAGATTCTCATCATGATGAGGTGGAACGGGAGATTCTCATCGTGATGTGGTGGATCGGGAGATTCTCATGGTGATGAGGTGGAACGGGAGATTCTCATGGTGATGTGGTGGAACGGGAGATTCTCATGGTGATGAGGTGGAACGGGAGATTCTCATCATGATGAAGTGGAACGGGAGATTCTCATGGTGATGAGGTGGAACGGGAGATTCTCATCATGATGAGGTGGAACGGGAAATTCTCATGGTGATGAGGTGGAACGGGAGATTCTCATGGCGATGAGGTGGAACGGGAGATTCTCATGGTGATGAGGTGGAACGGGAGATTCTCATCATGATGAGGTGGAACGGGAGATTCTCATGGTGATGAGGTGGAACGGGAGATTCTCATCATGATGTGGTGGAACGGGAGATTCTCATGGTGATGAGGTGGAACGGGAGATTCTCATCATGATGTGGTGGAATGGGAGATTCTCATCATGATGAGGTGGAACGGGTGATTCTCATGGTGATGAGATGGAACGGGTGATTCTCAACGTGATGGGGTGGAACGGGAGATTCTCATGGTGATGTGGTGGAACGGGAGATTCTCATCGTGATGAGGTGGAACCGGAGATTCTCATGGTGATGAGGTGGAACGGGAGATTCTCATGTTGATTAGGTGGAACGGGTTATTCTCATGGTGATGAGGTGGAACGGGTGATTCTCATCGTGATGGGGTGGATCGGGAGATTCTCATGGTGATGAGGGGGAACGGAAGATTCTCATCATGATGAGGTGGAACGGGAGATTCTCATCATGATGTGGTGGATCGGGAGATTCTCATGGTGATGAGGTGGAACGGGAGATTCTCATGGTGATGTGGTGGAACGGGAGATTCTCATGGTGATGAGGTGGAACGGGAGATTCTCATCATGATGAAGTGGAACGGGAGATTCTCATGGTGATGAGGTGGAACGGGAGATTCTCATCATGATGTGGTGGAACGGGAGATTCTCATCATGATGAGGTGGAACAGGAGATTCTAATCATGATGAGGTGGAACGGGAGATTCTCATGGTGATGAGGTGGAACGGGAGATTCTCATCATGATGAGGTGGAACGGGAAATTCTCATGGTGATGAGGTGGAACGGGAGATTCTCATGGCGATGAGGTGGAACGGGAGATTCTCATGGTGATGACGTGGAACGGGAGATTCTCATCATGATGAGGTGGAACGGGAGATTCTCATGGTGATGAGGTGGAACGGGAGATTCTCATCATGATGTGGTGGAACGGGAGATTCTCATGGTGATGAGGTGGAACGGGAGATTCTCATCATGATGTGGTGGAATGGGAGATTCTCATCATGATGAGGTGGAACGGGTGATTCTCATGGTGATGAGATGGAACGGGTGATTCTCAACGTGATGGGGTGGAACGGGAGATTCTCATGGTGATGTGGTGGAACGGGAGATTCTCATCGTGATGAGGTGGAACCGGAGATTCTCATGGTGATGAGGTGGAACGGGAGATTCTCATGTTGATTAGGTGGAACGGGTTATTCTCATGATGATGAGGTGGAACGGGTGATTCTCATCGTGATGGGGTGGATCGGGAGATTCTCATGGTGATGAGGGGGAACGGAAGATTCTCATCATGATGAGGTGGAACGGGAGATTCTCATCATGATGTGGTGGATCGGGAGATTCTCATGGTGATGAGGTGGAACGGGAGATTCTCATGGTGATGTGGTGGAACGGGAGATTCTCATGGCGATGAGGTGGAACGGGAGATTCTCATCATGATGAAGTGGAACGGGAGATTCTCATGGTGATGAGGTGGAACGGGAGATTCTCATCATGATGTGGTGGAACGGGAGATTCTCATCATGATGAGGTGGAACAGGAGATTCTAATCATGATGAGGTGGAACGGGAGATTGTCATGGCGATGAGGTGGAACGGGAGATTCACATGGTGATGAGGTGGAACGGGTGATTCTCATCGTGATGGGGTGGAACTGGAAATTCTCATGGTGATGAGGTGGAACGGAAGATTCTCATCATGATTAGGTGGAACGGGAGATTCTCCTGGTGATGAGGTGGAACGGGAGATTCTCATGGTGATGTGGTGGAACGGGAGATTTTCATCATGATGAGGTGGAACGGGAGATTCTCATGGCGATGAGGTGGAACGGGAGATTCTCATGGTGATGAGGTGGAACGGGTGATTCTCATCGTGATGGGGTGGAACGGGAGATTCTCATGGTGATGAGGTGGAACGGAAGATTCTCATCATGATGAGGTGGAGCGGGAGATTCTCATCATGATGTGGTGGAACTGGAGATTTTCATGGTGATGTGGTGGAACGGGAAATTCTCATGGTGATGAGGTGGAACGGGAGATTCTCATGGTGATGAGGTGGAATAGGAGATGCTCATGGTGATGAGGTGGAACGGGAGATTCTCATGGCGATAAGGTGGAACGGGAGATTCTCATCGTGATGAGGTGGAACGGGAGATTCTCATGGTGATGAGGTGGAACGGGAGATTCTCATGTTGATTAGGTGGAACGGGTGATTCTCATGGTGATGAGGTGGAACGGGTGATTCTCATCGTGATGGGGTGGAACGGGAGATTCTCATGGTGATGAGGTGGAACGGAAGATTCTCATCATGATGAGGTGGAACGGGAGATTCTCATCATGATGTGGTGGAAGGGGAGATTCTCATGGTTATGAGGTGGAACGGGAGATTCTCATGGTGATGAGGTGGAAAGCGAGATTCTCATGGTGATGAGGTGGAACGGGAGATTCTCATGGTGATGAAGTGGAACGGGAGATTCTCATGGTGATGAGGTGGAACGGGTGATTCTCATGGTGATGAGGTGGAACGGGTGATTCTCATCGTGATGGGGTGGATCGGGAGATTCTCATGGTGATGAGGGGGAACGGAAGATTCTCATCATGATGAGGTGGAACGGGAGATTCTCATCGTGATGTGGTGGATCGGGAGATTCTCATGGTGATGAGGTGGAACGGGAGATTCTCATGGTGATGTGGTGGAACGGGAGATTCTCATGGTGATGAGGTGGAACGGGAGATTCTCATCATGATGAAGTGGAACGGGAGATTCTCATGGTGATGAGGTGGAACGGGAGATTCTCATCATGATGGGGTGGAACTGGAAATTCTCATGGTGATGAGGTGGAACGGAAGATTCTCATCATGATGAGGTGGAACGGGAGATTCTCCTGGTGATGAGGTGGAACGGGAGATTCTCATGGTGATGTGGTGGAACGGGAGATTTTCATCATGATGAGGTGGAACGGGAGATTCTCATGGCGATGAGGTGGAACGGGAGATTCTCATGGTGATGAGGTGGAACGGGAGATTCTCATCGTGATGAGGTGGAACGGGTGATTCTCATCGTGATGAGGTGGAACGGAAGATTCTCATCATGATGAGGTGGAACGGGTGATTCTCATCGTGATGGGGTGGAACTGGAAATTCTCATGGTGATGAGGTGGAACGGAAGATTCTCATCATGATTAGGTGGAACGGGAGATTCTCCTGGTGATGAGGTGGAACGGGAGATTCTCATGGTGATGTGGTGGAACGGGAGATTTTCATCATGATGAGGTGGAACGGGAGATTCTCATGGCGATGAGGTGGAACGGGAGATTCTCATGGTGATGAGGTGGAACGGGTGATTCTCATCGTGATGGGGTGGAACGGGAGATTCTCATGGTGATGAGGTGGAACGGAAGATTCTCATCATGATGAGGTGGAGCGGGAGATTCTCATCATGATGTGGTGGAACTGGAGATTTTCATGGTGATGTGGTGGAACGGGAAATTCTCATGGTGATGAGGTGGAACGGGAGATTCTCATGGTGATGAGGTGGAATAGGAGATGCTCATGGTGATGAGGTGGAACGGGAGATTCTCATGGCGATAAGGTGGAACGGGAGATTCTCATCGTGATGAGGTGGAACGGGAGATTCTCATGGTGATGAGGTGGAACGGGAGATTCTCATGTTGATTAGGTGGAACGGGTGATTCTCATGGTGATGAGGTGGAACGGGTGATTCTCATCGTGATGGGGTGGAACGGGAGATTCTCATGGTGATGAGGTGGAACGGAAGATTCTCATCATGATGAGGTGGAACGGGAGATTCTCATCATGATGTGGTGGAAGGGGAGATTCTCATGGTTATGAGGTGGAACGGGAGATTCTCATGGTGATGAGGTGGAAAGCGAGATTCTCATGGTGATGAGGTGGAACGGGAGATTCTCATGGTGATGAAGTGGAACGGGAGATTCTCATGGTGATGAGGTGGAACGGGTGATTCTCATGGTGATGAGGTGGAACGGGTGATTCTCATCGTGATGGGGTGGATCGGGAGATTCTCATGGTGATGAGGGGGAACGGAAGATTCTCATCATGATGAGGTGGAACGGGAGATTCTCATCGTGATGTGGTGGATCGGGAGATTCTCATGGTGATGAGGTGGAACGGGAGATTCTCATGGTGATGTGGTGGAACGGGAGATTCTCATGGTGATGAGGTGGAACGGGAGATTCTCATCATGATGAGGTGGAACGGGAGATTCTCATGGTGATGAGGTGGAACGGGAGATTCTCATCATGATGGGGTGGAACTGGAAATTCTCATGGTGATGAGGTGGAACGGAAGATTCTCATCATGATGAGGTGGAACGGGAGATTCTCCTGGTGATGAGGTGGAACGGGAGATTCTCATGGTGATGTGGTGGAACGGGAGATTTTCATCATGATGAGGTGGAACGGGAGATTCTCATGGCGATGAGGTGGAACGGGAGATTCTCATGGTGATGAGGTGGAACGGGAGATTCTCATCGTGATGAGGTGGAACGGGTGATTCTCATCGTGATGAGGTGGAACGGAAGATTCTCATCATGATGAGGTGGAACGGGAGATTCTCATCATGATGTGGTGGAACTGGAGATTTTCATGGTGATGTGGTGGAACGGGAAATTCTCATGGTGATGAGGTGGAACGGGAGATTCTCATGGTGATGAGGTGGAATAGGAGATTCTCATGGTGATGAGGTGGAATAGGAGATGCTCATGGTGATGAGGTGGAACGGGAGATTCTCATGGCGATGAGGTGGAACGGGAGATTCTCATCGTGATGAGGTGGAACGGGAGATTCTCATGGTGATGAGGTGGAACGGGAGATTCTCATGTTGATGAGGTGGAACGGGTGATTCTCATGGTGATGAGGTGGAACGGGTGATTCTCATCGTGATGGGGTGGAACGGGAGATTCTCATGGTGATGAGGTGGAACGGAAGATTCTCATCATGATGAGGTGGAACGGGAGATTCTCATCATGATGTGGTGGAAGGGGAGATTCTCATGGTTATGAGGTGGAACGGGAGATTCTCATGGTGATGAGGTGGAACGCGAGATTCTCATGGTGATGAGGTGGAACGGGAGATTCTCATGGTGATGAAGTGGAACGGGAGATTCTCATGGTGATGATGTGGAACGGGTGATTCTCATCGTGATGGGGTGGATCGGGAGATTCTCATGGTGATGGGGGGGAACGGAAGATTCTCATCATGATGAGGTGGAACGGGAGATTCTCATCGTGATGTGGTGGATCGGGAGATTCTCATGGTGATGAGGTGGAACGGGAGATTCTCATGGTGATGTGGTGGAACGGGAGATTCTCATGGTGATGAGGTGGAACGGGAGATTCTCATCATGATGAAGTGGAACGGGAGATTCTCATGGTGATGAGGTGGAACGGGAGATTCTCATCATGATGAGGTGGAACGGGAGATTCTCATGGTGATGAGGTGGAACGGGAGATTCTCATGGCGATGAGGTGGAAAGGGAGATTCTCATGGTGATGAGGTGGAACGGGAGATTCTCATCATGATGAGGTGGAACGGTAGATTCTCATGGTGATGAGGTGGAACGGGAGATTCTCATCATGATGTGGTGGAATGGGAGATTCTCATCATGATGAGATGGAACGGGTGATTCTCAACGTGATGGGGTGGAACGGGAGATTCTCATGGTGATGTGGTGGAACGGGAGATTCTCATCGTGATGAGGTGGAAAGGGAGATTATCATGGTGATGAGGTGGAACGGGAGATTCTCATGTTGATGAGGTGGAACGGGTTATTCTCATGGTGATGAGGTGGAACGGGTGATTCTCATCGTGATGTGGTGGATCGGGAGATTCTCATGGTGATGAGGGGGAACGGAAGATTCTCATCATGATGAGGTGGAACGGGAGATTCTCATCATGATGTGGTGGATCGGGAGATTCTCATGGTGATGAGGTGGAACGGGAGATTCTCATGGTGATGTGGTGGAACGAGAGATTCTCATGGTGATGAGGTGGAACGGGAGATTCTCATCATGATGAAGTGGAACGGGAGATTCTCATGGTGATGAGGTGGAACGGGTGATTCTCATCGTGATGTGGTGGATCGGGAGATTCTCATGGTGATGAGGGGGAACGGAAGATTCTCATCATGATGAGGTGGAACGGGAGATTCTCATCATGATGTGGTGGATCGGGAGATTCTCATGGTGATGAGGTGGAACGGGAGATTCTCATGGTGATGTGGTGGAACGAGAGATTCTCATGGTGATGAGGTGGAACGGGAGATTCTCATCATGATGAAGTGGAACGGGAGATTCTCATGGTGATGAGGTGGAACGGGAGATTCTCATCATGATGTGGTGGAACGGGAGATTCTCATCATGATGAGGTGGAACAGGAGATTCTAATCATGATGAGGTGGAACGGGAGATTGTCATGGCGATGAGGTGGAACGGGAGATTCACATAGTGATGAGGTGGAACGGGTGATTCTCATCGTGATGGGGTGGAACTGGAAATTCTCATGGTGATGAGGTGGAACGGAAGATTCTCATCATGATGAGGTGGAACGGGAGATTCTCCTGGTGATGAGGTGGAACGGGAGATTCTCATGGTGATGTGGTGGAACGGGAGATTTTCATCATGATGAGGTGGAACGGGAGATTCTCATGGCGATGAGGTGGAACGGGAGATTCTCATGGTGATGAGGTGGAACGGGTGATTCTTATCGTGATGGGGTGGAACGGGAGTTTCTCATGGTGATGAGGTGGAATAGGAGATGCTCATGGTGATGAGGTGGAACGGGAGATTCTCATGGCGATAAGGTGGAACGGGAGATTCTCATCGTGATGAGGTGGAACGGGAGATTCTCATGGTGATGAGGTGGAACGGGAGATTCTCATGTTGATTAGGTGGAACGGGTGATTCTCATGGTGATGAGGTGGAACGGGTGATTCTCATCGTGATGGGGTGGAACGGGAGATTCTCATGGTGATGAGGTGGAACGGAAGATTCTCATCATGATGAGGTGGAACGGGAGATTCTCATCATGATGTGGTGGAAGGGGAGATTCTCATGGTTATGAGGTGGAACGGGAGATTCTCATGGTGATGAGGTGGAAAGCGAGATTCTCATGGTGATGAGGTGGAACAGGAGATTCTCATGGTGATGAAGTGGAACGGGAGATTCTCATGGTGATGAGGTGGAACGCGTGATTCTCATGGTGATGAGGTGGAACGGGTGATTCTCATCGTGATGGGGTGGATCGGGAGATTCTCATGGTGATGAGGGGGAACGGAAGATTCTCATCATGATGAGGTGGAACGGGAGATTCTCATCGTGATGTGGTGGATCGGGAGATTCTCATGGTGATGAGGTGGAACGGGAGATTCTCATGGTGATGTGGTGGAAAGGGAGATTCTCATGGTGATGAGGTGGAACGGGAGATTCTCATCATGATGAAGTGGAACGGGAGATTCTCATGGTGATGAGGTGGAACGGGAGATTCTCATCATGATGGGGTGGAACTGGAAATTCTCATGGTGATGAGGTGGAACGGAAGATTCTCATCATGATGAGGTGGAACGGGAGATTCTCCTGGTGATGAGGTGGAACGGGAGATTCTCATGGTGATGTGGTGGAACGGGAGATTTTCATCATGATGAGGTGGAACGGGAGATTCTCATGGCGATGAGGTGGAACGGGAGATTCTCATGGTGATGAGGTGGAACGGGAGATTCTCATCGTGATGAGGTGGAACGGGTGATTCTCATCGTGATGAGGTGGAACGGAAGATTCTCATCATGATGAGGTGGAACGGGAGATTCTCATCATGATGTGGTGGAACTGGAGATTTTCATGGTGATGTGGTGGAACGGGAAATTCTCATGGTGATGAGGTGGAACGGGAGATTCTCATGGTGATGAGGTGGAATAGGAGATTCTCATGGTGATGAGGTGGAATAGGAGATGCTCATGGTGATGAGGTGGAACGGGAGATTCTCATGGTGATGAGGTGGAACGGGAGATTCTCATGTTGATGAGGTGGAACGGGTGATTCTCATGGTGATGAGGTGGAACGGGTGATTCTCATGTTGATGAGGTGGAACGGGTGATTCTCATGGTGATGAGGTGGAACGGGTGATTCTCATCGTGATGGGGTGGAACGGGAGATTCTCATGGTGATGAGGTGGAACGGAAGATTCTCATCATGATGAGGTGGAACGGGAGATTCTCATCATGATGTGGTGGAAGGGGAGATTCTCATGGTTATGAGGTGGAACGGGAGATTCTCATGGTGATGAGGTGGAACGCGAGATTCTCATGGTGATGAGGTGGAACGGGAGATTCTCATGGTGATGAAGTGGAACGGGAGATTCTCATGGTGATGATGTGGAACGGGTGATTCTCATCGTGATGGGGTGGATCGGGAGATTCTCATGGTGATGAGGGGGAACGGAAGATTCTCATCATGATGAGGTGGAACGGGAGATTCTCATCGTGATGTGGTGGATCGGGAGATTCTCATGGTGATGAGGTGGAACGGGAGATTCTCATCTTGATGTGGTGGAACGGGAGATTCTCATGGTGATGAGGTGGAACGGGAGATTCTCATCATGATGAAGTGGAACGGGAGATTCTCATGGTGAAGAGGTGGAACGGGAGATTCTCATCATGATGAGGTGGAACGGGAGATTCTCATGGTGATGAGGTGGAACGGGAGATTCTCATGGCGATGAGGTGGAAAGGGAGATTCTCATGGTGATGAGGTGGAACGGGAGATTCTCATCATGATGAGGTGGAACGGTAGATTCTCATGGTGATGAGGTGGAACGGGAGATTCTCATCATGATGTGGTGGAATGGGAGATTCTCATCATGATGAGGTGGAACGGGTGATTCTCATGGTGATGAGATGGAACGGGTGATTCTCAACGTGATGGGGTGGAACGGGAGATTCTCATGGTGATGTGGTGGAACGGGAGATTCTCATCGTGATGAGGTGGAACGGGAGATTATCATGGTGATGAGGTGGAACGGGAGATTCTCATGTTGATGAGGTGGAACGGGTTATTCTCATGGTGATGAGGTGGAACGGGTGATTCTCATCGTGATGTGGTGGATCGGGAGATTCTCATGGTGATGAGGGGGAACGGAAGATTCTCATCATGATGAGGTGGAACGGGAGATTCTCATCATGATGTGGTGGATCGGGAGATTCTCATGGTGATGAGGTGGAACGGGAGATTCTCATGGTGATGTGGTGGAACGGGAGATTCTCATGGTGATGAGGTGGAACGGGAGATTCTCATCATGATGAAGTGGAACGGGAGATTCTCATGGTGATGAGGTGGAACGGGAGATTCTCATCATGATGTGGTGGAACGGGAGATTCTCATCATGATGAGGTGGAACAGGAGATTCTAATCATGATGAGGTGGAACGGGAGATTGTCATGGCGATGAGGTGGAACGGGAGATTCACATAGTGATGAGGTGGAACGGGTGATTCTCATCGTGATGGGGTGGAACTGGAAATTCTCATGGTGATGAGGTGGAACGGAAGATTCTCATCATGATGAGGTGGAACGGGAGATTCTCCTGGTGATGAGGTGGAACGGGAGATTCTCATGGTGATGTGGTGGAACGGGAGATTTTCATCATGATGAGGTGGAACGGGAGATTCTCATGGCGATGAGGTGGAACGGGAGATTCTCATGGTGATGAGGTGGAACGGGTGATTCTTATCGTGATGGGGTGGAACGGGAGTTTCTCATGGTGATGAGGTGGAACGGAAGATTCTCATCATGATGAGGTGGAACTGGAGATTCTCATCATGATGTGGTGGAACTGGAGATTTTCATGGTGATGTGGTGGAACGGGAAATTCTCATGGTGATGAGGTGGAACGGGAGATTCTCATGGTGATGAGGTGGAATAGGAGATTCTCATGGTGATGAGGTGGAACGGGAGATTCTCATGGTGATGAGGTGGAACGGGAGATTCTCATCGTGATGAGGTGGAACGGGAGATTCTCATGGTGATGAGGTGGAACGGGAGATTCTCATGTTGATGAGGTGGAACGGGTGATTCTCATGGTGATGAGGTGGAACGGGTGATTCTCATCGTGATGGGGTGGATCGGGAGATTCTCATGGTGATGAGGGGGAACGGAAGATTCTCATCATGATGAGGTGGAACGGGAGATTCTCATCGTGATGTGGTGGATCGGGAGATTCTCATGGTGATGAGGTGGAACGGGAGATTTTCATGGTGATGAGGTGGAACGGGAGATTCTCCTGGTGATGAGGTGGAACGGGAGATTCTCATGGTGATGTGGTGGAACGGGAGATTTTCATCATGATGAGGTGGAACGGGAGATTCTCATGGCGATGAGGTGGAACGGGAGATTCTCATGGTGATGAGGTGGAACGGGAGATTCTCATCGTGATGAGGTGGAACGGGTGATTCTCATCGTGATGAGGTGGAACGGAAGATTCTCATCATGATGAGGTGGAACGGGAGATTCTCATCATGATGTGGTGGAACTGGAGATTTTCATGGTGATGTGGTGGAACGGGAAATTCTCATGGTGATGAGGTGGAACGGGAGATTCTCATGGTGATGAGGTGGAATAGGAGATTCTCATGGTGATGAGGTGGAATAGGAGATGCTCATGGTGATGAGGTGGAACGGGAGATTCTCATGGTGATGAGGTGGAACGGGAGATTCTCATGTTGATGAGGTGGAACGGGTGATTCTCATGGTGATGAGGTGGAACGGGTGATTCTCATGTTGATGAGGTGGAACGGGTGATTCTCATGGTGATGAGGTGGAACGGGTGATTCTCATCGTGATGGGGTGGAACGGGAGATTCTCATGGTGATGAGGTGGAACGGAAGATTCTCATCATGATGAGGTGGAACGGGAGATTCTCATCATGATGTGGTGGAAGGGGAGATTCTCATGGTTATGAGGTGGAACGGGAGATTCTCATGGTGATGAGGTGGAACGCGAGATTCTCATGGTGATGAGGTGGAACGGGAGATTCTCATGGTGATGAAGTGGAACGGGAGATTCTCATGGTGATGATGTGGAACGGGTGATTCTCATCGTGATGGGGTGGATCGGGAGATTCTCATGGTGATGAGGGGGAACGGAAGATTCTCATCATGATGAGGTGGAACGGGAGATTCTCATCGTGATGTGGTGGATCGGGAGATTCTCATGGTGATGAGGTGGAACGGGAGATTCTCATGGTGATGTGGTGGAACGGGAGATTCTCATGGTGATGAGGTGGAACGGGAGATTCTCATCATGATGAAGTGGAACGGGAGATTCTCATGGTGATGAGGTGGAACGGGAGATTCTCATCATGATGAGGTGGAACGGGAGATTCTCATGGTGATGAGGTGGAACGGGAGATTCTCATGGCGATGAGGTGGAAAGGGAGATTCTCATGGTGATGAGGTGGAACGGGAGATTCTCATCATGATGAGGTGGAACGGTAGATTCTCATGGTGATGAGGTGGAACGGGAGATTCTCATCATGATGTGGTGGAATGGGAGATTCTCATCATGATGAGGTGGAACGGGTGATTCTCATGGTGATGAGATGGAACGGGTGATTCTCAACGTGATGGGGTGGAACGGGAGATTCTCATGGTGATGTGGTGGAACGGGAGATTCTCATCGTGATGAGGTGGAACGGGAGATTATCATGGTGATGAGGTGGAACGGGAGATTCTCATGTTGATGAGGTGGAACGGGTTATTCTCATGGTGATGAGGTGGAACGGGTGATTCTCATCGTGATGTGGTGGATCGGGAGATTCTCATGGTGATGAGGGGGAACGGAAGATTCTCATCATGATGAGGTGGAACGGGAGATTCTCATCATGATGTGGTGGATCTGGAGATTCTCATGGTGATGAGGTGGAACGGGAGATTCTCATCATGATGTGGTGGAACGGGAGATTCTCATCATGATGAGGTGGAACAGGAGATTCTAATCATGATGAGGTGGAACGGGAGATTGTCATGGCGATGAGGTGGAACGGGAGATTCACATAGTGATGAGGTGGAACGGGTGATTCTCATCGTGATGGGGTGGAACTGGAAATTCTCATGGTGATGAGGTGGAACGGAAGATTCTCATCATGATGAGGTGGAACGGGAGATTCTCCTGGTGATGAGGTGGAACGGGAGATTCTCATGGTGATGTGGTGGAACGGGAGATTTTCATCATGATGAGGTGGAACGGGAGATTCTCATGGCGATGAGGTGGAACGGGAGATTCTCATGGTGATGAGGTGGAACGGAAGATTCTCATCATGATGAGGTGGAACTGGAGATTCTCATCATGATGTGGTGGAACTGGAGATTTTCATGGTGATGTGGTGGAACGGGAAATTCTCATGGTGATGAGGTGGAACGGGAGATTCTCATGGTGATGAGGTGGAATAGGAGATTCTCATGGTGATGAGGTGGAACGGGAGATTCTCATGGTGATGAGGTGGAACGGGAGATTCTCATCGTGATGAGGTGGAACGGGAGATTCTCATGGTGATGAGGTGGAACGGGAGATTCTCATGTTGATGAGGTGGAACGGGTGATTCTCATGGTGATGAGGTGGAACGGGTGATTCTCATCGTGATGGGGTGGATCGGGAGATTCTCATGGTGATGAGGGGGAACGAAAGATTCTCATCATGATGAGGTGGAACGGGAGATTCTCATCGTGATGTGGTGGATCGGGAGATTCTCATGGTGATGAGGTGGAACGGGAGATTTTCATGGTGATGTGGTGGAACGGGAGATTCTCATGGTGATGAGGTGGTACGGCAGATTCTCATGGTGATGTTGTGGAATAGGAGATTCTCATCATGATTAGGTGGAACGGGAGATTCTCATCATGATGTGGTGGAACGGGAGATTCTCATGGTGATGAGGTGGAACGGGAGATTCTCATGGTCATGAGGTGGAATTGGAGATTCTCATGGTGATGAGGTGGAACGGGAGATTCTCATGGCGATGAGGTGGAACGGGAGATTCTAATGGTGATGAGGTGGAACGGGAGATTCTCATCATGATGAGGTGGAACGGGAGATTCTCATGGTGATGAGGTGGAACGGTAGATTCTCATGGCGATGAGGTGGAACGGGAGATTCTCATGGTGATGAGGTGGAACGGGAGATTCTCATCATGATGAGGTGGAACGGGAGATTCTCATGGTGATGAGGTGGAACGGGAGATTCTCATCATGATGTGGTGGAATGGGAGATTCTCATCATGATGAGGTGGAACGGGTGATTCTCATGGTGATGAGATGGAACGGGTGATTCTCAACGTGATGGGGTGGAACGGGAGATTCTCATGGTGATGTGGTGGAACGGGAGATTCTCATCGTGATGAGGTGGAACGGGAGATTCTCATGGTGATGAGGTGGAACGGGAGATTCTCATGTTGATGAGGTGGAACGGGTGATTCTCATGGTGATGAGGTGGAACGGGTGATTCTCATCGTGATGGGGTGGATCGGGAGATTCTCATGGTGATGAAGGGGGAACGGGTGATTCTCATCATGATGAGGTGGAACGGGAGATTCTCATCGTGATGTGGTGGATCGGGAGATTCTCATGGTTATGAGGTGGAACGGGAGATTCTCATGGTGATGTGGTGGATCGGGAGATTCTCATGGTGATGAGGTGGAACGGGAGATTCTCATCATGATGAAGTGGAACGGGAGATTCTCATGGTGATGAGGTGGAACGGGAGATTCTCATCATGATGAGGTGGAACGGGAGATTCTCATGGTGATGAGGTGGAACGGGAGATTCTCATGGCGATGAGGTGGAACGGGAGATTCTCATGGTGATGAGGTGGAACGGGAGATTCTCATCATGATGAGGTGGAACGGGAGATTCTCATGGTGATGAGGTGGAACGGGAGATTCTCATCATGATGTGGTGGAACGGGAGATTCTCATGGTGATGAGGTGGAACGGGAGATTCTCATCATGATGTGGTGGAATGGGAGATTCTCATCATGATGAGGTGGAACGGGTGATTCTCATGGTGATGAGATGGAACGGGTGATTCTCAACGTGATGGGGTGGAACGGGAGATTCTCATGGTGATGTGGTGGAACGGGAGATTCTCATCGTGATGAGGTGGAACCGGAGATTCTCATGGTGATGAGGTGGAACGGGAGATTCTCATGTTGATGAGGTGGAACGGTTTATTCTCATGGTGATGAGGTGGAACGGGTGATTCTCATCGTGACGGGGTGGATCGGGAGATTCTCATGGTGATGTGGTGGAACGGGAGATTCTCATGGTGATGAGGTGGAACGGGAGATTCTCATCATGATGAAGTGGAACGGGAGATTCTCATGGTGATGAGGTGGAACGGGAGATTCTCATCATGATGTGGTGGAACGGGAGATTCTCATCATGATGAGGTGGAACGGGAGATTGTCATGGCGATGAGGTGGAACGGGAGATTCACATGGTGATGAGGTGGAACGGGTGATTCTCATCGTGATGGGGTGGAACTGGAAATTCTCATGGTGATGAGGTGGAACGGGAGATTTTCATCATGATGAGGTGGAACGCGAGATTCTCATGGCGATGAGGTGGAACGGGAGATTCTCATGGTGATGAGGTGGAACGGGTGATTCTCATCGTGATGGGGTGGAACGGGAGATTCTCATGGTGATGAGGTGGAACGGAAGATTCTCATCATGATGAGGTGGAGCGGGAGATTCTCATCATGATGTGGTGGAACTGGAGATTTTCATAGTGATGTGGTGGAACGGGAAATTCTCATGGTGATGAGGTGGAACGGGAGATTCTCATGGTGATGAGGTGGAATAGGAGATGCTCATGGTGATGAGGTGGAACGGGAGATTCTCATGGCGATAAGGTGGAACGGGAGATTCTCATGGTGATGAGGTGGAACGGGTGATTCTCATGGTGATGAGGTGGAACGGGTGATTCTCATGGTGATGAGGTGGAACGGGTGATTCTCATGGTGATGAGGTGGAACGGGTGATTCTCATCGTGATGGGGTGGATCGGGAGATTCTCATGGTGATGAGGGGGAACGGAAGATTCTCATCATGATGAGGTGGAACGGGAGATTCTCATCGTGATGTGGTGGATCGGGAGATTCTCATGGTGATGAGGTGGAACGGGAGATTCTCATGGTGATGTGGTGGAACGGAAGATTCTCATGGTGATGAGGTGGAACGGGAGATTCTCATCATGATGAAGTGGAACGGGAAATTCTCATGGTGATGAGGTGGAACGGGAGATTCTCATCATGATGGGGTGGAACTGGAAATTCTCATGGTGATGAGGTGGAACGGAAGATTCTCATCATGATGAGGTGGAACGGGAGATTCTCCTGGTGATGAGGTGGAACGGGAGATTCTCATGGTGATGTGGTGGAACGGGAGATTTTCATCATGATGAGGTGGAACGGGAGATTCTCATGGCGATGAGGTGGAACGGGAGATTCTCATGGTGATGAGGTGGAACGGGAGATTCTCATCGTGATGAGGTGGAACGGGAGATTCTCATCGTGATGTGGTGGATCGGGAGATTCTCATGGTGATGAGGTGGAACGGGAGATTCTCATGGTGATGTGGTGGAACGGGAGATTATCATGGTGATGAGGTGGAACGGGAGATTCTCATCATGATGAAGTGGAACGGGAGATTCTCATGGTGATGAGGTGGAACGGGAGATTCTCATCATGATGGGGTGGAACTGGAAATTCTCATGGTGATGAGGTGGAACGGAAGATTCTCATCATGATGAGGTGGAACGGGAGATTCTCCTGGTGATGAAGTGGAACGGGAGATTCTCATGGTGATGAGGTGGAACGGGAGATTCTCATCATGATGGGGTGGAACTGGAAATTCTCATGGTGATGAGGTGGAACGGAAGATTCTCATCATGATGAGGTGGAACGGGAGATTCTCCTGGTGATGAGGTGGAACGGGAGATTCTCATGGTGATGTGGTGGAACAGGAGATTTTCATCATGATGAGGTGGAACGGGAGATTCTCATGGCAATGAGGTGGAACGGGAGATTCTCATGGTGATTAGGTGGAACGGGAGATTCTCATCGTGATGAGGTGGACCTGGTGATTCTCATCGTGATGAGGTGGAACGGAAGATTCTCATCATGATGAGGTGGAACGGGAGATTCTCATCATGATGTGGTGGAACTGGAGATTTTCATGGTGATGTGGTGGAACGGGAAATTCTCATGGTGATGAGGTGGAACGGGAGATTCTCATGGTGATGAGGTGGAACGGGAGATTCTCATCATGATGGGGTGGAACTGGAAATTCTCATGGTGATGAGGTGGAACGGAAGATTCTCATCATGATGAGGTGGAACGGGAGATTCTCCTGGTGATGAGGTGGAACGGGAGATTCTCATGGTGATGTGGTGGAACGGGAGATTTTCATCATGATGAGGTGGAACGGGAGATTCTCATGGCGATGAGGTGGAACGGGAGATTCTCATGGTGATGAGGTGGAACGGGAGATTCTCATCGTGATGAGGTGGAACGGGTGATTCTCATCGTGATGAGGTGGAACGGAAGATTCTCATCATGATGAGGTGGAACGGGAGATTCTCATGGTGATGTGGTGGAACTGGAGATTTTCATGGTGATGTGGTGGAACGGGAAATTCTCATGGTGATGAGGTGGAACGGGAGATTCTCATGGTGATGAGGTGGAATAGGAGATTCTCATGGTGATGAGGTGGAATAGGAGATGCTCATGGTGATGAGGTGGAACGGGAGATTCTCATGGCGATGAGGTGGAACGGGAGATTCTCATCGTGATGAGGTGGAACGGGAGATTCTCATGGTGATGAGGTGGAACGGGAGATTCTCATGTTGATGAGGTGGAACGGGTGATTCTCATGGTGATGAGGTGGAACGGGTGATTCTCATCGTGATGGGGTGGAACGGGAGATTCTCATGGTGATGAGGTGGAACGGAAGATTCTCATCATGATGAGGTGGAACGGGAGATTCTCATCATGATGTGGTGGAAGGGGAGATTCTCATGGTTATGAGGTGGAACGGGAGATTCTCATGGTGATGACGTGGAACGCGAGATTCTCATGGTGATGAGGTGGAACGGGAGATTCTCATGGTGATGAAGTGGAACGGGAGATTCTCATGGTGATGAGGTGGAACGGGTGATTCTCATCGTGATGGGGTGGATCGGGAGATTCTCATGGTGATGAGGGGGAACGGAAGATTCTCATCATGATGAGGTGGAACGGGAGATTCTCATCGTGATGTGGTGGATCGGGAGATTCTCATGGTGATGAGGTGGAACGGGAGATTCTCATGGTGATGTGGTGGAACGGGAGATTCTCATGGTGATGAGGTGGAACGGGAGATTCTCATCATGATGAAGTGGAACGGGAGATTCTCATGGTGATGAGGTGGAACGGGAGATTCTCATCATGATGAGGTGGAACGGGAGATTCTCATGGTGATGAGGTGGAACGGGAGATTCTCATGGCGATGAGGTGGAACGGGAGATTCTCATGGTGATGAGGTGGAACGGGAGATTCTCATCATGATGAGGTGGAACGGTAGATTCTCATGGTGATGAGGTGGAACGGGAGATTCTCATCATGATGTGGTGGAATGGGAGATTCTCATCATGATGAGGTGGAACGGGTGATTCTCATGGTGATGAGATGGAACGGGTGATTCTCAACGTGATGGGGTGGAACGGGAGATTCTCATGGTGATGTGGTGGAACGGGAGATTCTCATCGTGATGAGGTGGAACGGGAGATTCTCATGGTGATGAGGTGGAACGGGAGATTCTCATGTTGATGAGGTGGAACGGGTTATTCTCATGGTGATGAGGTGGAACGGGTGATTCTCATCGTGATGTGGTGGATCGGGAGATTCTCATGGTGATGAGGGGGAACGGAAGATTCTCATCATGATGAGGTGGAACGGGAGATTCTCATCATGATGTGGTGGATCGGGAGATTCTCATGGTGATGAGGTGGAACGGGAGATTCTCATGGTGATGTGGTGGAACGGGAGATTCTCATGGTGAAGAGGTGGAACGGGAGATTCTCATCATGATGAAGTGGAACGGGAGATTCTCATGGTGATGAGGTGGAACGGGAGATTCTCATCATGATGTGGTGGAACGGGAGATTCTCATCATGATGAGGTGGAACAGGAGATTCTAATCATGATGAGGTGGAACGGGAGATTGTCATGGCGATGAGGTGGAACGGGAGATTCACATGGTGATGAGGTGGAACGGGTGATTCTCATCGTGATGGGGTGGAACTGGAAATTCTCATGGTGAGGAGGTGGAACGGAAGATTCTCATCATGATGAGGTGGAACGGGAGATTCTCCTGGTGATGAGGTGGAACGGGAGATTCTCATGGTGATGTGGTGGAACGGGAGATTTTCATCATGATGAGGTGGAACGGGAGATTCTCATGGCGATGAGGTGGAACGGGACATTCTCATGGTGATGAGGTGGAACGGGTGATTCTTGTCGTGATGGGGTGGAACGGGAGTTTCTCATGGTGATGAGGTGGAACGGAAGATTCTCATCATGATGAGGTGGAACGGGAGATTCTCATCATGATGTGGTGGAACTGGAGATTTTCATGGTGATGTGGTGGAACGGGAAATTCTCATGGTGATGAGGTGGAACGGGAGATTCTCATGGTGATGAGGTGGAATAGGAGATTCTCATGGTGATGAGGTGGAACGGGAGATTCTCATGGTGATGAGGTGGAACGGGAGATTCTCATCGTGATGAGGTGGAACGGGAGATTCTCATGGTGATGAGGTGGAACTGGAGATTCTCATGTTGATGAGGTGGAACGGGTGATTCTCATGGTGATGAGGTGGAACGGGTGATTCTCATCGTGATGGGGTGGATCGGGAGATTCTCATGGTGATGAGGGGGAACGGAAGATTCTCATCATGATGAGGTGGAACGGGAGATTCTCATCGTGATGTGGTGGATCGGGAGATTCTCATGGTGATGAGGTGGAACGGGAGATTCTCATGGTGATGTGGTGGAACGGGAGATTCTCATGGTGATGAGGTGGAACGGGAGATTCTCATCATGATGAAGTGGAACGGGAGATTCTCATGGTGATGAGGTGGAACGGGAGATTCTCATCATGATGAGGTGGAACGGGAGATTCTCATGGTGATGAGGTGGAACGGGAGATTCTCATGGCGATGAGGTGGAACGGGAGATTCTCATGGTGATGAGGTGGAACGGGAGATTCTCATCATGATGAGGTGGAACGGGAGATTCTCATGGTGATGAGGTGGAACGGGAGATTCTCATCATGATGTGGTGGAATGGGAGATTCTCATCATGATGAGGTGGAACGGGTGATTCTCATGGTGATGAGATGGAACGGGTGATTCTCATCGTGATGGGGTGGAACGGGAGATTCTCATGGTGATGTGGTGGAACGGGAGATTCTCATCGTGATGAGGTGGAACGGGAGATTCTCATGGTAATGAGGTGGAACGGGAGATTCTCATGTTGATGAGGTGGAACGGGTTATTCTCATGGTGATGAGGTGGAACGGGTGATTCTCATCGTGATGGGGTGGATCGGGAGATTCTCATGGTGATGAGGGGGAACGGAAGATTCTCATCATGATGAGGTGGAACGGGAGATTCTCATCATGATGTGGTGGATCGGGAGATTCTCATGGTGATGAGGTGGAACGGGAGATTCTCATGGTGATGTGGTGGAACGGGAGACTCTCATGGTGATGAGGTGGAACGGGAGATTCTCATCATGATGAAGTGGAACGGGAGATTCTCATGGTGATGAGGTGGAACGGGAGATTCTCATCATGATGTGGTGGAACGGGAGATTCTCATCATGATGAGGTGGAACGGGAGATTCTCATCATGATTAAGTGGAACGGGAGATTCTCATGGTGATGAGGTGGAACGGGAGATTCTCATCATGATGTGGTGGAACGGGAGATTCTCATCATGATGAGGTGGAACAGGAGATTCTAATCATGATGAGGTGGAACGGGAGATTGTCATGGCGATGAGGTGGAACGGGAGATTCACATGGTGATGAGGTGGAACGGGTGATTCTCATCGTGATGGGGTGGAACGGGAGATTCTCATGGTGATGAGGTGGAACGGGAGATTCTCATCATGATGAGGTGGAACGGGAGATTCTCATGGTGATGAGGTGGAACGGGAGATTCTCATGGTGATGTGGTGAAACGGGAGATTTTCATCATGATGTGGTGGAACGGGAGATTCTCATCTTGATGAGGTGGAACGGGAGATTCTCATCATGATGAGGTGGAACGGGAGATTCTCATGGTGATGAGGTGGAACGGGAGATTCTCATCATGATGTGGTGGAACGGGAGATTCTCATCATGATGAGGTGGAACAGGAGATTCTCATCATGATGAGGTGGAACGGGAGATTCTCACGGCGATGAGGTGGAACGGGAGATTGTCATGGTGACGAGGTGGAACGGGTGATTCTCATCGTGATGGGGTGGAACGGGAGATTCTCATGGTGATGAGGGGGAACGGGAGATTCTCATGGTGATGAGGTGGAACGGGAGATTCTCATCATGATGGGGTGGAACGGGAGATTCTCATGGTGATGAGGTGGAACGGGAGATTCTCATCATGATTTGGTGGAACAGGAGATTCTCATCATGATGAGGTGGAACGGGAGATTCTCATGGTGATGAGGTGGAACGAGGAATTCTCATGGTGATGAGGTGGAATGGGAGATTCTCATCGTGATGAGGTGGAACGGGAGATTCTCATGGTGATGAGGGGGAACGGGAGATTCTCATGGTGATGAGGTGGAACGGGAGATTCTCATCACAATGAGGTGGAACGGGAGATTCTCATGGTGATGTGGTGGAACGGGAGATTCTTATGGTAATGAGGTGGAACGGGAGATTCTCATGGTGATGAGGTGGAACGGGAGAGTCTCATCTTGATGAGGTGGAACGGAAGATTCTTATCATGATGAGGTGGAACGGGAGATTCTCATGGTGATGAGGTGGAACGGGAGATTCTCATGGTGATGTGGTGGAACGGGAGATTTTCATCATGATGTGGTTAAAATGGGAGTTTCTCATCTTGATGATGTGGAACGGGAGATTCTCATCATGATGTGGTGGAACTGGAGATTTTCATGGTGATGTGGTGGAACGGGAGATTCTCATGGTGATGAGGTGGAACGGGAGATTCTCATGGTGATGAGGTGGAATAGGAGATTCTCATGGTGATGAGGTGGAACGGGAGATTCTCATGGCGATGAGGTGGAACGGGAGATTCTCATCGTGATGAGGTGGAACGGGAGATTCTCATGGTGATGAGGTGGAACGGGAGATTCTCATGTTGATGAGGTGGAACGGGTGATTCTCATGGTGATGAGGTGGAACGGGTGATTCTCATCATGATGAGGTGGAACGGGAGATTCTCATCATGATGTGGTGGAAGGGGAGATTCTCATGGTTATGAGGTGGAACGGGAGATTCTCATGGTGATGAGGTGGAACGCGAGATTCTCATGGTGATGAGGTGGAACGGGAGATGCTCATGGTGATGAGGTGGAACGGCAGATTCTCATGGTGATGTTGTGGAATGGGAGATTCTCATCATGATTAGGTGGAACGGGAGATTCTCATCATGATGTGGTGGAACGGGAGATTCTCATGGTGATGAGGTGGAACGGGAGATTCTCATGGCGATGAGGTGGAACGGCAGATTCTCATGGTGATGAGGTGGAATGGGAGATTCTCATCAAGATTAGGTGGAACGGGAGATTCTCATCATGATGTGGTGGAATGGGAGATTCTCATGGTGATGAGGTGGAACGGGAGATTCTCATGGTCATGAGGTGGAATTGGAGATTCTCATGGTGATGAGGTGGAACGGGAGATTCTTATGGCGATGAGGTGGAACGGGAGAATCTCATGGTGATGAGGTGGAACGGGAGATTCTCATCATGATGAGGTGGAACGGGAGATTCTCATGGTGATGAGGTGGAACGGTAGATTCTCATGGCGATGAGGTGGAACGGGAGATTCTCATGGTGATGAGGTGGAACGGGAGATTCTCATCATGATGAGGTGGAACGGGAGATTCTCATGGTGATGAGGTGGAACGGGAGATTCTCATCATGATGTGGTGGAATGGGAGATTCTCATCATGATGAGGTGGAACGGGTGATTCTCATGGTGATGAGATGGAACGGGTGATTCTCAACGTGATGGGGTGGAACGGGAGATTCTCATGGTGATGTGGTGGAACGGGAGATTCTCATCGTGATGAGGTGGAACGGGAGATTCTCATGGTGATGAGGTGGAACGGGAGATTCTCATGTTGATGAGGTGGAACGGGTGATTCTCATGGTGATGAGGTGGAACGGGTGATTCTCATCGTGATGGGGTGGATCGGGAGATTCTCATGGTGATGAGGGGGAACGGAAGATTCTCATCATGATGAGGTGGAACGGGAGATTCTCATCGTGATGTGGTGGATCGGGAGATTCTCATGGTGATGAGGTGGAACGGGAGATTCTCATGGTGATGTGGTGGAACGGGAGATTCTCATGGTGATGAGGTAGAACGGGAGATTCTCATCATGATGAAGTGGAACGGGAGATTCTCATGGTGATGAGGTGGAACGGGAGATTCTCATCATGATGAGGTGGAACGGGAGATTCTCATGGTGATGAGGTGGAACGGGAGATTCTCATCATGATGTGGTGGAATGGGAGATTCTCATCATGATGAGGTGGAACGGGTGATTCTCATGGTGATGAGATGGAACGGGTGATTCTCAACGTGATGGGGTGGAACGGGAGATTCTCATGGTGATGTGGTGGAACGGGAGATTCTCATCGTGATGAGGTGGAACGGGAGATTCTCATGGTGATGAGGTGGAACGGGAGATTCTCATGTTGATGAGGTGGAACGGGTTATTCTCATGGTGATGTGGTGGAACGGGTGATTCTCATCGTGATGGGGTGGATCGGGAGATTCTCATGGTGATGAGGGGGAACGGAAGATTCTCATCATGATGAGGTGGAACGGGAGATTCTCATCATGATGTGGTGGATCGGGAGATTCTCATGGTGATGAGGTGGAACGGGAGATTCTCATGGTGATGTGGTGGAACGGGAGATTCTCATGGTGATGAGGTGGAACGGGAGATTCTCATCATGATGAAGTGGAACGGGAGATTCTCATGGTGATGAGGTGGAACGGGAGATTCTCATCATGATGTGGTGGAACGGGAGATTCTCATCATGATGAGGTGGAACAGGAGATTCTAATCATGATGAGGTGGAACGGGAGATTGTCATGGCGATGAGGTGGAACGGGAGATTCACATGGTGATGAGGTGGAACGGGTGATTCTCATCGTGATGGGGTGGAACTGGAAATTCTCATGGTGATGAGGTGGAACGGAAGATTCTCATCATGATGAGGTGGAACGGGAGATTCTCCTGGTGATGAGGTGGAACGGGAGATTCTCATGGTGATGTGGTGGAACGGGAGATTTTCATCATGATGAGGTGGAACGGGAGATTCTCATGGCGATGAGGTGGAACGGGAGATTCTCATGGTGATGAGGTGGAAAGGGTGATTCTCATCGTGATGGGGTGGAACGGGAGATTCTCATGGTGATGAGGTGGAACGGAAGATTCTCATCATGATGAGGTGGAACGGGAGATTCTCATGGTGATGAGGTGGAACGGGAGATTCTCATGGTGATGTGGTGAAACGGGAGATTTTCATCATGATGTGGTGGAACGGGAGATTCTCATCTTGATGAGGTGGAACGGGAGATTCTCATCATGATGAGGTGGAACGGGAGATTCTCATGGTGATGAGGTGGAACGGGAGATTCTCATCATGATGTGGTGGAACGGGAGATTCTCATCATGATGAGGTGGAACAGGAGATTCTCATCATGATGAGGTGGAACGGGAGATGATCATGGCGATGAGGTGGAACGGGAGATTCTCATGGTGACGAGGTGGAACGGGTGATTCTCATCGTGATGGGGTGGAACGGGAGATTCTCATGGTGATGAGGGGGAATGGGAGATTCTCATGGTGATGAGGTGGAACGGGAGATTCTCATCATGATGAGGTGGAACGGGAGATTCTCATGGTGATGAGGTGGAATGGGAGATTCTCATCATGATTTGGTGGAACAGGAGATTCTCATCATGATGAGGTGGAACGGGAGATTCTCATGGTGATGAGGTGGAACGAGGAATTCTCATGGTGATGAGGTGGAATGGGAGATTCTCATCGTGATGAGGTGGAACGGGAGATTCTCATGGTGATGAGGGGGAACGGGAGATTCTCATGGTGATGAGGTGGAACGGGAGATTCTCATCATGATGAGGTGGAACGGGAGATTCTCATGGTGATGTGGTGGAACGGGAGATTCTTATGGTAATGAGGTGGAACGGGAGATTCTCATGGTGATGAGGTGGAACGGGAGATTCTCATCTTGATGAGGTGGAACGGAAGATTCTTATCATGATGAGGTGGAACGGGAGATTCTCATGGTGATGAGGTGGAACGGGAGATTCTCATGGTGATGTGGTGGAACGGGAGATTTTCATCATGATGTGGTTAAAATGGGAGTTTTTCATCTTGATGATGTGGAACGGGAGATTCTCATCATGATGTGGTGGAAGGGGAGATTCTCATACTTATGAGGTGGAACGGGAGATTCTCATGGTGATGAGGTGGAACGGGAGATTCTCATGGTGATGAGGTGGAACGGGAGATGCTCATGGTGATGAGGTGGAACGGCAGATTCTCATGGTGATGTTGTGGAATGGGAGATTCTCATCATGATTAGGTGGAACGGGAGATTCTCATCATGATGTGGTGGAACGGGAGATTCTCATGGTGATGAGGTGGAACGGGAGATTCTCATGGCGATGAGGTGGAATTGGAGATTCTCATGGTGATGAGGTGGAACGGGAGATTCTCATGGCGATGAGGTGGAACGGGATATTCTCATGGTGATGAGGTGGAACGGGAGATTCTCATCATGATGAGGTGGAACGGGAGATTCTCATGGTGATGAGGTGGAACGGGAGATTCTCATCATGATGTGGTGGAATGGGAGATTCTCATCATGATGAGGTGGAACGGGTGATTCTCATGGTGATGAGATGGAACGGGTGATTCTCAACGTGATGGGGTGGAACGGGAGATTCTCATGGTGATGTGGTGGAACGGGAGATTCTCATCGTGATGAGGTGGAACGGGAGATTCTCATGTTGATGAGGTGGAACGGGTGATTCTCATGGTGATGAGGTGGAACGGGTGATTCTCATCGTGATGGGGTGGATCGGGAGATTCTCATGGTGATGAGGGGGAACGGAAGATTCTCATCATGATGAGGTGGAACGGGAGATTCTCATCATGATGTGGTGGATCGGGAGATTCTCATGGTGATGAGGTGGAACGGGAGATTCTCATGGTGATGTGGTGGAACGGGAGATTCTCATGGTGATGAGGTGGAACGGGAGATTCTCATGGTGATGAGATGGAACGGGTGATTCTCAACGTGATGGGGTGGAACGGGAGATTCTCATGGTGATGTGGTGGAACGGGAGATTCTAATCATGATGAGGTGGAACGGGAGATTGTCATGGCGATGAGGTGGAACGGGAGATTCACATGGTGATGAGGTGGAACGGGTGATTCTCATCGTGATGGGGTGGAACTGGAAATTCTCATGGTGATGAGGTGGAACGGAAGATTCTCATCATGATGAGGTGGAACGGGAGATTCTCCTGGTGATGAGGTGGAACGGGAGATTCTCATGGTGATGTGGTGGAACGGGAGATTTTCATCATGATGAGGTGGAACGGGAGATTCTCATGGCGATGAGGTGGAACGGGAGATTCTCATGGTGATGAGGTGGAAAGGGTGATTCTCATCGTGATGGGGTGGAACGGGAGATTCTCATGGTGATGAGGTGGAACGGAAGATTCTCATCATGATGAGGTGGAACGGGAGATTCTCATGGTGATGAGGTGGAACGGGAGATTCTCATGGTGATGTGGTGAAACGGGAGATTTTCATCATGATGTGGTGGAACGGGAGATTCTCATCTTGATGAGGTGGAACGGGAGATTCTCATCATGATGAGGTGGAACGGGAGATTCTCATGGTGATGAGGTGGAACGGGAGATTCTCATCATGATGTGGTGGAACGGGAGATTCTCATCATGATGAGGTGGAACAGGAGATTCTCATCATGATGAGGTGGAACGGGAGATGATCATGGCGATGAGGTGGAACGGGAGATTCTCATGGTGACGAGGTGGAACGGGTGATTCTCATCGTGATGGGGTGGAACGGGAGATTCTCATGGTGATGAGGGGGAATGGGAGATTCTCATGGTGATGAGGTGGAACGGGAGATTCTCATCATGATGAGGTGGAACGGGAGATTCTCATGGTGATGAGGTGGAATGGGAGATTCTCATCATGATTTGGTGGAACAGGAGATTCTCATCATGATGAGGTGGAACGGGAGATTCTCATGGTGATGAGGTGGAACGAGGAATTCTCATGGTGATGAGGTGGAATGGGAGATTCTCATCGTGATGAGGTGGAACGGGAGATTCTCATGGTGATGAGGGGGAACGGGAGATTCTCATGGTGATGAGGTGGAACGGGAGATTCTCATCATGATGAGGTGGAACGGGAGATTCTCATGGTGATGTGGTGGAACGGGAGATTCTTATGGTAATGAGGTGGAACGGGAGATTCTCATGGTGATGAGGTGGAACGGGAGATTCTCATCTTGATGAGGTGGAACGGAAGATTCTTATCATGATGAGGTGGAACGGGAGATTCTCATGGTGATGAGGTGGAACGGGAGATTCTCATGGTGATGTGGTGGAACGGGAGATTTTCATCATGATGTGGTTAAAATGGGAGTTTTTCATCTTGATGATGTGGAACGGGAGATTCTCATCATGATGTGGTGGAAGGGGAGATTCTCATACTTATGAGGTGGAACGGGAGATTCTCATGGTGATGAGGTGGAACGGGAGATTCTCATGGTGATGAGGTGGAACGGGAGATGCTCATGGTGATGAGGTGGAACGGCAGATTCTCATGGTGATGTTGTGGAATGGGAGATTCTCATCATGATTAGGTGGAACGGGAGATTCTCATCATGATGTGGTGGAACGGGAGATTCTCATGGTGATGAGGTGGAACGGGAGATTCTAATGGCGATGAGGTGGAATTGGAGATTCTCATGGTGATGAGGTGGAACGGGAGATTCTCATGGCGATGAGGTGGAACGGGATATTCTCATGGTGATGAGGTGGAACGGGAGATTCTCATCATGATGAGGTGGAACGGGAGATTCTCATGGTGATGAGGTGGAACGGGAGATTCTCATCATGATGTGGTGGAATGGGAGATTCTCATCATGATGAGGTGGAACGGGTGATTCTCATGGTGATGAGATGGAACGGGTGATTCTCAACGTGATGGGGTGGAACGGGAGATTCTCATGGTGATGTGGTGGAACGGGAGATTCTCATCGTGATGAGGTGGAACGGGAGATTCTCATGTTGATGAGGTGGAACGGGTGATTCTCATGGTGATGAGGTGGAACGGGTGATTCTCATCGTGATGGGGTGGATCGGGAGATTCTCATGGTGATGAGGGGGAACGGAAGATTCTCATCATGATGAGGTGGAACGGGAGATTCTCATCATGATGTGGTGGATCGGGAGATTCTCATGGTGATGAGGTGGAACGGGAGATTCTCATGGTGATGTGGTGGAACGGGAGATTCTCATGGTGATGAGGTGGAACGGGAGATTCTCATCATGATGAAGTGGAACGGGAGATTCTCATGGTGATGAGGTGGAACGGGAGATTCTCATCATGATGTGGTGGAACGGGAGATTCTCATCATGATGAGGTGGAACAGGAGATTCTAATCATGATGAGGTGGAACGGGAGATTGTCATGGCGATGAGGTGGAACGGGAGATTCACATGGTGATGAGGTGGAACGGGTGATTCTCATCGTGATGGGGTGGAACTGGAAATTCTCATGGTGATGAGGTGGAACGGAAGATTCTCATCATGATGAGGTGGAACGGGAGATTCTCCTGGTGATGAGGTGGAACGGGAGATTCTCATGGTGATGTGGTGGAACGGGAGATTTTCATCATGATGAGGTGGAACGGGAGATTCTCATGGCGATGAGGTGGAACGGGAGATTCTCATGGTGATGAGGTGGAAAGGGTGATTCTCATCGTGATGGGGTGGAACGGGAGATTCTCATGGTGATGAGGTGGAACGGAAGATTCTCATCATGATGAGGTGGAACGGGAGATTCTCATGGTGATGAGGTGGAACGGGAGATTCTCATGGTGATGTGGTGAAACGGGAGATTTTCATCATGATGTGGTGGAACGGGAGATTCTCATCTTGATGAGGTGGAACGGGAGATTCTCATCATGATGAGGTGGAACGGGAGATTCTCATGGTGATGAGGTGGAACGGGAGATTCTCATCATGATGTGGTGGAACGGGAGATTCTCATCATGATGAGGTGGAACAGGAGATTCTCATCATGATGAGGTGGAACGGGAGATGATCATGGCGATGAGGTGGAACGGGAGATTCTCATGGTGACGAGGTGGAACGGGTGATTCTCATCGTGATGGGGTGGAACGGGAGATTCTCATGGTGATGAGGGGGAATGGGAGATTCTCATGGTGATGAGGTGGAACGGGAGATTCTCATCATGATGAGGTGGAACGGGAGATTCTCATGGTGATGAGGTGGAATGGGAGATTCTCATCATGATTTGGTGGAACAGGAGATTCTCATCATGATGAGGTGGAACGGGAGATTCTCATGGTGATGAGGTGGAACGAGGAATTCTCATGGTGATGAGGTGGAATGGGAGATTCTCATCGTGATGAGGTGGAACGGGAGATTCTCATGGTGATGAGGGGGAACGGGAGATTCTCATGGTGATGAGGTGGAACGGGAGATTCTCATCATGATGAGGTGGAACGGGAGATTCTCATGGTGATGTGGTGGAACGGGAGATTCTTATGGTAATGAGGTGGAACGGGAGATTCTCATGGTGATGAGGTGGAACGGGAGATTCTCATCTTGATGAGGTGGAACGGAAGATTCTTATCATGATGAGGTGGAACGGGAGATTCTCATGGTGATGAGGTGGAACGGGAGATTCTCATGGTGATGTGGTGGAACGGGAGATTTTCATCATGATGTGGTTAAAATGGGAGTTTTTCATCTTGATGATGTGGAACGGGAGATTCTCATCATGATGTGGTGGAAGGGGAGATTCTCATGCTTATGAGGTGGAACGGGAGATTCTCATGGTGATGAGGTGGAACGGGAGATTCTCATGGTGATGAGGTGGAACGGGAGATGCTCATGGTGATGAGGTGGAACGGCAGATTCTCATGGTGATGTTGTGGAATGGGAGATTCTCATCATGATTAGGTGGAACGGGAGATTCTCATCATGATGTGGTGGAACGGGAGATTCTCATGGTGATGAGGTGGAACGGGAGATTCTCATGGCGATGAGGTGGAATTGGAGATTCTCATGGTGATGAGGTGGAACGGGAGATTCTCATGGCGATGAGGTGGAACGGGATATTCTCATGGTGATGAGGTGGAACGGGAGATTCTCATCATGATGAGGTGGAACGGGAGATTCTCATGGTGATGAGGTGGAACGGGAGATTCTCATCATGATGTGGTGGAATGGGAGATTCTCATCATGATGAGGTGGAACGGGTGATTCTCATGGTGATGAGATGGAACGGGTGATTCTCAACGTGATGGGGTGGAACGGGAGATTCTCATGGTGATGTGGTGGAACGGGAGATTCTCATTGTGATGAGGTGGAACGGGAGATTCTCATGTTGATGAGGTGGAACGGGTGATTCTCATGGTGATGAGGTGGAACGGGTGATTCTCATCGTGATGGGGTCGATCGGGAGATTCTCATGGTGATGAGGGGGAACGGAAGATTCTCATCATGATGAGGTGGAACGGGAGATTCTCATCGTGATGTGGTGGATAGGGAGATTCTCATGGTGATGAGGTGGAACGGGAGATTCTCATGGTGATGTGGTGGAACGGGAGATTCTCATGGTGATGAGGTGGAAAGGGAGATTCTCATCATGATGAAGTGGAACGGGAGATTCTCATGGTGATGAGGTGGAACGGGAGATTCTCATCATGATGTGGTGGAACGGGAGATTCTCATCATGATAAGGTGGAACAGGAGATTCTCATCATGATGAGGTGGAACGGGAGATTGTCATGGCGATGAGGTGGAACGGGAGATTCACATGGTGATGAGGTGGAACGGGTGATTCTCATCGTGATGGGGTGGAACTGGAAATTCTCATGGTGATGAGGTGGAACGGAAGATTCTCATCATGATGAGGTGGAACGGGAGATTCTCCTGGTGATGAGGTGGAACGGGAGATTCTCATGGTGATGTGGTGGAACGGGAGATTTTCATCATGATGTGGTGGAACGGGAGATTCTCATCATGATGTGGTGGAACTGGAGATTCTGATGGTGATGTGGTGGAACGGGAGATTCTCATCATGATGAGGTGGAACGGGAGATTCTCATGGTGATGAGGTGGAATGGGAGATTCTCATGGTGATGAGGTGGAACGGGAGATTCTCATGGCGATGAGGTGGAACGGAAGATTCTCATCATGAAGAGTTGGAACGGGAGATTCTCCTGGTGATGAGGTGGAACGGGAGATTCTCATGGTGATGTGGTGGAACGGGAGATTTTCATCATGATGTGGTGGAACGGGAGATTCTCATCATGATGAGGTGGAACAGGAGATTCTCATCATGATGAGGTGGAACGGGAGATTGTCATGGCGATGAGGTGGAACGGGAGATTCACATGGTGATGAGGTGGAACGGGTGATTCTCATCGTGATGGGGTGGAACTGGAAATTCTCATGGTGATGAGGTGGAACGGAAGATTCTCATCATGAAGAGTTAGAACGGGAGATTCTCCTGGTGATGAGGTGGAACGGGAGATTCTCATGGTGATGTGGTGGAACGGGAGATTTTCATCATGATGTGGTGGAATGGGAGATTCTCATCTTGATGATGTGGAACGGGAGATTCTCATCATGATGTGGTGGAACTGGAGATTCTCATGGTGATGTGGTGGAACGGCAGATTCTCATCATGATGAGGTGGAACGGGAGATTCTCATGGTGATGAGGTGGAATGGGAGATTCTCATGGTGATGAGGTGGAACGGGAGATTCTCATGGCGATGAGGTGGAACGGGAGATTCTCATGGTGATGAGGTGGAACAGGAGATTCTCATCATGATGTGGTGGAACGGGAGATTCTCATCATGATGAGGTGGAACAGGAGATTCTCATCATGATGAGGTGGAACGGGAGATTGTCATGGCGATGAGGTGGAACGGGAGATTCACATGGTGATGAGGTGGAACGGGTGATTCTCATCGTGATGGGCTGGAACTGGAAATTCTCATGGTGATGAGGTGGAACGGAAGATTCTCATCATGATGAGGTGGAACGGAAGATTCTCATCATGATGAGGTGGAACGGGAGATTCTCCTGGTGATGAGGTGGAACGGGAGATTCTCATGGTGATGTGGTGGAACGGGAGATTTTCATCATGATGTGGTGGAACGGGAGATTCTCATCTTGATGATGTGGAACGGGAGATTCTCATCATGATGTGGTGGAACTGGAGATTCTCATGGTGATGAGGTGGAATGGGAGATTCTCATGGTGATGAGGTGGAACGGGAGATTCTCATGGCGATGAGGTGGAACGGGAGATTCTCATGGTGATGAGGTGGAACGGGAGATTCTCATGTTGATGAGGTGGAACGGGAGATTCTCATGGTGATGAGGTGGAACGGGAGATTCTCATGTTGATGAGGTGGAACGGGTGATTCTCATGGTGATGAGGTGGAACGGGAGATTCTCATAGTAATGGGGTGGAACGGGAGATTCTCATGGTGATGAGGTGGAACGGAAGATTCTCATCATGATGAGGTGGAACGGGAGATTCTCATCATGATGTGGTGAAACGGGAGATTCTCATGGTGATGTGGTGGAACGCGAGATTTTCATCATGATGTGGTGGAACGGGAGATTCTCATCTTGATGATATCGAACGGGAGATTCTCATAATGATGTGGTGGAAATGGAGATTCTCATGGTGATGTGGTGGAACGGGAGATTCTCATGGAAATGAGGTGGAACGGGAGATTCTCATGGTGATGAGGTGGAATGGCAGATTCTCATGGTGATGAGGTGGAACGGGAGATTCTCATGGCGATGAGGTGGAAACGGAGATTCTCATGGTGATGTGGTGGAACGGGAGATTGTGATGGTGATGAGGTGGAATGGGAGATTCTCATGGTGATGAGGTGGAACGGGAGATTCTCATGTTGATGAGGTGGAACGGGTGATTCTCATGGTGATGAAGTGGAACGGGTGATTCTCATCGTTATGGGGTGGAACGGGAGATTCTCATGGTGATGAGGTGGAACGGAAGATTCTCATCATGATGAGGTGGAACGGGAGATTCTCATCATGATGTGGTGGAACGGGAGATTCTCATGGTGATGAGGTGGAACGGGAGATTCTCATGGTGATGAGGTGGAACGGGAGATTCTCATGGTGATGAGGTGGAACGGCAGATTTTCATGGAGATGTTGTGGAATGGGAGATTCTCATCATGATGAGGTGGAACTGGAGATTCTCATCATGATGTGGTGAAACGGGAGATTCTCATGGTGATGAGGTGGAACGGGAGATTCTCATGGTGATGAGGTGGAACGGGAGATTCTCATGGTGATGAGGTGGAACGGGAGATTCTCATGGTGATGTTTTGGAATGGGAGATTCTCATCATGATGAGGTGGAACGGGAGATTCTCATGGTGATGAGGTGGAACGGGAGATTCTCATCATGATGTGGTGGAACTTGAGATTCACATCATGATGAGGTGGAACAGGAGATTCTCATCATGATGAGGTGGAACGGGACATTCTCATGGTGATGAGGTGGAACGAGAAATTCTCATGGTGATGAGGTGGAATGGGAGATTCTCATGGTGATGAGGTGGAACGGGAGATTCTCATGGTGATGAGGTGGAACGGGAGATTCTCATCATGATGAGGTGGAACAAGATATTCTCATCATGATGAGGTGGAACGGGAGATTGTCATGGTGATGAGGTGGAACGGGAGATTCTCATGGCGATGAGGTGGAACGGGAGATTCTCATGGTGGTGAGGTGGAACGGGCGATTCTCATCGTGATGGGGTGGAACGGTAGATTCTCATGGTGATGAGGTGGAACGGAAGATTCTCATGGTGATGAGGTGGAACGGGAGATTCTCATGGCGATGAGGTGGAACGGGAGATTCTCATGTGATAAGATGGAAAGGGATATTCTCATGGTGATGAGGGGGAACGGGAGATTCTCATCATGATGAGGTGGAAAGGCAGATTCTCATGGTGATGAGGGGGAACGGGAGATTTTCATGGTGATGAGGTGGAATGGGAGATTCTCATGGTGATGAGGTGGAACGGGAGATTCTCATGGCGATGAGGTGGAACGGGAGATTCTCATGGTGATGAGGTGGAACGGGATATTCTCATGGTGATTAGGTGGAACGGGAGATTCTCATGGCGATGAGGTGGAACGGGAGATTCTCATGGTGATGTGGTGGAACGGGAGATTCTTATGGTGATGAGGTGGAACGGGAGATTCTCATGGTGATGAGGTGGAACGGGAGATTCTCATGGTGATGAGGTGGAACGGGAGATTCTCATCATGATGTGGTGGAACGGGAGATTCTCATCATGATGAGGTGGAAAAGGGGATTCTCATCATGATGAGCTGGAATGGGACATTCTCATGGTGATGAGGTGGAACAGGAGATTCTCATGGTGATCAGGTGGAATGGTTCAACCTCATCGTGATGAGGTGGAACGGGAGATTCTCATGGTGATGAGGTGGAACGGGAGATTCTCATGGTGATGAGGTGGAACGGGAGATTCTCATGGTGATGAGGTGGAACGTGTGATTCTCATGGTGATGAGGTGGAACGGGTGATTATTATCGTGATGGGGTGGAACGGGAGGTTCTCATGTTGATAAGGTGGAACGGAAGATGCTCATCATGATGAGGTGGAACGGGAGATTCTCATCATGATGTGGTGGAATGGGAGATTCTCATCATGATGAGGTGGAACAGGAGATTCTCATCATGATGAGGTGGAACGGGAGATTCTCATCGTGATGAGATGGAACGGGAGATTCTCATGGTGATGAGGTGGAACGGGAGATTCTCATCATGATGTGGTGAAACCATAGATTCTCATCATGATGAGGTGGAACGGGAGATTCTCATCATGATGTGGTGGAACGGGAGATTCTCATCATGATGAGGTGGAACGGGAGATTCTCATGGTGATGAGGTGGAACGAGGAATTCTCATGGTGATCAGGTGGAATGGGAGATTCTCATGGTGATGAGGTGGAACGGGAGATTCTCATGGTGATGAGATGGAATGAGAGATTCTCATCATGATGAGGTGGAACAGGAGATTCTCATCATGATGAGGTGGAACGGGAGATTGTCATGGTGATGAGGTGGAACAGGTGATTCTCATGGCGACGAGGTGGAACGGGAGATTCTCATGGTGATGAGGTGGAACAGGAGATTCTCATGGTGATGAGGTGGAACGGGAGATTCTCATCATGATGAGGTGGAACGGGAGATTCTCATGGTGATGAGGTGGAACGGGAGATTCTCATCATGATGTGGTGGAACAGGCGATTCTCATCATGATGAGGTGGAACGGGAGATTCTCATGGTGATGAGGTGGAACAAGGAATTCTCATGGTGATGAGGTGGAATGGGAGATTCTCATCGTGATGAGGTGGAACGGGAGATTCTCATGGTGATGAGATGGAATGGGAGATTCTCATCATGATGAGTTGGAACAGGATATTCTCATCATGATGAGGTGGAACGGGAGATTGTCATGGTGATGAGGTGGAACGGGTGATTCTCATGGTGATGGGGTGGAACGGGAGATTCTCATGGTGATGAGGTGGAACGGGAGATTCTCATGGTGATGAGGTGGAACGGGAGATTCCCATGGTGATGAGGTGGAACGGGAGATTCTCATCATGATCAGGTGGAACGGGAGATTCTCATCATGATGAGGTGGAACGGGAGATTCTCATGGTGATGTGGTGGAACGGGAGATTTTCATCATGATGTGGTGGAACGGGAGATTCTCATCTTGATGATATCGAACGGGAGATTCTCATAATGATGTGGTGGAACTGGAGATTCTCATGGTGATGTGGTGGAACGGGAGATTCTCATGGTAATGAGGTGGAACGGGAGATTCTCATGGTGATGAGGTGGAATGGCAGATTCTCATGGTGATGAGGTGGAACGGGAGATTCTCATGGTGATGAGGTGGAACGGGAAATTCTCATCATGATGTGGTGGAACGGGAGATTTTCATCATGATGTGGTGGAACGGGAGATTCTCATCTTGATGATATGGAACGGGAGA
Source organism: Telmatherina bonti (assembly GCF_933228915.1). NCBI lineage: Eukaryota > Metazoa > Chordata > Actinopteri > Atheriniformes > Telmatherinidae > Telmatherina > Telmatherina bonti. The sequence goes on along the minus strand of NC_136627.1, from coordinate 37,679,445 downwards.
TTCTCATCATGATCAGGTGGAACAGGCGATTCTCATCATGATGAGGTGGAACGGGAGATTCTCATGGTGATGAGGTGGAACAAGGAATTCTCATGGTGATGTGGTGGAACGGGAGATTCTCATGGTGATGAGATGGAATGGGAGATTCTCATCATGATGAGTTGGAACAGGATATTCTCATCATGATGAGGTGGAACGGGAGATTGTCATGGTGATGAGGTGGAACGGGTGATTCTCATGGTGATGGGGTGGAACGGGAGATTCTCATGGTGATGAGGTGGAACGGGAGATTCTCATGGTGATGAGGTGGAACGGGAGATTCCCATGGTGATGAGGTGGAACGCGAGATTCTCATCATGATCAGGTGGAACGGGAGATTCTCATCATGATGAGGTGGAACGGGAGATTCTCATGGTGATGTGGTGGAACGGGAGATTTTCATCATGATGTGGTGGAACGGGAGATTCTCATCTTGATGATATCGAACGGGAGATTCTCATAATGATGTGGTGGAACTGGAGATTCTCATGGTGATGTGGTGGAACGGGAGATTCTCATGGTGATGAGGGGGAACGGGAGATTCTCATGGTGATGAGATGGAACGGGAGATTCTCATGGTGATGAGGTGGAACGGGAGATTCTCATCATGATGAGGTGGAACGGGACATTCTCATTGTGATGAGGTGGAACGGGAAATTCTCATCATGATGTGGTGGAACGGGAGATTCTCATCATGATGAGGTGGAACAGGAGATTCTCATCATGATGAGGTGGAACGGGAGATTCTCAGGGTAATGAGGTGGAACGAGAAATTCTCATGGTGATGAGGTGGAACGGGAGATTCTCATCATGATGAGGTGGAACGGGAGATTGTGATGGTGATGAGGTGGAACGGGAGATTCTCATGAAGATGAGGTGGAACGGGCGATTCTCATCGTGATGGGGTGCAACGGGAGATTCTCATGGTGATGAGGTGGAATGCAAGATTCTCATCATGATGGTGATTCTAATCGTGATGGGGTGGAACGTGAGATTCTCATGGTGATGAGGTGGAATGGGAGATTCTCATGGTGATGAGGTGGAACGGGAGATTCTCATGGTGATGAGGTGGAACGGGAGATTCTCATCATGATGAGGTGGAACTGGAGATTCTCATCATGATGAGGTGGAACAGGAGATTGTCATGGTGATGAGGTGTAACGGGAGATTCTCATGGCGATGAGGTGGAACGGGAGATTCTCATGGTGGTGAGGTGGAACGGGCGATTCTCATCGTGATGGGGTGGAACGGTAGATTCTCATCGTGATGGGGTGGAACGGTAGATTCTCATGGTGATGAGGTGGAACGGAAGATTCTCATGGTGATGAGGTGGAACGGGAGATTCTCATGTGATAAGGTGGAAAGGGATAGTCTCATGGTGATGAGGTGGAACGGGGGATTCTCATCATGATGTGGTGGAACGGGAGATTCTCATGGTGATGAGGTGGAACGGGAGATTCTCATGGTGATGAGGTGGAACGGGAGATTCTCATGGTGATGAGGTGGAACGGCAGATTCTCATGGTGATGTTGTGGAATGGGGGATTCTCATCATGATGAGGTGGAACGGGAGATTGTCATGATGAGGTGGAACGGCAGATTCTCATGGTGATGTTGTGGAATGGGAGATTCTCATCATGATGAGGTGGAACGGGAGATTGTCATGATGAGGTGGAACGGGACATTCTCATTGTGATGAGGTGGAACGGGAGATTCTCATCATGATGTGGTGGAACGGGAGATTCTCATCATGATGAGGTGGAATAGGAGATTCTCATCATGATGAGGTGGAACGGGAGATTCTCATGGTGATGAGGTGTAACGAGAAATCCTCATGGTGATGAGGTGGAACGGGAGATTCTCTTGTGATAAGGTGGAAAGGGAGAATATCATGGTGATGAGGGGGAACGGGAGATTCTCATCATGATGAGGTGGAAAGGCAGATTCTCATGGTGATGAGGGGGATCGGGAGATTCTCATGGTGATGTGGTGGAACGGGAGATTCTCATGGTGATGAGGTGGAACGGGAGATTCTCATCATGATGAGGTGGAACGGGAGATTCTCATGGTGATGAGGTGGAACGGGAGATTCTCATCATGATGTGGTGTAACGGGTAATTCTCATCATGATGAGGTGGAACAGGAGATTCTCATCGTGATGAGGTGGAACGGGAGATTCTCAGGGTGATGAGTTGGAACGAGAAATTCTCATGGTAATGAGGTGGAATGGGAGATTCTCATCGTGATGAGGTGGAACGGGAGATTCTCATCATGATGAAGTGGAACGGGAGATTCTCATGGTGATGAGGTGGAACGGGAGATTCTCATCATGATGTGGTGGAACGGGAGATTCTCATCATGATGAGGTGGAACAGGAGATTCTCATCATGATGAGGTGGAACGGGAGATTGTCATGGCGATGGGGTGGAACGGGAGATTCTCATGGTGATGAGGTGGAACGGAAGATTCTCATGGTGATGAGGTGGAACGGGAGATTCTCATGGTGATGTGGTGGAACGGGACATTCTCATCTTGATGATGTGGAAAGGGAGATTCTCATCATGATGTGGTGGAACTGGAGATTCTCATGGTGATGTGGTGGAACGGGAGATTCTCATGGTGATGAGGTGGAACGGGAGATTCTCATGGTGATGAGGTGGAATTGGAGATTCTCATGGTGATGAGGTGGAACGGGAGATTCTCATGGCGATGAGGTGGAACGGGAGATTCTCATGGTGATGAGGTGGAACGGGAGATTCTCATCATGATGAGGTGGAACGGGAGATTCTCATGGTGATGACGTGGAACGGGAGATTCTCATGGCGATGAGGTGGAACGGGAGATTCTCATGGTGATGAGGTGGAACGGGAGATTCTCATCATGATGAGGTGGAACGGGAGATTCTCATGGTGATGAGGTGGAACGGGAGATTCTCATCATGATGTGGTGGAACGGGAGATTCTCATCATGATGAGGTGGAACGGGTGATTTTCATGGTGATGAGATGGAACGGGTGATTCTCATCGTGATGGGGTGGAACGGGAGATTCTCATGGTGATGTGGTGGAACGGGAGATTCTCATCATGATGAGGTGGAACGGGAGATTCTCATGTTGATGAGGTGGAACGGGTGATTCTCATCGTGATGGGGTGGATCGGGAGATTCTCATGGTGATGAGGGGGAACGGAAGATTCTCATCATGATGAGGCGGAACGGGAGATTCTCATCGTGATGTGGTGGAACGGGAGATTCTCATGGTGATGTGGTGGAACGGGAGATTCTCATGGTGATGAGGTGGAACGGGAGATTCTCATCATGATGAAGTGGAACTGGAGATTCTCATGGTGATGAGGTGGAACGGGAGATTCTCATCATGATGTGGTGGAATGGGAGATTCTCATCATGATGAGGTGGAACAGGAGATTCTCATCATGATGAGGTGGAATGGGAGATTGTCATGGCGATGAGGTGGAACGGGAGATTCACATGGTGATGAGGTGGAACGGGTGATTCTCATCGTGATGGGGTGGAACTGGAAATTCTCATGGTGATGAGGTGGAACGGAAGATTCTCATCATGATGAGGTGGAACGGGAGATTCTCAGCTTGATGATGTGGAACGGGAGATTCTGATCATGATGTGGTGGAACTGGAGATTCTCATGGTGATGTGGTGGAACGGGAGATTCTCATGGTGATGAGGTGGAACGGGAGATTCTCATCATGATGTGGTGGAACTGGAGATTCTCATGGTGATGTGGTGGAACGGGAGATTCTCATGGTGATGAGGTGGAACGGGAGATTCTCATGGTGATGAGGTGGAACGGGAGATTCTCATGGTAATGAGGTGGAACGGGAGATTCTCATGGCGATGAGGTGGAACGGGACATTCTCATGGTGATGAGGTGGAACGGGAGATTCTCATCATGATGAGGTGGAACGGGAGATGCTCATGGTGATGAGGTGGAACGGGAGATTCTCATGTTGATGAGGTGGAACGGGTGATTCTCATGGTGATGAGGTGGAACGGGAGATTCTCCTGTGATAAGGTGGAAAGGGAGAATATCATGGTGATGAGGGGGAACGGGAGATTCTCATCATGATGAGGTGGAACGGGAGATTGTCATGGTGATGAGGTGGAACGGGTGATTCTCATGGTGATGGGGTGGAACGGGAGATTCTCATGGTGATGAGGTGGAACGGGAGATTCTCATGGTGATGAGGTGGAACGGGAGATTCCCATGGTGATGAGGTGGAACGGGAGATTCTCATCATGATCAGGTGGAACGGGAGATTCTCATCATGATGAGGTGGAACGGGAGATTCTCATGGTGATGTGGTGGAACGGGAGATTTTCATCATGATGTGGTGGAACGGGAGATTCTCATCTTGATGATATCGAACGGGAGATTCTCATAATGATGTGGTGGAACTGGAGATTCTCATGGTGATGTGGTGGAACGGGAGATTCTCATGGTAATGAGGTGGAACGGGAGATTCTCATGGTGATGAGGTGGAATGGCAGATTCTCATGGTGATGAGGTGGAACGGGAGATTCTCATGGTGATGAGGTGGAACGGGAGATTCTCATCATGATGAGGTGGAACGGGAGATTCTCATGGTGATGAGGTGGAACGGGAGATTCTCATGGTGATGTGGTGGAACGGGAGATTTTCATCATGATGTGGTGGAACGGGAGATTCTCATCTTGATGATATGGAACGGGAGATTCTCATCATGATCAGGTGGAACAGGCGATTCTCATCATGATGAGGTGGAACGGGAGATTCTCATGGTGATGAGGTGGAACAAGGAATTCTCATGGTGATGTGGTGGAACGGGAGATTGTCATGATGAGGTGGAACGGGACATTCTCATTGTGATGAGGTGGAACGGGAGATTCTCATCATGATGTGGTGGAACGGGAGATTCTCATCATGATGAGGTGGAACAGGAGATTCTCATCATGATGAGGTGGAACGGGAGATTCTCATGGTGATGAGGTGTAACGAGAAATCCTCATGGTGATGAGGTGGAACGGGAGATTCTCTTGTGATAAGGTGGAAAGGGAGAATATCATGGTGATGAGGGGGAACGGGAGATTCTCATCATGATGAGGTGGAAAGGCAGATTCTCATGGTGATGAGGGGGATCGGGAGATTCTCATGGTGATGTGGTGGAACGGGAGATTCTCATGGTGATGAGGTGGAACGGGAGATTCTCATCATGATGAGGTGGAACGGGAGATTCTCATGGTGATGAGGTGGAACGGGAGATTCTCATCATGATGTGGTGTAACGGGTAATTCTCATCATGATGAGGTGGAACAGGAGATTCTCATCGTGATGAGGTGGAACGGGAGATTCTCAGGGTGATGAGTTGGAACGAGAAATTCTCATGGTAATGAGGTGGAATGGGAGATTCTCATCGTGATGAGGTGGAACGGGAGATTCTCATCATGATGAAGTGGAACGGGAGATTCTCATGGTGATGAGGTGGAACGGGAGATTCTCATCATGATGTGGTGGAACGGGAGATTCTCATCATGATGAGGTGGAACAGGAGATTCTCATCATGATGAGGTGGAACGGGAGATTGTCATGGCGATGGGGTGGAACGGGAGATTCTCATGGTGATGAGGTGGAACGGAAGATTCTCATGGTGATGAGGTGGAACGGGAGATTCTCATGGTGATGTGGTGGAACGGGACATTCTCATCTTGATGATGTGGAAAGGGAGATTCTCATCATGATGTGGTGGAACTGGAGATTCTCATGGTGATGTGGTGGAACGGGAGATTCTCATGGTGATGAGGTGGAACGGGAGATTCTCATGGTGATGAGGTGGAATTGGAGATTCTCATGGTGATGAGGTGGAACGGGAGATTCTCATGGCGATGAGGTGGAATGGGAGATTCTCATGGTGATGAGGTGGAACGGGAGATTCTCATCATGATGAGGTGGAACGGGAGATTCTCATGGTGATGACGTGGAACGGGAGATTCTCATGGCGATGAGGTGGAACGGGAGATTCTCATGGTGATGAGGTGGAACGGGAGATTCTCATCATGATGAGGTGGAACGGGAGATTCTCATGGTGATGAGGTGGAACGGGAGATTCTCATCATGATGTGGTGGAACGGGAGATTCTCATCATGATGAGGTGGAACGGGTGATTTTCATGGTGATGAGATGGAACGGGTGATTCTCATCGTGATGGGGTGGAACGGGAGATTCTCATGGTGATGTGGTGGAACGGGAGATTCTCATCATGATGAGGTGGAACGGGAGATTATCATGTTGATGAGGTGGAACGGGTGATTCTCATCGTGATGGGGTGGATCGGGAGATTCTCATGGTGATGAGGGGGAACGGAAGATTCTCATCATGATGAGGCGGAACGGGAGATTCTCATCGTGATGTGGTGGAACGGGAGATTCTCATGGTGATGTGGTGGAACGGGAGATTCTCATGGTGATGAGGTGGAACGGGAGATTCTCATCATGATGAAGTGGAACTGGAGATTCTCATGGTGATGAGGTGGAACGGGAGATTCTCATCATGATGTGGTGGAATGGGAGATTCTCATCATGATGAGGTGGAACAGGAGATTCTCATCATGATGAGGTGGAATGGGAGATTGTCATGGCGATGAGGTGGAACGGGAGATTCACATGGTGATGAGGTGGAACGGGTGATTCTCATCGTGATGGGGTGGAACTGGAAATTCTCATGGTGATGAGGTGGAACGGAAGATTCTCATCATGATGAGGTGGAACGGGAGATTCTCATCTTGATGATGTGGAACGGGAGATTCTGATCATGATGTGGTGGAACTGGAGATTCTCATGGTGATGTGGTGGAACGGGAGATTCTCATGGTGATGAGGTGGAACGGGAGATTCTCATCATGATGTGGTGGAACTGGAGATTCTCATGGTGATGTGGTGGAACGGGAGATTCTCATGGTGATGAGGTGGAACGGGAGATTCTCATGGTGATGAGGTGGAACGGGAGATTCTCATGGTAATGAGGTGGAACGGGAGATTCTCATGGCGATGAGGTGGAACGGGACATTCTCATGGTGATGAGGTGGAACGGGAGATTCTCATCATGATGAGGTGGAACGGGAGATGCTCATGGTGATGAGGTGGAACGGGAGATTCTCATGTTGATGAGGTGGAACGGGTGATTCTCATGGTGATGAAGTGGAACGGGAGATTCTCCTGTGATAAGGTGGAAAGGGAGAATATCATGGTGATGAGGGGGAACGGGAGATTCTCATCATGATGAGGTGGAAAGGGAGATTCTCATGGTGATGAGGGGGATCGGGAGATTCTCATGGTGATGTGGTGGAACGGGAGATTCTCATGGTGATGAGGTGGAACGGGAGATTCTCATCATGATGAGGTGGAACGGGAGATTCTCATGGTGATGAGGTGGAACGGGAGATTCTCATCATGATGTGGTGGAACGGGTAATTCTCATCATGATGAGGTGGAACAGGAGATTCTCATCGTGAGGAGGTGGAACGGGAGATTCTCATGGTGATGAGGTGGAACGAGAAATTCTCATGGTGATGAGGTGGAATGGGAGATTCTCATCGTGATGAGGTGGAACGGGAGATTCTCATCATGATGAAGTGGAACGGGAGATTCTCATGGTGATGAGGTGGAACGGGAGATTCTCATCATGATGAGGTGGAACTGGAGATTCTCATGGTGATGAGGTGGAACGGGAGATTCTCATCATGATGAGGTGGAACGGGAGATTCTCATGTTGATGAGGTGGAACGGGAGATTCTCATGTTGATGAGGTGGAACGGGTGATTCTCATGGTGATGAGGTGGAACGGGAGATTCTCATGGTGATGTGGTGGAACGGGAAATTCTCATCATGATGAGGTGGAACGGGAGATTCTCATGGTGATGAGGTGGAACGGGAGATTCTCATGTTGATGAGGTGGAACGGGTGATTCTCATGGTGATGAGGTGGAACGGGTGATTCTCATCGTGATGGGGCGGATCGGGAGATTCTCATGGTGATGAGGGGGAACGGAAGATTCTCATCATGATGAGGCGGAACGGGAGATTCTCATCGTGATGTGGTGGAACGGGAGATTCTCATGGTGATGTGGTGGAACGGGAGATTCTCATGGTGATGAGGTGGAACGGGAGATTCTCATCATGATGAAGTGGAACTGGAGATTCTCATGGTGATGAGGTGGAACGGGAGATTCTCATCATGATGTGGTGGAACGGGAGATTCTCATCATGATGTGGTGGAACAGGAGATTCTCATCATGATGAGGTGGAATGGGAGATTGTCATGGCGATGAGGTGGAACGGGATATTCACATGGTGATGAGGTGGAACGGGTGATTCTCATCGTGATGGGGTGGAACTGGAAATTCTCATGGTGATGAGGTGGAACGGAAGATTCTCATCATGATGAGGTGGAACGGGAGATTCTCCTGGTGATGCGGCGGAACGGGAGATTCTCATGGTGATGTGGTGGAACGGGAGATTTTCATCATGATGTGGTGGAACGGGAGATTCTCATCTTGATGATGTGGAACGGGAGATTCTCATCATGATGTGGTGGAACTGGAGATTCTCATGGTGATGTGGTGGAACGGGAGATTCTCATGGTGATGAGGTGGAACGGGAGATTCTCATGGTGATGAGGTGGAATGGGAGATTCTCATGGTGATGAGGTGGAACGGGAGATTCTCATGGCGATGAGGTGGAACGGGACATTCTCATGGTGATGAGGTGGAACGGGAGATTCTCATCATGATGAGGTGGAACGGGAGATTCTCATGGTGATGAGGTGGAACGGGAGATTCTCATGTTGATGAGGTGGAACGGGTGATTCTCATGGTGATGAGGTGGAACGGGAGATTCTCATGGTTATGTTTTGGAATGGGAGATTCTCATCATGATGTGGTGGAACGGGAGATTCTCATCATGATGAGGTGGAACAGGAGATTCTCATCATGATGAGGTGGAACGGGACATTCTCATGGTGATGAGGTGGAACGAGAAATTCTCATGGTGATGAGGTGGAATGGGAGATTCTAATGGTGATGAGGTGGAACGGGTGATTATTATCGAGATGGGGTGGAACGGGAGATTCTCATGGTGATAAGGTGGAACGGAAGATGCTCATCATGATGTGGTGGAACGGGAGATTCTCATCATGATGAGGTGGAACAGGAGATTCTCATCATGATGAGGTGGAACGTGAGATTCTCACCGTGATGAGATGGAACGGGAGATTCTCATGGTGATGAGGTGGAACGGGAGATTCTCATCATGATTTGGTGAAACCATAGATTCTCATCATGATGAGGTGGAACGGGAGATTCTCATGGTGATGAGGTGGAACGGGAGATTCTCATCATGATGTGGTGGAACGGGAGATTCTCATCATGATGAGGTGGAACAGGAGATTCTCATGGTGATGAGGTGGAACGAGGAATTCTCATGGTGATGAGGTGGAATGGGAGATTCTCATCATGATGAGGTGGACCGGGAGATTGTCATCATGATGTGGTGGAACGGGAGATTCTCATCATGATGAGGTGGAACAGGAGATTCTCATCATGATGAGGTGGAACGTGAGATTCTCACCGTGATGAGATGGAACGGGAGATTCTCATGGTGATGAGGTGGAACGGGAGATTCTCATCATGATTTGGTGAAACCATAGATTCTCATCATGATGAGGTGGAACGGGAAATTCTCATGGTGATGAGGTGGAACGGGAGATTCTCATCATGATGTGGTGGAACGGGAGATTCTGATCATGATGTGGTGGAACTGGAGATTCTCATGGTGATGTGGTGGAACGGGAGATTCTCATGGTGATGAGGTGGAACGGGAGATTCTCATCATGATGTGGTGGAACTGGAGATTCTCATGGTGATGTGGTGGAACGGGAGATTCTCATGGTGATGAGGTGGAACGGGAGATTCTCATGGTGATGAGGTGGAACGGGAGATTCTCATGGTAATGAGGTGGAACGGGAGATTCTCATGGCGATGAGGTGGAACGGGACATTCTCATGGTGATGAGGTGGAACGGGAGATTCTCATCATGATGAGGTGGAACGGGAGATGCTCATGGTGATGAGGTGGAACGGGAGATTCTCATGTTGATGAGGTGGAACGGGTGATTCTCATGGTGATGAAGTGGAACGGGAGATTCTCCTGTGATAAGGTGGAAAGGGAGAATATCATGGTGATGAGGGGGAACGGGAGATTCTCATCATGATGAGGGGGAAAGGGAGATTCTCATGGTGATGAGGGGGATCGGGAGATTCTCATGGTGATGTGGTGGAACGGGAGATTCTCATGGTGATGAGGTGGAACGGGAGATTCTCATCATGATGAGGTGGAACGGGAGATTCTCATGGTGATGAGGTGGAACGGGAGATTCTCATCATGATGTGGTGGAACGGGTAATTCTCATCATGATGAGGTGGAACAGGAGATTCTCATCGTGAGGAGGTGGAACGGGAGATTCTCATGGTGATGAGGTGGAACGAGAAATTCTCATGGTGATGAGGTGGAATGGGAGATTCTCATCGTGATGAGGTGGAACGGGAGATTCTCATCATGATGAAGTGGAACGGGAGATTCTCATGGTGATGAGGTGGAACGGGAGATTCTCATCATGATGAGGTGGAACTGGAGATTCTCATGGTGATGAGGTGGAACGGGAGATTCTCATCATGATGAGGTGGAACGGGAGATTCTCATGTTGATGAGGTGGAACGGGAGATTCTCATGTTGATGAGGTGGAACGGGTGATTCTCATGGTGATGAGGTGGAACGGGAGATTCTCATGGTGATGTGGTGGAACGGGAAATTCTCATCATGATGAGGTGGAACGGGAGATTCTCATGGTGATGAGGTGGAACGGGAGATTCTCATGTTGATGAGGTGGAACGGGTGATTCTCATGGTGATGAGGTGGAACGGGTGATTCTCATCGTGATGGGGCGGATCGGGAGATTCTCATGGTGATGAGGGGGAACGGAAGATTCTCATCATGATGAGGCGGAACGGGAGATTCTCATCGTGATGTGGTGGAACGGGAGATTCTCATGGTGATGTGGTGGAACGGGAGATTCTCATGGTGATGAGGTGGAACGGGAGATTCTCATCATGATGAAGTGGAACTGGAGATTCTCATGGTGATGAGGTGGAACGGGAGATTCTCATCATGATGTGGTGGAACGGGAGATTCTCATCATGATGTGGTGGAACAGGAGATTCTCATCATGATGAGGTGGAATGGGAGATTGTCATGGCGATGAGGTGGAACGGGATATTCACATGGTGATGAGGTGGAACGGGTGATTCTCATCGTGATGGGGTGGAACTGGAAATTCTCATGGTGATGAGGTGGAACGGAAGATTCTCATCATGATGAGGTGGAACGGGAGATTCTCCTGGTGATGCGGCGGAACGGGAGATTCTCATGGTGATGTGGTGGAACGGGAGATTTTCATCATGATGTGGTGGAACGGGAGATTCTCATCTTGATGATGTGGAACGGGAGATTCTCATCATGATGTGGTGGAACTGGAGATTCTCATGGTGATGTGGTGGAACGGGAGATTCTCATGGTGATGAGGTGGAACGGGAGATTCTCATGGTGATGAGGTGGAATGGGAGATTCTCATGGTGATGAGGTGGAACGGGAGATTCTCATGGCGATGAGGTGGAACGGGACATTCTCATGGTGATGATGTGGAACGGGAGATTCTCATCATGATGAGGTGGAACGGGAGATTCTCATGGTGATGAGGTGGAACGGGAGATTCTCATGTTGATGAGGTGGAACGGGTGAGTCTCATGGTGATGAGGTGGAACGGGAGATTCTCATGGTTATGTTTTGGAATGGGAGATTCTCATCATGATGTGGTGGAACGGGAGATTCTCATCATGATGAGGTGGAACAGGAGATTCTCATCATGATGAGGTGGAACGGGACATTCTCATGGTGATGAGGTGGAACGAGAAATTCTCATGGTGATGAGGTGGAATGGGAGATTCTAATGGTGATGAGGTGGAACGGGTGATTATTATCGAGATGGGGTGGAACGGGAGATTCTCATGGTGATAAGGTGGAACGGAAGATGCTCATCATGATGTGGTGGAACGGGAGATTCTCATCATGATGAGGTGGAACAGGAGATTCTCATCATGATGAGGTGGAACGTGAGATTCTCACCGTGATGAGATGGAACGGGAGATTCTCATGGTGATGAGGTGGAACGGGAGATTCTCATCATGATTTGGTGAAACCATAGATTCTCATCATGATGAGGTGGAACGGGAGATTCTCATGGTGATGAGGTGGAACGGGAGATTCTCATCATGATGTGGTGGAACGGGAGATTCTCATCATGATGAGGTGGAACAGGAGATTCTCATGGTGATGAGGTGGAACGAGGAATTCTCATGGTGATGAGGTGGAATGGGAGATTCTCATCATGATGAGGTGGACCGGGAGATTGTCATCATGATGAGGTGGAACAGGAGATTCTCATCATGATGAGGTGGAACGGGACATACTCATGGTGATGAGGTGGAACGAGAAATTCTCATGGTGATGAGGTGGAATGGGAGATTCTCATGGTGATGAGGTGGAACGGGAGATTCTCATGGTGATGAGGTGGAACGGGAGATTCTCATCATGATGAGGTGGAACTGGAGATTCTCATCATGATGAGGTGGAACGGGAGATTGTCATGGTGATGAGGTGGAACGGGAGATTCTCATGGCGATGAGGTGGAACGGGAGATTCTCATGGTGGTGAGGTGGAACGGCCGATTCTCATCGTGATGGGGTGGAACGGTAGATTCTCATGGTGATGAGGTGGAACGGGAGATTCTCATGTGATAAGGTGGAAAGGGATAGTCTCATGGTGATGAGGGGGAACGGGAGATTCTCATCATGATGTGGTGAAACCATAGATTCTCATCATGATGAGGTGGAACGGGAGATTCTCATGGTGATGAGGTGGAACGGGAGATTCTCATGGTGATGAGATGGAATGGGAGATTCTCATCATGATGAGGGGGAACGGGAGATTGTCATGGTGATGAGGTGGAACGGGTGATTCTCATGGTGATGAGGTGGAACGGGAGATTCCCATGTTGATGAGGTGGAACGGGAGATTCTCATCATGATCAGGTGGAACGGGAGATTCTCATCATGATGAGGTGGAACGGGAGATTCTCATCATGATCAGGTGGAACGGGAGATTCTCATAATGATGAGGTGGAACGGGAGATTCTCATGGTGATGTGGTGGAACGGGAGATTCTTATGGTGATGAGGTGGAACGGGAGATTCTCATGGTGATGAGGTGGAACGGGAGATTCTCATGGTGATGAGGGGGAACGGGAGATTCTCATGGTGATAAGATGGAACGGGAGATTCTCATGGTGATGAGGTGGAACGGGAGATTCTCATCATGATGAGGTGGAACGGGACATTCTCATTGTGATGAGGTGGAACGGGAGATTCTCATCATGATGTGGTGGAACGGGAGATTCTCATCATGATGAGGTGGAACAGGAGATTCTCATCATGATGAGGTGGAACGGGACATTCTCATGGTGATGAGGTGGAACGAGAAATTCTCATGGTGATGAGGTGGAATGGTAGATTCTCATGGTGATGAGGTGGAACGGGAGATTCTCATGGTGATGAGGTGGAACGGGAGATTCTCATCATGATGAGGTGGAACTGGAGATTCTCATCATGATGAGGTGGAACGGGAGATTGTCATGGTGATGAGGTGGAACGGGAGATTCTCATGGCGATGAGGTGGAACGGGAGATTCTCATGGTGGTGAGGTGGAACGGGAGATTCTCATGGTGGTGAGGTGGAACGGGCGATTCTCATCGTGATGGGGTGGAACGGTAGATTCTCATGGTGATGAGGTGGAACGGGAGATTCTCATGTGATAAGGTGGAAAGGGATAGTCTCATGGTGATGAGGGGGAACGGGAGATTCTCATCATGATGTGGTGAAACCATAGATTCTCATCATGATGAGGTGGAACGGGAGATTCTCATGGTGATGAGGTGGAACGGGAGATTCTCATGGTGATGAGATGGAATGGGAGATTCTCATCATGATGAGGGGGAACGGGAGATTGTCATGGTGATGAGGTGGAACGGGTGATTCTCATGGTGATGAGGTGGAACGGGAGATTCCCATGTTGATGAGGTGGAACGGGAGATTCTCATCATGATCAGGTGGAACGGGAGATTCTCATCATGATGAGGTGGAACGGGAGATTCTCATCATGATCAGGTGGAACGGGAGATTCTCATCATGATGAGGTGGAACGGGAGATTCTCATGGTGATGTGGTGGAACGGGAGATTCTTATGGTGATGAGGTGGAACGGGAGATTCTCATGGTGATGAGGTGGAACGGGAGATTCTCATGGTGATGAGGGGGAACGGGAGATTCTCATGGTGATAAGATGGAACGGGAGATTCTCATGGTGATGAGGTGGAACGGGAGATTCTCATCATGATGAGGTGGAACGGGACATTCTCATTGTGATGAGGTGGAACGGGAGATTCTCATCATGATGTGGTGGAACGGGAGATTCTCATCATGATGAGGTGGAACAGGAGATTCTCATCATGATGAGGTGGAACGGGACATTCTCATGGTGATGAGGTGGAACGAGAAATTCTCATGGTGATGAGGTGGAATGGTAGATTCTCATGGTGATGAGGTGGAACGGGAGATTCTCATGGTGATGAGGTGGAACGGGAGATTCTCATCATGATGAGGTGGAACTGGAGATTCTCATCATGATGAGGTGGAACGGGAGATTGTCATGGTGATGAGGTGGAACGGGAGATTCTCATGGCGATGAGGTGGAACGGGAGATTCTCATGGTGGTGAGGTGGAACGGGCGATTCTCATCGTGATGGGGTGGAACGGTAGATTCTCATGGTGATGAGGTGGAACGGGACATTCTCATGGTGATGAGGTGGAACGGGAGATTCTCAACATGATGTGGTGGAACGGGAGATTCTCATCATGATGAGGTGGAACAGGAGATTCTCATCATGATGAGGTGGAACGGGAGATTCTCATGGTGATGAGGTGTAACGAGAAATTCTCATGGTGATGAGGTGGAATGGGAGATTGTCATGGTGATGAGGTGGAACGGGAGATTCTCATGGTGATGAGGTGGAACGGGAGATTCTCATCATGATGAGGTGGAACTGGAGATTCTCATCATGATGAGGTGGAACGGGAGATTGTCATGGTGATGAGGTGGAACGGGAGATTCTCATGGCGATGAGGTGGAATGGGAGATTCTCATGGTGGTGAGGTGGAACGGGCGATTCTCATCGTGATGGGGTGGAACGGTAGATTCTCATGGTGATGAGGTGGAACGGGACATTCTCATGGTGATCAGGTGGAACGGGAGATTCTCATGTGATAAGGTGGAAAGGGATAGTCTCATGGTGATGAGGGGGAACGGGAGATTCTCATCATGATGTGGAGAAACCATAGATTCTCATCATGATGAGGTGGAACGGGAGATTCCCATGGTGATGAGGTGGAACGCGAGATTCTCATCATGATGTGGTGGAACGGGAGATTCTCATCATGATGAGGTGGAACGGGAGATTCTCATGGTGATGAGGTGGAACGAGGAATTCTCATGGTGATGAGGTGGAACGGGAGATTCTCATCATGATGTGGTGGAACGGGAGATTCTCATGGTGATGAGGTGGAACGGGAGATTCTCATGGTGATGTGGTGGAACGGGAGATTTTCATCATGATGTGGTGGAACGGGAGATTCTCATCTTGATGATATGGAACGGGAGATTCTCATCATGATGAGGTGGAACGGGAGATTCTCATGGTGATGTGGTGGAACGGGAGATTCTTATGGTGATGAGGTGGAACGGGAGATTCTCATGGTGATGAGGTGGAACGGGAGATTCTCATGGTGATGAGGTGGAATGGGAGATTCTCATCGTGATAAGGTGGAAAGGGAAATTCTCATGGTGATGAGGGGGAACGGGAGATTCTCATGGTGATGAGATGGAACGGGAGATTCTCATGGTGATGAGGTGGAACACGAGATTCTCATCATGATGAGGTGGAACGTGACAATCTCATTGTGATGAGGTGGAACGGGAGATTCTCATCATGATGTGGTGGAACGGGAGATTCTCATCATGATGAGGTGGAACAGGAGATTCTCATCATGATGAGGTGGAACGGGACATTCTCATGGTGATGAGGTGGAACGAGAAATTCTCATGGTGATGAGGTGGAATGGGAGATTCTCATGGTGATGAGGTGGAACGGGAGATTCTCATGGTGATGAGGTGGAACGGGAGATTCTCATCATGATGAGGTGGAACTGGAGATTCTCATCATGATGAGGTGGAACGGGAGATTGTCATGGTGATGAGGTGGAACGGGAGATTCTCATGGCGATGAGGTGGAACGGGAGATTCTCATGGTGGTGAGGTGGAACGGGCGATTCTCATCGTGATGGGGTGGAACGGTAGATTCTCATGGTGATGAGGTGGAACGGGACATTCTCATGGTGATGAGGTGGAACGGGAGATTCTCATGTGATAAGGTGGAAAGGGATAGTCTCATGGTGATGAGGGGGAACGGGAGATTCTCATCATGATGTGGTGGAACGGGAGATTCTCATCATGATGAGGTGGAACAGGAGATTCTCATCATGATGAGGTGGAACGGGAGATTCTCATGGTGATGAGGTGGAACGCGAGATTCTCATCATGATGTGGTGGAACGGGAGATTCTCATCATGATGAGGTGGAACGGGAGATTCTCATGGTGATGAGGTGGAACGAGGAATTCTCATGGTGATGAGGTGGAACGGGAGATTCTCATCATGATGTGGTGGAACTGGAGATTCTCATGGTGATGTGGTGGAACGGGAGATTCTCATGGTGATGAGGTGGAATGGCAGATTCTCATGGTGATGAGGTGGAACGGAAGATTCTCATGGCGATGAGGTGGAACGGGAGATTCTCATGGTGATGTGGTGGAACGGGAGATTCTCATCGTGATGAGGCGGAATGGGAGATTCTCATGGTGATGAGGTGGAACGGAAGATTCTCATCATGATGAGGTGGAATGGGAGATTCTCATCATGATGTGGTGGAACGGGAGATTCTCATGGTGATGAGGTGGAACGGGAGATTCTCATGGTGATGAGGTGGAACGGCAGATTTTCATGGTGATGTTGTGGAATGGGAGATTCTCATCATGATGAGGTGGAACGGGAGATTCTCATCATGATGAGGTGGAACGGGAGATTGTCATGATGATGAGGTGGAACGGGAGATTCTCATGGTGATGAGGTGGAACGGGAGATTTTCATGGTGATGAGGTGGAACGGGAGATTCTCATGGTGATGTTTTGGAATGGGAGATTCTCATCATGATGTGGTGGAACGGGAGATTCACATCATGATGAGGTGGAACAGGAGCTTCTCATCATGATGAGGTGGAACGGGACATTCTCATGGTGATGAGGTGGAACGAGAAATTCTCATGGTGATGAGGTGGAATGGGAGATTTTCATGGTGATGAGGTGGAACAGGAGATTCTAATGGTGATGAGGTGGAACGGGAGATTCTCATCATGATGAGGTGGAACAAGAGATTCTCATCATGATGAGGTGGAACGGGAGATTGTCATGGTGATGAGGTGGAACGGGAGATTCTCATGGCGATGAGGTGGAACGGGAGATTCTCATGGTGGTGAGGTGGAACGGGCGATTCTCATCGTGATGGGGTGGAACGGCAGATTCTCATGGTGATGAGGTGGAACGGGACATTCTCATGTGATGAGGTGGAAAGGGATATTCTCATGGTGATGAGGTGGAACGGGAGATTCTTATGATGTGGTGGAACGGGAGATTCTCATGGTGATGAGGTGGAACGGGAGATTCTCATGGTGATGAGGTGGAACGGGAGATTCTCATGGTGATGAGGTGGAACGGGAGATTCTCATGGTGATGAGGTGGAACGGGAGATTCTCATCGTGATGGGGTGGAACGGCAGATTCTCATGGTGATGAGGTGGAACGGGAGATTCTCATGGTGATGAGGTGGAACGGGAGATTCCCATGGTGATGAGGTGGAACGGGAGATTCTCATCATGATATGGTGGAACGGGAGATTCTCATCATGATGAGGTGGAACGGGAGATTGTCATGGTCATGTGGTGGAACGGGAGATTCTTATGGTGATGAGGTGGAACGGGAGATTCTCATCATGATGTGGTGGAACTGGAGATTCTCATGGTGATGTCGTGGAACGGGAGATTCTCATGGTGATGAGGTGGAACGGGAGATTCTCATCATGATGAGGTGGAACGGGAGATTCTCATGGTGATGAGGTGGAACGGGACATTCTCATCATGATGTGGTGAAACGGGAGATTCTCATCATGATGAGGTGGAACAGGAGATTCTCATCATGATGAGGTGGAACGGGAGATTCTCATGGCGATGAGGTGGAACGGGAGATTCTCATGGTGATGAGGTGGAACGGGTGGTTCTCATCGTGATGGGGTGGAACGGGAGATTCTCATGGTGATGAGGGGGAACGGGAGATTCTCATCATGATGAGGTGGAGAGGGAGATTCTCATGGTGATGAGGGGGAATGGGAGATTCTCATGGTGATGAGGTGGAACGGGAGATTGTCATGGTGATGAGGTGGAATGGGACATTCTCATGGTGATGAGGTGGAACGGGAGATTCTCATGGCGATGAGGGGGAATGGGAGATTCTCATCATGATGAGGTGGAACGGGAGATTCTCATGGTGATGAGGTGGAACGGGTGATTCTCATCGTGATGGGGTGGAACGGGAGATTCTCATGGTGATGAGGTGGAACGGAAGATTCTCATCATGATGAGGTGGAACGGGAGATTCTTATCATGATGTGGTGGAACGGGAGATTCTCATGATGATGAGGTGGAACGGGAGATTCTCATGGTGATGAGGTGGAACGGGAGATTCTCATGGTGATGAGGTGGAACGGGAGATTCTCATGGTGATGTGGTGGAACGGGAGATTCTCATTGTGATGAGGTGGAACGGGAGATTCTCATGGCGATGAGGTGGAACGGGTGATTCTCATGGTGATGAGGTGGAACGGGAGATTCTCATCGTGATGTGGTGGAACGGCAGATTCTCATGGTGATGAGTTGGAACGGGAGATTCTCATGGTGATGAGGTGGAACGGGAGATTCCCATGGTGATGAGGTGGAACAGGAGATTTTCATCATGATGTGGTTTAAATGGGAGATTCTCATCTTGATGATGTAGAACGGGAGATTCTCATCATGATGTGGTGGAACTGGAGATTCTCATGGTGATGTGGTGGAACGGGAGATTCTCATCATGATCAGATGGAACGGGAGATTCTCATCATGATGAGGTGGAACAGGAGATTCTCATGGTGATGTGGTGGAACGGGAGATTCTTAAGGTGATGAGGTGGAACGGGAGATTCTCATGGTGATGAGGTGGAACGGGAGATTCTCATGGTGATGAGGTGGAACGGGAGATTCTCATGGTGATGAGGTGGAACGGGAGATTCTCATCGTGATGGGGTGGAACGGGAGATTCTCATGGTGATGAGGTGGAACGGGAGATTCTCATGGTGATGAGGTGGAACGGGAGATTCCCATGGTGATGAGGTGGAACGGGAGATTCTCATCATGATCAGGTGGAACGGGAGATTCTCATCATGATGAGGTGGAACGGGAGATTCTCATGGTGATGTGGTGGAACGGGAGATTCTTATGGTGATGAGGTGGAACCGGAGATTCTCATGGTGATGAGGTGGAACGGGAGATTCTAATCTTGATGAGGTGGAACAGAAGATTCTTATCATGATGAGGTGGAACGGGAGATTCTCATGGTGATGAGGTGGAACGGGAAAATCACATGGTGATGTGGTGGAACGGGAGATTTTCATCATGATGTGGTTAAAATGGGAGTTTCTCATCTTGATGATGTGGAACGGGAGATTCTCATCATGATGTGGTGGAACTGGAGATTCTCATCGTGATGGTGTGGAACGGGAGATTCTCATGGTGATGAGGTGGAACGGGAGATTCTCTTGTGATAAGGTGGAACGGGAGATTCTCATGGCGATGAGGTGGAACGGGAGACTCTCATGGCGATGAGGTGGAACGGGAGATTCTCATGGTGATGTGGTGGAACGGGAGATTCTCATCGTGATGAGGTGGAACGGGAGATTCTCATCGTGATGAGGTGGAACGGGAGATTCTCATGGTGATGAGGTGGAACGAGGAATTCTCATGGTGATGAGGTGGAATGGGAGATTCTCATCGTGATGAGGTGGAACGGGAGATTCTCATGGTGATGAGGGGGAACGGGAGATTCTCATGGTGATGAGGTGGAACGGGAGATTCTCATCATGATGAGGTGGAACGGGACATTCTCATGGTGATGTGGTGGAACGGGAGATTCTTATGGTAATGAGGTGGAACGGGAGATTCTCATGGTGATGAGGTGGAACGGGAGATTCTCATCTTGATGAGGTGGAACGGAAGATTCTTATCATGATGAGGTGGAACGGGAGATTCTCATGGTGATGAGGTGGAACGGGAGATTCTCATGGTGATGAGGTGGAACGGGAGATTCTCATGGTGATGAGGTGGAACGGGAGATTCTCATCGTGATGGGGTGGAATGGGAGATTCTCATGGTGATGAGGTGGAACGGGAGATTCTCATGGTGATGAGGTGGAACGGGAGATTCCCATGGTGATGAGGTGGAACGGGAGATTCTCATCATGATCAGGTGGAACGGGAGATTCTCATCATGATGAGGTGGAACGGGAGATTCTCATGGTGATGTGGTGGAACGGGAGATTCTTATGGTGATGAGGTGGAACCGGAGATTCTCATGGTGATGAGGTGGAACGGGAGATTCTAATCTTGATGAGGTGGAACAGAAGATTCTTATCATGATGAGGTGGAACGGGAGATTCTCATGGTGATGAGGTGGAACGGGAAATTCACATGGTGATGTGGTGGAACGGGAGATTTTCATCATGATGTGGTTAAAATGGGAGTTTCTCATCTTGATGATGTGGAACGGGAGATTCTCATCATGATGTGGTGGAACTGGAGATTCTTATCATGATGAGGTGGAACGGGAGATTCTCATGGCGATGAGGTGGAACGGGAGACTCTCATGGCGATGAGGTGGAACGGGAGATTCTCATGGTGATGTGGTGGAACGGGAGATTCTCATCGTGATGAGGTGGAACGGGAGATTCTCATCGTGATGAGGTGGAACGGGAGATTCTCATGGTGATGAGGTGGAACGAGGAATTCTCATGGTGATGAGGTGGAATGGGAGATTCTCATCGTGATGAGGTGGAACGGGAGATTCTCATGGTGATGAGGTGGAACGGAAGATTCTCATGGTGATGAGGTGGAACGGGAGATTCTCATGGTGATGAGGTGGAACGGGAGATTCTCATCGTGATGGGGTGGAACGGGAGATTCTCATGGTGATGAGGTGGAACGGGAGATTCTCATGGTGATGAGGTGGAACGGGAGATTCCCATGGTGATGAGGTGGAACGGGAGATTCTCATCATGATCAGGTGGAACGGGAGATTCTCATCATGATGAGGTGGAACGGGAGATTCTCATCATGATGAGGTGGAACGGGACATTCTCATGGTGATGTGGTGGAATGGGAGATTCTTATGGTAATGAGGTGGAACGGGAGATTCTCATGGTGATGAGGTGGAACGGGAGATTCTCATCTTGATGAGGTGGAACGGAAGATTCTTATCATGATGAGGTGGAACGGGAGATTCTCATGGTGATGAGGTGGAACGGGAGATTCTCATGGTGATGAGGTGGAACGGGAGATTTTCATCATGATGTGGTTAAAATGGGAGTTTCTCATCTTGATGATGTGGAACGGGAGATTCTCATCGTGATGGGGTGGAACGGGAGATTCTCATGGTGATGAGGGGGAACGGGAGATTCTCATCATGATGAGTTGGAAAGGGAGATTCTCATGGTGATGAGGGGGAACGGGAGATTCTCATGGTGATGAGGTGGAACGGGAGATTCTCATGGTGATGAGGTGGAATGGGAGATTCTCATGGTGATGAGGTGGAACGGGAGATTCTCATGGCGATGAGGTGGAACGGGAGATTCTCATGGTGATGAGGTGGAACGGGAGATTCTCATGGTGATGAGGTGGAACGGGAGATTCTCATGGTGATGAGGTGGAACGGGAGATTCTCATCGTGATGGGGTGGAACGGGAGATTCTCATGGTGATGAGGTGGAACGGGAGATTCTCATGGTGATGAGGTGGAACGGGAGATTCCCATGGTGATGAGGTGGAACGGGAGATTCTCATCATGATCAGGTGGAACGGGAGATTCTCATCATGATGAGGTGGAACGGGAGATTCTCATGGTGATGTGGTGGAACGGGAGATTCTTATGGTGATGAGGTGGAACGGGAGATTCTCATGGCGATGAGGTGGAACGGGAGATTCTAATCTTGATGAGGTGGAACAGAAGATTCTTATCATGATGAGGTGGAACGGGAGATTCTCATGGTGATGAGGTGGAACGGGAAATTCACATGGTGATGTGGTGGAACGGGAGATTTTCATCATGATGTGGTTAAAATGGGAGTTTCTCATCTTGATGATGTGGAACGGGAGTTTCTCATCATGATGTGGTGGAACTGGAGATTCTCATGGTGATGTGGTGGGACGGGAGATTCTCATGGTGATGAGGTGGAATGGGAGATTCTCTTGTGATAAGGTGGAACGGGAGATTCTCATGGCGATGAGGTGGAACGGGAGACTCTCATGGCGATGAGGTGGAACGGGAGATTCTCATCGTGATGTGGTGGAACGGGAGATTCTCATCGTGATGAGGTGGAACGGGAGATTCTCATCGTGATGAGGTGGAACGGGAGATTCTCATGTTGATGAGGTGGAACTGGTGATTCTCATGGTGATGAGGTGGAACGGGTGATTCTCATCGTGATGGGGTGGAACGGGAGATTCTCATGGTGATGAGGTGGAACGGAAGATTCTCATCATGATGAGGTGGAACGGGAGATTCTCATGGTGATGAGGTGGAACGGGAAATTCACATGGTGATGTGGTGGAACGGGAGATTTTCATCATGATGTGGTTAAAATGGGAGTTTCTCATCTTGATGATGTGGAACGGGAGTTTCTCATCATGATGTGGTGGAACTGGAGATTCTCATGGTGATGTGGTGGGACGGGAGATTCTCATGGTGATGAGGTGGAATGGGAGATTCTCTTGTGATAAGGTGGAACGGGAGATTCTCATGGCGATGAGGTGGAACGGGAGACTCTCATGGCGATGAGGTGGAACGGGAGATTCTCATCGTGATGTGGTGGAACGGGAGATTCTCATCGTGATGAGGTGGAACGGGAGATTCTCATCGTGATGAGGTGGAACGGGAGATTCTCATGTTGATGAGGTGGAACGGGTGATTCTCATGGTGATGAGGTGGAACGGGTGATTCTCATCGTGATGGGGTGGAACGGGAGATTCTCATGGTGATGAGGTGGAACGGAAGATTCTCATCATGATGAGGTGGAACGGGAGATTCTCATCGTGATGTGGTGGAACGGGAGATTCTCATGGTGATGAAGTGGAACGGGAGATTCTCATGGTGATGAGGTGGAACGGAAGATTCTCATCATGATGAGGTGGAACGGGAGATTCTCATCGTGATGTGGTGGAACGGGAGATTCTCATGGTGATGAAGTGGAACGGGAGATTCTCATGGTGATGTGGTGGAACGGGAGATTCTCATCGTGATGAGGTGGAACGGGAGATTCTCATCGTGATGAGGTGGAACGGGAGATTCTCATGGTTATGAGGTGGAACGGGAGATTCTCATCGTGATGGGGTGGAACGGCAGATTCTCATGGTGATGGGGTGGAACGGGAGATTCTCATGGTGATGAGGTGGAACGGGAGATTCCC
The DNA here is from genome assembly GCF_933228915.1 of Telmatherina bonti. Lineage (NCBI taxonomy): Eukaryota > Metazoa > Chordata > Actinopteri > Atheriniformes > Telmatherinidae > Telmatherina > Telmatherina bonti. Next base: position 37,655,314 of record NC_136627.1, on the reverse strand, counting down.
ATGGTGATCAGGTGGAACGGGAGATTCTCATCATGATCAGGTGGAACGGGAGATTCTCATTGTGATGTGGTGGAACGGGAGATTCTTATGGTGATGAGGTGGAACGGGAGATTCTCATGGTGATGAGGTGGAACGGGAGATTCTAATCTTGATGAGGTGGAACAGAAGATTCTTATCATGATGAGGTGGAACGGGACGTTCCCATGGTGATGAGGTGGAACGGGAGATTCTCATGGTGATGAGGTGGAACGGGAGATTCCCATGGTGATGAGGTGGAACGGGAGATTCTCATCATGATGAGGTGGAACGGGAGATTCTCATGGTGATGTGGTGGAACGGGAGATTCTTGTGGTGATGAGGTGGAACGGTAGATCCTCATGGTGATGAGGTGGAACGGGAGATTCTCATGGTGATGAGGTGGAACGGGAGATTACCATGGTCATGAGGTGGAACGGGAGATTCTCATCATGATATGGTGGAACGGGAGACTGTCATCATGATGAGGTGGAACGGGAGATTCTCATGGTTATGAGGTGGAACGGGAGATTCACATGGTGATGAGGTGGAATGGGAGATTCTCTTGTGATAAGGTGGAACGGGAGATTCTCATGGCGATGAGGTGGAACGGGAGACTCTCATGGCGATGAGGTGGAACGGGAGATTCTCATCGTGATGTGGTGGAACGGGAGATTCTCATCGTGATGAGGTGGAACGGGAGATTCTCATCGTGATAAGGTGGAACGGGAGATTCTCATGTTGATGAGGTGGAACGGGTGATTCTCATGGTGATGAGGTGGAACGGGTGATTCTCATCGTGATGGGGTGGAACGGGAGATTCTCATGGTGATGAGGTGGAACGGAAGATTCTCATCATGATGAGGTGGAACGGGAGATTCTCATCGTGATGTGGTGGAACGGGAGATTCTCATGGTGATGAAGTGGAACGGGAGATTCTCATGGTGATGAGGTGGAACGGAAGATTCTCATCATGATGAGGTGGAACGGGAGATTCTCATCGTGATGTGGTGGAACGGGAGATTCTCATGGTGATGAAGTGGAACGGGAGATTCTCATGGTGATGTGGTGGAACGGGAGATTCTCATCGTGATGAGGTGGAACGGGAGATTCTCATCGTGATGAGGTGGAACGGGAGATTCTCATGGTTATGAGGTGGAACGGGAGATTCTCATCGTGATGGGGTGGAACGGCAGATTCTCATGGTGATGGGGTGGAACGGGAGATTCTCATGGTGATGAGGTGGAACGGGAGATTCCCATGGTGATCAGGTGGAACGGGAGATTCTCATCATGATCAGGTGGAACGGGAGATTCTCATTGTGATGTGGTGGAACGGGAGATTCTTATGGTGATGAGGTGGAACGGGAGATTCTCATGGTGATGAGGTGGAACGGGAGATTCTAATCTTGATGAGGTGGAACAGAAGATTCTTATCATGATGAGGTGGAACGGGACGTTCCCATGGTGATGAGGTGGAACGGGAGATTCTCATGGTGATGAGGTGGAACGGGAGATTCCCATGGTGATGAGGTGGAACGGGAGATTCTCATCATGATGAGGTGGAACGGGAGATTCTCATGGTGATGTGGTGGAACGGGAGATTCTTGTGGTGATGAGGTGGAACGGTAGATCCTCATGGTGATGAGGTGGAACGGGAGATTCTCATGGTGATGAGGTGGAACGGGAGATTACCATGGTCATGAGGTGGAACGGGAGATTCTCATCATGATATGGTGGAACGGGAGACTGTCATCATGATGAGGTGGAACGGGAGATTCTCATGGTTATGAGGTGGAACGGGAGATTCACATGGTGATGTGGTGGAACGGGACATTTTCATCATGATGTGGTTAAAATGGGAGTTTCTCATCTTGAAAATGTGGAACGGGAGATTCTCATCATGATGTGGTGGAACTGAAGATTCTCATGGTGATGTGGTGGAACGGGAGATTCTCATGGTGATGAGGTGGAACGGGAGATTCTCATGGTGATGAGGTGGAACGGGAGATTCTCTTGTGATAAGGTGGAACGGGAGATTCTCATGGTGATGAGGTGGAACGGGAGACTCTCATGGCGATGAGGTGGAACGGGAGATTCTCATGGTGATGTGGTGGAACGGGAGATTCTCATCGTGATGAGGTGGAACGGGAGATTCTCATGGTGATGAGGTGGAACGGGAGTTTCTCATGTTGATGAGGTGGAACAGGAGATTTTCATCATGATGTGGTTTAAATGGGAGATTCTCATCTTGATGATGTGGAACGGGAGATTCTCATCATGATGTGGTGGAACTGGAGATTCTCATGGTGATGTGGTGGAACGGGAGATTCTCATGGTGATGAGGTGGAACGGGAGATTCTCATCATGATGAGGTGGAACGGGAGATTCTAGTGGTGATGAGGTGGAACGGGAGATTCTCATCATGATGTGGTGGAACGGGAGATTCTCATCATGATGAGGTGGAACGGGAGATTCTCATCATGATGAGGTGGAACGGGAGATTCTCATGGCGATGAGGTGGAACGGGAGATTCTCATCGTGATGAGGTGGAACGGGTGATTCTCATCGTGATGGGGTGGAACGGGAGATTCTCATGGTGATGAGGGGGAACGGGAGATTCTCATCATGATGAGGTGGAAAGGGAGATTCTCATGGTGATGAGGGGGAACGGGAGATTCTCATGGTGATGAGGTGGAACGGGAGATTCTCATGGTGATGAGGTGGAATGGGAGATTCTCATGGTGATGAGGTGGAACGGGAGATTCTCATGGCGATGAGGTGGAACGGGAGATTCTCATGGTGATGAGGTGGAACGGGAGATTCTCATGGTGATGAGGTGGAAGGGGAGATTCTCATGGTGATGAGGTGGAACGGGAGATTCTCATCGTGATGGGGTGGAACGGGAGATTCTCATGGTGATGAGGTGGAACGGAGAGATTCTCATGGTGATGAGGTGGAACGGGAGATTCCCATGGTGATGAGGTGGAACGGGAGATTCTCATCATGATCAGGTGGAACGGGAGATTCTCATCATGATGAGGTGGAACGGGAGATTCTCATGGTGATGAGGTGGAACGGGAGACTCTCATGGCGATGAGGTGGAACGGGAGATTCTCATGGTGATGTGGTGGAACGGGAGATTCTCATCGTGATGGGGTGGAATGGGAGATTCTCATGGTGATGAGGTGGAACGGAAGATTCTCATCATGATGAGGTGGAACGGGAGATTCTCATGGTGATGAGGTGGAACGGGAGATTCTCATGGTGATGTGGTGGAACGGGAGATTTTCATCATGATGTGGTGGAACGGGAGATTCTCATCTTGATGACGTGGAACGGGAGATTCTCATCATGATGAGGTGGAACGGGAGATTCTCATGGTGATGAGGTGGAACGGGAGATTCTCATCATGATGTGGTGGAACGGGAGATTCTCATCATGATGAGGTGGAACAGGAGATTCTCATCATGATGAGGTGGAACGGGAGATTCTCATGGCGATGAGGTGGAATGGGAGATTCTCATGGTGATGAGGTGGAACGGGTGATTCTCATCGTGATGGGGTGGAACGGGAGATTCTCATGGTGATGAGGGGGAACGGGAGATTCTCATGGTGATGAGGTGGAACGGGAGATTATCATCATGATGAGGTGGAACGGGAGATTATCATGGTGATGAGGTGGAACGGGAGATTCTCATTATGATTTGGTGGAACAGGAGATTCTCATCATGATGAGGTGGAACTTGAGATTCTCATGGTGATGAGGTGGAACGAGGAATTCTCATGGTGATGAGGTGGAATGGGAGATTCTCATCGTGATGAGGTGGAACGGGAGATTCTCATGGTGATGAGGGGGAACGGGAGATTCTCATGGTGATGAGGTGGAACGGGAGATTCTCATCATGATGAGGTGGAACGGGAGATTCTCATAGTGATGTGGTGGAACGGGAGATTCTTATGGTAATGAGGTGGAACGGGAGATTCTCATGGTGATGAGGTGGAACGGGAGATTCTCATCTTGATGAGGTGGAACGGAAGATTCTTATCATGATGAGGTGGAACGGGAGATTCTCATGGTGATGAGGTGGAACGGGAGATTCTCATGGTGATGTGGTGGAACGGGAGATTTTCATCATGATGTGGTTAAAATGGGAGTTTCTCATCTTGATGATGTGGAACGGGAGATTCTCATCGTGATGGGGTGGAACGGGAGATTCTCATGGTGATGAGGGGGAACGGGAGATTCTCATCATGATGAGTTAGAAAGGGAGATTCAAATGGTGATGAGGGGGAACGGGAGATTCTCATGGTGATGAGGTGGAACGGGAGATTCTCATGGTGATGAGGTGGAATGGGAGATTCTCATGGTGATGAGGTGGAACGGGAGATTCTCATGGCGATGAGGTGGACCTGGAGATTCTCATGGTGATGAGGTGGAACGGGAGATTCTCATGGTGATGAGGTGGAACGGGAGATTCTCATGGTGATGAGGTGGAACGGGAGATTCTCATCGTGATGGGGTGGAACGGGAGATTCTCATGGTGATGAGGTGGAACGGGAGATTCTCATGGTGATGAGGTGGAACGGGAGATTCCCATGGTGATGAGGTGGAACGGGAGATTCTCATCATGATCAGGTGGAACGGGAGATTCTCATCATGATGAGGTGGAACGGGAGATTCTCATGGTGATGTGGTGGAACGGGAGATTCTTATGGTGATGAGGTGGAACGGGAGATTCTCATGGTGATGAGGTGGAACGGGAGATTCTAATCTTGATGAGGTGGAACAGAAGATTCTTATCATGATGAGGTGGAACGGGAGATTCTCATGGTGATGAGGTGGAACGGGAAATTCACATGGTGATGTGGTGGAACGGGAGGTTTTCATCATGATGTGGTTAAAATGGGAGTTTCTCATCTTGATGATGTGGAACGGGAGATTCTCATCATGATGTGGTGGAACTGGAGATTCTCATGGTGATGTGGTGGAACGGGAGATTCTCATGGTGATGAGGTGGAACGGGAGATTTTCTTGTGATAAGGTACGAACGGGAGATTCTCATGGCGATGAGGTGGAACGGGAGACTCTCATGGCGATGAGGTGGAACGGGAGATTCTCATGGTGATGTGGTGGAACGGGAGATTCTAATCGTGATGAGGTGGAACGGGAGATTCTCATCGTGATGAGGTGGAACGGGAGATTCTCATGTTGATGAGGTGGAACGGGTGATTCTCATGGTGATGAGGTGGAACGGGTGATTCTCATCGTGATGGGGTGGAACGGGAGATTCTCATGGTGATGAGGTGGAACGGAAGATTCTCATCATGATGAGGTGGAACGGGAGATTCTCATCGTGATGTGGTGGAACGGGAGATTCTCATGGTGATGAAGTGGAACGGGAGATTCTCATGGTGATGAGGTGGAACGGGAGATTCTCATCATGATGAGGTGGAACGGGAGATTATCATGGTGATGAGGTGGAACGGGAGATTCTCATTATGATTTGGTGGAACAGGAGATTCTCATCATGATGAGGTGGAACGGGAGATTCTCATGGTGATGAGGTGGAACGAGGAATTCTCATGGTGATGAGGTGGAATGGGAGATTCTCATCGTGATGAGGTGGAACGGGAGATTCTCATGGTGATGAGGGGGAACGGGAGATTCTCATGGTGATGAGGTGGAACGGGAGATTCTCATCATGATGAGGTGGAACGGGAGATTCTCATGGTGATGTGGTGGAATGGGAGATTCTTATGGTAATGAGGTGGAACGGGAGATTCTCATGGTGATGAGGTGGAACGGGAGATTCTCATCTTGATGAGGTGGAACGGAAGATTCTTATCATGATGAGGTGGAACGGGAGATTCTCATGGTGATGAGGTGGAACGGGAGATTCTCATGGTGATGTGGTGGAACGGGAGATTTTCATCATGATGTGGTTAAAATGGGAGTTTCTCATCTTGATGATGTGGAACGGGAGATTCTCATCGTGATGGGGCTGAACGGGAGATTCTCATGGTGATGAGGGGGAACGGGAGATTCTCATCATGATGAGTTAGAAAGGGAGATTCTCATGGTGATGAGGGGGAACGGGAGATTCTCATGGTGATGAGGTGGAACGGGAGATTCTCATGGTGATGAGGTGGAATGGGAGATTCTCATGGTGATGAGGTGGAACGGGAGATTCTCATGGCGATGAGGTGGAACGGGAGATTCTCATGGTGATGAGGTGGAACGGGAGATTCTCATGGTGATGAGGTGGAACGGGAGATTCTCATGGTGATGAGGTGGAACGGGAGATTCTTATGGTGATGAGGTGGAACGGGAGATTCTCATGGTGATGAGGTGGAACGGGAGATTCTAATCTTGATGAGGTGGAACAGAAGATTCTTATCATGATGAGGTGGAACGGGAGATTCTCATGGTGATGAGGTGGAACGGGAAATTCACATGGTGATGTGGTGGAACGGGAGGTTTTCATCATGATGTGGTTAAAATGGGAGTTTCTCATCTTGATGATGTGGAACGGGAGATTCTCATCATGATGTGGTGGAACTGGAGATTCTCATGGTGATGTGGTGGAACGGGAGATTCTCATGGTGATGAGGTGGAACGGGAGATTCTCTTGTAATAAGGTGGAACGGGAGATTCTCATGGCGATGAGGTGGAACGGGAGACTCTCATGGCGATGAGGTGGAACGGGAGATTCTCATGGTGATGTGGTGGAACGGGAGATTCTCATCGTGATGAGGTGGAACGGGAGATTCTCATCGTGATGAGGTGGAACGGGAGATTCTCATGTTGATGAGGTGGAACGGGTGATTCTCATGGTGATGAGGTGGAACGGGTGATTCTCATCGTGATGGGGTGGAACGGGAGATTCTCATGGTGATGAGGTGGAACGGAAGATTCTCATCATGATGAGGTGGAACGGGAGATTCTCATCGTGATGTGGTGGAACGGGAGATTCTCATGGTGATGAAGTGGAACGGGAGATTCTCATGGTGACGAGGTGGAACGGGAGATTCTCATGGTGATGAGGTGGAAATGGAGATTCTCATGGTGATGAGGTGGAACGGGAGATTATCATGGTGATGAGGTGGAACGGGAGATTCTCATCGTGATGGGGTGGAACGGCAGATTCTCATGGTGATGGGGTGGAACGGGAGATTCTCATGGTGATGAGGTGGAACAGGAGGTTCCCATGGTGATGAGGTGGAACGGGAGATTCTCATGGTGATGAGGTGGAACGGGAGATTCCCATGGTGATGAGGTGGAACGGGAGATTCTCATCATGATCAGGTGGAACGGGAGATTCTCATTGTGATGTGGTGGAACGGGAGATTCTTTTTGGTGATGAGGTGGAACGGGAGATTCTCATGGTGATGAGGTGGAACGGGAGATTCTAATCTTGATGAGGTGGAACAGAATATTCTTATCATGATGAGGTGGAACGGGAGGTTCCCATGGTGATGAGGTGGAACGGGAGATTCTCATGGTGATGAGGTGGAACGGGAGATTCCCATGGTGATGAGGTGGAACGGGAGATTCTCATCATGATCAGGTGGAACGGGAGATTCTCATGGTGATGTGGTGGAACGGGAGATTCTTATGGTGATGAGGTGGAACGGCAGATTCTCATGGTGATGAGGTGGAACGGGAGATTCTCATGGTGATGAGGTGGAACGGGAGATTACCATGGTGATGAGGTGGAACGGGAGATTCTCATCATGATATGGTGGAACGGGAGATTCTCATCATGATGAGGTGGAACGGGAGATTCTCATGGTGATGAGGTGGAACGGGAGATTCACATGGTGATGTGGTGGAACGGGAGATTTTCATCATGATGTGGTTAAAATGGGAGTTTCTCATCTTGATGATGTGGAACGGGAGATTCTCATCATGATGTGGTGGAACTGAAGATTCTCATGGTGATGTGGTGGAACGGGAGATTCTCATGGCGATGAGGTGGAACGGGAGATTCTCATGGTGATGAGGTGGAATGGGAGATTCTCATGGTGATGAGGTGGAACGGGAGATTCTCATGGCGATGAGGTGGAACGGGAGATTCTCATGGTGATGAGGTGGAACGGGAGATTCTCATGGTGATGAGGTGGAACGGGAGATTCTCATGGTGATGAGGTGGAACGGGAGATTCTCATCGTGATGGGGTGGAACGGGAGATTCTCATGGTGATGAGGTGGAACGGGAGATTCTCATGGTGATGAGGTGGAACGGGAGATTCCCATGGTGATGAGGTGGAACGGGAGATTCTCATCATGATCAGGTGGAACGGGAGATTCTCATCATGATGAGGTGGAACGGGAGATTCTCATGGTGATGTGGTGGAACGGGAGATTCTTATGGTGATGAGGTGGAACGGGAGATTCTCATGGTGATGAGGTGGAACGGGAGATTCTAATCTTGATGAGGTGGAACAGAAGATTCTTATCATGATGAGGTGGAACGGGAGATTCTCATGGTGATGAGGTGGAACGGGAAATTCACATGGTGATGTGGTGGAACGGGAGGTTTTCATCATGATGTGGTTAAAATGGGAGTTTCTCATCTTGATGATGTGGAACGGGAGATTCTCATCATGATGTGGTGGAACTGGAGATTCTCATGGTGATGTGGTGGAACGGGAGATTCTCATGGTGATGAGGTGGAACGGGAGATTTTCTTGTGATAAGGTACGAACGGGAGATTCTCATGGCGATGAGGTGGAACGGGAGATTCTCATGGTGATGTGGTGGAACGGGAGATTCTCATCGTGATGAGGTGGAACGGGAGATTCTCATCGTGATGAGGTGGAACGGGAGATTCTCATGTTGATGAGGTGGAACGGGTGATTCTCATGGTGATGAGGTGGAACGGGTGATTCTCATCGTGATGGGGCGGAACGGGAGATTCTCATGGTGATGAGGTGGAACGGAAGATTCTCATCATGATGAGGTGGAACGGGAGATTCTCATCGTGATGTGGTGGAACGGGAGATTCTCATGGTGATGAAGTGGAACGGGAGATTCTCATGGTGATGAGGTGGAACGGGAGATTCTCATCATGATGAGGTGGAACGGGAGATTATCATGGTGATGAGGTGGAACGGGAGATTCTCATTATGATTTGGTGGAACAGGAGATTCTCATCATGATGAGGTGGAACGGGAGATTCTCATGGTGATGAGGTGGAACGAGGAATTCTCATGGTGATGAGGTGGAATGGGAGATTCTCATCGTGATGAGGTGGAACGGGAGATTCTCATGGTGATGAGGGGGAACGGGAGATTCTCATGGTGATGAGGTGGAACGGGAGATTCTCATCATGATGAGGTGGAACGGGAGATTCTCATGGTGATGAGGTGGAATGGGAGATTCTCATGGTGATGAGGTGGAACGGGAGATTCTCAACGTGATGGGGTGGAACGGGAGATTCTCATGGTGATGAGGGGGAACGGGAGATTCTCATCATGATGAGTTACAAAGGGAGATTCTCATGGTGATGAGGGGGAACGGGAGATTCTCATGGTGATGAGGTGGAACGGGAGATTCTCATGGTGATGAGGTGGAACGGGAGATTCTCATGGTGATGAGGTGGAACGGGAGATTCTCATCGTGATGGGGTGGAACGGGAGATTCTCATGGTGATGAGGTGGAACAGGAGATTCTCATGGTGATGAGGTGGACCGGGAGATTCCCATGGTGATGAGGTGGAACGGGAGATTCTCATCATGATCAGGTGGAACGGGAGATTCTCATCATGATGAGGTGGAACGGGAGATTCTCATGGTGATGTGGTGGAACGGGAGATTCTTATGGTGATGAGGTGGAACGGGAGATTCTCATGGTGATGAGGTGGAACGGGAGATTCTAATCTTGATGAGGTGGAACAGAAGATTCTTATCATGATGAGGTGGAACGGGAGATTCTCATGGTGATGAGGTGGAACGGGAAATTCACATGGTGATGTGGTGGAACGGGAGGTTTTCATCATGATGTGGTTAAAATGGGAGTTTCTCATCTTGATGATGTGGAACGGGAGATTCTCATCATGATGTGGTGGAACTGGAGATTCTCATGGTGATGTGGTGGAACGGGAGATTCTCATGGTGATGAGGTGGAACGGGAGATTCTCTTGTGATAAGGTGGAACGGGAGATTCTCATGGCGATGAGGTGGAACGGGAGACTCTCATGGCGATGAGGTGGAACGGGAGATTCTCATGGTGATGTGGTGGAACGGGAGATTCTCATCGTGATGAGGTGGAACGGGAGATTCTCATCGTGATGAGGTGGAACGGGAGATTCTCATGTTGATGAGGTGGAACGGGTGATTCTCATGGTGATGAGGTGGAACGGGTGATTCTCATCGTGATGGGGTGGAACGGGAGATTCTCATGGTGATGAGGTGGAACGGAAGATTCTCATCATGATGAGGTGGAACGGGAGATTCTCATCGTGATGTGGTGGAACGGGAGATTCTCATGGTGATGAAGTGGAACGGGAGATTCTCATGGTGACGAGGTGGAACGGGAGATTCTCATGGTGATGAGGTGGAACGGGAGATTCTCATGGTGATGAGGTGGAACGGGAGATTATCATGGTGATGAGGTGGAACGGGAGATTCTCATCGTGATGGGGTGGAACGGCAGATTCTCATGGTGATGGGGTGGAACGGGAGATTCTCATGGTGATGAGGTGGAACAGGAGGTTCCCATGGTGATGAGGTGGAACGGGAGATTCTCATGGTGATGAGGTGGAACGGGAGATTCCCATGGTGATGAGGTGGAACGGGAGATTCTCATCATGATCAGGTGGAACGGGAGATTCTCATTGTGATGTGGTGGAACGGGAGATTCTTATGGTGATGAGGTGGAACGGGAGATTCTCATGGTGATGAGGTGGAACGGGAGATTCTCATGGTGATGAGGTGGAACGGGAGATTCCCATGGTGATGAGGTGGAACGGGAGATTCTCATCATGATCAGGTGGAACGGGAGATTCTCATGGTGATGTGGTGGAACGGGAGATTCTTATGGTGATGAGGTGGAACGGCAGATTCTCATGGTGATGAGGTGGAACGGGAGATTCTCATGGTGATGAGGTGGAACGGGAGATTACCATGGTGATGAGGTGGAACGGGAGATTCTCATCATGATATGGTGGAACGGGAGATTCTCATCATGATGAGGTGGAACGGGAGATTCTCATGGTGATGAGGTGGAACGGGAGATTCACATGGTGATGTGGTGGAACGGGAGATTTTCATCATGATGTGGTTAAAATGGGAGTTTCTCATCTTGATGATGTGGAACGGGAGATTCTCATCATGATGTGGTGGAACTGACGATTCTCATGGTGATGTGGTGGAACGGGAGATTCTCATGGTGATGAGGTGGAACGGGAGATTCTCATGGTGATGAGGTGGAACGGGAGATTCTCATGGTGATGAGGTGGAACGGGAGATTCTCTTGTGATAAGGTGGAACGGGAGATTCTCATGGTGATGAGGTGGAACGGGAGTATCTCATGTTGATGAGGTGGAACAGGAGATTTTCATCATGATGTGGTTTAAATGGGAGATTCTCATATTGATGATGTGGAACGGGAGATTCTCATCATGATGTGGTGGAACTGGAGATTCTCATGGTGATGTGGTGGAACGGGAGATTCTCATGGTGATGATGTGGAACGGGAGATTCTCATCATGATGTGGTGGAACTTGAGATTCTCATGGTGATGTGGTGGAACGGGAGATTCTCATGGTGATGATGTGGAACGGGAGATTCTCATCATGATGAGGTGGAACGGGAGATTCTCATGGTGATGAGGTGGAACGGGAGATTCTCATCATGATGTGGTGGAACGGGAGATTCTCATCATGATGAGGTGGAACGGGAGATTCTCATCATGATGAGGTGGAACGGGAGATTCTCATGGCGATGAGGTGGAACGGGAGATTCTCATCGTGATGAGGTGGAACGGGTGATTCTCATCGTGATGGGGTGGAACGGGAGATTCTCATGGTGATGAGGGGGAACGGGAGATTCTCATCATGATGAGGTGGAACGGGAGATTCTCATCATGATGAGGTGGAACGGGAGATTCTCATGGCGATGAGGTGGAACGGGAGATTCTCATGGTGATGAGGGGGAACGGGAGATTCTCATGGTGATGAGGTGGAACGGGAGATTCTCATGGCGATGAGGTGGAACGGGAGATTCTCATGGTGATGAGGTGGAACGGGAGATTCTCATGGCGATGAGGTGGAACGGGAGATTCTCATGGTGATGAGGTGGAACGGGAGATTCTCATCGTGATGGGGTGGAACGGGAGATTCTCATGGTGATGAGGTGGAACGGGAGATTCTCATGGTGATGAGGTGGAACGGGAGATTGTCATCATGATCAGGTGGAACGGGAGATTCTCATCATGATGAGGTGGAACGGGAGATTCTCATCGTGATGTGGTGGAACGGGAGATTCTTATGGTGATGAGGTGGAACGGGAGATTCTCATGGTGATGAGGTGGAACGGGAGATTCTAATCTTGATGAGGTGGAACAGAAGATTCTTATCATGATGAGGTGGAACGGGAGATTCTCATGGTGATGAGGTTGAACGGGAGATTCTCATGGTGATGTGGTGGAACGGGAGATTCTCATCGTGATGAGGTGGAACGGGAGATTCTCATGGTGATGAGGTGGAACGGGAGTTTCTCATGGTGATGAGGTGGAACGGGAGATTCTCATCATGATGTGGTGGAACGGGAGATTCTCATGGTGATGAAGTGGAACGGGAGATTCTCATGGTGATGAGGTGGAACGGGAGATTCTCATGGTGATGAGGTGGAACGGGAGATTCTCATGGTGATGAGGTGGAACGGGAGATTCTCATCGTGATGGGGTGGAACGGGAGATTCTCATGGTGATGAGGTGGAACGGAAGATTCTCATCATGATGAGGTGGAACGGGAGATTCTCATCGTGATGTGGTGGAACGGGAGATTCTCATGGTGATGAAGTGGAACGGGAGATTCTCATGGTGACGAGGTGGAACGGGAGATTCTCATGGTGATGAGGTGGAACCGGAGATTCTCATGGTGATGAGGTGGAACGGGAGATTCTCATGGTGATGAGGTGGAACGGGAGATTCTCATTGTGATGGGGTGGAACGGCAGATTCTCATGGTGATGGGGTGGAACGGGAGATTCTCATGGTGATGAGGTGGAACAGGAGGTTCCCAATGTGATGAGGTGGAACGGGAGATTCTCATGGTGATGAGGTGGAACGGGAGATTCCCATGGTGATGAGGTGGAACGGGAGACTCTCATCATGATCAGGTGGAACGGGAGATTCTCATTGTGATGTGGTGGAACGGGAGATTCTTATGGTGATGAGGTGGAACGGGAGATTCTCATGGTGATGAGGTGGAACGGGAGATTCTAATCTTGATGAGGTGGAACAGAATATTCTTATCATGATGAGGTGGAACGGGAGGTTCCCATGGTGATGAGGTGGAACGGGAGATTCTCATGGTGATGAGGTGGAACGGGAGATTCCCATGGTGATGAGGTGGAACGGGAGATTCTCATCATGATCAGGTGGAACGGGAGATTCTCATGGTGATGTGGTGGAACGGGAGATTCTTATGGTGATGAGGTGGAACGGCAGATTCTCATGGTGATGAGGTGGAACGGGAGATTCTCATGGTGATGAGGTGGAACGGGAGATTACCATGGTTATGAGGTGGAACGGGAGATTCTCATCATGATATGGTGGAACGGGAGATTCTCATCATGATGAGGTGGAACGGGAGATTCTCATGGTGATGAGGTGGAACGGGAGATTCACATGGTGATGTGGTGGAACGGGAGATTTTCATCATGATGTGGTTAAAATGGGAGTTTCTCATCTTGATGATGTGGAACGGGAGATTCTCATCATGATGTGGTGGAACTGAAGATTCTCATGGTGATGTGGTGGAACGGGAGATTCTCTTGTGATAAGGTGGAACGGGAGATTCTCATGGTGATGAGGTGGAACGGGAGACTCTCATGGCGATGAGGTGGAACGGGAGATTCTCATGGTGATGTGGTGGAACGGGAGATTCTCATCGTGATGAGGTGGAACGGGAGATTCTCATCATGATGAGGTGGAACGGGAGATTCTCATCGTGATGTGGTGGAATGGGACATTCTCATGGTGATGAGGTGGAACGGGTGATTCTCATCGTGATGGGGTGGAACGGGAGATTCTCATGGTGATGAGGGGGAACGGGAGATTCTCATCATGATGAGGTGGAAAGGGAGATTCTCATGGTGATGAGGGGGAACGGGAGATTCTCATGGTGATGAGGTGGAACGGGAGATTCTCATGGTGATGAGGTGGAATGGGAGATTCTCATGGTGATGAGGTGGAACGGGAGATTCTCATGGCGATGAGGTGGAACGGGAGATTCTCATGGTGATGAGGTGGAACGGGAGATTCTCATGGCGATGAGGTGGAACGGGAGATTCTCATGGTGATGAGGTGGAACGGGAGATTTTCATCGTGATGGGGTGGAACGGGAGATTCTCATGGTGATGAGGTGTAACGGGAGATTCTCATGGTGATTAGGTGGAACGGGAGATTGTCATCATGATCAGGTGGAACGGGAGATTCTCATCATGATGAGGTGGAACAGGAGATTCTCATGGTGATGTGGTGGAACGGGAGATTCTTATGGTGATGAGGTGGAACGGGAGATTCTCATGGTGATGAGGTGGAACGGGAGATTCTAATCTTGATGAGGTGGAACAGAAGATTCTTATCATGATGAGGTGGAACGGGAGATTCTCATGGTGATGGGGTGGAACGGGAGATTCTCATGGTGATGAGGTGGAACGGAAGATTCTCATCATGATGAGGTGGAACGGGAGATTCTCATCATGATGAGGTGGAACGGGAGATTCTCATGGTGATGGGGTGGAACGGCAGATTCTCATGGTGATGGGGTGGAACGGGAGATTCTCATGGTGATGAGGTGGAACAGGAGGTTCCCATGGTGATGAGGTGGAACGGGAGATTCTCATGGTGATGAGGTGGAACGGGAGATTCCCATGGTGATGAGGTGGAACGGGAGATTCTCATCATGATCAGGTGGAACGGGAGATTCTCATTGTGATGTGGTGGAACGGGAGATTCTTATGGTGATGAGGTGGAACGGGAGATTCTCATGGTGATGAGGTGGAACGGGAGATTCTAATCTTGATGAGGTGGAACAGAAGATTCTTATCATGATGAGGTGGAACGGGACGTTCCCATGGTGATGAGGTGGAACGGGAGATTCTCATGGTGATGAGGTGGAACGGGAGATTCCCATGGTGATGAGGTGGTACGGGAGATTCTCATCATGATCAGGTGGAACGGGAGATTCTCATGGTGATGTGGTGGAACGGGAGATTCTTATGGTGATGAGGTGGAACGGCAGATTCTCATGGTGATGAGGTGGAACTTGAGATTCTCATGGTGATGAGGTGGAACGGGAGATTACCATGGTGATGAGGTGGAACGGGAGATTCTCATCATGATATGGTGGAACGGGAGATTCTCATCATGATGAGGTGGAACGGGAGATTCTCATGGTGATGAGGTGGAACGGGAGATTCACATGGTGATGTGGTGGAACGGGAGATTTTCATCATGATGTGGTTAAAATGGGAGTTTCTCATCTTGATGATGTGGAACGGGAGATTCTCATCATGATGTGGTGGAACTGAAGATTCTCATGGTGATGTGGTGGAACGGGAGATTCTCTTGTGATAAGGTGGAACGGGAGATTCTCATGGTGATGAGGTGGAACGGGAGACTCTCATGGCGATGAGGTGGAACGGGAGATTCTCATGGTGATGTGGTGGAACGGGAGATTCTCATCGTGATGAGGTGGAACGGGAGATTCTCATGGTGATGAGGTGGAACGGGAGTATCTCATGTTGATGAGGTGGAACAGGAGATTTTCATCATGATGTGGTTTAAATGGGAGATTCTCATCTTGATGATGTGGAACGGGAGATTCTCATCATGATGTGGTGGAACTGGAGATTCTCATGGTGATGTGGTGGAACGGGAGATTCTCATGGTGATGATGTGGAACGGGAGATTCTCATCATGATGAGGTGGAACGGGAGATTCTCATGGTGATGAGGTGGAACGGGAGATTCTCATCATGATGTGGTGGAACGGGAGATTCTCATCATGATGAGGTGGAACGGGAGATTCTCATCATGATGAGGTGGAACGGGAGATTCTCATGGCGATGAGGTGGAACGGGAGATTCTCATCGTGATGAGGTGGAACGGGTGATTCTCATCGTGATGGGGTGGAACGGGAGATTCTCATGGTGATGAGGGGGAACGGGAGATTCTCATCATGATGAGGTGGAAAGGGAGATTCTCATGGTGATGAGGGGGAACGGGAGATTCTCATGGTGATGAGGTGGAACGGGAGATTCTCATGGTGATGAGGTGGAATGGGAGATTCTCATGGTGATGAGGTGGAACGGGAGATTCTCATGGCGATGAGGTGGAACGGGAGATTCTCATGGTGATGAGGTGGAACGGGAGATTCTCATGGCGATGAGGTGGAACGGGAGATTCTCATGGTGATGAGGTGGAACGGGAGATTCTCATCGTGATGGGGTGGAACGGGAGATTCTCATGGTGATGAGGTGTAACGGGAGATTCTCATGGTGATTAGGTGGAACGGGAGATTGTCATCATGATCAGGAGGAACGGGAGATTCTCATCATGATGAGGTGGAACGGGAGATTCTCATGGTGATGTGGTGGAACGGGAGATTCTTATGGTGATGAGGTGGAACGGGAGATTCTCATGGTGATGAGGTGGAACGGGAGATTCTAATCTTGATGAGGTGGAACAGAAGATTCTTATCATGATGAGGTGGAACGGGAGATTCTCATGGTGATGAGGTGGAACGGGAGATTCTCATGGTGATGTGGTGGAACGGGAGATTCTCATCGTGATGAGGTGGAACGGGAGATTCTCATGGTGATGAGGTGGAACGGGAGTTTCTCATGGTGATGAGGTGGAACGGGAGATTCTCATCATGATGTGGTGGAACGGGAGATTCTCATGGTGATGAAATGGAACGGGAGATTCTCATGGTGATGAGGTGGAACGGGAGATTCTCATGGTGATGAGGTGGAACGGGAGATTCTCATGGTGATGAGGTGGAACGGGAGATTCTCATCATGATGAGGTGGAACGGGAGATTCTCATGGTGATGAGGTGGAACGGGAGATTCTCATCATGATGTGGTGGAACGGGAGATTCTCATCTTGATGAGGTGGAACAGGAGATTCTCATCATGATGAGGTGGAACGGGAGATTCTCATGGCGATGAGGTGGAACGGGAGATTCTCATGGTGATGAGGCTGAACGGGTGATTCTCATTGTGATGGGGTGGAACGGGAGATTCTCATGGTGATGAGGTGGAACGGAAGATTCTCATCATGATGAGGTGGAACGGGAGATTCTCATGGTGATGAGGTGGAACGGGAGATTCTCATGGTGATGTGGTGGAACGGGAGATTTTCATCATGATGTGGTGGAACGGGAGATTCTCATCTTGATGACGTGGAACGGGAGATTCTCATCATGATGAGGTGGAACGGGAGATTCTCATGGTGATGAGGTGGAACGGGAGATTCTCATCATGATGTGGTGGAACGGGAGATTCTCATCATGATGAGGTGGAACAGGAGATACTCATAATGATGAGGTGGAACGGGAGATTCTCATGGCGATGAGGTGGAATGGGAGATTCTCATGGTGATGAGGTGGAACGGGTGATTCTCATCGTGATGGGGTGGAACGGGAGATTCTCATGGTGATGAGGGGGAACGGGAGATTCTCATAGTGATGAGGTGGAACGGGAGATTCTCATCATGATGAGGTGGAACGGGAGATTATCATGGTGATGAGGTGGAACGGGAGATTCTCATCATGATTTGGTGGAACAGGAGATTCTCATCATGATGAGGTGGAACGGGAGATTCTCATGGTGATGAGGTGGAACGAGGAATTCTCATGGTGATGAGGTGGACTGGGAGATTCTCATCGTGATGAGGTGGAACGGGAGATTCTCATGGTGATGAGGGGGAACGGGAGATTCTCATGGTGATGAGGTGGAACGGGAGATTCTCATCATGATGATGTGGAACGGGAAATTCTCATGGTGATGTGGTGGAACGGGAGATTCTTATGGTAATGAGGTGGAACGGGAGATTCTCATGGTGATGAGGTGGAACGGGAGATTCTCATCTTGATGAGGTGGAACGGAAGATTCTTATCATGATGAGGTGGAACGGGAGATTCTCATGGTGATGAGGTGGAACGGGAGATTCTCATGGTGATGTGGTGGAACGCGAGATTTTCTTCATGATGTGGTTAAATTGGGAGTTTCTCATCTTGATGATGTGGAACGGGAGATTCTCATCATGATGTGGTGGAACTGGAGATTTTCATGGTGATGTGGTGGAACGGGAGATTCTCATGGTGATGAGGTGGAACGGGAGATTCTCATGGTGATGAGGTGGAATAGGAGATTCTCATGGTGATGAGGTGGAACGGGAGATTCTCATGGCGATGAGGTGGAACGGGAGATTCTCATCGTGATGAGGTGGAACGGGAGATTCTCATGGTGATGAGGTGGAACGGGAGATTCTCATGTTGATGAGGTGGAATGGGTGATTCTCATGGTGATGAGGTGGAACGGGTGATTCTCATCGTGATGGGGTGGAACGGGAGATTCTCATGGTGATGTGGTGGAACGGGAGATTCTCATCATGATGAGGTGGAACGGGAGATTCTCATCATGATGTGGTGGAAGGGGAGATTCTCATGGTTATGAGGTGGAACGGGAGATTCTCATGGTGATGAGGTGGAACGGCAGATTCTCATGTTGATGTTGTGGAATGGGAGATTCTCATCATGATTAGGTGGAACGGGAGATTCTCATCATGATGTGGTGGAACGGGAGATTCTCATGGTGATGAGGTGGAACGGGAGATTCTCATGGTCATGAGGTGGAATTGGAGATTCTCATGGTGATGAGGTGGAACGGGAGATTCTCATGGCGATGAGGTGGAACGGGAGATTCTCATGGTGATGAGGTGGAACGAGAGATTCTCATCATGATGAGGTGGAACGGGAGATTCTCATCGTGATGTGGTGGATCGGGAGATTCTCATGGTGATGAGGTGGAACGGGAGATTCTCATGGTGATGTGGTGGAACGGGAGATTCTCATCATGATGAAGTGGAACGGGAGATTCTCATGGTGATGAGGTGGAATGGGAGATTCTCATCATGATGAGGTGGAACGGGAGATTCTCATGGTGATGAGGTGGAACGGGAGATTCTCATGGTGATGAGGTGGAACGGGAGATTCTCATGGTGATGAGGTGGAACGGGAGATTCTCATCATGATGAGGTGGAACGGGAGATTCTCATGGTGATGAGGTGGAACGGGAGATTCTCATCATGATGTGGTGGAATGGGAGATTCTGATCATGATGAGGTGGAATGGGTGATTCTCATGGTGATGAGATGGAACGGGTGATTCTCAACGTGATGGGGTGGAACGGGAGATTCTCATGGTGATGTGGTGGAACGGGAGATTCTCATCGTGATGAGGTGGAACTGGAGATTCTCATGGTGATGAGGTGGAACGGAAGATTCTCATCATGATGAGGTGGAACGGGAGATTCTCATGGTGATGAGGTGGAACGGGAGATTCTCATGGTGATGTGGTGGAACGGGAGATTTTCATCATGATGTGGTGGAACGGGAGATTCTCATCTTGATGACGTGGAACGGGAGATTCTCATCATGATGAGGTGGAACGGGAGATTCTCATGGTGATGAGGTGGAACGGGAGATTCTCATCATGATGTGGTGGAACGGGAGATTCTCATCATGATGAGGTGGAACGGGAGATACTCATAATGATGAGGTGGAACGGGAGATTCTCATGGCGATGAGGTGGAATGGGAGATTCTCATGGTGATGAGGTGGAACGGGTGATTCTCATCGTGATGGGGTGGAACGGGAGATTCTCATGGTGATGAGGGGGAACGGGAGATTCTCATGGTGATGAGGTGGAACGGGAGATTCTAATCATGATGAGGTGGAACGGGAGATTATCATGGTGATGAGGTGGAACGGGAGATTCTCATCATGATTTGGTGGAACAGGAGATTCTCATCATGATGAGGTGGAACGGGAGATTCTCAATGTGATGAGGTGGAACGAGGAATTCTCATGGTGATGAGGTGGAATGGGAGATTCTCATCGTGATGAGGTGGAACGGGAGATTCTCATCATGATGAGGTGGAACGGGAGATTCTCATGGTGATGTGGTGGAACTGGAGATTCTTATGGTGATGAGGTGGAACGGGAGATTCTCATGGTGATGAGGTGGAACGGGAGATTCTAATCTTGATGAGGTGGAACAGAAGATTCTTATCATGATGAGGTGGAACGGGAGATTCTCATGGTGATGAGGTGGAACGGGAGATTCTCATGGTGATGTGGTGGAACGGGAGATTCTCATCGTGATGAGGTGGAACGGGAGATTCTCATGGTGATGAGGTGGAACGGGAGTTTCTCATGGTGATGAGGTGGAACGGGAGATTCTCATCATGATGTGGTGGAACGGGAGATTCTCATGGTGATGAAGTGGAACGGGAGATTCTCATGGTGATGAGGTGGAACGGGAGATTCTCATGGTGATGAGGTGGAACGGGAGATTCTCATGGTGATGAGGTGGAACGGGAGATTCTCATCATGATGAGGTGGAACGGGAGATTCTCATGGTGATGAGGTGGAACGGGAGATTCTCATCATGATGTGGTGGAACGGGAGATTCTCATCTTGATGAGGTGGAACAGGAGATTCTCATCATGATGAGGTGGAACGGGAGATTCTCATGGCGATGAGGTGGAACGGGAGATTCTCATGGTGATGAGGCTGAACGGGTGATTCTCATTGTGATGGGGTGGAACGGGAGATTCTCATGGTGATGAGGTGGAACGGAAGATTCTCATCATGATGAGGTGGAACGGGAGATTCTCATGGTGATGAGGTGGAACGGGAGATTCTCATGGTGATGTGGTGGAACGGGAGATTTTCATCATGATGTGGTGGAACGGGAGATTCTCATCTTGATGACGTGGAACGGGAGATTCTCATCATGATGAGGTGGAACGGGAGATTCTCATGGTGATGAGGTAGAACGGGAGATTCTCATCATGATGTGGTGGAACGGGAGATTCTCATCATGATGAGGTGGAACAGGAGATACTCATTATGATGAGGTGGAACGGGAGATTCTCATGGCGATGAGGTGGAATGGGAGATTCTCATGGTGATGAGGTGGAACGGGTGATTCTCATCGTGATGGGGTGGAACGGGAGATTCTCATGGTGATGAGGGGGAACGGGAGATTCTCATAGTGATGAGGTGGAACGGGAGATTCTCATCATGATGAGGTGGAACGGGAGATTATCATGGTGATGAGGTGGAACGGGAGATTCTCATCATGATTTGGTGGAACAGGAGATTCTCATCATGATGAGGTGGAACGGGAGATTCTCATGGTGATGAGGTGGAACGAGGAATTCTCATGGTGATGAGGTGGACTGGGAGATTCTCATCGTGATGAGGTGGAACGGGAGATTCTCATGGTGATGAGGGGGAACGGGAGATTCTCATGGTGATGAGGTGGAACGGGAGATTCTCATCATGATGATGTGGAACGGGAAATTCTCATGGTGATGTGGTGGAACGGGAGATTCTTATGGTAATGAGGTGGAACGGGAGATTCTCATGGTGATGAGGTGGAACGGGAGATTCTCATCTTGATGAGGTGGAACGGAAGATTCTTATCATGATGAGGTGGAACGGGAGATTCTCATGGTGATGAGGTGGAACGGGAGATTCTCATGGTGATGTGGTGGAACGCGAGATTTTCTTCATGATGTGGTTAAAATGGGAGTTTCTCATCTTGATGATGTGGAACGGGAGATTCTCATCATGATGTGGTGGAACTGGAGATTTTCATGGTGATGTGGTGGAACGGGAGATTCTCATGGTGATGAGGTGGAACGGGAGATTCTCATGGTGATGAGGTGGAATAGGAGATTCTCATGGTGATGAGGTGGAACGGGAGATTCTCATGGCGATGAGGTGGAACGGGAGATTCTCATCGTGATGAGGTGGAACGGGAGATTCTCATGGTGATGAGGTGGAAAGGGAGATTCTCATGTTGATGAGGTGGAACGGGTGATTCTCATGGTGATGAGGTGGAACGGGTGATTCTCATCATGATGAGGTGGAACGGGAGATTCTCATCATGATGTGGTGGAAGGGGAGATTCTCATGGTTATGAGGTGGAACGGGAGATTCTCATGGTGATGAGGTGGAACGCGAGATTCTCATGGTGATGAGGTGGAACGGGAGATTCTCATGGTGATGAGGTGGAACGGCAGATTCTCATGTTGATGTTGTGGAATGGGAGATTCTCATCATGATTAGGTGGAACGGGAGATTCTCATCATGATGTGGTGGAATGGGAGATTCTCATGGTGATGAGGTGGAACGGGAGATTCTCATGGTCATGAGGTGGAATTGGAGATTCTCATGGTGATGAGGTGGAACGGGAGATTCTCATGGCGATGAGGTGGAACGGGAGATTCTCATGGTGATGAGGTGGAACGAGAGATTCTCATCATGATGAGGTGGAACGGGAGATTCTCATGGTGATGAGGTGGAATGGGAGATTCTCATCATGATGAGGTGGAACGGGAGATTCTCATGGTGATGAGGTGGAACGGGAGATTCTCATGGTGATGAGGTGGAACGGGAGATTCTCATGGTGATGAGGTGGAACGGGAGATTCTCATCATGATGAGGTGGAACGGGAGATTCTCATGGTGATGAGGTGGAACGGGAGATTCTCATCATGATGTGGTGGAATGGGAGATTCTGATCATGATGAGGTGGAACGGGTGATTCTCATGGTGATGAGATGGAACGGGTGATTCTCAACGTGATGGGGTGGAACGGGAGATTCTCATGGTGATGTGGTGGAACGGGAGATTCTCATCGTGATGAGGTGGAACGGGAGATTCTCATGGTGATGAGGTGGAACGGAAGATTCTCATCATGATGAGGTGGAACGGGAGATTCTCATGGTGATGAGGTGGAACGGGAGATTCTCATGGTGATGTGGTGGAACGGGAGATTTTCATCATGATGTGGTGGAACGGGAGATTCTCATCTTGATGACGTGGAACGGGAGATTCTCATCATGATGAGGTGGAACGGGAGATTCTCATGGTGATGAGGTGGAACGGGAGATTCTCATCATGATGTGGTGGAACGGGAGATTCTCATCATGATGAGGTGGAACAGGAGATACTCATAATGATGAGGTGGAACGGAAGATTCTCATCATGATGAGGTGGAACGGGAGATTCTCATCATGATGAGGTGGAACGGGAGATTCTCAATGTGATGAGGTGGAACGAGGAATTCTCATGGTGATGAGGTGGAACGGGAGATTCTCATCGTGATGAGGTGGAACGGGAGATTCTCATGGTGATGAGGGGGAACGGGAGATTCTCATGGTGATGAGGTGGAACGGGAGATTCTCATCATGATGATGTGGAACGGGAGATTCTCATGATGATGAGGTGGAACGGGAGATTCTCATGGTGATGAGGTGGAACGGGAGATTCTCATCATGATGATGTGGAATGGGAGATTCTCATGGTGATGAGGTGGAACGGGAGATTCTCATGGTGATGAGGTGGAACGAGGAATTCTCATGGTGATGAGGTGGAACGGGAGATTCTCATCATGATGATGTGGAACGGGAGATTCTCATGGTGATGAGGTGGAACGGGAGATTCTCATCGTGATGAGGTGGAACGGGAGATTCTCATGGTGATGAGGGGGAACGGGAAATTCTCATGGTGATGTCGTGGAACGGGAGATTCTTATGGTAATGAGGTGGAACGGGAGATTCTCATGGTGATGAGGTGGAACGGGAGATTCTCATCTTGATGAGGTGGAACGGAAGATTCTTATCATGATGAGGTGGAACGGGAGATTCTCATGGTGATGAGGTGGAACGGGAGATTCTCATGGTGATGTGGTGGAACGGGAGATTTTCTTCATGATGTGGTTAAAATGGGAGTTTCTCATCTTGATGATGTGGAACGGGAGATTCTCATCATGATGTGGTGGAACTGGAGATTTTCATGGTGATGAGGTGGAACGGGAGATTTTCATGGCGATGAGGTGGAAGGGGAGATTCACATGGTGATGAGGTGGAACGGGTGATTCTCATCGTGATGGGGTGGAACGGGAGATTCTCATGGTGATGAGGTGGAACGGAAGATTCTCATCATGATGGGGTGGAACGGGAGATTCTCATGGTGATGAGGTGGAACGGGAGATTCTCATGGTGATGTGGTGGAATGGGAGATTTTCATCATGATGTGGTGGAACGGGAGATTCTCATCTTGATGAGGTGGAACGGGAGATTCTCATCATGATGAGGTGGAACGGGAGATTCCCATGGTGATGAGGTGGAACGGGAGATTCTCATCATGATGTGGTGGAACGGGAGATTCTCATCATGATGAGGTGGAACAGGAGATTCTCATCATGATGAGGTGGAACGGGAGATTCTCATGGCGATGAGGTGGAACGGGAGATTCTCATGGTGACGAGGTGGAACGGGTGATTCTCATCGTGATGGGGTGGAACGGGAGATTCTCATGGTGATGAGGGGGAACGGGAGATTCTCATGGTGATGAGGTGGAACGGGAGATTCTCATCATGATGAGGTGGAAAGGGAGATTCTCATGCTGATGAGGGGGAACGGAAGATTCTCATCATGATGAGGTGGAACGGGAGATTCTCATCGTGATGTGGTGGATCGGGAGATTCTCATGGTGATGAGGTGGAACGGGAGATTCTCATGGTGATGTGGTGGAACGGGAGAATCTCATCATGATGAAGTGGAACGGGAGATTCTCATGGTGATGAGAAAGAATGGGAGATTCTCATCATGATGAGGTGGAACGGGAGATTCTCATGGTGATGAGGTGGAACGGGAGATTCTCATGGCGATGAGGTGGAACGGGAGATTCTCATGGTGATGAGGTGGAACGGGAGATTCTCATCATGATGAGGTGGAACGGGAGATTCTCATGGTGATGAGGTGGAACGGGAGATTCTCATCATGATGTGGTGTAATGGGAGATTCTGATCATGATGAGGTGGAACGGGTGATTCTCATGGTGATGATATGGAACGGGTGATTCTCAACGTGATGGGGTGGAACGGGAGATTCTCATGGTGATGTGGTGGAACGGGAGATTCTCATCGTGATGAGGTGGAACGGGAGATTCTCATGGTGATGAGGTGGAACGGGAGATTCTCATGGTGATGAGGTGGAACGGGAGATTCTCATCATGATGAGGTGGAACGGGAGATTCTCATGGTGATGAGGTGGAACGGGAGATTCTCATCATGATGTGGTGGAATGGGAGATTCTGATCATGATGAGGTGGAACGGGTGATTCTCATGGTGATGAGATGGAACGGGTGATTCTCAACGTGATGGGGTGGAACGGGAGATTCTCATGGTGATGTGGTGGAACGGGAGATTCTCATCGTGATGAGGTGGAACGGGAGATTCTCATGGTGATGAGGTGGAACGGAAGATTCTCATCATGATGAGGTGGAACGGGAGATTCTCATGGTGATGAGGTGGAACGGGAGATTCTCATGGTGATGTGGTGGAACGGGAGATTTTCATCATGATGTGGTGGAACGGGAGATTCTCATCTTGATGACGTGGAACGGGAGATTCTCATCATGATGAGGTGGAACGGGAGATTCTCATGGTGATGAGGTGGAACGGGAGATTCTCATCATGATGTGGTGGAACGGGAGATTCTCATCATGATGAGGTGGAACAGGAGATACTCATAATGATGAGGTGGAACGGAAGATTCTCATCATGATGAGGTGGAACGGGAGATTCTCATCATGATGAGGTGGAACGGGAGATTCTCAATGTGATGAGGTGGAACGAGGAATTCTCATGGTGATGAGGTGGAACGGGAGATTCTCATCGTGATGAGGTGGAACGGGAGATTCTCATGGTGATGAGGGGGAACGGGAGATTCTCATGGTGATGAGGTGGAACGGGAGATTCTCATCATGATGATGTGGAACGGGAGATTCTCATGGTGATGAGGTGGAACGGGAGATTCTCATGGTGATGAGGTGGAACGGGAGATTCTCATCATGATGATGTGGAATGGGAGATTCTCATGGTGATGAGGTGGAACGGGAGATTCTCATGGTGATGAGGTGGAACGAGGAATTCTCATGGTGATGAGGTGGAACAGGAGATTCTCATCATGATGATGTGGAACGGGAGATTCTCATGGTGATGAGGTGGAACGGGAGATTCTCATCGTGATGAGGTGGAACGGGAGATTCTCATGGTGATGAGGGGGAACGGGAAATTCTCATGGTGATGTCGTGGAACGGGAGATTCTTATGGTAATGAGGTGGAACGGGAGATTCTCATGGTGATGAGGTGGAACGGGAGATTCTCATCTTGATGAGGTGGAACGGAAGATTCTTATCATGATGAGGTGGAACGGGAGATTCTCATGGTGATGAGGTGGAACGGGAGATTCTCATGGTGATGTGGTGGAACGGGAGATTTTCTTCATGATGTGGTTAAAATGGGAGTTTCTCATCTTGATGATGTGGAACGGGAGATTCTCATCATGATGTGGTGGAACTGGAGATTTTCATGGTGATGAGGTGGAACGGGAGATTTTCATGGCGATGAGGTGGAAGGGGAGATTCACATGGTGATGAGGTGGAACGGGTGATTCTCATCGTGATGGGGTGGAACGGGAGATTCTCATGGTGATGAGGTGGAACGGAAGATTCTCATCATGATGGGGTGGAACGGGAGATTCTCATGGTGATGAGGTGGAACGGGAGATTCTCATGGTGATGTGGTGGAATGGGAGATTTTCATCATGATGTGGTGGAACGGGAGATTCTCATCTTGATGAGGTGGAACGGGAGATTCTCATCATGATGAGGTGGAACGGGAGATTCCCATGGTGATGAGGTGGAACGGGAGATTCTCATCATGATGTGGTGGAACGGGAGATTCTCATCATGATGAGGTGGAACAGGAGATTCTCATCATGATGAGGTGGAACGGGAGATTCTCATGGCGATGAGGTGGAACGGGAGATTCTCATGGTGACGAGGTGGAACGGGTGATTCTCATCGTGATGGGGTGGAACGGGAGATTCTCATGGTGATGAGGGGGAACGGGAGATTCTCATGGTGATGAGGTGGAACGGGAGATTCTCATCATGATGAGGTGGAAAGGGAGATTCTCATGCTGATGAGGGGGAACGGAAGATTCTCATCATGATGAGGTGGAACGGGAGATTCTCATCGTGATGTGGTGGATCGGGAGATTCTCATGGTGATGAGGTGGAACGGGAGATTCTCATGGTGATGTGGTGGAACGGGAGAATCTCATCATGATGAAGTGGAACGGGAGATTCTCATGGTGATGAGAAAGAATGGGAGATTCTCATCATGATGAGGTGGAACGGGAGATTCTCATGGTGATGAGGTGGAACGGGAGATTCTCATGGCGATGAGGTGGAACGGGAGATTCTCATGGTGATGAGGTGGAACGGGAGATTCTCATCATGATGAGGTGGAACGGGAGATTCTCATGGTGATGAGGTGGAACGGGAGATTCGCATCATGATGTGGTGTAATGGGAGATTCTGATCATGATGAGGTGGAACGGGTGATTCTCATGGTGATGATATGGAACGGGTGATTCTCAACGTGATGGGGTGGAACGGGAGATTCTCATGGTGATGTGGTGGAACGGGAGATTCTCATCGTGACGAGGTGGAACGGGAGATTCTCATGGTGATGAGGTGGAACGGGAGATTCTCATGTTGATGAGGTGGAACGGGTGATTCTCATGGTGATGAGGTGGAACGGGTGATTCTCATCGTGATGGGGTGGATCGGGAGATTCTCATGGTGATGAGGGGGAACGGAAGATTCTCATCATGATGAGGTGGAACGGGAGATTCTCATCGTGATGTGGTGGATCGGGAGATTCTCATGGTGATGAGGTGGAACGGGAGATTCTCATGGTGATGTGGTGGAACGGGAGATTCTCATGGTGATGAGGTGGAACGGGAGATTCTCATTATGATGAAGTGAAACGGGAGATTCTCATGGTGATGAGGTGGAACGGGAGATTCTCATCATGATGTGGTGGAACGGGAGATTCTCATCATGATGAGGTGGAACAGGAGATTCTAATCATGATGAGGTGGAACGGGAGATTCTCATCGTGATGGGGTGGAACTGGAAATTCTCATGGTGATGAGGTGGAACGGAAGATTCTCATCATGATGAGGTGGAACGGGAGATTCTCCTGGTGATGAGGTGGAACGGGAGATTCTCATGGTGATGTGGTGGAACGGGAGATTTTCATCATGATGAGGTGGAACGGGAGATTCTCATGGCGATGAGGTGGAACGGGAGATTCTCATGGTGATGAGGTGGAACGGGTGATTCTCATCGTGATGGGGTGGAACGGGAGATTCTCATGGTGATGAGGTGGAACGGAAGATTCTCATCATGATGGGGTGGAACGGGAGATTCTCATGGTGATGAGGTGGAACGGGAGGTTCTCATGGTGATGTGGTGGAACGGGAGATTTTCATCATGATGTGGTGGAACGGGAGATTCTCATCTTGATGAGGTGGAACGGGAGATTCTCATCATGATGAGGTTGAACGGGAGATTCTCATGGCGATGAGGTGGAACGGGAGATTCTCATGGTGACGAGGTGGAACGGGTGATTCTCATCGTGATGGGGTGGAACGGGAGATTCTCATGGTGATGAGGGGGAACGGGAGATTCTCATGGTGATGAGGTGGAACGGGAGATTCTCATCATGATGAGGTGGAACGGGAGATTCTCATGGTGATGAGGTGGAACGGGAGAT
This sequence comes from Telmatherina bonti, assembly GCF_933228915.1. Lineage (NCBI taxonomy): Eukaryota > Metazoa > Chordata > Actinopteri > Atheriniformes > Telmatherinidae > Telmatherina > Telmatherina bonti. The sequence continues at coordinate 37,626,131 of NC_136627.1, read as the reverse complement.
TCTCATCATGATTTGGTGGAACAGGAGATTCTCATCATGAAGAGGCGGAACGGGAGATTCTCATGGTGATGAGGTGGAACGAGGAATTCTCATGGTGATGAGGTGGAATGGGAGATTCTCATCGTGATGAGGTGGAACTGGAGATTCTCATGGTGATGAGGGGGAACGGGAGATTCTCATGGTGATGAGGTGGAACGGGAGATTCTCATCATGATGACGTGGAATGGGAGATTCTCATGGTGATGAGGTGGAACGGGAGATTCTTATGGTAATGAGGTGGAACGGGAGATTCTCATGGTGATGAGGTGGAACGGGAGATTCTCATCTTGATGAGGTGGAACGGAAGATTCTTATCATGATGAGGTGGAACGGGAGATTCTCATGGTGATGAGGTGGAACGGGAGATTCTCATGGTGATGTGGTGCAACGGGAGATTTTCATCATGATGTGGTTAAAATGGGAGTTTCTCATCTTGATGATGTGGAACGGGAGATTCTCATCATGATGTGGTGGAACTGGAGATTTTCATGGTGATGTGGTGGATCGGGAGATTCTCATGGTGATGAGGTGGAACGGGAGATTCTCATGGTGATGAGGTGGAATAGGAGATTCTCAACGTGATGGGGTGGAACGGGAGATTCTCATGGTGATGTGGTGGAACGGGAGATTCTCATCGTGATGAGGTGGAACGGGAGATTCTCATGGTGATGAGGTGGAACGGGAGATTCTCATGTTGATGAGGTGGAACGGGTGATTCTCATGGTGATGAGGTGGAACGGGTGATTCTCATCGTGATGGGGTGGATCGGGAGATTCTCATGGTGATGAGGGGGAACGGAAGATTCTCATCATGATGAGGTGGAACGGGAGATTCTCATCGTGATGTGGTGGATCGGGAGATTCTCATGGTGATGAGGTGGAACGGGAGATTCTCATGGTGATGTGGTGGAACGGGAGATTCTCATGGTGATGAGGTGGAACGGGAGATTCTCATTATGATGAAGTGAAACGGGAGATTCTCATGGTGATGAGGTGGAACGGGAGATTCTCATCATGATGTGGTGGAACGGGAGATTCTCATCATGATGAGGTGGAACAGGAGATTCTAATCATGATGAGGTGGATCGGGAGATTCTCATCGTGATGGGGTGGAACTGGAAATTCTCATGGTGATGAGGTGGAACGGAAGATTCTCATCATGATGAGGTGGAACGGGAGATTCTCCTGGTGATGAGGTGGAACGGGAGATTCTCATGGTGATGTGGTGGAACGGGAGATTTTCATCATGATGAGGTGGAACGGGAGATTCTCATGGCGATGAGGTGGAACGGGAGATTCTCATGGTGATGAGGTGGAACGGGTGATTCTCATCGTGATGGGGAGGAACGGGAGATTCTCATGGTGATGAGGTGGAACGGAAGATTCTCATCATGATGGGGTGGAACGGGAGATTCTCATGGTGATGAGGTGGAACGGGAGGTTCTCATGGTGATGTGGTGGAACGGGAGATTTTCATCATGATGTGGTGGAACGGGAGATTCTCATCTTGATGAGGTGGAACGGGAGATTCTCATCATGATGAGGTGGAACGGGAGATTCTCCTGGTGATGAGGTGGAACGGGAGATTCTCATGGTGATGTGGTGGAACGGGAGATTTTCATCATGATGAGGTGGAACGGGAGATTCTCATGGCGATGAGGTGGAACGGGAGATTCTCATGGTGATGAGGTGGAACGGGTGATTCTCATCGTGATGGGGAGGAACGGGAGATTCTCATGGTGATGAGGTGGAACGGAAGATTCTCATCATGATGGGGTGGAACGGGAGATTCTCATGGTGATGAGGTGGAACGGGAGGTTCTCATGGTGATGTGGTGGAACGGGAGATTTTCATCATGATGTGGTGGAACGGGAGATTCTCATCTTGATGAGGTGGAACGGGAGATTCTCATCATGATGAGGTGGAACGGGAGATTCTCATGGCGATGAGGTGGAACGGGAGATTCTCATGGTGACGAGGTGGAACGGGTGATTCTCATCGTGATGGGGTGGAACGGGAGATTCTCATGGTGATGAGGGGGAACGGGAGATTCTCATGGTGATGAGGTGGAACGGGAGATTCTCATCATGATGAGGTGGAACGGGAGATTCTCATGGTGATGAGGTGGAACGGGAGATTCTCATCATGATTTGGTGGAACAGGAGATTCTCATCATGAAGAGGCGGAACGGGAGATTCTCATGGTGATGAGGTGGAACGAGGAATTCTCATGGTGATGAGGTGGAATGGGAGATTCTCATCGTGATGAGGTGGAACTGGAGATTCTCATGGTGATGAGGGGGAACGGGAGATTCTCATGGTGATGAGGTGGAACGGGAGATTCTCATCATGATGACGTGGAATGGGAGATTCTCATGGTGATGAGGTGGAATGGGAGATTCTTATGGTAATGAGGTGGAACGGGAGATTCTCATGGTGATGAGGTGGAACGGGAGATTCTCATCTTGATGAGGTGGAACGGAAGATTCTTATCATGATGAGGTGGAACGGGAGATTCTCATGGTGATGAGGTGGAACGGGAGATTCTCATGGTGATGTGGTGCAACGGGAGATTTTCATCATGATGTGGTTAAAATGGGAGTTTCTCATCTTGATGATGTGGAACGGGAGATTCTCATCATGATGTGGTGGAACTGGAGATTTTCATGGTGATGTGGTGGATCGGGAGATTCTCATGGTGATGAGGTGGAACGGGAGATTCTCATGGTGATGAGGTGGAATAGGAGATTCTCATGGTGATGAGGTGGAACGGGAGATTCTCATGGCGATGAGGTGGAACGGGAGATTCTCATCGTGATGAGGTGGAACGGGAGATTCTCATGGTGATGAGGTGGAACGGGAGATTCTCATGTTGATGAGGTGGAACGGGTGATTCTCATGGTGATGAGGTGGAACGGGTGATTCTCATCGTGATGGGGTGGAACGGGAGATTCTCATGGTGATGAGGTGGAACGGAAGATTCTCATCATGATGAGGTGGAACGGGAGATTCTCATCATGATGTGGTGGAAGGGGAGATTCTCATGGTTATGAGGTGGAAAGGGAGATTCTCATGGTGATGAGGTGGAACGCGAGATTCTCATTGTGATGAGGTGGAACGGGAGATGCTCATGGTGATGAGGTGGAACGGCAGATTCTCATGGTGATGTTGTGGAATGGGAGATTCTCATCATGATTAGGTGGAACGGGAGATTCTCATCATGATGTGGTGGAACGGGAGATTCTCATGGTGATGAGGTGGAACGGGAGATTCTCATGGTGATGAGGTGGAACGGGAGATTCTCATGGCGATGAGGTGGAACGGGAGATTCTCATGGTGATGAGGTGGAATGGGAGATTCTCATCATGATGAGGTGGAACGGGAGATTCTCATGGTGATGAGGTGGAACGGGAGATTCTCATGGCGATGAGGTGGAACGGGAGATTCTCATGGTGATGAGGTGGAACGGGAGATTCTCATCATGATGAAGTGGAACGGGAGATTCTCATGGTGATGAGGTGGAATGGGAGATTCTCATCATGATGAGGTGGAACGGGAGATTCTCATGGTGATGAGGTGGAACGGGAGATTCTCATGGCGATGAGGTGGAACGGGAGATTCTCATGGTGATGAGGTGGAACGGGAGATTCTCATCATGATGAGGTGGAACGGGAGATTCTCATGGTGATGAGGTGGAACGGGAGATTCTCATCATGATGTGGTGGAATGGGAGATTCTGATCATGATGAGGTGGAACGGGTGATTCTCATGGTGATGAGATGGAACGGGTGATTCTCAACGTGATGGGGTGGAACGGGAGATTCTCATGGTGATGTGGTGGAACGGGAGATTCATTTCGTGATGAGGTGGAACGGGAGATTCTCATGGTGATGAGGTGGAACGGGAGATTCTCATGTTGATGAGGTGGAACGGGTGATTCTCATGGTGATGAGGTGGAACGGGTGATTCTCATCGTGATGGGGTGGATCGGGAGATCCTCATGGTGATGAGGGGGAACGGAAGATTCTCATCATGATGAGGTGGAACGGGAGATTCTCATGGTGATGAGGTGGAACGGGAGATTCTCATGGCGATGAGGTGGAACGGGAGATTCACATGGTGATGAGGTGGAACGGGTGATTCTCATCGTGATGGGGTGGAACTCGAAATTCTCATGGTGATGAGGTGGAACGAAAGATTCTCATCATGATGAGTTGGAACGGGAGATTCTCCTGGTGATGAGGTGGAACGGGAGATTCTCATGGTGATGTGGTGGAACGGGAGATTTTCATCATGATGAGGTGGAACGGGAGATTCTCATGGCGATGAGGTGGAACGGGAGATTCTCATGGTGATGAGGTGGAACGGGTGATTCTCATCGTGATGGGGTGGAACGGGAGATTCTCATGGTGATGAGGTGGAACGGAAGATTCTCATCGTGATGAGGTGGATCGGGAGATTCTCATGGTGATGAGGGGGAACGGAAGATTCTCATCATGATGAGGTGGAACGGGAGATTCTCATCGTGATGTGGTGGATCGGGAGATTCTCATGGTGATGAGATGGAACGGGTGATTCTCAACGTGATGGGGTGGAACGGGAGATTCTCATGGTGATGTGGTGGAACGGGAGATTCTCATCGAGATGAGGTGGAACGGGAGATTCTCATGGTGATGAGGTGGAACGGGAGATTCTCATGTTGATGAGGTGGAACGGGTGATTCTCATGGTGATGAGGTGGAACGGGAGATTCTCATGGTGATGAGGTGGAACGGGAGATTCTCATGGCGATGAGGTGGAACGGGAGATTCTCATGGTGATGAGGTGGAACGGGAGATTCTCATCATGATGAGGTGGAACGGGAGATTCTCATGGTGATGAGGTGGAACGGGAGATTCTCATCATGATGTGGTGGAATGGGAGATTCTGATCATGATGTGGTGGAACGGGAGATTCTCATGGTGATGAGGTGGAACGGGAGATTCTCATGGTGATGAGGTGGAACGGGAGATTCTCATGGCGATGAGGTGGAACGGGAGATTCTCATGGTGATGAGGTGGAATGGGAGATTCTCATCATGATGAGGTGGAACGGGAGATTCTCATGGTGATGAGGTGGAACGGGAGATTCTCATGGCGATGAGGTGGAACGGGAGATTCTCATGGTGATGAGGTGGAACGGGAGATTCTCATCATGATGAAGTGGAACGGGAGATTCTCATGGTGATGAGGTGGAATGGGAGATTCTCATCATGATGAGGTGGAACGGGAGATTCTCATGGTGATGAGGTGGAACGGGAGATTCTCATGGCGATGAGGTGGAACGGGAGATTCTCATGGTGATGAGGTGGAACGGGAGATTCTCATCATGATGAGGTGGAACGGGAGATTCTCATGGTGATGAGGTGGAACGGGAGATTCTCATCATGATGTGGTGGAATGGGAGATTCTGATCATGATGAGGTGGAACGGGTGATTCTCATGGTGATGAGATGGAACGGGTGATTCTCAACGTGATGGGGTGGAACGGGAGATTCTCATGGTGATGTGGTGGAACGGGAGATTCATTTCGTGATGAGGTGGAACGGGAGATTCTCATGGTGATGAGGTGGAACGGGAGATTCTCATGTTGATGAGGTGGAACGGGTGATTCTCATGGTGATGAGGTGGAACGGGTGATTCTCATCGTGATGGGGTGGATCGGGAGATCCTCATGGTGATGAGGGGGAACGGAAGATTCTCATCATGATGAGGTGGAACGGGAGATTCTCATGGTGATGAGGTGGAACGGGAGATTCTCATGGCGATGAGGTGGAACGGGAGATTCACATGGTGATGAGGTGGAACGGGTGATTCTCATCGTGATGGGGTGGAACTCGAAATTCTCATGGTGATGAGGTGGAACGAAAGATTCTCATCATGATGAGTTGGAACGGGAGATTCTCCTGGTGATGAGGTGGAACGGGAGATTCTCATGGTGATGTGGTGGAACGGGAGATTTTCATCATGATGAGGTGGAACGGGAGATTCTCATGGCGATGAGGTGGAACGGGAGATTCTCATGGTGATGAGGTGGAACGGGTGATTCTCATCGTGATGGGGTGGAACGGGAGATTCTCATGGTGATGAGGTGGAACGGAAGATTCTCATCGTGATGAGGTGGATCGGGAGATTCTCATGGTGATGAGGGGGAACGGAAGATTCTCATCATGATGAGGTGGAACGGGAGATTCTCATCGTGATGTGGTGGATCGGGAGATTCTCATGGTGATGAGATGGAACGGGTGATTCTCAACGTGATGGGGTGGAACGGGAGATTCTCATGGTGATGTGGTGGAACGGGAGATTCTCATCGAGATGAGGTGGAACGGGAGATTCTCATGGTGATGAGGTGGAACGGGAGATTCTCATGTTGATGAGGTGGAACGGGTGATTCTCATGGTGATGAGGTGGAACGGGTGATTCTCATCGTGATGGGGTGGATCGGGAGATTCTCATGGTGATGAGGGGGAACGGAAGATTCTCATCATGATGAGGTGGAATGGGAGATTCTCATCGTGATGTGGTGGATCGGGAGATTCTCATGGTGATGAGGTGGAACGGGAGATTCTCATGGTGATGTGGTGGAACGGGAGATTCTCATGGTGATGAGGTGGAACGGGAGATTCTCATCATGATGAAGTGGAACGGGAGATTCTCATGGTAATGAGGTGGAACGGGAGATTCTCATCATGATGTGGTGGAACGGGAGATTCTCATCATGATGAGGTGGAACAGGAGATTCTAATCATGATGAGGTGGAACGGGAGATTTTCATGGCGATGAGGTGGAACGGGAGATTCACATGGTGATGAGGTGGAACGGGTGATTCTCATCGTGATGGGGTGGAACTGGAAATTCTCATGGTGATGAGGTGGAACGGAAGATTCTCATCATGATGAGGTGGAACGGGAGATTCTCCTGGTGATGAGGTGGAACGGGAGATTCTCATGGTGATGTGGTGGAACGGGAGATTTTCATCATGATGAGGTGGAACGGGAGATTCTCATGGCGATGAGGTGGAACGGGAGATTCTCATGGTGATGAGGTGGAACGGGTGATTCTCATCGTGATGGGGTGGAACGGGAGATTCTCATGGTGATGAGGTGGAACGGAAGATTCTCATCTTGATGAGGTGGAACGGGAGATTCTCATCATGATGAGGTGGAACATGAGATTCTCATGGTGATGAGGTGGAACGGGAGATTCTCATCATGATGTGGTGGAACGGGAGATTCTCATCATGATGAGGTGGAACAGGAGATTCTCATCATGATGAGTTGGAACGGGAGATTCTCATGGCGATGAGGTGGAACGGGAGATTCTCATGGTGACGAGGTGGAACGGGTGATTCTCATCGTGACGGGGTGGAACGGGAGATTCTCATGGTGATGAGGGGGAACGGGAGATTCTCATGGTGATGAGGTGGAACGGGAGATTCTCATCATGATGAGGTGGAACGGGAGATTCTCATGGTGATGAGGTGGAACGGGAGATTCTCATCATGATTTGGTGGAACAGGAGATTCTCATCATGATGAGGTGGAACGGGAGATTGTCATGGTGATGTGGTGGAACGGGAGATTCTTATGGTAATGAGGTGGAACGGGAGATTCTCATGTTGATGAGGTGGAACGGGAGATTCTCATCTTGATAAGGTGGAACGGAAGATTCTTATCATGATGAGGTGGAACGGGAGATTCTCATCATGATGAAGTGGAACGGGAGATTCTCATGGTGATGAGGTGGAACGGGAGATTCTCATCATGATGTGGTGGAACGGGAGATTCTCATCATGATGAGGTGGAACAAGAGATTCTAATCATGATGAGGTGGAACGGGAGATTTTCATGGCGATGAGGTGGAACGGGAGATTCACATGGTGATGAGGTGGAACGGGTGATTCTCATCGTGATGGGGTGGAACTGGAAATTCTCATGGTGATGAGGTGGAACGGAAGATTCTCATCATGATGAGGTGGAACGGGAGATTCTCCTGGTGATGAGGTGGAACGGGAGATTCTCATGGTGATGTGGTGGAACGGGAGATTTTCATCATGATGAGGTGGAACGGGAGATTCTCATGGCGATGAGGTGGAACGGGAGATTCTCATGGTGATGAGGTGGAACGGGTGATTCTCATCGTGATGGGGTGGAACGGGAGATTCTCATGGTGATGAGGTGGAACGGAAGATTCTCATCATGATGGGGTGGAACGGGAGATTCTCATGGTGATGAGGTGGAACGGGAGATTCTCATGGTGATGTGGTGGAACGGGAGATTTTCATCATGATGTGGTGGAACGGGAGATTCTCATCTTGATGAGGTGGAACGGGAGATTCTCATCATGATGAGGTGGAACGGGAGATTCTCATGGTGATGAGGTGGAACGGGAGATTCTCATCATGATGTGGTGGAACGGGAGATTCTCATCGTGATGAGTTGGAACGGGAGATTCTCATCATGATGAGTTGGAACGGGAGATTCTCATGGAGATGAGGTGGAACGGGAGATTCTCATGGTGACGAGGTGGAACAGGTGATTCTCATCGTGATGGGGTGGAACGGGAGATTCTCATGGTGATGAGGTGGAACGGGAGATTCTCATGGTGATGAGGTGGAACGGGAGATTCTCATCATGATGAGGTGGAACGGGAGATTCTCATGGTGATGAGGTGGAACGGGAGATTCTCATCATGATTTGGTGGAACAGGAGATTCTCATCATGATGAGGTGGAACGGGAGATTCTCATGGTGATGAGGTGGAACTAGGAATTCTCATGGTGATGAGGTGGAATGGGAGATTGTCATCGTGATCAGGTGGAACGGGAGATTCTCATGGTGATGAGGGGGAACGGGAGATTCTCATGGTGATGAGGTGGAACGGGAGATTCTCATCATGATGAGGTGGAACGGGAGATTGTCATGGTGATGTGGTGGAACGGGAGATTCTTATGGTAATGAGGTGGAACGGGAGATTCTCATGTTGATGAGGTGGAACGGGAGATTCTCATCTTGATGAGGTGGAACGGAAGATTCTTATCATGATGAGGTGGAACGGGAGATTCTCATGGTGATGAGGTGGAACGGGAGATTCTCATGGTGATGTGGTGGAACGGGAGATTTTCATCATGATGTGGTTAAAATGGGAGTTTCTCATCTTGATGATGTGGAACGGGAGATTCTCATCATGATGTGGTGGAACTGGAGATTTTCATGGTGATGTGGTGGAACGGGAGATTCTCATGGTGATGAGGTGGAACGGGAGATTCTCATGGTGATGAGGTGGAATAGGAGATTCTCATGGTGATGAGGTGGAACGGGAGATTCTCATGGCGATGAGGTGGAACGGGAGATTCTCATCGTGATGAGGTGGAACGGGAGATTCTCATGGTGATGAGGTGGAACGGGAGATTCTCATGTTGATGAGGTGGAACGGGTGATTCTCATGGTGATGAGGTGGAACGGGTGATTCTCATCGTGATGGGGTGGAACGGGAGATTCTCATGGTGATGAGGTGGAACGGAAGATTCTCATCATGATGAGGTGGAACGGGAGATTCTCATCATGATGTGGTGGAAGGGGAGATTCTCATGGTTATGAGGTGGAACGGGAGATTCTCATGGTGATGAGGTGGAACGCGAGATTCTCATGGTGATGAGGTGTAACGGGAGATGCTCATGGTGATGAGGTGGAACGGCAGATTCTCATGGTGATGTTGTGGAATGGGAGATTCTCATCATGATTAGGTGGAACGGGAGATTCTCATCATGATGTGGTGGAACGGGAGATTCTCATGGTGATGAGGTGGAACGGGAGATTCTCATGGTGATGAGGTGGAATTGGAGATTCTCATGGTGATGAGGTGGAACGGGAGATTCTCATGGCGATGAGGTGGAACGGGAGATTCTCATGGTGATGAGGTGGAACGGGAGATTCTCATCATGATGAGGTGGAACGGGAGATTCTCATGGTGATGAGGTGGAACGGGAGATTCTCATGGCGATGAGGTGGAACGGGAGATTCTCATGGTGATGAGGTGGAACGGGAGATTCTCATCATGATGAGGTGGAACGGGAGATTCTCATGGTGATGAGGTGGAACGGGAGATTCTCATCATGATGTGGTGGAATGGGAGATTCTCATCATGATGCGGTGGAACGGGTGATTCTCATGGTGATGAGATGGAACGGGTGATTCTCAACGTGATGGGGTGGAACGGGAGATTCTCATGGTGATGTGGTGGAACGGGAGATTCTCATGGTGATGAGGTGGAACGGGAGATTCTCATGGTGATGAGGTGGAACGGGAGATTCTCATGTTGATGAGGTGGAACGGGTGATTCTCATGGTGATGAGGTGGAACGGGTGATTCTCATCGTGATGGGGTTGATCGGGAGATTCTCATGGTGATGAGGGGGAACGGAAGATTCTCATCATGATGAGGTGGAACGGGAGATTCTCATCGTGATGTGGTGGATCGGGAGATTCTCATGGTGATGAGGTGGAACGGGAGATTCTCATGGTGATGTGGTGGAACGGGAGATTCTCATGGTGATGAGGTGGAACGGGAGATTCTCATCATGATGAAGTGGAACGGGAGATTCTCATGGTGATGATGTGGAACTTGAGATTCTCATCATGATGTGGTGGAACGGGAGATTGTCATGGCGATGAGGTGGAACGGGAGATTCACATGGTGATGAGGTGGAACGGGTGATTCTCATCGTGATGGGGTGGAACTGGAAATTCTCATGGTGATGAGGTGGAACGGAAGATTCTCATCATGATGAGGTGGAACGGGAGATTCTCCTGGTGATGAGGTGGAACGGGAGATTCTCATGGTGATGTGGTGGAACGGGAGATTTTCATCATGATGTGGTGGAATGGGAGATTTTCATCATGATGTGGTGGAACGGGAGATTCTCATCTTGATGATGTGGAACGGGAGATTCTCATCATGATGTGGTGGAACTGGAGATTCTCATGGTGATGTGGTGGAACGGGAGATTCTCATCATGATGAGGTGGAACGGGAGATTCTCATGGTGATGAGGTGGAATGGGAGATTCTCATGGTGATGAGGTGGAACGGGAGATTCTCATGGCGATGAGGTGGAACGGGAGATTCTCATGGTGATGAGGTGGAACGGGAGATTCTCATCATGATGAGGTGGAACGGGAGATTCTCATGGTGATGAGGTGGAACGGGAGATTCTCATGTTGATGAAGTGGAACGGGTGATTCTCATCGTGATGAGGTGGAACGGGTGATTCTCATAGTGATGGGGTGGAACGGGAGATTCTCATGGTGATGAGGTGGAACGGAAGATTCTCATCATGATGAGGTGGAACGGGAGATTCTCATCATGATGTGGTGGAACGGGAGATTCTCATGGTGATGAGGTGGAACGGGAGATTCTCATGGTGATGTGGTGGAACGGGAGATTTTCATCATGATGTGGTGGAACGGGAGATTCTCATCTTGATGATATGGAACGGGAGATTCTCATAATGATGTGGTGGAACTGGAGATTCTCATGGTGATGTGGTGGAACGGGAGATTCTCATGGTGATGAGGTGGAACGGGAGATTCTCATGGTGATGAGGTGGAATGGCAGATTCTCATGGTGATGAGGTGGAACGGGAGATTCTCATGGCGATGAGGTGGAACGGGAGATTCTCATGGTGATGTGGTGGAACGGGAGATTATCATCGTGATGAGGTGGATTGGGAGATTCTCATCGTGATGAGGTGGAACGGGAGATTCTCATGTTGATGAGGTGGAACGGGTGATTCTCATGGTGATGAGGTGGAACGCGTGATTCTCATCGTTATGGGGTGGAACGGGAGATTCTCATGGTGATGAGGTGGAACGGAAGATTCTCATCATGATGAGGTGGAACGGGAGATTCTCATCATGATGTGGTGGAACGGGAGATTCTCATGGTGATGAGGTGGAACGGGAGATTCTCATGGTGATGACGTGGAACGGGAGATGCTCATGGTGATGACGTGGAACGGCAGATTTTCATGGAGATGTTGTGGAATGGGAGATTCTCATCATGATGAGGTGGAACGGGAGATTCTCATCATGATGAGGTGGAACGGGAGATTGTCATGATGATGAGGTGGAACGGGAGATTCTCATGGTGATGAGGTGGAACGGGAGATTCTCATGGTGATGAGGTGGAACGGGAGATTCTCATGGTGATGTTTTGGAATTGGAGATTCTCATCATGATGAGGTGGAACGGGAGATTCTCATGGTGATGAGGTGGAACGGGAGATTCTCATCATGATGTGGTGGAACGGGAGATTCACATCATGATGAGGTGGAACAGGAGATTCTCATCATGATGAGGTGGAACGGGACATTCTCATGGTGATGAAGTGGAACGAGAAATTCTCATGGTGATGAGGTGGAATGGGAGATTCTTATGGTGATGAGGTGGAACGGGAGATTCTCATGGTGATGAGGTGGAACGGGAGATTCTCATCATGATGAGGTGGAACAAGAGATTCTCATCATGATGAGGTGGAACGGGAGATTGTCATGGTGATGAGGTGGAACGGGAGATTCTCATGGCGATGAGGTGGAACGGGAGATTCTCATGGTGGTGAGGTGGAACGGGCGATTCTCATCGTGATGGGGTGGAACGGTAGATTCTCATGGTGATGAGGTGGAACGGAAGATTCTCATGGTGATGAGGTGGAACGGGAGATTCTCATGGCGATGAGGTGGAACGGGAGATTCTCATGTGATAAGGTGGAAAGGGATATTCTCATGGTGATGAGGGGGAACGGGAGATTCTCATCATGATGAGGTGGAAAGGGAGATTCTCATGGTGATGAGGGGGAACGGGAGATTTTCATGGTGATGAGGTGGAATGGGAGATTCTCATGGTGATGAGGTGGAACGGGAGATTCTCATGGCGATGAGGTGGAACGGGAGATTCTCATGGTGATGACGTGGAACGGGAGATTCTCATGGCGATTAGGTGGAACGGGAGATTCTCATGGCGATGAGGTGGAACGGGAGATTCTCATGGTGATGTGGTGGAATGGGAGATTCTTATGGTGATGAGGTGGGACGGGAGATTCTCATGGTGATGAGGTGGAACGGGAGATTCTCATGGTGATGAGGTGGAACGGGAGATTCTCATGGTGATGAGGTGGAACGGGAGATTCTCATGGTGATGAGGTGGAATGAGAGATTCTCATCATGATGAGGTGGAACAGGAGATTCTCATCATGATGAGGTGGAACGGGAGATTGTCATGGTGATGAGGTGGAACAGGTGATTCTCACGGCGATGAGGTGGAACGGGAGATTCTCATGGTGATGAGGTGGAACGGGAGATTCTCATGGTGATGAGGTGGAACGGGAGATTCCCATGGTGATGAGGTGGAACGGGAGATTCTAATCATGATCAGGTGGAACGGGAGATTCTCATCATGATGAGGTGGAACGGGAGATTCTCATGGTGATGTGGTGGAACGGGAGATTCTTATGGTGATGAGGTGGAACGGGAGATTCTCATGGTGATGAGGTAGAACGGGAGATGCTCATGGTGATGAGGTGGAACGGGAGATTCTCATCGTGATAAGGTGGAAAGGGAAATTCTCATGGTGATGAGGGGGAACGGGAGATTCTCATGGTGATGAGATGGAACGGGAGATTCTCATGGTGATGAGGTGGAACGGGAGATTCTCATCATGATGAGGTGGAACGGGAAATTCTCATTGTGATGAGGAGGAACGGGAGATTCTCATCATGATGTGGTGGAACGGGAGATTCTCATCATGATGAGGTGGAACAGGAGATTCTCATCATGATGAGGTGGAACGGGACATTCTCATGGTGATGAGGTGGAACGAGAAATTCTCATGGTGATGAGGTGGAATGGGAGATTCTCATGGTGATGAGGTGGAAGGGGAGATTCTCATGGTGATGAGGTGGAACGGGAGATTCTCATCATCATGAGGTGGAACTGGAGATTCTCATCATGATGAGGTGGAACGGGAGATTGTCATGGTGATGAGGTGTAACGGGAGATTCTCATGGCGATGAGGTGGAACGGGAGATTCTCATGGCGATGAGGTGGAACGGGAGATTCTCATGGTGATGAGGTGGAACAGGAGATTCTCATGGTGATGAGGTGGAACGGGAGATTCTCATCATGATGTGGTGGAACGGGAGATTCTCATGGTGATGAGGTGGAACGGGAGATTCTCATCATGATGTGGTGGAACAGGCGATTCTCATCATGATGAGGTGGAACGGGAGATTCTCATGGTGATGAGGTGGAACAAGGAATTCTCATGGTGATGAGGTGGAATGGGAGATTCTCATCGTGATGAGGTGGAACGGGAGATTCTCATGGTGATGAGATGGAATGGGAGATTCTCATCATGATGAGTTGGAACAGGAGATTCTCATCATGATGAGGTGGAACGGGAGATTGTCATGGTGATGAGGTGGAACGGGTGATTCTCATGGTGATGGGGTGGAACGGGAGATTCTCATGGTGATGAGGTGGAACGGGAGATTCTCATGGTGATGAGGTGGAACGGGAGATTCCCATGGTGATGAGGTGGAACGGGAGATTCTAATCATGATCAGGTGGAACGGGAGATTCTCATCATGATGAGGTGGAACGGGAGATTCTCATGGTGATGTGGTGGAACGGGAGATTCTTATGGTGATGAGGTGGAACGGGAGATTCTCATGGTGATGAGGTAGAACGGGAGATGCTCATGGTGATGAGGTGGAACGGGAGATTCTCATCGTGATAAGGTGGAAAGGGAAATTCTCATGGTGATGAGGGGGAACGGGAGATTCTCATGGTGATGAGATGGAACGGGAGATTCTCATGGTGATGAGGTGGAACGGGAGATTCTCATCATGATGAGGTGGAACGGGACATTCTCATTGTGATGAGGTGGAACGGGAGATTCTCATCATGATGTGGTGGAACGGGAGATTATCATCATGATGAGGTGGAACAGGAGATTCTCATCATGATGAGGTGGAACGGGACATTCTCATGGTGATGAGGTGGAACGAGAAATTCTCATGGTGATGAGGTGGAATGGGAGATTCTCATGGTGATGAGGTGGAAGGGGAGATTCTCATGGTGATGAGGTGGAACGGGAGATTCTCATCATCATGAGGTGGAACTGGAGATTCTCATCATGATGAGGTGGAACGGGAGATTGTCATGGTGATGAGGTGTAACGGGAGATTCTCATGGCGATGAGGTGGAACGGGAGATTCTCATTGTGGTGAGGTGGAACGGGCGATTCTCATCGTGATGGGGTGGAACGGTAGATTCTCATGGTGATGAGGTGGAACGGAAGATTCTCATGGTGATGAGGTGGAACGGGAGATTCTCATGGTGATGAGGTGGAACGGGAGATTCTCATGTGATAAGGTGGAAAGGGATAGTCTCATGGTGATGAGGTGGAACGGAAGATTCTCATCATGATGAGGTGGAACGGGGGATTCTCATCATGATGTGGTGGAACGGGAGATTCTCATGGTGATGAGGTGGAACGGGAGATTCTCATGGTGATGAGGTGGAACGGGAGATTCTCATGGTGATGAGGTGGAACGGGAGATTCTCATGGTGATGAGGTGGAACGGCAGATTCTCATGGTGATGTTGTGGAATGGGAGATTCTCATCATGATGAGGTGGAACGGGATATTGTCATGATGAGGTGGAACGGGAGATTGTCATGATGATGAGGTGGAACGGGAGATTCTCATGGTGATGAGGTGGAACGGGAGATTCTCATGGTGATGAGGTGGAACAGGAGATTCTCATGGTGATGAGGTGGAACGGGAGATTCTCATGGTGATGTTTTGGAATGGGAGATTCTCATCATGATGTGGTGGAACGGGAGATTCTCATCATGATGAGGTGGAACAGGAGATTCTCATCATGATGAGGTGGAACGGGAGATTCTCATGGTGATGAGGTGTAACGAGAAATTCTCAGGGTGATGAGGTGGAACGAGAGATTCTCTTGTGATAAGGAGGAAAGGGAGAATATCATGGTGATGAGGGAGAACGGGAGATTCTCATCATGATGAGGTGGAAAGGGAGATTCTCATGGTGATGAGGGGGAACGGGAGATTCTCATGGTGATGTGGTGGAACGGGAGATTCTCATGGTGATGAGTTGGAACGAGAAATTCTCATGGTGATGAGGTGGAATGGGAGATTCTCATCGTGATGAGGTGGAACGGGAAATTCTCATCATGATGAAGTGGAACGGGAGATTCTCATGGTGATGAGGTGGAACGGGAGATTCTCATCATGATGTGGTGGAACGGGAGATTCTCATCATGATGAGGTGGAACAGGAGATTCTCATCATGATGAGGTGGAACGGGAGATTGTCATGGCGATGGGGTGGAACGGGAGATTCTCATGGTGATGAGGTGGAACGGAAGATTCGCATGGTGATGAGGTGGAACGGGAGATTCTCATGGTGATGTGGTGGAACGGGAGATTTTCATCATGATGTGGTGGAACGGGAGATTCTCATCTTGATGATGTGGAAAGGGAGATTCTCATCATGATGTGGTGGAACTGGAGATTCTCATGGTGATGTGGTGGAACGGGAGATTCTCATGGTGATGAGGTGGAACGGGAGATTCTCATGGTGATGAGGTGGAATTGGAGATTCTCATGGTGATGAGGTGGAACGGGAGATTCTCATGGCGATGAGGTGGAACGGGAGATTCTCATGGTGATGAGGTGGAACGGGAGATTCTCATCATGATGAGATGGAACGGGAGATTTTCATGGTGATGACGTGGAACGGGAGATTCTCATGGCGATGAGGTGGAACGGGAGATTCTCATGGTGTTGAGGTGGAACGGGAGATTCTCATCATGATGAGGTGGAACGGGAGATTCTCATGGTGATGAGGTGGAACGGGAGATTCTCATCATGATGTGGTGGAATGGGAGATTCTCATCATGATGAGGTGGAACGGGTGATTCTCATGGTGATGAGATGGAACGGGTGATTCTCATCGTGATGGGGTGGAACGGGAGATTCTCATGGTGATGTGGTGGAACGGGAGATTCTCATGGTGATGAGGTGGAACGGGAGATTCTCATGGTGATGAGGTGGAACGGGAGATTCTCATGTTGATGAGGTGGAACGGGTGATTCTCATGGTGATGAGGTGGAACGGGTGATTCTCATCGTGATGGGGTGGATAGGGAGATTCTCATGGTGATGAGGGGGAACGGAAGATTCTCATCATGATGAGGTGGAACGGGAGATTCTCATCGTGATGTGGTGGAACGGGAGATTCTCATGGTGATGTGGTGGAACGGGAGATTCTCATGGTGATGTGGTGGAACAGGAGATTCTCATGGTGATGAGGTGGAACGGGAGATTCTCATCATGATGAAGTGGAACTGGAGATTCTCATGGTGATGAGGTGGAACGGGAGATTCTCATCATGATGTGGTGGAACGGGAGATTCTCATCATGATGAGGGGGAACAGGAGATTCTCATCATGATGAGGTGGAACGGGAGATTGTCATGGCGATGAGGTGGAACGGGAGATTCACATGGTGATGAGGTGGAACGGGTGATTCTCATCGTGATGGGGTGGAACTGGAAATTCTCATGGTGATGAGGTGGAACGGCAGATTCTCATGGTGATGTTGTGGAATGGGAGATTGTCATGATGAGGTGGAACGGGAGATTGTCATGATGATGAGGTGGAACGGGAGATTCTCATCATGATGAAGTGGAACTGGAGATTCTCATGGTGATGAGGTGGAACGGGAGATTCTCATCATGATGTGGTGGAACGGGAGATTCTCATCATGATGACGGGGAACAGGAGATTCTCATCATGATGAGGTGGAACGGGAGATTGTCATGGCGATGAGGTGGAACGGGAGATTCACATGGTGATGAGGTGGAACGGGTGATTCTCATCGTGATGGGGTGGAACTGGAAATTCTCATGGTGATGAGGTGGAACGGAAGATTCTCATCATGATGAAGTGGAACTGGAGATTCTCATGGTGATGAGGTGGAACGGGAGATTCTCATCATGATGTGGTGGAACGGGAGATTCTCATCATGATGAGGGGGAACAGGAGATTCTCATCATGATGAGGTGGAACGGGAGATTCTCATGGTGATGAGGTGGAACGGAAGATTCGCATGGTGATGAGGTGGAACGGGAGATTCTCATGGTGATGTGGTGGAACGGGAGATTTTCATCATGATGTGGTGGAACGGGACATTCTCATCTTGATGATGTGGAAAGGGAGATTCTCATCATGATGTGGTGGAACTGGAGATTCTCATGGTGATGTGGTGGAACGGGAGATTCTCATGGTGATGAGGTGGAACGGGAGATTCTCATGGTGATGAGGTGGAATTGGAGATTCTCATGGTGATGAGGTGGAACGGGAGATTCTCATGGCGATGAGGTGGAACGGGAGATTCTCATGGTGATGAGGTGGAACGGGAGATTCTCATCATGATGAGGTGGAACGGGAGATTTTCATGGTGATGACGTGGAACGGGAGATTCTCATGGCGATGAGGTGGAACGGGAGATTCTCATGGTGATGAGGTGGAACGGGAGATTCTCATCATGATGAGGTGGAACGGGAGATTCTCATGGTGATGAGGTGGAACGGGAGATTCTCATCATGATGTGGTGGAATGGGAGATTCTCATCATGATGAGGTGGAACGGGTGATTCTCATGGTGATGAGATGGAACGGGTGATTCTCATCGTGATGGGGTGGAACGGGAGATTCTCATGGTGATGTGGTGGAACGGGAGATTCTCATCGTGATGAGGTGGAACGGGAGATTCTCATGGTGATGAGGTGGAACGGGAGATTCTCATGTTGATGAGGTGGAACGGGTGATTCTCATGGTGATGAGGAGGAACGGGTGATTCTCATCGTGATGGGGTGGATCGGGAGATTGTCATGGTGATGAGGGGGAACGGAAGATTCTCATCATGATGAGGTGGAACGGGAGATTCTCATCGTGATGTGGTGGAACGGGAGATTCTCATGGTGATGTGGTGGAACAGGAGATTCTCATGGTGATGTGGTGGAACAGGAGATTCTCATGGTGATGAGGTGGAACGGGAGATTCTCATCATGATGAAGTGGAACTGGAGATTCTCATGGTGATGAGGTGGAACGGGAGATTCTCATCATGATGTGGTGGAACGGGAGATTCTCATCATGATGAGGGGGAACAGGAGATTCTCATCATGATGAGGTGGAACGGGAGATTGTCATGGCGATGAGGTGGAACGGGAGATTCACATGGTGATGAGGTGGAACGGGTGATTCTCATCGTGATGGGGTGGAACTGGAAATTCTCATGGTGATGAGGTGGAACGGAAGATTCTCATCATGATGAAGTGGAACTGGAGATTCTCATGGTGATGAGGTGGAACGGGAGATTCTCATCATGATGTGGTGGAACGGGAGATTCTCATCATGATGAGGGGGAACAGGAGATTCTCATCATGATGAGGTGGAACGGGAGATTCTCATGGTGATGAGGTGGAACGGAAGATTCGCATGGTGATGAGGTGGAACGGGAGATTCTCATGGTGATGTGGTGGAACGGGAGATTTTCATCATGATGTGGTGGAACGGGACATTCTCATCTTGATGATGTGGAAAGGGAGATTCTCATCATGATGTGGTGGAACTGGAGATTCTCATGGTGATGTGGTGGAACGGGAGATTCTCATGGTGATGAGGTGGAACGGGAGATTCTCATGGTGATGAGGTGGAATTGGAGATTCTCATGGTGATGAGGTGGAACGGGAGATTCTCATGGCGATGAGGTGGAACGGGAGATTCTCATGGTGATGAGGTGGAACGGGAGATTCTCATCATGATGAGGTGGAACGGGAGATTTTCATGGTGATGACGTGGAACGGGAGATTCTCATGGCGATGAGGTGGAACGGGAGATTCTCATGGTGATGAGGTGGAACGGGAGAATCTCATCATGATGAGGTGGAACGGGAGATTCTCATGGTGATGAGGTGGAACGGGAGATTCTCATCATGATGTGGTGGAATGGGAGATTCTCATCATGATGAGGTGGAACGGGTGATTCTCATGGTGATGAGATGGAACGGGTGATTCTCATCGTGATGGGGTGGAACGGGAGATTCTCATGGTGATGAGGTGGAACGGGAGATTCTCATCATGATGTGGTGGAATGGGATATTCTCATCATGATGAGGTGGAACGGGTGATTCTCATGGTGATGAGATGGAACGGGTGATTCTCATCGTGATGGGGTGGAACGGGAGATTCTCATGGTGATGTGGTGGAACGGGAGATTCTCATCGTGATGAGGTGGAACGGGAGATTCTCATGGTGATGAGGTGGAACGGGAGATTCTCATGTTGATGAGGTGGAACGGGTGATTCTCATGGTGATGAGGTGGAACGGGTGATTCTCATCGTGATGGGGTGGATCGGGAGATTCTCATGGTGATGAGGGGGAACGGAAGATTCTCATCATGATGAGGTGGAACGGGAGATTCTCATCGTGATGTGGTGGAACGGGAGATTCTCATGGTGATGTGGTGGAACGGGAGATTCTCATGGTGATGTGGTGGAACAGGAGATTCTCATGGTGATGAGGTGGAACGGGAGATTCTCATCATGATGAAGTGGAACTGGAGATTCTCATGGTGATGAGGTGGAACGGGAGATTCTCATCATGATGTGGTGGAACGGGAGATTCTCATCATGATGAGGGGGAACAGGAGATTCTCATCATGATGAGGTGGAACGGGAGATTGTCATGGCGATGAGGTGGAACGGGAGATTCACATGGTGATGAGGTGGAACGGGTGATTCTCATCGTGATGGGGTGGAACTGGAAATTCTCATGGTGATGAGGTGGAACGGAAGATTCTCATCATGATGAAGTGGAACTGGAGATTCTCATGGTGATGAGGTGGAACGGGAGATTCTCATCATGATGTGGTGGAACGGGAGATTCTCATCATGATGAGGGGGAACAGGAGATTCTCATCATGATGAGGTGGAACGGGAGATTGTCATGGCGATGAGGTGGAACGGGAGATTCACATGGTGATGAGGTGGAACGGGTGATTCTCATCGTGATGGGGTGGAACTGGAAATTCTCATGGTGATGAGGTGGAACGGAAGATTCTCATCATGATGAGGTGGAACGGAAGATTCTCATCATGATGAGGTGGAACGGGAGATTCTCCTGGTGATGAGGCGGAACGGGAGATTCTCATGGTGATGTGGTGGAACGGGAGATTTTCATCATGATGTGGTGGAACGGGAGATTCTCATCTTGATGATGTGGAACGGGAGATTCTCATCATGATGTGGTGGAACTGGAGATTCTCATGGTGATGTGGTGGAACGGGAGATTCTCATGGTGATGAGGTGGAACGGGAGATTCTCATGGTGATGAGGTGGAATGGGAGATTCTCATGGTGATGAGGTGGAACGGGAGATTCTCATGGCGATGAGGTGGAACGGGAGATTCTCATGGTGATGAGGTGGAACGGGAGATTCTCATCATGATGAGGTGGAATGGGAGATTCTCATCATGATGTGGTGGAACTGGAGATTCTCATGGTGATGAGGTGGAACGGGAGATTCTCATCATGATGAGGTGGAATGGGAGATTCTCATCATGATGTGGTGGAACTGGAGATTCTCATGTTTATGAGGTGGAACGGGAGATTCTCATGGTGATGAGGTGGAATGGCAGATTCTCATGGTGATGAGGTGGAACGGGAGATTCTCATGGCGATGAGGTGGAACGGGAGATTCTCATGGTGATGTGGTGGAACGGGAGATTCTCATCGTGATGAGGTGGAATGGGAGATTCTCATGGTGATGAGGTGGAACGGGAGATTCTCATGGTGATGAGGTGGAACGGAAGATTCTCATCATGATGAGGTGGAACGGGAGATTCTCATCATGATGTGGTGGAACGGGAGATTCTCATGGTGATGAGGTGGAACGGGAGATTCTCATGGTGATGAGGTGGAACGGGAGATTCTCATGGTGATGTGGTGGAACGGCAGATTTTCATGGTGATGTTGTGGAATGGGAGATTCTCATCATGATGAGGTGGAATAGGAGATTCTCATCATGATTAGGTGGAACGGGAGATTGTCATGATGATGAGGTGGAACGGGAGATTCTCATGGTGATGAGGTGGAACGGGAGATTCTCATGGTGATGAGGTGGAACGGGAGATTCTCATGGTGAATTTTTGGAATGGGAGATTCTCATCATGATGTGGTGGAACGGGAGATTCACATCATGATGAGGTGGAACAGGAGATTCTCATCATGATGAGGTGGAACGGGACATTCTCATGGTGATGAGGTGGAACGAGAAATTCTCATGGTGATGAGGTGGAATGGGAGATTCTAATGGTGATGAGGTGGAACCGGTGATTATTATCGTGATGGGGTGGAACGAGATATTCTCATGGTGATAAGGTGGAACGGAAGATGCTCCTCATGATGAGGTGGAACGGGAGATTCTCATCATGATGTGGTGGAACGGGAGATTCTCAACATGATGAGGTGGAACAGGAGATTCTCATCATGATGAAGTGGAACGGGAGATTCTCATCGTGATGAGATGGAACGGGAGATTCTCATGGTGATGAGGTGGAACGGGAGATTCTCATCATGATGAGGTGGAACGGGACATTCTCATTGTGATGAGGTGGAACGGGAGATTCTCATCTTGATGTGGTGGAACGAGAGATTCTCATCATGATGAGGTGGAACAGGAGATTCTCATCATGATGAGGTGGAACGGGACATTCTCATGGTGATGAGGTGGAACGAGAAATTCTCATGGTGATGAGGTGGAATGGGAGATTCTCATGGTGATGAGGTGGAACGGGAGATTCTCATGGTGATGAGGTGGAACGGGAGATTCTCATCATGATGAGGTGGAACTGGAGATTCTCATCATGATGAGGTGGAACGGGAGACTGTCATGGTGATGAGGTGTAACGGGAGATTCTCATGGCGATGAGGTGGAACGGGAGATTCTCATGGTGGTGAGGTGGAACGGGCGATTCTCATCGTGATGGGGTGGAACGGTAGATTCTCATCATGATGCGGTGGAACGGAAGATTCTCATGGTGATGAGGTGGAACGGGAGATTCTCATGGTGATGAGGTGGAACGGGAGATTCTCATGTGATAAGGTGGAAAGGGATAGTCTCATGGTGATGAGGTGGAACGGAAGATTCTCATCATGATGAGGTGGAACGGGGGATTCTCATCATGATGTGGTGGAACGGGAGATTCTCATGGTGATGAGGTGGAACGGGAGATTCTCATGGTGATGAGGTGGAACGGGAGATTCTCATGGTGATGAGGTGGAACGGGAGATTCTCATGGTGATGAGGTGGAACGGCAGATTCTCATGGTGATGTTGTGGAATGGGAGATTGTCATGATGAGGTGGAACGGGAGATTGTCATGATGATGAGGTGGAACGGGAGATTCTCATGGTGATGAGGTGGAACGGGAGATTCTCATGGTGATGAGGTGGAACAGGAGATTCTCATGGTGATGAGGTGGAACGGGAGATTCTCATGGTGATGTTTTGGAATGGGAGATTCTCATCATGATGTGGTGGAACGGGAGATTCTCATCATGATGAGGTGGAACAGGAGATTCTCATCATGATGAGGTGGAACGGGAGATTCTCATGGTGATGAGGTGTAACGAGAAATTCTCAGGGTGATGAGGTGGAACGGGAGATTCTCTTGTGATAAGGTGGAAAGGGAGAATATCATGGTGATGAGGGGGAACGGGAGATTCTCATCATGATGAGGTGGAAAGGGAGATTCTCATGGTGATGAGGGGGAACGGGAGATTCTCATGGTGATGTGGTGGAACGGGAGATTCTCATGGTGATGAGGTGGAACGGGAGATTCTCATCATGATGAGGTGGAACGGGAGATTCTCATGGTGATGAGGTGGAACTGGAGATTCTCATCATGATGTGGTGGAACGGATAATTCTCATCATGATGAGGTGGAACAGGAGATTCTCATCGTGATGAGGTGGAACGGGAGATTCTCAGGGTGATGAGTTGGAACGAGAAATTCTCATGGTGATGAGGTGGAATGGGAGATTCTCATCGTGATGAGGTGGAACGGGAGATTCTCATCATGATGAAGTGGAACGGGAGATTCTCATGGTGATGAGGTGGAACGGGAGATTCTCATCATGATGTGGTGGAACGGGAGATTCTCATCATGATGAGGTGGAACGGGAGATTCTCATCATGATGAGGTGGAACGGGAGATTGTCATGGCGATGGGGTGGAACGGGAGATTCTCATGGTGATGAGGTGGAACTGGAGATTCTCATGGTGATGTGGTGGAACGGGACATTCTCATCTTGATGATGTGGAAAGGGAGATTCTCATCATGATGTGGTGGAACTGGAGATTCTCATGGTGATGTGGTGGAACGGGAGATTCTCATGGTGATGAGGTGGAACGGGAGATTCTCATGGTGATGAGGTGGAATTGGAGATTCTCATGGTGATGAGGTGGAACGGGAGATTCTCATGGCGATGAGGTGGAACGGGAGATTCTCATGGTGATGATGTGGAACGGGAGATTCTCATCATGATGAGGTGGAACGGGAGATTTTCATGGTCATGACGTGGAACGTGAGATTCTCATGGCGATGAGGTGGAACGGGAGATTCTCATGGTGATGAGGTGGAACGGGAGATTCTCATCATGATGAGGTGGAACGGGAGATTCTCATGGTGATGAGGTGGAACGGGAGATTCTCATCATGATGTGGTGGAATGGGAGATTCTCATCATGATGAGGTGGAACGGGTGATTCTCATGGTGATGAGATGGAACGGGTGATTCTCATCGTGATGGGGTGGAACGGGAGATTCTCATGGTGATGAGGTGGAACGGGAGATTCTCATCGTGATGAGGTGGAACTGGAGATTCTCATGGTGATGAGGTGGAACGGGAGATTCTCATGTTGATGAGGTGGAACGGGTAATTCTCATGGTGATGAGGTGGAACGGGTGATTCTCATCGTGATGGGGTGGATCGGGAGATTCTCATGGTGATGAGGGGGAACGGAAGATTCTCATCATGATGAGGTGGAACGGGAGATTCTCATCGTGATGTGGTGGAACGGGAGATTCTCATGATGATGTGGTGGAACGGGAGATTCTCATGGTGATGTGGTGGAACGGGAGATTCTCATGGTGATGAGGTGGAACGGGAGATTCTCATCATGATGAGGTGGAACTGGAGATTCTCATGGTGATGAGGTGGAACAGGAGATTCTCATCATGATGTGGTGGAACGGGAGATTCTCATCATGATGAGGTGGAACAGGAGATTCTCATCATGATGAGGTGGAACGGGAGATTGTCATGGCGATGAGGTGGAACGGGAGATTCACATGGTGATGAGGTGGAACGGGTGATTCTCATCGTGATGGGGTGGAACTGGAAATTCTCATGGTGATGAGGTGGAACGGAAGATTCTCATCATGATGAGGTGGAACGGGAGATTCTCATCATGATGTGGTGGAACTGGAGATTCTCATGGTGATGTGGTGGAACGGGAGATTCTCATGGTGATGAGGTGGAACGGGAGATTCTCATGGTGATGAGGTGGAATGGCAGATTCTCATGGTGATGAGGTGGAACGGGAGATTCTCATGGCGATGAGGTGTAACGGGAGATTCTCATGGTGATGTGGTGGAACGGGAGATTCTCATCGTGATGAGGTGGAATGGGAGATTCTCATGGTGATGAGGTGGAACGGGAGATTCTCATGGTGATGAGGTGGAACGGAAGATTCTCATCATGATGAGGTGGAACGGGAGATTCTCATCATGATGTGGTGGAACGGGAGATTCTCATGGTGATGAGGTGGAACGGGAGATTCTCATGGTGATGAGGTGGAACGGGAGATTCTCATCGTGATGAGATGGAACGGGAGATTCTCATGGTGATGAGGTGGAACGGGAGATTCTCATTATGATGAGGTGGAACGGGACATTCTCATTGTGATGAGGTGGAACGGGAGATTCTCATCATGATGTGGTGGAACGGGAGATTCGCATCATGATGAGGTGGAACAGGAGATTCTCATCATGATGAGGTGGAACGGGACATTCTCATGGTGATGAGGTGGAACGAGAAATTCTCATGGTGATGAGGTGGAATGGGAGATTCTCATGGTGATGAGGTGGAACGGGAGATTCTCATGGTGATGTGGTGGAACGGGAGATTCTCATCATGATGAGGTGGAACTGGAGATTCTCATCATGATGAGGTGGAACGGGAGATTGTCATGGTGATGAGGTGGAACGGGAGATTCTCATGGCGATGAGGTGGAACGGGAGATTCTCATGGTGGTGAGGTGGAAAGGGCGATTCTCATCGTGATGGGGTGGAACAGTAGATTGTCATGGTGATGAGGTGGAACGGAAGATTCTCATGGTGATGAGGTGGAACGGGAGATTCTCATGGTGATGAGGTGGAACGGGAGATTCTCATGTGATAAGGTGGAAAGGGATAGTCTCATGGTGATGAGGTGGAACGGAAGATTCTCATCATGATGAGGTGGAACGGGAGATTCTCATCATGATGTGGTGGAACGGGAGATTCTCATGGTGATTAGGTGGAACGGGAGATTCTCATGGTGATGAGGTGGAACGGGAGATTCTCATGGTGATGAGGTGGAACGGGAGATTCTCATGGTGATGAGGTGGAACGGCAGATTCTCATGGTGATGTTGTGGAATGGGAGATTGTCATGATGAGGTGGAACGGGAGATTGTCATGATGATGAGGTGGAACGGGAGATTCTCATGGTGATGAGGTGGAACGAGAAATTCTCATGGTGATGAGGTGGAATGGGAGATTCTCATGGTGATGAGGTGGAACGGGAGATTCTCATGGTGATGAGGTGGAACGGGAGATTCTCATCATGATGAGGTGGAACTGGAGATTCTCATCATGATGAGGTGGAACGGGAGATTGTCATGGTGATGAGGTGTAACGGGAGATTCTCATGGTGATGAGGTGGAACGGGAGATTCTCATGGTGATGAGGTGGAATGGCAGATTCTCAAGGTGATGAGGTGGAACGGGAGATTCTCATGGCGATGAGGTGTAACGGGAGATTCTCATGGTGATGTGGTGGAACGGGAGATTCTCATCGTGATGAGGTGGAATGGGAGATTCTCATGGTGATGAGGTGGAACGGGAGATTCTCATCATGATGTGGTGGAACGGGAGATTCTCATGGTGATGAGGTGGAACGGGAGATTCTCATGGTGATGAGGTGGAACGGGAGATTCTCATCGTGATGAGATGGAACGGGAGATTCTCATGGTGATGAGGTGGAACGGGAGATTCTCATTATGATGAGGTGGAACGGGACATTCTCATTGTGATGAGGTGGAACGGGAGATTCTCATCATGATGTGGTGGAACAGGAGATTCGCATCATGATGAGGTGGAACAGGAGATTCTCATCATGATGAGGTGGAACGGGACATTCTCATGGTGATGAGGTGGAACGGGAGATTCTCATCATGATGAGGTGGAACTGGAGATTCTCATCATGATGAGGTGGAACGGGAGATTGTCATGGTGATGAGGTGTAACGGGAGATTCTCATGGCGATGAGGTGGAACGGGAGATTCTCATGGTGGTGAGGTGGAAAGGGCGATTCTCATCGTGATGGGGTGGAACAGTAGATTCTCATGGTGATGAGGTGGAACGGAAGATTCTCATGGTGATGAGGTGGAACGGGAGATTCTCATGGTGATGAGGTGGAACGGGAGATTCTCATGTGATAAGGTGGAAAGGGATAGTCTCATGGTGATGAGGTGGAACGGAAGATTCTCATCATGATGAGGTGGAACGGGAGATTCTCATCATGATGTGGTGGAACGGGAGATTCTCATGGTGATGAGGTGGAACGGGAGATTCTCATGGTGATGAGGTGGAACGGGAGATTCTCATGGTGATGAGGTGGAACGGGAGATTCTCATGGTGATGAGGTGGAACGGCAGATTCTCATGGTGATGTTGTGGAATGGGAGATTGTCATGATGAGGTGGAACGGGAGATTGTCATGATGATGAGGTGGAACGGGAGATTCTCATTGTGATGAGGTGGAACGGGAGATTCTCATGGTGATGAGGTGGAACAGGAGATTCTCATGGTGATGAGGTGGAACGGGAGATTCTCATGGTGATGTTTTGGAATGGGAGATTCTCATCATGATGTGGTGGAATGGGAGATTCTCATCATGATGAGGTGGAACAGGAGATTCTCATCATGATGAGGTGGAACGGGAGATTCTCATGGTGATGAGGTGGAACGAGAAATTCTCAGGGTGATGAGGTGGAACGGGAGATTCTCTTGTGATAAGGTGGAAAGGGAGAATATCATGGTGATGAGGGGGAACGGGAGATTCTCATCATGATGAGGTGGAAAGGGAGATTCTCATGGTGATGAGGGGGAACGGGAGATTCTCATGGTGATGAGGTGGAACGGGAGATTCTCATCATGATGAGGTGGAACGGGAGATTCTCATGGTGATGAGGTGGAACTGGAGATTCTCATCATGATGTGGTGGAACGGGTAATTCTCATCATGATGAGGTGGAACAGGAGATTCTCATCATGATGAGGTGGAACGGGAGATTCTCAGGGTGATGAGTTGGAACGAGAAATTCTCATGGTGATGAGGTGGAATGGGAGATTCTCATCGTGATGAGGTGGAACGGGAGATTCTCATCATGATGAAGTGGAACGGGAGATTCTCATGGTGATGAGGTGGAACGGGAGATTCTCATCATGATGTGGTGGAACGGGAGATTCTCATCATGATGAGGTGGAACAGGAGATTCTCATCATGATGAGGTGGAACGGGAGATTGTCATGGCGATGGGGTGGAACGGGAGATTCTCATGGTGATGAGGTGGAACGGAAGATTCTCATGGTGATGAGGTGGAACGGGAGATTCTCATGGTGAAGTGGTGGAACGGGAGATTTTCATCATGATGTGGTGGAACGGGACATTCTCATCTTGATGATGTGGAATGGGAGATTCTCATCATGATGTGGTGGAACTGGAGATTCTCATGGTGATGTGGTGGAACGGGAGATTCTCATGGTGATGAGGTGGAACGGGAGATTCTCATGGTGATGAGGTGGAATTGGAGATTCTCATGGTGATGAGGTGGAACGGGAGATTCTCATTGCGATGATGTGGAACGGGAGATTCTCATGGTGATGAGGTGGAACGGGAGATTCTCATCATGATGAGGTGGAACGGGAGATTTTCATGGTCATGACGTGGAACGGGAGATTCTCATGGCGATGAGGTGGAACGGGAGATTCTCATGGTGATGAGGTGGAACGGGAGATTCTCATCATGATGAGGTGGAACGGGAGATTCTCATGGTGATGAGGTGGAACGGGAGATTCTCATCATGATGTGGTGGAATGGGAGATTCTCATCATGATGAGGTGGAACGGGTGATTCTCATGGTGATGAGATGGAACGGGTGATTCTCATCGTGATGGGGTGGAACGGGAGATTCTCATGGTGATGTGGTGGAACGGGAGATTCTCATCGTGATGAGGTGGAACGGGAGATTCTCATGGTGATGAGGTGGAACGGGAGATTCTCATGTTGATGAGGTGGAACGGGTGATTCTCATGGTGATGTGGTGGAACGGGAGATTCTCATGGTGATGTGGTGGAACGGGAGATTCTCATGGTGATGAGGTGGAACGGGAGATTCTCATCATGATGAAGTGGAACTGGAGATTCTCATGGTGATGAGGTGGAACGGGAGATTCTCATCATTATGTGGTGGAACGGGAGATTCTCATCATGATGAGGTGGAACAGGAGATTCTCATCATGATGAGGTGGAACGGGAGATTGTCATGGCGATGAGGTGGAACGGGAGATTCACATGGTGATGAGGTGGAACGGGTGATTCTCATCGTGATGGGGTGGAACTGGAAATTCTCATGGTGATGAGGTGGAACGGAAGATTCTCATCATGATGAGGTGGAACGGGAGATTCTCATGGTGATGAGGTGGAACGGGAGATTCTCATGGTGATGAGGTGGAATGGCAGATTCTCATGGTGATGAGGTGGAACGGGAGATTCTCATGGCGATGAGGTGGAACGGGAGATTCTCATGGTGATGAGGTGGAACGGGAGATTCTCATCGTGATAAGGTGGAAAGGGAAATTCTCATGGTGATGAGGGGGAACGGGAGATTCTCATGGTGATGAGATGGAACGGGAGATTCTCATGGTGATGAGGTGGAACGGGAGATTCTCATCATGATGAGGTGGAACGGGACATTCTCATTGTGATGAGGTGGAACGGGAGATTCTCATCATGATGTGGTGGAACGGGAGATTCTCATCATGATGAGGTGGAACAGGAGATTCTCATCATGATGAGGTGGAACGGGACATTCTCATGGTGATGAGGTGGAACGAGAAATTCTCATGGTGATGAGGTGGAACGGGAGATTCTCATGGTGATGAGGTGGAACGGGAGATTCTCATGGTGATGAGGTGGAACGGGAGATTCTCATCATGATGAGGTGGAACTGGAGATTCTCATCATGATGAGGTGGAATGGGAGATTGTCATGGTGATGAGGTGGAACGGGAGATTCTCATGGCGATGAGGTGGAACGGGAGATTCTCATGGTGGTGATGTGGAACGGGCGATTCTCATCGTGATGGGGTGGAACGGTAGATTCTCATCGTGATGAGGTGGAACGGGACATTCTCATGGTGATGAGGTGGAACGGGAGATTCTCATGTGATAAGGTGGAAAGGGATAGTCTCATGGTGATGAGGGGGAACGGGAGATTCTCATCATGATGTGGTGAAACCATAGATTCTCATCACGATGAGGTGGAACGGGAGATTCTCATCATGATGAGGTGGAACGGGAGATTCTCATGGTGATGAGGTGGAACGAGGAATTCTCATGGTGATGAGGTGGAACGGGAGATTCTCATCATGATGTGGTGGAACGGGAGATTCTCATGGTGATGAGATGGAACGGGAGATTCTCATGGTGATGTGGTGGAACGGGAGATTTTCATCATGATGTGGTGGAACGGGAGATTCTCATCTTGATGATATGGAACGGGAGATTCTCATCATGATGTGGTGGAACTGGAGATTCTCATGGTGATGTGGTGGAACGGGAGATTCTCATGGTGATGAGGTGGAATGGGAGATTCTCATGGTGATGAGGTGGAATGGGAGATTCTCATGGTGATGAGGTGGAACGGAAGATTCTCATGGCGATGAGGTGGAACGGGAGATTCTCATGGTGATGAGGTGGAACGGAAGATTCTCATCATGATGAGGTGGAATGGGAGATTCTCATCATGATGTGGTGGAACGGGAGATTCTCATGGTGATGAGGTGGAACGGGAGATTCTCATGGTGATGAGGTGGAACGGGAGATTCTCATGGTGATGAGGTGGAACGGCAGATTTTCATGGTGATGTTGTGGAATGGGAGATTGTCATCATGCTGACGTGAAACGGGAGATTCTCATCATGATGAGGTGGAACGGGAGATTGTCATGATGATGAGGTGGAACGGGAGATTCTCATGGTGATGAGGTGGAACGGGAGATTTTCATGGTGATGAGGTGGAACGGGAGATTCTCATGGTGATGTTTTGGAATGGGAGATTCTCGTCGTGATGTGGTGGAACGGGAGATTCACATCATGATGAGGTGGAACAGGAGCTTCTCATCATGATGAGGTGGAACGGGACATTCTCATGGTGATGAGGTGGAACGAGAAATTCTCATGGTGATGAGGTGGAATGGGAGATTTTCATGGTGATGAGGTGGAAGGGGAGATTCTCATGGTGATGAGGTGGAACGGGAGATTCTCATCATGATGAGGTGGAACAAGAGATTCTCATCATGATGAGGTGGAACGGGAGATTGTCATGGTGATGAGGTGGAACGGGAGATTCTCATGGCGATGAGGTGGAACGGGAGATTCTCATGGTGGTGAGGTGGAACGGGCGACTCTCATCGTGATGGGGTGGAACGGTAGATTCTCATGGTGATGAGGTGGAACGGAAGATTCTCATGGTGATGAGGTGGAACGGGAGATTCTCATGGCGATGAGGTGGACCGGGACATTCTCTTGTGATAAGGTGGAAAGGGAGAATATCATGGTGATGAGGGGGAAAGGGAGATTCTCATCATGATGAGGTGGAAAGGGAGATTCTCATAGTGATGAGGGGGAACGGGAGATTCTCATGGTGATGTGGTGGAACGGGAGATTCTCATGGTGATGTTGTGGAATGGGAGATTGTCATCATGATGAGGTGAAACGGGAGATTCTCATCATGATGAGGTGGAACGGGAGATTCTCATCATGATGAGGTGGAATGGGAGATTCTCATCATGATGAGGTGGAACGGGTGATTCACATGGTGATGAGGTGGAACGGGTGATTCTCATCGTGATGGGGTGGAACTGGAAATTCTCATGGTGATGAGGTGGAACGGAAGATTCTCATCATGATGAGGTGGAACGGGAGATTCTCATCATGATGTGGTGGAACTGGAGATTCTCATGGTGATGTGGTGGAACGGGAGATTCTCATGGTGATGAGGTGGAACGGGAGATTCTCATGGTGATGAGGTGGAATGGCATATTCTCATGGTGATGAGGTGGAACGGGAGATTCTCATGGCGATGAGGTGGAACGGGAGATTCTCATGGTGATGTGGTGGAACGGGAGATTCTCATCGTGATGAGGTGGAATAGGGAGATTCTCATGGCGATGAGGTGGAACGGGAGATTCTCATGGTGATGAGGTGGAACGGAAGATTCTCTTCATGATGAGGTGGAACGGGAGATTCTCATCATGATGTGGTGGAACGGGAGATTCTCATGGTGATGAGGTGGAACGGGAGATTCTCATGGTGATGAGGTGGAACGGGAGTTTCTCATGGTGATGAGGTGGAACGGCAGATTTTCATGGTGATGTTGTGGAATGGGAGATTCTCATCATGATGAGGTGGAACAGGAGATTCTCATCATGATGAGGTGGAACGGGAGATTCTCATGGTGATGAGGTGGAATGGGAGATTCTCATGGTGATGAGGTGGAACGGGAGATTCTCATGGTGATGTTTTGGAATGGGAGATTCTCATCATGATGTGGTGGAACGGGAGATTCACATCATGATGAGGTGGAACAGGAGATTCTCATCATGATGAGGTGGAACGGGACATTCTCATGGTGATGACGTGGAACGAGAAATTCTCATGGTGATGAGGTGGAATGGGAGATTCTAATGGTGATGAGGTGGAACGGGTGATTATTATCGTGATGGGGTGGAACGGGAGATTCTCATGGTGATAAGGTGGAACGGAAGATGCTCATCATGATGAGGTGGAACGGGAGATTCTCATCATGATGTGGTGGAACGGGAGATTCTCATCATGATGAGGTGGAACAGGAGATTCTCATCATGATGAGGTGGAACGGGAGATTCTCATCATGATGAGATGAACGGGAGATTCTCATGGTGATGAGGTGGAACGGGAGATTCTCATCATGATGTGGTGAAACCATAGATTCTCATCATGATGAGGTGGAATGGGAGATTCTCATGGTAATGAGGTGGAACAGGAGATTCTCATCATGATGTGGTGGAACGGGAGATTCTCATCATGATGAGGTGGAACGGGAGATTCTCATGGTGATGAGGTGGAATGGGAGATTCTCATCGTGATGAGGTGGAACGGGAGATTCTCATGGTGATGAGATGGAATGAGAGATTCTCATCATGATGAGGTGGAACAGGAGATTCTCATCATGATGAGGTGGAATGGGAGATTGTCATGGTGATGAGGTTGAACGGGTGATCCTCATGGCGATGAGGTGGAACGGGAGATTCTCATGGTGATGAGGTGGAACGGGAGATTCTCATGGTGATGAGGTGGAACGGGAGATTCTCATCATGATGAGGTGGAACGGGAGATTCTCATGGTGATGAGGTGGAACGGGAGATTCTCATCATGATGTGGTGGAACAGGCGATTCTCATCATGATGAGGTGGAACGGGAGATTCTCATCGTGATGAGGTGGAACGAGTAATTCTCATGGTGATGAGGTGGAATGGGAGATTCTCATCGTGATGAGGTGGAACGGGAGATTCTCATGGTGATGAGATGGAATGGGAGATTCTCATCATGATGAGGTGGAACAGGAGATTCTCATCATGATGAGGTGGAACGGGAGATTGTCATGGTGATGAGGTGGAACGGGTGATTCTCATGGCGATGAGGTGGAACGGGAGATTCTCATGGTTATGAGGTGGAACGGGAGATTCTCATCGTGATGGGGTGGAACGGGAGATTCTCATTGTGATGAGGTGGAACGGGAGATTCTCATGGTGATGAGGTGGAACGGGAGATTCCCATGGTGATGAGGTGGAATGGGAGATTCTCATCATGATCAGGTGGAACGGGAGATTCTCATCATGATGAGGTGGAACGGGAGATTCTCATGGTGATGTGGTGGAACGGGAGATTCTTATGGTTATGAGGTGGAACTGGAGATTCTCATGGTGATGAGGTGGAACGGGAGATTCTCATGGTGATGAGGTGGAACGGGAGATTCTCATGGTGATGAGGTGGAAAGGGAAATTCTCATGGTGATGAGGGGGAACGGGAGATTCTCATGGTGATGAGATGGAACGGGAGATTCACATGGTGATGAGGTGGAACGGGAGATTCTCATCATGATGAGGGGGAACGGGACATTCTCATTGTGATGAGGTGGAACGGGAGATTCTCATCATGATGTGGTGGAACGGGAGATTCTCATCATGATGAGGTTGAACGGGGGATTCTCATCATGATGTGGTGGAACGGGAGATTCTCATGGTGATGAGGTGGAACGGGAGATTCTCATGGTGATGAGGTGGAACGGGAGATTCTCATGGTGATGAGGTGGAACGGGAGATTCTCATGGTGATGAGGTGGAACGGCAGATTCTCATGGTGATGTTGTGGAATGGGAGATTGTCATGATGAGGTGGAACGGGAGATTGTCATGATGATGAGGTGGAACGGGAGATTCTCATGGTGATGTGGTGGAACGGGAGATTCTCATGGTGATGAGGTGGAACAGGAGATTCTCATGGTGATGAGGTGGAACGGGAGATTCTCATGGTGATGTTTTGGAATGGGAGATTCTCATCATGATGTGGTGGAACGGGAGATTCTCATCATGATGAGGTGGAACAGGAGATTCTCATCATGATGAGGTGGAACGGGAGATTCTCATGGTGATGAGGTGTAACGAGAAATTCTCAGGGTGATGAGGTGGAACGGGAGATTCTCTTGTGATAAGGTGGAAAGGGAGAAAATCATGGTGATGAGGGGGAACGGGAGATTCTCATCATGATGAGGTGGAAAGGGAGATTCTCATGGTGATGAGGGGGAACGGGAGATTCTCATGGTGATGTGGTGGAACGGGAGATTCTCATGGTGATGAGGTGGAACGTGAGATTCTCATCATGATGAGGTGGAACGGGAGATTCTCATGGTGATGAGGTGGAACTGGAGATTCTCATCATGATGTGGTGGAACGGGTAATTCTCATCATGATGAGGTGGAACAGGAGATTCTCATCGTGATGAGGTGGAACGGGAGATTCTCAGGGTGATGAGTTGGAACGAGAAATTCTCATGGTGATGAGGTGGAATGGGAGATTCTCATCGTGATGAGGTGGAACGGGAGATTCTCATCATGATGAAGTGGAACGGGAGATTCTCATGGTGATGAGGTGGAACGGGAGATTCTCATCATGATGTGGTGGATCGGGAGATTCTCATCATGATGAGGTGGAACAGGAGATTCTCATCATGATGAGGTGGAACGGGAGATTGTCATGGCGATGGGGTGGAACGGGAGATTCTCATGGTGATGAGGTGGAACGGAAGATTCTCATGGTGATGAGGTGGAACGGGAGATTCTCATGGTGATGTGGTGGAACGGGAGATTTTCATCATGATGTGGTGGAACGGGACATTCTCATCTTGATGATGTGGAAAGGGAGATTCTCATCATGATGTGGTGGAACTGGAGATTCTCATGGTGATGTGGTGGAACGGGAGATTCTCATGGTGATGAGGTGGAACGGGAGATTCTCATGGTGATGAGGTGGAATTGGAGATTCTCATGGTGATGAGGTTGAACGGGAGATTCTCATGGCGATGAGGTGGAACGGGAGATTCTCATGGTGATGAGGTGGAACGGGAGATTCTCATCATGATGAGGTGGAACGGGAGATTTTCATGGTGATGACGTGGAACGGGAGATTCTCATGGCGATGAGGTGGAACGGGAGATTCTCATGGTGATGAGGTGGAACGGGAGATTCTCATCATGATGAGGTGGAACGGGAGATTCTCATGGTGATGAGGTGGAACGGGAGATTCTCATCATGATGTGGTGGAATGGGAGATTCTCATCATGATGAGGTGGAACGGGTGATTCTCATGGTGATGAGATGGAACGGGTGATTCTCATCGTGATGGGGTGGAACGGGAGATTCTCATGGTGATGTGGTGGAACGGGAGATTCTCATCGTGATGAGGTGGAACGGGAGATTCTCATGGTGATGAGGTGGAACGGGAGATTCTCATGTTGATGAGGTGGAACGGGTGATTCTCATGGTGATGAGGTGGAACGGGTGATTCTCATGGTGATGGGGTGGATCGGGAGATTCTCATGGTGATGAGGGGGAACGGAAGATTCTCATCATGATGACGTGGAACGGGAGATTCTCATCGTGATGTGGTGGAACGGGAGATTCTCATGGTGATGTGGTGGAACGGGAGATTCTCATGGTGATGTGGTGGAACGGGAGATTCTCATGGTGATGAGGTGGAACGGGAGATTCTCATCATGATGAAGTGGAACGGGAGATTGTCATGGCGATGAGGTGGAACGGGAGATTCACATGGTGATGAGGTGGAACGGGTGATTCTCATCGTGATGGGGTGGAACTGGAAATTCTCATGGTGATGAGGTGGAACGGAAGATTGTCATCATGATGAGGTGGATCGGGAGATTCTCATCATGATGTGGTGGAACTGGAGATTCTCATGGTGATGTGGTGGAACGGGAGATTCTCATGGTGATGAGGTGGAACGGGAGATTCTCATGGTGATGAGGTGGAATGGCAGATTCTCATGGTGATGAGGTGGATCGGGAGATTCTCATGGCGATGAGGTGGAACGGGAGATTCTCATGGTGATGTGGTGGAACGGGAGATTCTCATCGTGATGAGGTGGAATGGGAGATTCTCATGGTGATGAGGTGGAACGGGAGATTCTCATGGTGATGAGGTGGAACGGAAGATTCTCATCATGATGAGGTGGAACGGGAGATTCTCATCATGATGTGGTGGAACGGGAGATTCTCATGGTGATGAGGTGGAACGGGAGATTCTCATGGTGATGAGGTGGAACGGGAGATTCTCATCGTGATGAGATGGAACGGGAGATTCTCATGGTGATGAGGTGGAACGGGAGATTCTCATCATGATGAGGTGGAACGGGACATTCTCATTGTGATGAGGTGGAACGGGAGATTCTCATCATGATGTGGTGGAACGGGAGATTCTCATCATGATGAGGTGGAACAGGAGATTCTCATCATGATGAGGTGGAACGGGACATTCTCATGGTGATGAGGTGGAACGAGAAATTCTCATGGTGATGAGGTGGAATGGGAGATTCTCATCATGATGAGGTGGAATGGGAGATTCTCATGGTGATGAGGTGGAACGGGAGATTCTCATCATGATGAGGTGGAAATGGAGATTCTCATCATGATGAGGTGGAACGGGAGATTGTCATGGTGATGAGGTGTAACGGGAGATTCTCATGGTGATGAGGTGAAACGGGAGATTCTCATGGTGGTGAGGTGGAACGGGCGATTCTCATCGTGATGGGGTGGAACGGTAGATTCTCATGGTGATGAGGTGGAACGGAAGATTCTCATGGTGATGAGGTGGAACGGGAGATTCTCATGGTGATGAGGTGGAACGGGAGATTCTCATGTGATAAGGTGGAAAGGGATAGTCTCATGGTGATGAGGTGGAACGGAAGATTCTCATCATGATGAGGTGGAACGGGAGATTCTCATGGTGATGAGGTGGAACGGGAGATTCTCATCATGATGAGGTGGAACGGGAGATTTTCATGGTCATGACGTGGAACGGGAGATTCTCATGGTGATGAGGTGGAACGGGAGATTCTCATCATGATGAGGTGGAACGGGAGATTCTCATGGTGATGAGGTGGAACGGGAGATTCTCATCATGATGTGGTGGAATGGGAGATTCTCATCATGATGAGGTGGAACGGGTGATTCTCATGGTGATGAGATGGAACGGGTGATTCTCATCGTGATGGGGTGGAACGGGAGATTCTCATGGTGATGTGGTGGAACGGGAGATTCTCATCGTGATGAGGTGGAACGGGAGATTCTCATGGTGATGAGGTGGAACGGGAGATTCTCATGTTGATGAGGTGGAACGGGTGATTCTCATGGTGATGAGGTGGAACGGGTGATTCTCATCGTGATGGGGTGGATCGGGAGATTCTCATGGTGATGAGGGGGAACGGAAGATTCTCATCATGATGAGTTGGAACGGGAGATTCTCATGGTGATGTGGTGGAACGGGAGATTCTCATGGTGATGTGGTGGAACGGGAGATTCTCATGGTGATGTGGTGGAACGGGAGATTCTCATGGTGATGAGGTGGAACGGGAGATTCTCATCATGATGAAGTGGAACTGGAGATTCTCATGGTGATGAGGTGGAACGGGAGATTCTCATCATGATGTGGTGGAACGGGAGATTTTCATCATGATGAGGTGGAACAGGAGATTCTCATCATGATGAAGTGGAACGGGAGATTGTCATGGCGATGAGGTGGAACGGGAGATTCACATGGTGATGAGGTGGAACGGGAGATTCTCATCATGATGAGGTGGAACAGGAGATTCTCATCATGATGAGGTGGAACGGGACATTCTCATGGTGATGAGGTGGAACGAGAAATTCTCATGGTGATGAGGTGGAATGGGAGATTCTCATCATGATGAGGTGGAATGGGAGATTCTCATGGTGATGAGGTGGAACGGGAGATTCTCATCATGATGAGGTGGAAATGGAGATTCTCATCATGATGAGGTGGAACGGGAGATTGTCATGGTGATGAGGTGTAACGGGAGATTCTCATGGTGATGAGGTGAAACGGGAGATTCTCATGGTGGTGAGGTGGAACGGGCGATTCTCATCGTGATGGGGTGGAACGGTAGATTCTCATGGTGATGAGGTGGAACGGAAGATTCTCATGGTGATGAGGTGGAACGGGAGATTCTCATGGTGATGAGGTGGAACGGGAGATTCTCATGTGATAAGGTGGAAAGGGATAGTCTCATGGTGATGAGGTGGAACGGAAGATTCTCATCATGATGAGGTGGAACGGGAGATTCTCATGGTGATGAGGTGGAACGGGAGATTCTCATCATGATGAGGTGGAACGGGAGATTTTCATGGTCATGACGTGGAACGGGAGATTCTCATGGTGATGAGGTGGAACGGGAGATTCTCATCATGATGAGGTGGAACGGGAGATTCTCATGGTGATGAGGTGGAACGGGAGATTCTCATCATGATGTGGTGGAATGGGAGATTCTCATCATGATGAGGTGGAACGGGTGATTCTCATGGTGATGAGATGGAACGGGTGATTCTCATCGTGATGGGGTGGAACGGGAGATTCTCATGGTGATGTGGTGGAACGGGAGATTCTCATCGTGATGAGGTGGAACGGGAGATTCTCATGGTGATGAGGTGGAACGGGAGATTCTCATGTTGATGAGGTGGAACGGGTGATTCTCATGGTGATGAGGTGGAACGGGTGATTCTCATCGTGATGGGGTGGATCGGGAGATTCTCATGGTGATGAGGGGGAACGGAAGATTCTCATCATGATGAGTTGGAACGGGAGATTCTCATGGTGATGTGGTGGAACGGGAGATTCTCATGGTGATGTGGTGGAACGGGAGATTCTCATGGTGATGTGGTGGAACGGGAGATTCTCATGGTGATGAGGTGGAACGGGAGATTCTCATCATGATGAAGTGGAACTGGAGATTCTCATGGTGATGAGGTGGAACGGGAGATTCTCATCATGATGTGGTGGAACGGGAGATTTTCATCATGATGAGGTGGAACAGGAGATTCTCATCATGATGAAGTGGAACGGGAGATTGTCATGGCGATGAGGTGGAACGGGAGATTCACATGGTGATGAGGTGGAACGGGTGATTCTCATCGTGATGGGGTGGAACTGGAAATTCTCATGGTGATGAGGTGGAACGGAAGATTCTCATCATGATGAGGTGGAACGGGAGATTCTCATCATGATGTGGTGGAACTGGGGATTCTCATGGTGATGTGGTGGAACGGGAGATTCTCATGGTGATGAGGTGGAACGGGAGATTCTCATGGTGATGAGGTGGAATGGCAGATTCTCATGGTGATGAGGTGGAACGGGAGATTCTCATGGCGATGAGGTGGAACGGGAGATTCTCATGGTGATGTGGTGGAACGGGAGATTCTCATCGTGATGAGGTGGAACGGGTGATTCTCATGGTGATGAGATGGAACGGGTGATTCTCATCGTGAAGGGGTGGAACGGGAGATTCTCATGGTGATGTGGTGGAACGGGAGATTCTCATCGTGATGAGGTGGAACGGGAGATTCTCATGGTGATGAGGTGGAATGGGAGATTCTCATGTTGATGAGGTGGAACGGGTGATTCTCATGGTGATGAGGTGGAATGGGTGATTCTCATCGTGATGGGGTGGATCGGGAGATTCTCATGGTGATGAGGGGGAACGGAAGATTCTCATCATGATGAGTTGGAACGGGAGATTCTCATCGTGATGTGGTGAACGGGAGATTCTCATGGTGATGTGGTGGAACGGGAGATTCTCATGGTGATGTGGTGGAACGGGAGATTCTCATGGTGATGAGGTGGAACGGGAGATTCTCATCATGATGAAGTGGAACTGGAGATTCTCATGGTGATGAGGTGGAACGGGAGATTCTCATCATGATGTGGTGGATCGGGAGATTCTCATCATGATGAGGTGGAACAGGAGATTCTCATCATGATGAGGTGGAACGGGAGATTGTCATGGCGATGAGGTGGAACGGGAGATTCACATGGTGATGAGGTGGAACGGGTGATTCTCATCGTGATGGGGTGGAACTGGAAATTCTCATGGTGATGAGGTGGAACGGAAGATTCTCATCATGATGAGGTGGAACGGGAGATTCTCATCATGATGTGGTGGAACTGGAGATTCTCATGGTGATGTGGTGGAACGGGAGATTCTCATGGTGATGAGGTGGAACGGGATTTCTCATGGTGATGAGGTGGAATGGCAGATTCTCATGGTGATGAGGTGGAACGGGAGATTCTCATGGCGATGAGGTGGAACGGGAGATTCTCATCATGATGAGGTGGAACGGGAGATTCTCATCATGATGTGGTGGAACGGGAGATTCTCATGGTGATGAGGTGGAACGGGAGATTCTCATGGTGATGAGGTGGAACGGGAGATTCTCATTGTGATGAGGTGGAACGGCAGATTTTCATGGTGATGTTGTGGAATGGGAGATTCTCATCATGATGAGGTGGAACAGGAGATTCTCATCATGATGAGGTGGAACGGGAGATTGTCATGATGATGAGGTGGAACGGGAGATTCTCATGGTGATGAGGTGGAACGGGAGATTCCCATGGTGATGAGGTGGAACGGGAGCTTCTCATCGTGATGTTTTGGAATGGGAGATTCTCATCATGATGTAGTGGAACGGGAGATTCACATCATGATGAGGTGGAACAGGAGATTCTCATCATGATGAGGTGGAACGGGACATTCTCATGGTGATGAGGTGGAACGAGAAATTCTAATGGTGATGAGGTGGAATGGGAGATTCTAATGGTGATGAGGTGGAACGGGTGATTATTATCGTGATGGGGTGGAACGGGAGATTTTCATGGTGATAAGGTGGAACGGAAGATGCTCATCATGATGTGGTGAAACCATAGATTCTCATCATGATGAGGTGGAACGGGAGATTCTCATGGTGATGAGGTGGAATGGGAGATTCTCATCGTGATGAGGTGGAACGGGAGATTCTCATGGTGATGAGATGGAATGAGAGATTCTCATCATGATGAGGTGGAACAGGAGATTCTCATCATGATGAGGTGGAATGGGAGATTGTCATGGTGATGAGGTGGAACGGGTGATCCTCATGGCGATGAGGTGGAACGGGAGATTCTCATGGTGATGAGGTGGAACGGGAGATTCTCATGGTGATGAGGTGGAACGGGAGATTCTCATCATGATGAGGTGGAACGGGAGATTCTCATCATGATGAGGTGGAACGGGAGATTCTCATGGTGATGAGGTGGAACGGGAGATTCTCATCATGATGTGGTGGAACAGGCGATTCTCATCATGATGAGGTGGGACGGGAGATTCTCATGGTGATGTGGTGGAACGGGAGATTCTTATGGTGATGAGGTGGAACTGGAGATTCTCATGGTGATGAGGTGGAACGGGAGATTCTCATGGTGATGAGGTGGAACGGGAGATTCTCATGGTGATGAGGTGGAAAGGGAAATTCTCATGGTGATGAGGGGGAACGGGAGATTCTCATGGTGATGAGATGGAACGGGAGATTCTCATGGTGATGAGGTGGAACGGGAGATTCTCATCATGATGAGGGGGAACGGGACATTCTCATTGTGATGAGGTGGAACGGGAGATTCTCATCATGATGTGGTAGAACGGGAGATTCTCATCATGATGAGGTGGAACAGGAGATTCTCATCATGATGAGGTGGAACGGGACATTCTCATGGTGATGAGGTGGAACGAGAAATTCTCATGGTGATGAGGTGGAATGGGAGATTCTCATGGTGATGAGGTGGAACGGGAGATTCTCATGGTGATGAGGTGGAACGGGAGATTCTCATCATGATGAGGTGGAACTGGAGATTCTCATCATGATGAGGTGGAACGGGAGATTGTCATGGTGATGAGGTGGAACGGGAGATTCTCATGGCGATGAGGTGGAACGGGAGATTCTCATGGTGGTGAGGTGGAACGGGCGATTCTCATCGTGATGGGGTGGAACGGTAGATTCTCATGGTGATGAGGTGGAACGGGACATTCTCATGGTGATGAGGTGGAACGGGAGATTCACATGGTGATGAGGTGGAACGGGTGATTCTCATCGTGATGGGGTGGAACTGGAAATTCTCATGGTGATGAGGTGGAACGGAAGATTCTCATCATGATGAGGTGGAACGGGAGATTCTCATCATGATGTGGTGGAACTGGGGATTCTCATGGTGATGTGGTGGAACGGGAGATTCTCATGGTGATGAGGTGGAACGGGAGATTCTCATGGTGATGAGGTGGAATGGCAGATTCTCATGGTGATGAGGTGGAACGGGAGATTCTCATGGCGATGAGGTGGAACGGGAGATTCTCATGGTGATGTGGTGGAACGGGAGATTCTCATCGTGATGAGGTGGAACGGGTGATTCTCATGGTGATGAGATGGAACGGGTGATTCTCATCGTGAAGGGGTGGAACGGGAGATTCTCATGGTGATGTGGTGGAACGGGAGATTCTCATCGTG
The DNA here is from genome assembly GCF_933228915.1 of Telmatherina bonti. NCBI lineage: Eukaryota > Metazoa > Chordata > Actinopteri > Atheriniformes > Telmatherinidae > Telmatherina > Telmatherina bonti. The sequence goes on along the minus strand of NC_136627.1, from coordinate 37,582,158 downwards.
ATGAGGTGGAACGGGAGATTCTCATGGTGATGAGGTGGAATGGGAGATTCTCATGTTGATGAGGTGGAACGGGTGATTCTCATGGTGATGAGGTGGAATGGGTGATTCTCATCGTGATGGGGTGGATCGGGAGATTCTCATGGTGATGAGGGGGAACGGAAGATTCTCATCATGATGAGTTGGAACGGGAGATTCTCATCGTGATGTGGTGAACGGGAGATTCTCATGGTGATGTGGTGGAACGGGAGATTCTCATGGTGATGTGGTGGAACGGGAGATTCTCATGGTGATGAGGTGGAACGGGAGATTCTCATCATGATGAAGTGGAACTGGAGATTCTCATGGTGATGAGGTGGAACGGGAGATTCTCATCATGATGTGGTGGATCGGGAGATTCTCATCATGATGAGGTGGAACAGGAGATTCTCATCATGATGAGGTGGAACGGGAGATTGTCATGGCGATGAGGTGGAACGGGAGATTCACATGGTGATGAGGTGGAACGGGTGATTCTCATCGTGATGGGGTGGAACTGGAAATTCTCATGGTGATGAGGTGGAACGGAAGATTCTCATCATGATGAGGTGGAACGGGAGATTCTCATCATGATGTGGTGGAACTGGAGATTCTCATGGTGATGTGGTGGAACGGGAGATTCTCATGGTGATGAGGTGGAACGGGATTTCTCATGGTGATGAGGTGGAATGGCAGATTCTCATGGTGATGAGGTGGAACGGGAGATTCTCATGGCGATGAGGTGGAACGGGAGATTCTCATCATGATGAGGTGGAACGGGAGATTCTCATCATGATGTGGTGGAACGGGAGATTCTCATGGTGATGAGGTGGAACGGGAGATTCTCATGGTGATGAGGTGGAACGGGAGATTCTCATTGTGATGAGGTGGAACGGCAGATTTTCATGGTGATGTTGTGGAATGGGAGATTCTCATCATGATGAGGTGGAACAGGAGATTCTCATCATGATGAGGTGGAACGGGAGATTGTCATGATGATGAGGTGGAACGGGAGATTCTCATGGTGATGAGGTGGAACGGGAGATTCTCATGGTGATGAGGTGGAACGGGAGCTTCTCATCGTGATGTTTTGGAATGGGAGATTCTCATCATGATGTAGTGGAACGGGAGATTCACATCATGATGAGGTGGAACAGGAGATTCTCATCATGATGAGGTGGAACGGGACATTCTCATGGTGATGAGGTGGAACGAGAAATTCTAATGGTGATGAGGTGGAATGGGAGATTCTAATGGTGATGAGGTGGAACGGGTGATTATTATCGTGATGGGGTGGAACGGGAGATTTTCATGGTGATAAGGTGGAACGGAAGATGCTCATCATGATGTGGTGAAACCATAGATTCTCATCATGATGAGGTGGAACGGGAGATTCTCATGGTGATGAGGTGGAATGGGAGATTCTCATCGTGATGAGGTGGAACGGGAGATTCTCATGGTGATGAGATGGAATGAGAGATTCTCATCATGATGAGGTGGAACAGGAGATTCTCATCATGATGAGGTGGAATGGGAGATTGTCATGGTGATGAGGTGGAACGGGTGATCCTCATGGCGATGAGGTGGAACGGGAGATTCTCATGGTGATGAGGTGGAACGGGAGATTCTCATGGTGATGAGGTGGAACGGGAGATTCTCATCATGATGAGGTGGAACGGGAGATTCTCATCATGATGAGGTGGAACGGGAGATTCTCATGGTGATGAGGTGGAACGGGAGATTCTCATCATGATGTGGTGGAACAGGCGATTCTCATCATGATGAGGTGGGACGGGAGATTCTCATGGTGATGTGGTGGAACGGGAGATTCTTATGGTGATGAGGTGGAACTGGAGATTCTCATGGTGATGAGGTGGAACGGGAGATTCTCATGGTGATGAGGTGGAACGGGAGATTCTCATGGTGATGAGGTGGAAAGGGAAATTCTCATGGTGATGAGGGGGAACGGGAGATTCTCATGGTGATGAGATGGAACGGGAGATTCTCATGGTGATGAGGTGGAACGGGAGATTCTCATCATGATGAGGGGGAACGGGACATTCTCATTGTGATGAGGTGGAACGGGAGATTCTCATCATGATGTGGTAGAACGGGAGATTCTCATCATGATGAGGTGGAACAGGAGATTCTCATCATGATGAGGTGGAACGGGACATTCTCATGGTGATGAGGTGGAACGAGAAATTCTCATGGTGATGAGGTGGAATGGGAGATTCTCATGGTGATGAGGTGGAACGGGAGATTCTCATGGTGATGAGGTGGAACGGGAGATTCTCATCATGATGAGGTGGAACTGGAGATTCTCATCATGATGAGGTGGAACGGGAGATTGTCATGGTGATGAGGTGGAACGGGAGATTCTCATGGCGATGAGGTGGAACGGGAGATTCTCATGGTGGTGAGGTGGAACGGGCGATTCTCATCGTGATGGGGTGGAACGGTAGATTCTCATGGTGATGAGGTGGAACGGGACATTCTCATGGTGATGAGGTGGAACGGGAGATTCTCATGTGATAAGGTGGAAAGGGATAGTCTCATGGTGATGAGGGGGAACGGGAGATTCTCATCATGATGTGGTGAAACCATAGATTCTCATTATGATGAGGTGGAACGGGAGATTCTCATGGTGATGAGGTGGAACGCAAGATTCTCATCATGATGTGGTGGAACGGGAGATTCTCATCATGATGAGGTGGAACGGGAGATTCTCATGGTGATGAGGTGGAACGAGGAATTCTCATGGTGATGAGGTGGAACAGGAGATTCTCATGGTGGTGAGGTGGAACGGGCGATTCTCATCGTGATGGGGTGGAACGGTAGATTCTCATGGTGATGAGGTGGAACGGGACATTCTCATGGTGATGAGATGGAACGGGAGATTCTCATGTGATAAGGTGGAAAGGGATAGTCTCATGGTGATGAGGGGGAACGGGAGATTCTCATCATGATGTGGTGAAACCATAGATTCTCATTATGATGAGGTGGAACGGGAGATTCTCATGGTGATGAGGTGGAACGCGAGATTCTCATCATGATGTGGTGGAACGGGGAGATTCTCATCATGATGAGGTGGAACGGGAGATTCTCATGGTGATGAGGTGGAACGAGGAATTCTCATGGTGATGAGGTGGAACGGGAGATTCTCATCATGATGTGGTGGAACGAGAGATTCTCATGGTGATGAGGTGGAACGGGAGATTCTCATGGTGATGTGGTGGAACGGGAGATTTTCATCATGATGTGGTGGAACGGGAGATTCTCATCTTGATGATATGGAACGGGAGATTCTCATCATGATGAGGTGGAACGGGAGATTCTCATGGTGATGTGGTGGAACGGGAGATTCTTATGGTGATGAGGTGGAACGGGAGACTCTCATGGTGATGAGGTGGAACGGGAGATTCTCATGGTGATGAGGTGGAACGGGAGATTCTCATCATGATGAGGTGGAACTGGAGATTCTCATCATGATGAGGTGGAACGGGAGATTGTCATGGTGATGAGGTGGAACGGGAGATTCTCATGGCGATGAGGTGGAACGGGAGATTCTCATGGTGGTGATGTGGAACGGGCGATTCTCATCGTGATGGGGTGGAACGGTAGATTCTCATGGTGATGAGGTGGAACGGGACATTTTCATGGTGATGAGGTGGAACGGGAGATTCTCATGTGATAAGGTGGAAAGGGATAGTCTCATGGTGATGAGGGGGAACGGGAGATTCTCATCATGATGTGGTGAAACCATAGATTCTCATCATGATGTGGTGGAACGGGAGATTCTCATGGTGATGAGGTGGAACGGGAGATTCTCATGGTGATGTGGTGGAACGGGAGATTTTCATCATGATGTGGTGGAACGGGAGATTCTCATCTTGATGATATGGAACGGGAGATTCTCATCATGATGTGGTGGAACTGGAGATTCTCATGGTGATGTGGTGGAACGGGAGATTCTCATGGTGATGAGGTGGAACGGGAGATTCTCATGGTGATGAGGTGGAATGGCAGATTCTCATGGCGATGAGGTGGACCGGGACATTCTCTTGTGATAAGGTGTAAAGGGAGAATATCATGGTGATGAGGGGGAACGGGAGATTCTCATCATGATGAGGTGGAACGGGAGGTTCTCATGGCGATGAGGTGGACCGGGACATTCTCTTGTGATAAGGTGGAAAGGGAGAATATCATGGTGATGTGGTGGAATGGGAGATTCTCATGGTGATGAGGGGGAACGGGAGATTCTCATGGTGATGTGGTGGAACGGGAGATTCTCATGGTGATGAGGTGGAACGGGAGATTCTCATCATGATGAGGTGGAACGGGAGATTCTCATGGTGATGAGGTGGAACTGGAGATTCTCATCATGATGTGGTGGAACGGGTAATTCTCATCATGATGAGGTGGAACAGGAGATTCTCATCGTGATGAGGTGGAACGGGAGATTCTCATGGTGATGAGTTGGAACGAGAAATTCTCATGGTGATGAGGTGGAATGGGAGATTCTCATCGTGATGAGGTGGAACGGGAGATTTTCATCATGATGAAGTGGAACGGGAGATTCTCATGGTGATGAGGTGGAACGGGAGATTCTCATCATGATGTGGTGGAACGGGAGATTCTCATCATGATGAGGTGGAACAGGAGATTCTCATCATGATGAGGTGGAACGGGAGATTGTCATGGCGATGGGGTGGAACGGGAGATTCTCATGGTGATGAGGTGGAACGGAAGATTCTCATGGTGATGAGGTGGAACGGGAGATTCTCATGGTGATGTGGTGGAACGGGAGATTTTCATCATGATGTGGTGGAACGGGACATTCTCATCTTGATGATGTGGAATGGGAGATTCTCATCATGATGTGGTGGAACTGGAGATTCTCATGGTGATGTGGTGGAACGGGAGATTCTCATGGTGATGAGGTGGAACGGGAGATTCTCATGGCGATGAGGTGGAACGGGAGATTCTCATGGTGATGAGGACGAACGGGAGATTCTCATCATGATGAGGTGGAACGGGAGATTTTCATGGTCATGACGTGGAACGGGAGATTCTCATGGCGATGAGGTGGAACGGCAGATTCTCATGGTGATGAGGTGGAACGGGAGATTCTCATCATGATGAGGTGGAACGGGAGATTCTCATGGTGATGAGGTGGAACGGGAGATTCTCATCATGATGTGGTGGAATGGGAGATTCTCATCATGATGAGGTGGAACGGGTGATTCTCATGGTGATGAGATGGAACGGGTGATTCTCATCGTGATGGGGTGGAACGGGAGATTCTCATGGTGATGTGGTGGAACGGGAGATTCTCATCGTGATGAGGTGGAACGGGAGATTCTCATGGTGATGAGGTGGAACGGGAGATTCTCATGTTGATGAGGTGGAACGGGTGATTCTCATGGTGATGAGGTGGAACGGGTTATTCTCATCGTGATGGGGTGGATCAGGAGATTCTCATGGTAATGAGGGGGAACGGAAGATTCTCATCATGATGAGGTGGAACGGGAGATTCTCATGGTGATGTGGTGGAACGGGAGATTCTCATGGTGATGTGGTGGAACGGGAGATTCTCATGGTGATGAGGTGGAACGGGAGATTCTCATGGTGATGAGGTGGAACGGGAGATTCTCATGGTGATGAGGTGGAAAGGGAAATTCTCATGGTGATGAGGGGGAACGGGAGATTCTCATGGTGATGAGATGGAACGGGAGATTCTCATGGTGATGAGGTGGAACGGGAGATTCTCATCGTGATGAGGGGGAACGGGACATTCTCATTGTGATGAGGTGGAACGGGAGATTCTCATCATGATGTGGTAGAACGGGAGATTCTCATCATGATGAGGTGGAACAGGAGATTCTCATCATGATGAGGTGGAACGGGACATTCTCATGGTGATGAGGTGGAACGAGAAATTCTCATGGTGATGAGGTGGAATGGGAGATTCTCATGGTGATGAGGTGGAACGGGAGATTCTCATGGTGATGAGGTGGAACGGGAGATTCTCATCATGATGAGGTGGAACTGGAGATTCTCATCATGATGAGGTGGAACGGGAGATTGTCATGGTGATGAGGTGGAACGGGAGATTCTCATGGCGATGAGGTGGAACGGGAGATTCTCATGGTGGTGAGGTGGAACGGGCGATTCTCATCGTGATGGGGTGGAACGGTAGATTCTCATGGTGATGAGGTGGAACGGGACATTCTCATGGTGATGAGGTGGAACGGGAGATTCTCATGTGATAAGGTGGAAAGGGATAGTCTCATGGTGATGAGGGGGAACGGGAGATTCTCATCATGATGTGGTGAAACCATAGATTCTCATTATGATGAGGTGGAACGGGAGATTCTCATGGTGATGAGGTGGAACGCAAGATTCTCATCATGATGTGGTGGAACGGGAGATTCTCATCATGATGAGGTGGAACGGGAGATTCTCATGGTGATGAGGTGGAACGAGGAATTCTCATGGTGATGAGGTGGAACAGGAGATTCTCATGGTGGTGAGGTGGAACGGGCGATTCTCATCGTGATGGGGTGGAACGGTAGATTCTCATGGTGATGAGGTGGAACGGGACATTCTCATGGTGATGAATTGGAACGGGAGATTCTCATGTGATAAGGTGGAAAGGGATAGTCTCATGGTGATGAGGGGGAACGGGAGATTCTCATCATGATGTGGTGAAACCATAGATTCTCATTATGATGAGGTGGAACGGGAGATTCTCATGGTGATGAGGTGGAACGCGAGATTCTCATCATGATGTGGTGGAACGGGGAGATTCTCATCATGATGAGGTGGAACGGGAGATTCTCATGGTGATGAGGTGGAACGAGGAATTCTCATGGTGATGAGGTGGAACGGGAGATTCTCATCATGATGTGGTGGAACGAGAGATTCTCATGGTGATGAGGTGGAACGGGAGATTCTCATGGTGATGTGGTGGAACGGGAGATTTTCATCATGATGTGGTGGAAAGGGAGATTCTCATCTTGATGGTATGGAATGGGAGATTCTCATCATGATGAGGTGGAACGGGAGATTCTCATGGTGATGTGGTGGAACGGGAGATTCTTATGGTGATGAGGTGGAACGGGAGACTCTCATGGTGATGAGGTGGAACGGGAGATTCTCATGGTGATGAGGTGGAACGGGAGATTCTCATCATGATGAGGTGGAACTGGAGATTCTCATCATGATGAGGTGGAACGGGAGATTGTCATGGTGATGAGGTGGAACGGGAGATTCTCATGGCGATGAGGTGGAACGGGAGATTCTCATGGTGGTGATGTGGAACGGGCGATTCTCATCGTGATGGGGTGGAACGGTAGATTCTCATGGTGATGAGGTGGAACGGGACATTTTCATGGTGATGAGGTGGAACGGGAGATTCTCATGTGATAAGGTGGAAAGGGATAGTCTCATGGTGATGAGGGGGAACGGGAGATTCTCATCATGATGTGGTGAAACCATAGATTCTCATCATGATGTGGTGGAACGGGAGATTCTCATGGTGATGAGGTGGAACGGGAGATTCTCATGGTGATGTGGTGGAACGGGAGATTTTCATCATGATGTGGTGGAACGGGAGATTCTCATCTTGATGATATGGAACGGGAGATTCTCATCATGATGTGGTGGAACTGGAGATTCTCATGGTGATGTGGTGGAACGGGAGATTCTCATGGTGATGAGGTGGAACGGGAGATTCTCATGGTGATGAGGTGGAATGGCAGATTCTCATGGCGATGAGGTGGACCGGGACATTCTCTTGTGATAAGGTGTAAAGGGAGAATATCATGGTGATGAGGGGGAACGGGAGATTCTCATCATGATGAGGTGGAACGGGAGGTTCTCATGGCGATGAGGTGGACCGGGACATTCTCTTGTGATAAGGTGGAAAGGGAGAATATCATGGTGATGTGGTGGAATGGGAGATTCTCATGGTGATGAGGGGGAACGGGAGATTCTCATGGTGATGTGGTGGAACGGGAGATTCTCATGGTGATGAGGTGGAACGGGAGATTCTCATCATGATGAGGTGGAACGGGAGATTCTCATGGTGATGAGGTGGAACTGGAGATTCTCATCATGATGTGGTGGAACGGGTAATTCTCATCATGATGAGGTGGAACAGGAGATTCTCATCGTGATGAGGTGGAACGGGAGATTCTCATGGTGATGAGTTGGAACGAGAAATTCTCATGGTGATGAGGTGGAATGGGAGATTCTCATCGTGATGAGGTGGAACGGGAGATTTTCATCATGATGAAGTGGAACGGGAGATTCTCATGGTGATGAGGTGGAACGGGAGATTCTCATCATGATGTGGTGGAACGGGAGATTCTCATCATGATGAGGTGGAACAGGAGATTCTCATCATGATGAGGTGGAACGGGAGATTGTCATGGCGATGGGGTGGAACGGGAGATTCTCATGGTGATGAGGTGGAACGGAAGATTCTCATGGTGATGAGGTGGAACGGGAGATTCTCATGGTGATGTGGTGGAACGGGAGATTTTCATCATGATGTGGTGGAAAGGGAGATTCTCATCTTGATGGTATGGAATGGGAGATTCTCATCATGATGAGGTGGAACGGGAGATTCTCATGGTGATGTGGTGGAACGGGAGATTCTTATGGTGATGAGGTGGAACGGGAGACTCTCATGGTGATGAGGTGGAACGGGAGATTCTCATGGTGATGAGGTGGAACGGGAGATTCTCATCATGATGAGGTGGAACTGGAGATTCTCATCATGATGAGGTGGAACGGGAGATTGTCATGGTGATGAGGTGGAACGGGAGATTCTCATGGCGATGAGGTGGAACGGGAGATTCTCATGGTGGTGATGTGGAACGGGCGATTCTCATCGTGATGGGGTGGAACGGTAGATTCTCATGGTGATGAGGTGGAACGGGACATTTTCATGGTGATGAGGTGGAACGGGAGATTCTCATGTGATAAGGTGGAAAGGGATAGTCTCATGGTGATGAGGGGGAACGGGAGATTCTCATCATGATGTGGTGAAACCATAGATTCTCATCATGATGTGGTGGAACGGGAGATTCTCATGGTGATGAGGTGGAACGGGAGATTCTCATGGTGATGTGGTGGAACGGGAGATTTTCATCATGATGTGGTGGAACGGGAGATTCTCATCTTGATGATATGGAACGGGAGATTCTCATCATGATGTGGTGGAACTGGAGATTCTCATGGTGATGTGGTGGAACGGGAGATTCTCATGGTGATGAGGTGGAACGGGAGATTCTCATGGTGATGAGGTGGAATGGCAGATTCTCATGGCGATGAGGTGGACCGGGACATTCTCTTGTGATAAGGTGTAAAGGGAGAATATCATGGTGATGAGGGGGAACGGGAGATTCTCATCATGATGAGGTGGAACGGGAGGTTCTCATGGCGATGAGGTGGACCGGGACATTCTCTTGTGATAAGGTGGAAAGGGAGAATATCATGGTGATGTGGTGGAATGGGAGATTCTCATGGTGATGAGGGGGAACGGGAGATTCTCATGGTGATGTGGTGGAACGGGAGATTCTCATGGTGATGAGGTGGAACGGGAGATTCTCATCATGATGAGGTGGAACGGGAGATTCTCATGGTGATGAGGTGGAACTGGAGATTCTCATCATGATGTGGTGGAACGGGTAATTCTCATCATGATGAGGTGGAACAGGAGATTCTCATCGTGATGAGGTGGAACGGGAGATTCTCATGGTGATGAGTTGGAACGAGAAATTCTCATGGTGATGAGGTGGAATGGGAGATTCTCATCGTGATGAGGTGGAACGGGAGATTTTCATCATGATGAAGTGGAACGGGAGATTCTCATGGTGATGAGGTGGAACGGGAGATTCTCATCATGATGTGGTGGAACGGGAGATTCTCATCATGATGAGGTGGAACAGGAGATTCTCATCATGATGAGGTGGAACGGGAGATTGTCATGGCGATGGGGTGGAACGGGAGATTCTCATGGTGATGAGGTGGAACGGAAGATTCTCATGGTGATGAGGTGGAACGGGAGATTCTCATCATGATGAGGTGGAACGGGAGATTCTCATGGTGATGAGGTGGAACGGGAGATTCTCATCATGATGTGGTGGAATGGGAGATTCTCATCATGATGAGGTGGAACGGGTGATTCTCATGGTGATGAGATGGAACGGGTGATTCTCATCGTGATGGGGTGGAACGGGAGATTCTCATGGTGATGTGGTGGAACGGGAGATTCTCATCGTGATGAGGTGGAACGGGAGATTCTCATGGTGATGAGGTGGAACGGGAGATTCTCATGTTGATGAGGTGGAACGGGTGATTCTCATGGTGATGAGGTGGAACGGGTGATTCTCATCGTGATGGGGTGGATCAGGAGATTCTCATGGTAATGAGGGGGAACGGAAGATTCTCATCATGATGAGGTGGAACGGGAGATTCTCATCGTGATGTGGTGGAACGGGAGATTCTCATGGTGATGTGGTGGAACGGGAGATTCTCATGGTGATGTGGTGGAACGGGAGATTCTCATGGTGATGAGGTGGAACGGGAGATTCTCATCATGATGAAGTGGAACTGGAGATTCTCATGGTGATGAGGTGGAACGGGAGATTCTCATCATGATGTGGTGGAACGGGAGATTCTCATCGTGATGTGGTGGAACGGGAGATTCTCATGGTGATGTGGTGGAACGGGAGATTCTCATGGTGATGTGGTGGAACGGGAGATTCTCATGGTGATGAGGTGGAACGGGAGATTCTCATCATGATGAAGTGGAACTGGAGATTCTCATGGTGATGAGGTGGAACGGGAGATTCTCATCATGATGTGGTGGAACGGGAGATTCTCATCATGATGAGGTGGAACAGGAGATTCTCATCATGATGAGGTGGAACGGGAGATTGTCATGGCGATGAGGTGGAACGGGAGATTCACATGGTGATGAGGTGGAACGGGTGATTCTCATCGTGATGGGGTGGAACTGGAAATTCTCATGGTGATGAGGTGGAACGGAAGATTCTCATCATGATGAGGTGGAACGGGAGATTCTCATCATGATGTGGTGGAACTGGAGATTCTCATGGTGATGTGGTGGAACGGGAGATTCTCATGGTGATGAGGTGGAACGGGAGATTCTCATGGTGATGAGGTGGAATGGCAGATTCTCATGGTGATGAGGTGGAACGGGAGATTCTCATGGCGATGAGGTGGAACGGGAGATTCTCATGGTGATGTGGTGGAACGGGAGATTCTCATAGTGATGAGGTGGAATGGGAGATTCTCATGGTGATGAGGTGGAACGGGAGATTCTCATGGTGATGAGGTGGAACGGAAGATTCTCATCATGATGAGGTGGAACGGGAGATTCTCATGGTGATGAGGTGGAACGGCAGATTTTCATGGTGATGTTGTGGAATGGGAGATTCTCATCATGATGAGGTGGAACAGGAGATTCTCATCATGATGAGGTGGAACGGGAGATTGTCATGATGATGAGGTGGAACGGGAGATTCTCATGGTGATGAGGTGGAACGGGAGATTCTCATGGTGATGAGGTGGAACGGGAGATTCTCATGGTGATGTTTTGGAATGGGAGATTCTCATCATGATGTGGTGGAACGGGAGATTCACATCATGATGAGGTGGAACAGGAGATTCTCATCATGATGAGGTGGAACGGGACATTCTCATGGTGATGAGGTGGAACGAGAAATTCTCATGGTGATGAGGTGGAAAGGGAGATTCTAATGGTGATGAGGTGGAACGGGTGATTATTATCGTGATGGGGTGGAACGGGAGATTCTCATGGTGATAAGGTGGAACGGAAGATGCTCATCATGATGAGGTGGAACGGGAGATTCTCATCATGATGTGGTGGAACGGGAGATTCTCATCATGATGAGGTGGAACAGGAGATTCTCATCATGATGAGGTGCAACGGGAGATTCTCATGGTGATGAGATGGAACGGGAGATTCTCATGGTGATGAGGTGGAACGGGAGATTCTCATCATGATGTGGTGAAACCATAGATTCTCATCATGATGAGGTGGAACGGGAGATTCTCATGGTGATGAGGTGGAACAGGAGATTCTCATCATGATGTGTTGGAACGGGAGATTCTCATCATGATGAGGTGGAACGGGAGATTCTCATGGTGATGAGGTGGAATGGAAGATTCTCATCGTGATGAGGTGGAACGGGAGATTCTCATGGTGATGAGATGGAATGAGAGATTCTCATCATGATGAGGTCGAACGGGAGATTCTCATCATGATGTGGTGGAACAGGCTATTCTCATCATGATGAGGTGGAACGGGAGATTCTCATTGTGATGAGGTGGAACGAGTAATTCTCATGGTGATGAGGTGGAATGGAAGATTCTCATCGTGATGAGGTGGAACGGGAGATTCTCATGGTGATGAGATGGAATGAGAGATTCTCATCATGATGAGGTGGAACAGGAGATTCTCATCATGATGAGGTGGAATGGGAGATTGTCATGGTGATGAGGTGGAACGGGTGATCCTCATGGCGATGAGGTGGAACGGGAGATTCTCATGGTGATGAGGTGGAACGGGAGATTCTCATGGTGATGAGGTGGAACGGGAGATTCTCATCATGATGAGGTGGAACGGGAGATTCTCATGGCGATGAGGTCGAACGGGAGATTCTCATCATGATGTGGTGGAACAGGCTATTCTCATCATGATGAGGTGGAACGGGAGATTCTCATTGTGATGAGGTGGAACGAGTAATTCTCATGGTGATGAGGTGGAATGGGAGATTCTCATCGTGATGAGGTGGAACGGGAGATTCTCATGGTGATGAGATGGAATGGGAGATTCTCATCATGATGAGGTGGAACAGGAGATTCTCATCATGATGAGGTGGAACGGGAGATTGTCATGGTGATGAGGTGGAACGGGTGATTCTCATGGCGATGAGGTGGAACTGGAGATTCTCATGGTTATGAGGTGGAACGGGAGATTCTCATCGTGATGGGGTGGAACGGGAGATTCTCATTGTGATGAGGTGGAACGGGAGATTCTCATGGTGATGAGGTGGAACGGGAGATTCCCATGGTGATGAGGTGGAACGGGAGATTCTCATCATGATCAGGTGGAACGTGAGATTCTCATCATGATGAGGTGGAACGGGAGATTCTCATGGTGATGTGGTGGAACGGGAGATTCTTATGGTGATGAGGTGGAACTGGAGATTCTCATGGTGATGAGGTGGAACGGGAGATTCTCATGGTGATGAGGTGGAACGGGAGATTCTCATGGTGATGAGGTGGAAAGGGAAATTCTCATGGTGATGAGGTGGAACGGGAGATTCTCATGGTGATGAGATGGAACGGGAGATTCTCATGGTGATGAGGTGGAACGGGAGATTCTCATCATGATGAGGGGGAACGGGACATTCTCATTGTGATGAGGTGGAACGGGAGATTCTCATCATGATGTGGTGGAACGGGAGATTCTCATGGTGGTGAGGTGGAACGGGCGATTCTCATCGTGATGGGGTGGAACGGGAGATTCTCATGGTGATGAGGTGAAACGGGACATTCTCATGGTGATGAGGTGGAACGAGGAATTCTCAAGGTGATGAGGTGGAACGGGAGATTCTCATCATGATGTGGTGGAACGAGAGATTCTCATTGTGATGAGGTGGAACGGGAGATTCTCATGGTGATGTGGTGGAACGGGAGATTTTCATCATGATGTGGTGGAACGGGAGATTCTCATCTTGATGATATGGAACGGGAGATTCTCATCATGATCAGGTGGAACGGGAGATTCTCATCATGATGAGGTGGAACGGTAGATTCTCATGGTGATGTGGTGGAACGGGAGATTCTTATGGTGATGAGGTGCAACTGGAGATTCTCATGGTGATGAGGTGGAACGGGAGATTCTCATGGTGATGAGGTGGAACGGGAGATTCTCATGTGATAAGGTGGAAAGGGATAGTCTCATGGTGATGAGGGGGAACGGGAGATTCTCATCATGATGTGGTGAAACCATAGATTCTCATTATGATGAGGTGGAACGGGAGATTATCATGGTGATGAGGTGGAACGCGAGATTCTCATCATGATGTGGTGGAACGGGAGATTCTCATCATGATGAGGTGGAACGGGAGATTCTCATGGTGATGAGGTGGAACGAGGAATTCTCAAGGTGATGAGGTGGAACGGGAGATTCTCATCATGATGTGGTGGAACGAGAGATTCTCATGGTGATGAGGTGGAACGGGAGATTCTCATGGTGATGTGGTGGAACAGGAGATTTTCATCATGATGTGGTGGAACGGGAGATTCTCATCTTGATGATATGGAACGGGAGATTCTCATCATGATGAGGTGGAACGGGAGATTCTCATGGTGATGTGGTGGAACGGGAGATTCTTATGGTGATGAGGTGGAACGGGAGACTCTCATGGTGATGAGGTGGAACGGGAGATTCTCATGGTGATGAGGTGGAACGGGAGATTCTCATCGTGATAAGGTGGAAAGGGAAATTGTCATGGTGATGAGGGGGAACGGGAGATTCTCATGGTGATGAGATGGAACGGGAGATTCTCATGGTGATGAGGTGGAACGGGAGATTCTCATCATGATGAGGTGGAACGGGACATTCTCATTGTGATGAGGTGGAACGGGAGATTCTCATCATGATGTGGTGGAACGGGAGATTCTCATCATGATGAGGTGGAACAGGAGATTCTCATCATGATGAGGTGGAACGGGACATTCTCATGGTGATGAGGTGGAATGGAAGATTCTCATCGTGATGAGGTGGAACGGGAGATTCTCATGGTGATGAGATGGAATGAGAGATTCTCATCATGATGAGGTCGAACGGGAGATTCTCATCATGATGTGGTGGAACAGGCTATTCTCATCATGATGAGGTGGAACGGGAGATTCTCATTGTGATGAGGTGGAACGAGTAATTCTCATGGTGATGAGGTGGAATGGAAGATTCTCATCGTGATGAGGTGGAACGGGAGATTCTCATGGTGATGAGATGGAATGAGAGATTCTCATCATGATGAGGTGGAACAGGAGATTCTCATCATGATGAGGTGGAATGGGAGATTGTCATGGTGATGAGGTGGAACGGGTGATCCTCATGGCGATGAGGTGGAACGGGAGATTCTCATGGTGATGAGGTGGAACGGGAGATTCTCATGGTGATGAGGTGGAACGGGAGATTCTCATCATGATGAGGTGGAACGGGAGATTCTCATGGCGATGAGGTCGAACGGGAGATTCTCATCATGATGTGGTGGAACAGGCTATTCTCATCATGATGAGGTGGAACGGGAGATTCTCATTGTGATGAGGTGGAACGAGTAATTCTCATGGTGATGAGGTGGAATGGGAGATTCTCATCGTGATGAGGTGGAACGGGAGATTCTCATGGTGATGAGATGGAATGGGAGATTCTCATCATGATGAGGTGGAACAGGAGATTCTCATCATGATGAGGTGGAACGGGAGATTGTCATGGTGATGAGGTGGAACGGGTGATTCTCATGGCGATGAGGTGGAACTGGAGATTCTCATGGTTATGAGGTGGAACGGGAGATTCTCATCGTGATGGGGTGGAACGGGAGATTCTCATTGTGATGAGGTGGAACGGGAGATTCTCATGGTGATGAGGTGGAACGGGAGATTCCCATGGTGATGAGGTGGAACGGGAGATTCTCATCATGATCAGGTGGAACGTGAGATTCTCATCATGATGAGGTGGAACGGGAGATTCTCATGGTGATGTGGTGGAACGGGAGATTCTTATGGTGATGAGGTGGAACTGGAGATTCTCATGGTGATGAGGTGGAACGGGAGATTCTCATGGTGATGAGGTGGAACGGGAGATTCTCATGGTGATGAGGTGGAAAGGGAAATTCTCATGGTGATGAGGTGGAACGGGAGATTCTCATGGTGATGAGATGGAACGGGAGATTCTCATGGTGATGAGGTGGAACGGGAGATTCTCATCATGATGAGGGGGAACGGGACATTCTCATTCTGATAAGGTGGAACGGGAGATTCTCATCATGATGTGGTGGAACGGGAGATTCTCATGGTGGTGAGGTGGAACGGGCGATTCTCATCGTGATGGGGTGGAACGGGAGATTCTCATGGTGATGAGGTGAAACGGGACATTCTCATGGTGATGAGGTGGAACGAGGAATTCTCAAGGTGATGAGGTGGAACGGGAGATTCTCATCATGATGTGGTGGAACGAGAGATTCTCATTGTGATGAGGTGGAACGGGAGATTCTCATGGTGATGTGGTGGAACGGGAGATTTTCATCATGATGTGGTGGAACGGGAGATTCTCATCTTGATGATATGGAACGGGAGATTCTCATCATGATCAGGTGGAACGGGAGATTCTCATCATGATGAGGTGGAACGGTAGATTCTCATGGTGATGTGGTGGAACGGGAGATTCTTATGGTGATGAGGTGCAACTGGAGATTCTCATGGTGATGAGGTGGAACGGGAGATTCTCATGGTGATGAGGTGGAACGGGAGATTCTCATGTGATAAGGTGGAAAGGGATAGTCTCATGGTGATGAGGGGGAACGGGAGATTCTCATCATGATGTGGTGAAACCATAGATTCTCATTATGATGAGGTGGAACGGGAGATTATCATGGTGATGAGGTGGAACGCGAGATTCTCATCATGATGTGGTGGAACGGGAGATTCTCATCATGATGAGGTGGAACGGGAGATTCTCATGGTGATGAGGTGGAACGAGGAATTCTCAAGGTGATGAGGTGGAACGGGAGATTCTCATCATGATGTGGTGGAACGAGAGATTCTCATGGTGATGAGGTGGAACGGGAGATTCTCATGGTGATGTGGTGGAACAGGAGATTTTCATCATGATGTGGTGGAACGGGAGATTCTCATCTTGATGATATGGAACGGGAGATTCTCATCATGATGAGGTGGAACGGGAGATTCTCATGGTGATGTGGTGGAACGGGAGATTCTTATGGTGATGAGGTGGAACGGGAGACTCTCATGGTGATGAGGTGGAACGGGAGATTCTCATGGTGATGAGGTGGAACGGGAGATTCTCATCGTGATAAGGTGGAAAGGGAAATTGTCATGGTGATGAGGGGGAACGGGAGATTCTCATGGTGATGAGATGGAACGGGAGATTCTCATGGTGATGAGGTGGAACGGGAGATTCTCATCATGATGAGGTGGAACGGGACATTCTCATTGTGATGAGGTGGAACGGGAGATTCTCATCATGATGTGGTGGAACGGGAGATTCTCATCATGATGAGGTGGAACAGGAGATTCTCATCATGATGAGGTGGAACGGGACATTCTCATGGTGATGAGGTGGAACGAGAAATTCTCATGGTGATGAGGTGGAATGGGAGATTCTCATGGTGATGAGGTGGAACGGGAGATTCTCATGGTGATGAGGTGGAACGGGAGATTCTCATCATGATGAAGTGGAACTGGAGATTCTCATCATGATGAGGTGGAACGGGAGATTGTCATGGTGATGAGGTGGAACGGGAGATTCTCATGGCGATGAGGTGGAACGGGAGATTCTCATGGTGGTGATGTGGAACGGGCGATTCTCATCGTGATGAGGTGGAACGAGAAATTCTCATGGTGATGAGGTGGAATGGGAGATTCTCATGGTGATGAGGTGGAACGGGAGATTCTCATGGTGATGAGGTGGAACGGGAGATTCTCATCATGATGAAGTGGAACTGGAGATTCTCATCATGATGAGGTGGAACGGGAGATTGTCATGGTGATGAGGTGGAACGGGAGATTCTCATGGCGATGAGGTGGAACGGGAGATTCTCATGGTGGTGATGTGGAACGGGCGATTCTCATCGTGATGGGGTGGAACGGTAGATTCTCATGGTGATGAGGTGGAACGGGACATTCTCATGGTGATGAGGTGGAACGGGAGATTCTCATGTGATAAGGTGGAAAGGGATAGTCTCATGGTGATGAGGGGGAACGGGAGATTCTCATCATGATGTGGTGAAACCATAGATTCTCATCACGATGAGGTGGAACGGGAGATTCTCATGGTGATGAGGTGGAACGCGAGATTCTCATCATGATGTGGTGGAACGGGAGATTCTCATCATGATGAGGTGGAACGGGAGATTCTCATGGTGATGAGGTGGAACGAGGAATTCTCATGGTGATGAGGTGGAACGGGAGATTCTCATCATGATGTGGTGGAACGGGAGATTCTCATGGTGATGAGGTGGAACGGGAGATTCCCATGGTGATGAGATGGAACGGGAGATTCTCATGGTGATGAGGTGGAACGGGAGATTCTCATCATGATGAGGGGGAACGGGACATTCTCATTGTGATGAGGTGGAACGGGGGATTCTCATCATGATGTGGTGGAACGGGAGATTCTCATCATGATGAGGTGGAACAGGAGATTCTCATCATGATGAGGTGGAACGGGAGATTCTCATGGTGATGTGGTGGAACGGGAGATTTTCATCATGATGTGGTGGAACGGGAGATTCTCATCTTGATGATATGGAACGGGAGATTCTCATCATGATGAAGTGGAACGGGAGATTCTCATGGTGATGTGGTGGAACGGGAGATTCTTATGGTGATGAGGTGGAACGGGAGACTCTCATGGTGATGAGGTGGAACGGGAGATTCTCATGGTGATGAGGTGGAACGGGAGATTCTCATCGTGATAAGGTGGAAAGGGAAATTGTCATGGTGATGAGGGGGAACGGGAGATTCTCATGGTGATGAGATGGAACGGGAGATTCTCATGGTGATGAGGTGGAACGGGAGATTCTCATCATGATGAGGTGGAACGGGACATTCTCATTGTGATGAGGTGGAACGGGAGATTCTCATCATGATGTGGTGGAACGGGAGATTCTCATCATGATGAGGTGGAACAGGAGATTCTCATCATGATGAGGTGGAACGGGACATTCTCATGGTGATGAGGTGGAACGAGAAATTCTCATGGTGATGAGGTGGAATGGGAGATTCTCATGGTGATGAGGTGGAACGGGAGATTCTCATGGTGATGAGGTGGAACGGGAGATTCTCATCATGATGAAGTGGAACTGGAGATTCTCATCATGATGAGGTGGAACGGGAGATTGTCATGGTGATGAGGTGGAACGGGAGATTCTCATGGCGATGAGGTGGAACGGGAGATTCTCATGGTGGTGATGTGGAACGGGCGATTCTCATCGTGATGGGGTGGAACGGTAGATTCTCATGGTGATGAGGTGGAACGGGACATTCTCATGGTGATGAGGTGGAACGGGAGATTCTCATGTGATAAGGTGGAAAGGGATAGTCTCATGGTGATGAGGGGGAACGGGAGATTCTCATCATGATGTGGTGAAACCATAGATTCTCATCACGATGAGGTGGAACGGGAGATTCTCATGGTGATGAGGTGGAACGCGAGATTCTCATCATGATGTGGTGGAACAGGAGATTCTCATCATGATGAGGTGGAACGGGAGATTCTCATGGTGATGAGGTGGAACGAGGAATTCTCATGGTGATGAGGTGGAACGGGAGATTCTCATCATGATGTGGTGGAACGGGAGATTCTCATGGTGATGAGGTGGAACGGGAGATTCCCATGGTGATGAGATGGAACGGGAGATTCTCATGGTGATGAGGTGGAACGGGAGATTCTCATCATGATGAGGGGGAACGGGACATTCTCATTGTGATGAGGTGGAACGGGGGATTCTCATCATGATGTGGTGGAACGGGAGATTCTCATCATGATGAGGTGGAACAGGAGATTCTCATCATGATGAGGTGGAACGGGACATTCTCATGGTGATGAGGTGGAACGAGAAATTCTCATGGTGATGAGGTGGAATGGGAGATTCTCATGGTGATGAGGTGGAACGGGAGATTCTCATGGTGATGAGGTGGAACAGGAGATTCTCATCATGATGAGGTGGAACTGGAGATTCTCATCATTATGAGGTGGAACGGGAGATTGTCATGGTGATGAGGTGGAACGGGAGATTCTCATGGCGATGAGGTGGAACGGGAGATTCTCATGGTGGTGAGGTGGAACGGGCGATTCTCATCGTGATGGGGTGGAACGGTAGATTCTCATGGTGATGAGGTGGAACGGGACATTCTCATGGTGATGAGGTGGAACGGGAGATTCTCATGTGATAAGGTGGAAAGGGATAGTCTCATGGTGATGAGGGGGAACGGGAGATTCTCATCATGATGTGGTGAAACCATAGATTCTCATCACGATGAGGTGGAACGGGAGATTCTCATGGTGATGAGGTGGAACGCGAGATTCTCATCATGATGTGGTGGAACGGGAGATTCTCATCATGATGAGGTGGAACGGGAGATTCTCATGGTGATGAGGTGGAACGAGGAATTCTCATGGTGATGAGGTGGAACGGGAGATTCTCATCATGATGTGGTGGAACGGGAGATTCTCATGGTGATGAGGTGGAACGGGAGATTCCCATGGTGATGAGATGGAACGGGAGATTCTCATGGTGATGAGGTGGAACGGGAGATTCTCATCATGATGAGGGGGAACGGGACATTCTCATTGTGATGAGGTGGAACGGGGGATTCTCATCATGATGTGGTGGAACGGGAGATTCTCATCATGATGAGGTGGAACAGGAGATTCTCATCATGATGAGGTGGAACGGGACATTCTCATGGTGATGAGGTGGAACGAGAAATTCTCATGGTGATGAGGTGGAATGGGAGATTCTCATGGTGATGAGGTGGAACGGGAGATTCTCATGGTGATGAGGTGGAACAGGAGATTCTCATCATGATGAGGTGGAACTGGAGATTCTCATCATTATGAGGTGGAACGGGAGATTGTCATGGTGATGAGGTGGAACGGGAGATTCTCATGGCGATGAGGTGGAACGGGAGATTCTCATGGTGGTGAGGTGGAACGGGCGATTCTCATCGTGATGGGGTGGAACGGTAGATTCTCATGGTGATGAGGTGGAACGGGACATTCTCATGGTGATGAGGTGGAACGGGAGATTCTCATGTGATAAGGTGGAAAGGGATAGTCTCATGGTGATGAGGGGGAACGGGAGATTCTCATCATGATGTGGTGAAACCATAGATTCTCATTATGATGAGGTGGAACGGGAGATTCTCATGGTGATGAGGTGGAACGCGAGATTCTCATCATGATGTGGTGGAACGGGAGATTCTCATCATGATGAGGTGGAACGGGAGATTCTCATGGTGATGAGGTGGAACGAGGAATTCTCATGGTGATGAGGTGGAACGGGAGATTCTCATCATGATGTGGTGGAACGAGAGATTCTCATGGTGATGAGGTGGAACGGGAGATTCTCATGGTGATGTGGTGGAACGGGAGATTTTCATCATGATGTGGTGGAACGGGAGATTCTCATCTTGATGATATGGAACGGGAGATTCTCATCATGATGAGGTGGAACGGGAGATTCTCATGGTGATGTGGTGGAACGGGAGATTCTTATGGTGATGAGGTGGAACGGGAGACTCTCATGGTGATGAGGTGGAACGGGAGAATCTCATGGTGATGAGGTGGAACGGGAGATTCTCATCGTGATAAGGTGGAAAGGGAAATTCTCATGGTGATGAGGGGGAACGGGAGATTCTCATGGTGATGAGATGGAACGGGAGATTCTCATGGTGATGAGGTGGAACGGGAGATTCTCATCATGATGAGGTGGAACGGGAGATTCTCATCATGATGAGGTGGAACTGGAGATTCTCATCATGATGAGGTGGAACGGGAGATTGTCATGGTGATGAGGTGGAACGGGAGATTCTCATGGCGATGAGGTGGAACGGGAGATTCTCATGGTGGTGATGTGGAACGGGCGATTCTCATCGTGATGGGGTGGAACGGTAGATTCTCATGGTGATGAGGTGGAACGGGACATTCTCATGGTGATGAGGTGGAACGGGAGATTCTCATGTGATAAGGTGGAAAGGGATAGTCTCATGGTGATGAGGGGGAACGGGAGATTCTCATCATGATGTGGTGAAACCATAGATTCTCATCACGATGAGGTGGAACGGGAGATTCTCATGGTGATGAGGTGGAACGCGAGATTCTTATCATGATGTGGTGGAAGGGGAGATTCTCATCATGATGAGGTGGAATGGGAGATTCTCATGGTGATGAGGTGGAACGAGGAATTCTCATGGTGATGAGGTGGAACGGGAGATTCTCATCTTGATGATATGGAACGGGAGATTCTCATCATGATGTGGTGGAACGGGAGATTCTCATGGTGATGTGGTGGAACGGGAGATTCTCATCGTGATGAGGTGGAATGGGAGATTCTCATGGTGATGAGGTGGAACGGGAGATTCTCATGTTGATGAGGTGGAACGGGTGATTCTCATGGTGATGAGGTGGAACGGGTGATTCTCATCGTTATGGGGTGGAACGGGAGATTCTCATGGTGATGAGGTGGAACGGAAGATTCTCATCATGATGAGGTGGAATGGGAGATTCTCATCATGATGTGGTGGAACGGGAGATTCTCATGGTGATGAGGTGGAACGGGAGATTCTCATGGTGATGAGGTGGAACGGGAGATTCTCATGGTGATGAGGTGGAACGGCAGATTTTCATGGTGATGTTGTGGAATGGGAGATTGTCATCATGATGAGGTGGAACGGGAGATTCTCATCATGATGAGGTGGAACGGGAGATTGTCATGATGATGAGGTGGAACGGGAGATTCTCATGGTGATGAGGTGGAACGGGAGATTTTCATGGTGATGAGGTGGAACGGGAGATTCTCATGGTGATGTTTTGGAATGGGAGATTCTCATCATGATGTGGTGGAACGGGAGATTCACATCATGATGAGGTGGAACAGGAGCTTCTCATCATGATGAGGTGGAACGGGACATTCTCATGGTGATGAGGTGGAACGAGAAATTCTCATGGTGATGAGGTGGAATGGGAGATTTTCATGGTGATGAGGTGGAACGGGAGATTCTCATTGTGATGAGGTGGAACGGGAGATTCTCATCATGATGAGGTGGAACAAGAGATTCTCATCATGATGAGGTGGAACGGGAGATTGTCATGGTGATGAGGTGGAACGGGAGATTCTCATGGCGATGAGGTGGAACGGGAGATTCTCATGGTGGTGAGGTGGAACGGGCGACTCTCATCGTGATGGGGTGGAACGGTAGATTCTCATGGTGATGAGGTGGAACGGAAGATTCTCATGGTGATGAGGTGGAACGGGAGATTCTCATGGCGATGAGGTGGACCGGGACATTCTCATGTGATGAGGTGGAAAGGGATATTCTCATGGTGATCATGGGGAACGGGAGATTCTCATCATGATGAGGTGGAAAGGGAGATTCTCATGGTGATGAGGGGGAACGGGAGATTTTCATGGTGATGAGGTGGAATGGGAGATTCTCATGGTGATGAGGTGGAACGGGAGATTCTCATGGCGATGAGGTGGAACGGGAGATTCTCAAGGTGATGAGGTGGAACGGGAGATTCTCATCATGATGTGGTGGAACGAGAGATTCTCATGGTGATGAGGTGGAACGGGAGATTCTCATGGTGATGTGGTGGAACTTGAGATTTTCATCATGATGTGGTGGAACGGGAGATTCTCATCTTGATGATATGGAACGGGAGATTCTCATCATGATGAGGTGGAACGGGAGATTCTCATGGTGATGTGGTGGAACGGGAGATTCTTATGGTGATGATATGGAACGGGAGATTCTCATCATGATGAGGTGGAACGGGAGATTCTCATGGTGATGTGGTGGAACGGGAGACTCTCATGGTGATGAGGTGGAACGGGAGATTCTCATGGTGATGAGGTGGAACGGGAGATTCTCATCGTGATAAGGTGGAAAGGGAAATTCTCATGGTGATGAGGGGGAACGGGAGATTCTCATGGTGATGAGATGGAACGGGAGATTCTCATGGTGATGAGGTGGAACGGGAGACTCTCATGGTGATGAGGTGGAACGGGAGATTCTCATGGTGATGAGGTGGAACGGGAGATTCTCATCGTGATAAGGTGGAAAGGGAAATTCTCATGGTGATGAGGGGGAACGGGAGATTCTCATGGTGATGAGATGGAACGGGAGATTCTCATGGTGATGAGGTGGAACGGGAGATTCTCATCATGATGAGGTGGAACGGGACATTCTCATTGTGATGAGGTGGAACGGGAGATTCTCATCATGATGTGGTGGAACGGGAGATTCTCATCATGATGAGGTGGAACAGGAGATTCTCATCATGATGAGGTGGAACGGGACATTCTCATGGTGATGAGGTGGAACGAGAAATTCTCATGGTGATGAGGTGGAATGGGAGATTCTCATGGTGATGAGGTGGAACGGGAGATTCTCATGGTGATGAGGTGGAACGGGAGATTCTCATCATGATGAAGTGGAACTGGAGATTCTCATCATGATGAGGTGGAACGGGAGATTGTCATGGTGATGAGGTGGAACGGGAGATTCTCATGGCGATGAGGTGGAACGGGAGATTCTCATGGTGGTGATGTGGAACGGGCGATTCTCATCGTGATGGGGTGGAACGATAGATTCTCATGGTGATGAGGTGGAACGGGACATTCTCATGGTGATGAGGTGGAACGGGAGATTCTCATGTGATAAGGTGGAAAGGGATAGTCTCATGGTGATGAGGGGGAACGGGAGATTCTCATCATGATGTGGTGAAACCATAGATTCTCATCACGATGAGGTGGAACGGGAGATTCTCATGGTGATGAGGTGGAACGCGAGATTCTCATCATGATGTGGTGGAACGGGAGATTCTCATCATGATGAGGTGGAACGGGAGATTCTCATGGTGATGAGGTGGAACGAGGAATTCTCATGGTGATGAGGTGGAACGGGAGATTCTCATCATGATGTGGTGGAACGGGAGATTCTCATGGTGATGAGGTGGAACGGGAGATTCCCATGGTGATGAGATGGAACGGGAGATTCTCATGGTGATGAGGTGGAACGGGAGATTCTCATCATGATGAGGGGGAACGGGACATTCTCATTGTGATGAGGTGGAACGGGGGATTCTCATCATGATGTGGTGGAACGGGAGATTCTCATCATGATGAGGTGGAACAGGAGATTCTCATCATGATGAGGTGGAACGGGACATTCTCATGGTGATGAGGTGGAACGAGAAATTCTCATGGTGATGAGGTGGAATGGGAGATTCTCATGGTGATGAGGTGGAACGGGAGATTCTCATGGTGATGAGGTGGAACAGGAGATTCTCATCATGATGAAGTGGAACTGGAGATTCTCATCATTATGAGGTGGAACGGGAGATTGTCATGGTGATGAGGTGGAACGGGAGATTCTCATGGCGATGAGGTGGAACGGGAGATTCTCATGGTGGTGAGGTGGAACGGGCGATTCTCATCGTGATGGGGTGGAACGGTAAATTCTCATGGTGATGAGGTGGAACGGGACATTCTCATGGTGATGAGGTGGAACGGGAGATTCTCATGTGATAAGGTGGAAAGGGATAGTCTCATGGTGATGAGGGGGAACGGGAGATTCTCATCATGATGTGGTGAAACCATAGATTCTCATTATGATGAGGTGGAACGGGAGATTCTCATGGTGATGAGGTGGAACGCGAGATTCTCATCATGATGTGGTGGAACGGGAGATTCTCATCATGATGAGGTGGAACGGGAGATTCTCATGGTGATGAGGTGGAACGAGGAATTCTCATGGTGATGAGGTGGAACGGGAGATTCTCATCATGATGTGGTGGAACGAGAGATTCTCATGGTGATGAGGTGGAACGGGAGATTCTCATGGTGATGTGGTGGAACGGGAGATTTTCATCATGATGTGGTGGAACGGGAGATTCTCATCTTGATGATATGGAACGGGAGATTCTCATCATGATGAGGTGGAACGGGGGATTCTCATGGTGATGTGGTGGAACGGGAGATTCTTATGGTGATGAGGTGGAACGGGAGACTCTCATGGTGATGAGGTGGAACGGGAGATTCTCATGGTGATGAGGTGGAACGGGAGATTCTCATCGTGATAAGGTGGAAAGGGAAATTCTCATGGTGATGAGGGGGAACGGGAGATTCTCATGGTGATGAGATGGAACGGGAGATTCTCATGGTGATGAGGTGGAACGGGAGATTCTCATCATGATGAGGTGGAACGGGAGATTGTCATGGTGATGAGGTGGAACGGGAGATTCTCATGGCGATGAGGTGGAACGGGAGATTCTCATGGTGGTGATGTGGAACGGGCGATTCTCATCGTGATGGGGTGGAACGGTAGATTCTCATGGTGATGAGGTGGAACGGGACATTCTCATGGTGATGAGGTGGAACGGGAGATTCTCATGTGATAAGGTGGAAAGGGATAGTCTCATGGTGATGAGGGGGAACGGGAGATTCTCATCATGATGTGGTGAAACCATAGATTCTCATCACGATGAGGTGGAACGGGAGATTCTCATGGTGATGAGGTGGAACGCGAGATTCTTATCATGATGTGGTGGAAGGGGAGATTCTCATCATGATGAGGTGGAACGGGAGATTCTCATGGTGATGAGGTGGAACGAGGAATTCTCATGGTGATGAGGTGGAACGGGAGATTCTCATCATGATGTGGTGGAACGGGAGATTCTCATGGTGATGAGGTGGAACGGGAGATTCTCATGGTGATGTGGTGGAACGGGAGATTTTCATCATGATGTGGTGGAACGGGAGATTCTCATCTTGATGATATGGAACGGGAGATTCTCATCATGATGTGGTGGAACGGGAGATTCTCATGGTGATGTGGTGGAACGGGAGATTCTCATCGTGATGAGGTGGAATGGGAGATTCTCATGATGATGAGGTGGAACGGGAGATTCTCATGTTGATGAGGTGGAACGGGTGATTCTCGTGGTGATGAGGTGGAACGGGTGATTCTCATCGTTATGGGGTGGAACGGGAGATTCTCATGGTGATGAGGTGGAACGGAAGATTCTCATCATGATGAGGTGGAATGGGAGATTCTCATCATGATGTGGTGGAACGGGAGATTCTCATGGTGATGAGGTGGAACGGGAGATTCTCATGGTGATGAGGTGGAACGGGAGATTCTCATGGTGATGAGGTGGAACGGCAGATTTTCATGGTGATGTTGTGGAATGGGAGATTGTCATCATGATGAGGTGGAACGGGAGATTCTCATCATGATGAGGTGGAACGGGAGATTGTCATGATGATGAGGTGGAACGGGAGATTCTCATGGTGATGAGGTGGAACGGGAGATTTTCATGGTGATGAGGTGGAACGGGAGATTCTCATGGTGATGTTTTGGAATGGGAGATTCTCATCATGATGTGGTGGAACGGGAGATTCACATCATGATGAGGTGGAACAGGAGCTTCTCATCATGATGAGGTGGAACGGGACATTCTCATTGTGATGAGGTGGAACGGGAGATTCTCATCATGATGAGGTGGAACAAGAGATTCTCATCATGATGAGGTGGAACGGGAGATTGTCATGGTGATGAGGTGGAACGGGAGATTCTCATGGCGATGAGGTGGAACGGGAGATTCTCATGGTGGTGAGGTGGAACGGGCGACTCTCATCGTGATGGGGTGGAACGGTAGATTCTCATGGTGATGAGGTGGAACGGAAGATTCTCATGGTGATGAGGTGGAACGGGAGATTCTCATGGCGATGAGGTGGACCGGGACATTCTCATGTGATGAGGTGGAAAGGGATATTCTCATGGTGATCATGGGGAACGGGAGATTCTCATCATGATGAGGTGGAAAGGGAGATTCTCATGGTGATGAGGGGGAACGGGAGATTTTCATGGTGATGAGGTGGAATGGGAGATTCTCATGGTGATGAGGTGGAACGGGAGATTCTCATGGCGATGAGGTGGAACGGGAGATTCTCATGGTGATGAGGTGGAATGGGAGATTCTCATGGTGATGAGGTGGAACGGGAGATTCTCATGGTGATGAGATGGAATGAGAGATTCTCATCATGATGAGGTGGAACAGGAGATTCTCATCATGATGAGGTGGAACAGGAGATTCTCATCATGATGAGGTGGAACGGGAGATTGTCATGGTGATGAGGTGGAACGGGTGATGCTCATGGCGATGAGGTGGAACGGGAGATTCTCATGGTGATGAGGTGGAATGGCAGATTCTCATGATGATGAGGTGGAACGGGAGATTCTCATCATGATGAGGTGGAACGGGAGATTCTCATGGTGATGAGGTGGAACAGGAGATTCTCATCATGATGTGGTGGAACAGGCGATTCTCATCATGATGAGGTGGAACGGGAGATTCTCATGGTGATGAGGTGGAACGAGGAATTCTCATGGTGATGAGGTGGAATGGGAGATTCTCATGGTGATGAGATGGAACGGGAGATTCTCATGGTGATGAGATGGAATGGGAGATTCTCATCATGATGAGGTGGAACAGGAGATTCTCATCATGATGAGGTGGAACGGGAGATTGTCATGGTGATGAGGTGGAACGGGTGATTCTCATGGCGATGAGGTGGAACGGGAGATTCTCATGGTTATGAGGTGGAACGGGAGATTCTCATCGTGATGGGGTGGAACGGGAGATTCTCAAGGTGATGAGGTGGAAAGGGAGATTCTCATGGTGATGAGGTGGAACGGGAGATTCTCATCGTGATAAGGTGGAAAGGGAAATTCTCATGGTGATGAGGGGGAACGGGAGATTCTCATGGTGATGAGATGGAACGGGAGATTCTCATGGTGATGAGGTGGAACAGGAGATTCTCATCATGATGAGGTGGAACGGGACATTCTCATTGTGATGAGGTGGAACGGGAGATTCTCATCATGATGTGGTGGAACGGGAGATTCTCATGGTGATGTGGTGGAACGGGAGATTCTCATCGTGATGAGGTGGAATGGGAGATTCTCATGATGATGAGGTGGAACGGGAGATTCTCATGTTGATGAGGTGGAACGGGTGATTCTCGTGGTGATGAGGTGGAACGGGTGATTCTCATCGTTATGGGGTGGAACGGGAGATTCTCATGGTGATGAGGTGGAACGGAAGATTCTCATCATGATGAGGTGGAATGGGAGATTCTCATCATGATGTGGTGGAACGGGAGATTCTCATGGTGATGAGGTGGAACGGGAGATTCTCATGGTGATGAGGTGGAACGGGAGATTCTCATGGTGATGAGGTGGAACGGCAGATTTTCATGGTGATGTTGTGGAATGGGAGATTGTCATCATGATGAGGTGGAACGGGAGATTCTCATCATGATGAGGTGGAACGGGAGATTGTCATGATGATGAGGTGGAACGGGAGATTCTCATGGTGATGAGGTGGAACGGGAGATTTTCATGGTGATGAGGTGGAACGGGAGATTCTCATGGTGATGTTTTGGAATGGGAGATTCTCATCATGATGTGGTGGAACGGGAGATTCACATCATGATGAGGTGGAACAGGAGCTTCTCATCATGATGAGGTGGAACGGGACATTCTCATTGTGATGAGGTGGAACGGGAGATTCTCATCATGATGAGGTGGAACAAGAGATTCTCATCATGATGAGGTGGAACGGGAGATTGTCATGGTGATGAGGTGGAACGGGAGATTCTCATGGCGATGAGGTGGAACGGGAGATTCTCATGGTGGTGAGGTGGAACGGGCGACTCTCATCGTGATGGGGTGGAACGGTAGATTCTCATGGTGATGAGGTGGAACGGAAGATTCTCATGGTGATGAGGTGGAACGGGAGATTCTCATGGCGATGAGGTGGACCGGGACATTCTCATGTGATGAGGTGGAAAGGGATATTCTCATGGTGATCATGGGGAACGGGAGATTCTCATCATGATGAGGTGGAAAGGGAGATTCTCATGGTGATGAGGGGGAACGGGAGATTTTCATGGTGATGAGGTGGAATGGGAGATTCTCATGGTGATGAGGTGGAACGGGAGATTCTCATGGCGATGAGGTGGAACGGGAGATTCTCATGGTGATGAGGTGGAATGGGAGATTCTCATGGTGATGAGGTGGAACGGGAGATTCTCATGGTGATGAGATGGAATGAGAGATTCTCATCATGATGAGGTGGAACAGGAGATTCTCATCATGATGAGGTGGAACAGGAGATTCTCATCATGATGAGGTGGAACGGGAGATTGTCATGGTGATGAGGTGGAACGGGTGATGCTCATGGCGATGAGGTGGAACGGGAGATTCTCATGGTGATGAGGTGGAATGGCAGATTCTCATGATGATGAGGTGGAACGGGAGATTCTCATCATGATGAGGTGGAACGGGAGATTCTCATGGTGATGAGGTGGAACAGGAGATTCTCATCATGATGTGGTGGAACAGGCGATTCTCATCATGATGAGGTGGAACGGGAGATTCTCATGGTGATGAGGTGGAACGAGGAATTCTCATGGTGATGAGGTGGAATGGGAGATTCTCATGGTGATGAGATGGAACGGGAGATTCTCATGGTGATGAGATGGAATGGGAGATTCTCATCATGATGAGGTGGAACAGGAGATTCTCATCATGATGAGGTGGAACGGGAGATTGTCATGGTGATGAGGTGGAACGGGTGATTCTCATGGCGATGAGGTGGAACGGGAGATTCTCATGGTTATGAGGTGGAACGGGAGATTCTCATCGTGATGGGGTGGAACGGGAGATTCTCAAGGTGATGAGGTGGAAAGGGAGATTCTCATGGTGATGAGGTGGAACGGGAGATTCTCATCGTGATAAGGTGGAAAGGGAAATTCTCATGGTGATGAGGGGGAACGGGAGATTCTCATGGTGATGAGATGGAACGGGAGATTCTCATGGTGATGAGGTGGAACAGGAGATTCTCATCATGATGAGGTGGAACGGGACATTCTCATTGTGATGAGGTGGAACGGGAGATTCTCATCATGATGTGGTGGAACGGGAGATTCTCATCATGATGAGGTGGAACAGGAGATTCTCATCATGATGAGGTGGAACGGGACATTCTCATGGTGATGAGGTGGAACGAGAAATTCTCATGGTGATGAGGTGGAATGGGAGATTCTCATGGTGATGAGGTGGAACGGGAGATTCTTATGGTGATGAGGTGGAACGGGAGATTCTCATCATGATGAGGTGGAACTGGAGATTCTCATCATGATGAGGTGGAACGGGAGATTGTCATGGTGATGAGGTGGAACGGGAGATTCTCATGGCGATGAGGTGGAACGGGAGATTCTCATGGTGGTGAGGTGGAACGGGCGATTCTCATCGTGATGGGGTGGAACGGTAGATTCTCATGGTGATGAGGTGGAACGGGAAATTCTCATGGTGATGAGGTGGAACGGGAGATTCTCATGTGATAAGGTGGAAAGGGATAGTCTCATGGTGATGAGGGGGAACGGGATATTCTCATCATGATGTGGTGAAACCATAGATTGTCATCATGATGAGGTGGAACGGGAGATTCTCATGGTGATGAGGTGGAACGCGAGATTCTCATCATGATGTGGTGGAACGGGAGATTCTCATCATGATGTGGTGGAACGGGAGATTCTCATGGTGATGAGGTGGAACGAGGAATTCACATGGTGATGAGGTGGAATGGGAGATTCTCATGGTGATGAGGTGGAACGGGAGATTCTTATGGTGATGAGGTGGAACGGGAGATTCTCATCATGATGAGGTGGAACTGGAGATTCTCATCATGATGAGGTGGAACGGGAGATTGTCATGGTGATGAGGTGGAACGGGAGATTCTCATGGCGATGAGGTGGAACGGGAGATTCTCATGGTGGTGAGGTGGAACGGGCGATTCTCATCGTGATGGGGTGGAACGGTAGATTCTCATGGTGATGAGGTGGAACGGGACATTCTCATGGTGATGAGGTGGAACGGGAGATTCTCATGTGATAAGGTGGAAAGGGATAGTCTCATGGTGATGAGGGGGAACGGGATATTCTCATCATGATGTGGTGAATCCATAGATTGTCATCATGATGAGGTGGAACGGGAGATTCTCATGGTGATGAGGTGGAACGCGAGATTCTCATCATGATGTGGTGGAACGGGAGATTCTCATCATGATGTGGTGGAACGGGAGATTCTCATGGTGATGAGGTGGAACGAGGAATTCACATGGTGATGAGGTGGAATGGGAGATTCTCATGGTGATGAGGTGGAACGGGAGATTCTCATGGTGATGAGATGGAATGAGAGATTCTCATCATGATGAGGTAGAACAGGAGATTCTCATCATGATGAGGTGGAACGGGAGATTGTCATGGTGATGAGGTGGAACGGGTGATTCTCATGGCGATGAGGTGGAACGGGAGATTCTCATGGTGATGAGGTGGAACGGGAGATTCTCATGGTGATGAGGTGGAACGGGAGATTTTTCATGGTGATGAGGTGGAACGGGAGATTCTCATCATGATGTGGTGGAACAGGCGATTCTCATCATGATGAGGTGGAACGGGAGATTCTCATGGTGATGAGGTGGAACGATTAATTCTCATGGTGATGAGGTGGAATGGGAGATTCTCATCGTGATGAGGTGGAACGGGAGATTCTCATGGTGATGAGATGGATTGGGAGATTCTCATCATGATGAGGTGGAACAGGAGATTCTCATCATGATGAGGTGGAACGGGAGATTGTCATGGTGATGAGGTGGAACGGGTGATTCTCATGGCGATGAGGTGGAACGGGAGATTCTCATGGTTATGAGGTGGAACGGGAGATTCTCATGGTGATGAGGTGGAACGGGAGATTCTCATGGTGATGAGGTGGAACGGGAGATTCTCATGGTGATGAGGTGGAACGGGAGATTCTCATGGCGATGAGGTGGAACGGGAGATTCTCATGGTGGTGAGGTGGAACGGGTGATTCTCATCGTGATGGGGTGGAACGGGAGATTCTCATGGTGATGAGGTGGAACGGAAGATTCTCATGGTGATGAGGTGGAACGGGAGATTCTCATGGTGATGAGGTGGAACGGGAGATTCTCATGTGATAAGGTGGAAAGGGATAGTCTCATGGTGATGAGGTGGAACGGAAGATTCTCATCATGATGAGGTGGAACGGGGGATTCTCATCATGATGAGGTGGAACGGGAGATTCTCATGGTGATGAGGTGGAACGGGAGATGCTCATGGTGATGAGGTGGAACGGGAGATTCTCATGGTGATGAGGTGGAACGGGAGATTCTCATGGTGATGAGGTGGAACGGCAGATTATCATGGTGATGTTGTGGAATGGGAGATTCTCATCATGATGAGGTGGAACGGGAGATTGTCATGATGAGGTGGAACGGGAGATTCTCATGATGATGAGGTGGAACGGGAGATTCTCATGGTGATGAGGTGGAACGGGAGATTCTCATGGTGATGAGGTGGAACAGGAGATTCTCATGGTGATGAGGTGGAACGGGAGATTCTCATGGTGATGTTTTGGAATGGGAGATTCTCATCATGATGTGGTGGAACGGGAGATTCTCATCATGATGAGGTGGAACAGGAGATTCTCATCATGATGAGGTGGAACGGGAGATTCTCATGGTGATGAGGTGTAACGAGAAATTCTCAGTGTGATGAGGTGGAACGGGAGATTCTCTTGTGATAAGGTGGAAAGGGAGAATATCATGGTGATGAGGGGGAACGGGAGATTCTCATCATGATGAGGTGGAAAGGGAGATTCTCATGGTGATGAGTGGGAACGGGAGATTCTCATGGTGATGTGGTGGAACGGGTGATTCTCATGGTGATGAGGTGGAACGGGAGATTCTCATCATGATGAGGTGGAACGGGAGATTCTCATGGTGATGAGGTGGAACGGGAGATTCTCATCATGATGTGGTGGAACGGGTAATTCTCATCATGATGAGGTGGAACAGGAGATTCTCATCGTGATGAGGTGGAACGGGAGATTCTCAGGGTGATGAGTTGGAACGAGAAATTCTCATGGTGATGAGGTGGAATGGGAGATTCTCATCGTGATGAGGTGGAACGGGAGATTCTCATCATGATGAAGTGGAACGGGAGATTCTCATGGTGATGAGGTGGAACGGGAGATTCTCATCATGATGTGGTGGAACGGGAGATTCTCATCATGATGAGGTGGAACAGGAGATTCTCATCATGATGAGGTGGAACGGGAGATTGTCATGGTGATGAGGTGGAACGGGTGATTCTCATGGCGATGAGGTGGAACGGGAGATTCTCATGGTTATGAGGTGGAACGGGAGATTCTCATGGTGATGAGGTGGAACGGGAGATTCTCATGGTGATGAGGTGGAACGGGAGATTCTCATGGTGATGAGGTGGAACGGGAGATTCTCATGGCGATGAGGTGGAACGGGAGATTCTCATGGTGGTGAGGTGGAACGGGTGATTCTCATCGTGATGGGGTGGAACGGTAGATTCTCATGGTGATGAGGTGGAACGGAAGATTCTCATGGTGATGAGGTGGAACGGGAGATTCTCATGGTGATGAGGTGGAACGGGAGATTCTCATGTGATAAGGTGGAAAGGGATAGTCTCATGGTGATGAGGTGGAACGGAAGATTCTCATCATGATGAGGTGGAACGGGGGATTCTCATCATGATGAGGTGGAACGGGAGATTCTCATGGTGATGAGGTGGAACGGGAGATTCTCATGGTGATGAGGTGGAACGGGAGATTCTCATGGTGATGAGGTGGAACGGGAGATTCTCATGGTGATGAGGTGGAACGGCAGATTATCATGGTGATGTTGTGGAATGGGAGATTCTCATCATGATGAGGTGGAACGGGAGATTGTCATGATGAGGTGGAACGGGAGATTCTCATGATGATGAGGTGGAACGGGAGATTCTCATGGTGATGAGGTGGAACGGGAGATTCTCATGGTGATGAGGTGGAACAGGAGATTCTCATGGTGATGAGGTGGAACGGGAGATTCTCATGGTGATGTTTTGGAATGGGAGATTCTCATCATGATGTGGTGGAACGGGAGATTCTCATCATGATGAGGTGGAACAGGAGATTCTCATCATGATGAGGTGGAACGGGAGATTCTCATGGTGATGAGGTGTAACGAGAAATTCTCAGTGTGATGAGGTGGAATGGGAGATTCTCATGGTGATGAGGTGGAACGGGAGATTCTTATGGTGATGAGGTGGAACGGGAGATTCTCATCATGATGAGGTGGAACTGGAGATTCTCATCATGATGAGGTGGAACGGGAGATTGTCATGGTGATGAGGTGGAACGGGAGATTCTCATGGCGATGAGGTGGAACGGGAGATTCTCATGGTGGTGAGGTGGAACGGGCGATTCTCATCGTGATGGGGTGGAACGGTAGATTCTCATGGTGATGAGGTGGAACGGGACATTCTCATGGTGATGAGGTGGAACGGGAGATTCTCATGTGATAAGGTGGAAAGGGATAGTCTCATGGTGATGAGGGGGAACGGGATATTCTCATCATGATGTGGTGAAACCATAGATTGTCATCATGATGAGGTGGAACGGGAGATTCTCATGGTGATGAGGTGGAACGCGAGATTCTCATCATGATGTGGTGGAACGGGAGATTCTCATCATGATGTGGTGGAACGGGAGATTCTCATGGTGATGAGGTGGAACGAGGAATTCACATGGTGATGAGGTGGAATGGGAGATTCTCATGGTGATGAGGTGGAACGGGAGATTCTCATGGTGATGAGATGGAATGAGAGATTCTCATCATGATGAGGTGGAACAGGAGATTCTCATCATGATGAGGTGGAACGGGAGATTGTCATGGTGATGAGGTGGAACGGGTGATTCTCATGGCGATGAGGTGGAACGGGAGATTCTCATGGTGATGAGGTGGAACGGGAGATTCTCATGGTGATGAGGTGGAACGGGAGATTTTTCATGGTGATGAGGTGGAACGGGAGATTCTCATCATGATGTGGTGGAACAGGCGATTCTCATCATGATGAGGTGGAACGGGAGATTCTCATGGTGATGAGGTGGAACGAGTAATTCTCATGGTGATGAGGTGGAATGGGAGATTCTCATCGTGATGAGGTGGAACGGGAGATTCTCATGGTGATGAGATGGATTGGGAGATTCTCATCATGATGAGGTGGAACAGGAGATTCTCATCATGATGAGGTGGAACGGGAGATTGTCATGGTGATGAGGTGGAACGGGTGATTCTCATGGCGATGAGGTGGAACGGGAGATTCTCATGGTTATGAGGTGGAACGGGAGATTCTCATCGTGATGAGGTGGAACGGGAGATTCTCATGGTGATGAGGTGGAACGGGAGATTCTCATGGTGATGAGGTGGAACGGGAGATTCTCATGGCGATGAGGTGGAACGGGAGATTCTCATGGTGGTGAGGTGGAACGGGTGATTCTCATCGTGATGGGGTGGAACGGTAGATTCTAATGGTGATGAGGTGGAACGGAAGATTCTCATGGTGATGAGGTGGAACGGGAGATTCTCATGGTGATGAGGTGGAACGGGAGATTCTCATGTGATAAGGTGGAAAGGGATAGTCTCATGGTGATGAGGTGGAACGGAAGATTCTCATCATGATGAGGTGGAACGGGGGATTCTCATCATGATGAGGTGGAACGGGAGATTCTCATGGTGATGAGGTGGAACGGGAGATTCTCATGGTGATGAGGTGGAACGGGAGATTCTCATGGTGATGAGGTGGAACGGGAGATTCTCATGGTGATGAGGTGGAACGGCAGATTATCATGGTGATGTTGTGGAATGGGAGATTCTCATCATGATGAGGTGGAACGGGAGATTGTCATGATGAGGTGGAACGGGAGATTCTCATGATGATGAGGTGGAACGGGAGATTCTCATGGTGATGAGGTGGAACGGGAGATTCTCATGGTGATGAGGTGGAACAGGAGATTCTCATGGTGATGAGGTGGAACGGGAGATTCTCATGGTGATGTTTTGGAATGGGAGATTCTCATCATGATGTGGTGGAACGGGAGATTCTCATCATGATGAGGTGGAACAGGAGATTCTCATCATGATGAGGTGGAACGGGAGATTCTCATGGTGATGAGGTGTAACGAGAAATTCTCAGTGTGATGAGGTGGAACGGGAGATTCTCTTGTGATAAGGTGGAAAGGGAGAATATCATGGTGATGAGGGGGAACGGGAGATTCTCATCATGATGAGGTGGAAAGGGAGATTCTCATGGTGATGAGTGGGAACGGGAGATTCTCATGGTGATGTGGTGGAACGGGTGATTCTCATGGTGATGAGGTGGAACGTGAGATTCTCATCATGATGAGGTGGAACGGGAGATTCTCATGGTGATGAGGTGGAACGGGAGATTCTCATCATGATGTGGTGGAACGGGTAATTCTCATCATGATGAGGTGGAACAGGAGATTCTCATCGTGATGAGGTGGAACGGGAGATTCTCAGGGTGATGAGTTGGAACGAGAAATTCTCATGGTGATGAGGTGGAATGGGAGATTCTCATCGTGATGAGGTGGAACGGGAGATTCTCATCATGATGAAGTGGAACGGGAGATTCTCATGGTGATGAGGTGGAACGGGAGATTCTCATCATGATGTGGTGGAACGGGAGATTCTCATCATGATGAGGTGGAACAGGAGATTCTCATCATGATGAGGTGGAACGGGAGATTGTCATGGTGATGAGGTGGAACGGGTGATTCTCATGGCGATGAGGTGGAACGGGAGATTCTCATGGTTATGAGGTGGAACGGGAGATTCTCATCGTGATGAGGTGGAACGGGAGATTCTCATGGTGATGAGGTGGAACGGGAGATTCTCATGGTGATGAGGTGGAACGGGAGATTCTCATGGCGATGAGGTGGAACGGGAGATTCTCATGGTGGTGAGGTGGAACGGGTGATTCTCATCGTGATGGGGTGGAACGGTAGATTCTCATGGTGATGAGGTGGAACGGAAGATTCTCATGGTGATGAGGTGGAACGGGAGATTCTCATGGTGATGAGGTGGAACGGGAGATTCTCATGTGATAAGGTGGAAAGGGATAGTCTCATGGTGATGAGGTGGAACGGAAGATTCTCATCATGATGAGGTGGAACGGGGGATTCTCATCATGATGAGGTGGAACGGGAGATTCTCATGGTGATGAGGTGGAACGGGAGATTCTCATGGTGATGAGGTGGAACGGGAGATTCTCATGGTGATGAGGTGGAACGGGAGATTCTCATGGTGATGAGGTGGAACGGCAGATTATCATGGTGATGTTGTGGAATGGGAGATTCTCATCATGATGAGGTGGAACGGGAGATTGTCATGATGAGGTGGAACGGGAGATTCTCATGATGATGAGGTGGAACGGGAGATTCTCATGGTGATGAGGTGGAACGGGAGATTCTCATGGTGATGAGGTGGAACGGGAGATTCTCATGTGATAAGGTGGAAAGGGATAGTCTCAGTGTGATGAGGTGGAACGGAAGATTCTCATCATGATGAGGTGGAACGGGGGATTCTCATCATGATGAGGTGGAACGGGAGATTCTCATGGTGATGAGGTGGAACGGGAGATTCTCATGGTGATGAGGTGGAACGGGAGATTCTCATGGTGATGAGGTGGAACGGGAGATTCTCATGGTGATGAGGTGGAACGGCAGATTATCATGGTGATGTTGTGGAATGGGAGATTCTCATCATGATGAGGTGGAACGGGAGATTGTCATGATGAGGTGGAACGGGAGATTCTCATGATGATGAGGTGGAACGGGAGATTCTCATGGTGATGAGGTGGAACGGGAGATTCTCATGGTGATGAGGTGGAACAGGAGATTCTCATGGTGATGAGGTGGAACGGGAGATTCTCATGGTGATGTTTTGGAATGGGAGATTCTCATCATGATGTGGTGGAACGGGAGATTCTCATCATGATGAGGTGGAACAGGAGATTCTCATCATGATGAGGTGGAACGGGAGATTCTCATGGTGATGAGGTGTAACGAGAAATTCTCAGTGTGATGAGGTGGAACGGGAGATTATCTTGTGATAAGGTGGAAAGGGAGAATATCATGGTGATGAGGGGGAACGGGAGATTCTCATCATGATGAGGTGGAAAGGGAGATTCTCATGGTGATGAGTGGGAACGGGAGATTCTCATGGTGATGTGGTGGAACGGGTGATTCTCATGGTGATGAGGTGGAACGGGAGATTCTCATCATGATGAGGTGGAACGGGAGATTCTCATGGTGATGAGGTGGAACGGGAGATTCTCATCATGATGTGGTGGAACGGGTAATTCTCATCATGATGAGGTGGAACAGGAGATTCTCATCGTGATGAGGTGGAACGGGAGATTCTCAGGGTGATGAGTTGGAACGAGAAATTCTCATGGTGATGAGGTGGAATGGGAGATTCTCATCGTGATGAGGTGGAACGGGAGATTCTCATCATGATGAAGTGGAACGGGAGATTCTCATGGTGATGAGGTGGAACGGGAGATTCTCATCATGATGTGGTGGAACGGGAGATTCTCATCATGATGAGGTGGAACAGGAGATTCTCATCATGATGAGGTGGAACGGGAGATTGTCAAGGCGATGGGGTGGAACGGGAGATTCTCATGGTGATGAGGTGGAACGGAAGATTCTCATGGTGATGAGGTGGAACGGGAGATTCTCATGGTGATGTGGTGGAACGGGAGATTTTCATCATGATGTGGTGGAACGGGAGATTCTCATCATGATGTGGTGGAACTGGAGATTCTCATGGTGATGTGGTGGAACGGGAGATTCTCATGGTGATGAGGTGGAACGGGAGATTCTCATGGTGATGAGGTGGAATTGGAGATTCTCATGGTGATGAGGTGGAACGGGAGATTCTCATGGCGATGAGGTGGAACGGGAGATTCTCATGGTGATGAGGTGGAACGGGAGATTCTCATGATGATGAGGTGGAACGGGAGATTCTCATGGTGATGACGTGGAACGGGAGATTCTCATGGCGATGAGGTGGAACGGGAGATTCTCATGGTGATGAGGTGGAACGGGAGATTCTCATCTTGATGAGGTGGAACAGGAGATTCTCATGGTGATGAGGTGGAACGGGAGATTCTCATCATGATGTGGTGGAATGGGAGATTCTCATCATGATGAGGTGGAACGGGTGATTCTCATGGTGATGAGATGGAACGGGTGATTCTCATCGTGATGGGGTGGAACGGGAGATTCTCATGGTGATGTGGTGGAACGGGAGATTCTCATCGTGATGAGGTGGAACGGGAGATTCTCATGGTGATGAGGTGGAACGGGAGATTCTCATGTTGATGAGGTGGAACAGGTGATTCTCATGGTGATGAGGTGGAACGGGTGATTCTCATCGTGATGGAGTGGATCGGGAGATTCTCATGGTGATGAGGGGGAACGGAAGATTCTCATCATGATGAGGTGGAACCGGAGATTCTCATCGTGATGTGGTGGAACGGGAGATTCTCATGGTGATGTGGTGGAATGGGAGATTCTCATGGTGATGTGGTGGAACGGGAGATTCTCATGGTGATGAGGTGGAACGGGAGATTCTCATCATGATGAAGTGGAACTGGAGATTCTCATGGTGATGAGGTGGAACGGGAGATTCTCATCATGATGTGGTGGAACGGGAGATTCTCATCATGATGAGGTGGAACAGGAGATTCTCATCATGATGAGGTGGAACGGGAGATTGTCATGGCGATGAGGTGGAACGGGAGATTCACATGGTGATGAGGTGGAACGGGTGATTCTCATCGTGATGGGGTGGAACTGGAAATTCTCATGGTGATGAGGTGGAACGGAAGATTCTCATTATGATGAGGTGGAATTGGAGATTCTCCTGGTGATGAGGCGGAACGGGAGATTCTCATGGTGATTTGGTGGAACGGGAGATTTTCATCATGATGTGGTGGAAGGGGAGATTCTCATCTTGATGATGTGGAACGGGAGATTCTCATCATGATGTGGTGGAACTGGAGATTCTCATGGTGATGTGGTGGAACGGGAGATTCTCATGGTGATGAGGTGGAACGGGAGATTCTCATGGTGATGAGGTGGAATGGGAGATTCTCATGGTGATGAGGTGGAACGGGAGATTCTCATGGCGATGAGGTGGAACGGGGGATTCTCATGGTGATGAGGTGGAACGGGAGATTCTCATCATGATGAGGTGGAACGGGAGATTCTCATGGTGATGAGGTGGAACGGGAGATTCTCATGTTGATGAGGTGGAACGGGTGATTCTCATGGTGATGAGGTTGAACGGGTGATTCTCATCGTGATGGGGTGGAACGGGAGATTCTCATGGTGATGAGGTGGAACGGAAGATTCTCATCATGATGAGGTGGAACGGGAGATTCTCATCATGATGTGCTGGAACGGGAGATTCTCATGGTGATGAGGTGGAACGGGAGATTCTCATGGTGATGTGGTGGAATGGGAGATTTTCATCATGATGTGGTCGAACGGGAGATTCTCATCATGATGAGGTGGAACAGGAGATTCTCATCATGATGAGGTGGAACGGGACATTCTCATGGTGATGAGGTGGAACGAGAAATTCTCATGGTGATGAGGTGGAATGGGAGATTCTCATGGTGATGAGGTGGAACGGGAGATTCTCATGGTGATGAGGTGGAACGGGACATTCTCATGGTGATGAGGTGGAACGGGAGATTCTCATGTGATAAGGTGGAAAGGGATAGTCTCATGGTGATGAGGGGGAACGGGAGATTCTCATCATGATGTGGTGAAACCATAGATTGTCATCATGATGAGGTGGAACGGGAGATTCTCATGGTGATGAGGTGGAACGCGAGATTCTCATCATGATGTGGTGGAACGGGAGATTCTCATCATGATGTGGTGGAACGGGAGATTCTCATGGTGATGAGGTGGAACGGGAGATTCTCATCATGATCAGGTGGAACTGGAGATTCTCATCATGATGAGGTG
This sequence comes from Telmatherina bonti, assembly GCF_933228915.1. Lineage (NCBI taxonomy): Eukaryota > Metazoa > Chordata > Actinopteri > Atheriniformes > Telmatherinidae > Telmatherina > Telmatherina bonti. The sequence continues at coordinate 37,540,035 of NC_136627.1, read as the reverse complement.
GAACGGGAGATTCTCATGGTGATGTGGTGGAACGGGAGATTCTTATGGTGATGAGGTGGAACGGGAGATTCTCATCATGATGAGGTGGAACGGGAGATTGTCATGGTGATGAGGTGGAACGGGAGATTCTCATCATGATGAGGTGGAACGGGAGATTGTCATGGTGATGAGGTGGAACGGGAGATTCCCATGGTGATGAGGTGGAACGGGAGATTCTCATCATGATCAGGTGGAACGGGAGATTCTCATCATGATGAGGTGGAACGGGAGATTCTCATCATGATGAGGTGGAACGGGAGATTCTCATGGTGATGAGGTCAAATAGGAGATCCTCATGGTGATGAGGTGGAACGGGAGATTCTCATGGTGATGAGGTGGAACGGGCGATTCTCATCGTGATGGGGTGGAACGGGAGATTCTCATGGTGATGAGGTGGAATGCAAGATTCTCATCATGATGAGGTGGAACGGGTGATTCTCATGGTGATGAGGTGGAACGTGTGATTCTAATCGTAATAGGGTGGAACGGGAGATTCTCATGGTGATGAGGTGGAACGGGAGATTCTCATGGTGATGAGGTGGAACGGGAGATTCTCATGGTGATGAGGTGGAACGGGAGATTCTCTTGTGATAAGGTGGAAAGGGAGATTCTCATGGTGATGAGGGGGAACGGGAGATTCTCATCATGATGAGGTGGAACGGGAGATTCTCATGGTGATGAGGTGGAACGGGAGATTCTCATGGTGATGAGGTGGAACGGGAGATTCTCATGGTGATGAGGTGGAACAGGAGATTCTCATGGTGATGAGGTGGAACGGGAGATTCTCATGGTGATGTTTTGGAATGGGAGATTCTCATGATGTGGTGGAACGGGAGATTCTCATCATGATGAGGTGGAACAGGAGATTCTCATCATGATGAGGTGGAACGGGAGATTCTCATGGTGATGAGGTGTAACGAGAAATTCTCAGTGTGATGAGGTGGAACGGGAGATTATCTTGTGATAAGGTGGAAAGGGAGAATATCATGGTGATGAGGGGGAACGGGAGATTCTCATCATGATGAGGTGGAAAGGGAGATTCTCATGGTGATGAGTGGGAACGGGAGATTCTCATGGTGATGTGGTGGAACGGGTGATTCTCATGGTGATGAGGTGGAACGGGAGATTCTCATCATGATGAGGTGGAACGGGAGATTCTCATGGTGATGAGGTGGAACGGGAGATTCTCATCATGATGTGGTGGAACGGGTAATTCTCATCATGATGAGGTGGAACAGGAGATTCTCATCGTGATGAGGTGGAACGGGAGATTCTCAGGGTGATGAGTTGGAACGAGAAATTCTCATGGTGATGAGGTGGAATGGGAGATTCTCATCGTGATGAGGTGGAACGGGAGATTCTCATCATGATGAAGTGGAACGGGAGATTCTCATGGTGATGAGGTGGAACGGGAGATTCTCATCATGATGTGGTGGAACGGGAGATTCTCATCATGATGAGGTGGAACAGGAGATTCTCATCATGATGAGGTGGAACGGGAGATTGTCAAGGCGATGGGGTGGAACGGGAGATTCTCATGGTGATGAGGTGGAACGGAAGATTCTCATGGTGATGAGGTGGAACGGGAGATTCTCATGGTGATGTGGTGGAACGGGAGATTTTCATCATGATGAGGTGGAACGGGAGATTCTCATCATGATGTGGTGGAACTGGAGATTCTCATGGTGATGTGGTGGAACGGGAGATTCTCATGGTGATGAGGTGGAACGGGAGATTCTCATGGTGATGAGGTGGAATTGGAGATTCTCATGGTGATGAGGTGGAACGGGAGATTCTCATGGCGATGAGGTGGAACGGGAGATTCTCATGGTGATGAGGTGGAACGGGAGATTCTCATGATGATGAGGTGGAACGGGAGATTCTCATGGTGATGACGTGGAACGGGAGATTCTCATGGCGATGAGGTGGAACGGGAGATTCTCATGGTGATGAGGTGGAACGGGAGATTCTCATCTTGATGAGGTGGAACAGGAGATTCTCATGGTGATGAGGTGGAACGGGAGATTCTCATCATGATGTGGTGGAATGGGAGATTCTCATCATGATGAGGTGGAACGGGTGATTCTCATGGTGATGAGATGGAACGGGTGATTCTCATCGTGATGGGGTGGAACGGGAGATTCTCATGGTGATGTGGTGGAACGGGAGATTCTCATCGTGATGAGGTGGAACGGGAGATTCTCATGGTGATGAGGTGGAACGGGAGATTCTCATGTTGATGAGGTGGAACAGGTGATTCTCATGGTGATGAGGTGGAACGGGTGATTCTCATCGTGATGGAGTGGATCGGGAGATTCTCATGGTGATGAGGGGGAACGGAAGATTCTCATCATGATGAGGTGGAACCGGAGATTCTCATCGTGATGTGGTGGAACGGGAGATTCTCATGGTGATGTGGTGGAATGGGAGATTCTCATGGTGATGTGGTGGAACGGGAGATTCTCATGGTGATGAGGTGGAACGGGAGATTCTCATCATGATGAAGTGGAACTGGAGATTCTCATGGTGATGAGGTGGAACGGGAGATTCTCATCATGATGTGGTGGAACGGGAGATTCTCATCATGATGAGGTGGAACAGGAGATTCTCATCATGATGAGGTGGAACGGGAGATTGTCATGGCGATGAGGTGGAACGGGAGATTCACATGGTGATGAGGTGGAACGGGTGATTCTCATCGTGATGGGGTGGAACTGGAAATTCTCATGGTGATGAGGTGGAACGGAAGATTCTCATTATGATGAGGTGGAATTGGAGATTCTCCTGGTGATGAGGCGGAACGGGAGATTCTCATGGTGATTTGGTGGAACGGGAGATTTTCATCATGATGTGGTGGAACGGGAGATTCTCATCTTGATGATGTGGAACGGGAGATTCTCATCATGATGTGGTGGAACTGGAGATTCTCATGGTGATGTGGTGGAACGGGAGATTCTCATGGTGATGAGGTGGAACGGGAGATTCTCATGGTGATGAGGTGGAATGGGAGATTCTCATGGTGATGAGGTGGAACGGGAGATTCTCATGGCGATGAGGTGGAACGGGGGATTCTCATGGTGATGAGGTGGAACGGGAGATTCTCATCATGATGAGGTGGAACGGGAGATTCTCATGGTGATGAGGTGGAACGGGAGATTCTCATGTTGATGAGGTGGAACGGGTGATTCTCATGGTGATGAGGTTGAACGGGTGATTCTCATCGTGATGGGGTGGAACGGGAGATTCTCATGGTGATGAGGTGGAACGGAAGATTCTCATCATGATGAGGTGGAACGGGAGATTCTCATCATGATGTGCTGGAACGGGAGATTCTCATGGTGATGAGGTGGAACGGGAGATTCTCATGGTGATGTGGTGGAATGGGAGATTTTCATCATGATATGGTGGAACGGGAGATTCTCATCATGATGAGGTGGAACAGGAGATTCTCATCATGATGAGGTGGAACGGGACATTCTCATGGTGATGAGGTGGAACGAGAAATTCTCATGGTGATGAGGTGGAATGGGAGATTCTCATGGTGATGAGGTGGAACGGGAGATTCTCATGGTGATGAGGTGGAACGGGAGATTCTCATCATGATGAGGTGGAACTGGAGATTCTCATCATGATGAGGTGGAACGGGAGATTGTCATGGTGATGAGGTGGAACGGGAGATTCTCATGGCGATGAGGTGGAACGGGAGATTCTCATGGTGGTGAGGTGGAACGGGCGATTCTCATCGTGATGGGGTGGAACGGTAGATTCTCATGGTGATGAGGTGGAACGGGACATTCTCATGGTGATGAGGTGGAACGGGAGATTCTCATGTGATAAGGTGGAAAGGGATAGTCTCATGGTGATGAGGGGGAACGGGAGATTCTCATCATGATGTGGTGAAACCATAGATTGTCATCATGATGAGGTGGAACGGGAGATTCTCATGGTGATGAGGTGGAACGCGAGATTCTCATCATGATGTGGTGGAACGGGAGATTCTCATCATGATGTGGTGGAACGGGAGATTCTCATGGTGATGAGGTGGAACGGGAGATTCTCATCATGATCAGGTGGAACTGGAGATTCTCATCATGATGAGGTGGAACGGGAGATTCTCATGGTGATGTGGTGGAACGGGAGATTCTTATGGTGATGAGGTGGAACGGGAGATTCTCATCATGATGAGGTGGAACGGGAGATTGTCATGGTGATGAGGTGGAACGGGAGATTCTCATCATGATGAGGTGGAACGGGAGATTGTCATGGTGATGAGGTGGAACGGGAGATTCCCATGGTGATGAGGTGGAACGGGAGATTCTCATCATGATCAGGTGGAACGGGAGATTCTCATCATGATGAGGTGGAACGGGAGATTCTCATCATGATGAGGTGGAACGGGAGATTCTCATGGTGATGAGGTCAAATAGGAGATCCTCATGGTGATGAGGTGGAACGGGAGATTCTCATGGTGATGAGGTGGAACGGGCGATTCTCATCGTGATGGGGTGGAACGGGAGATTCTCATGGTGATGAGGTGGAATGCAAGATTCTCATCATGATGAGGTGGAACGGGTGATTCTCATGGTGATGAGGTGGAACGTGTGATTCTAATCGTAATAGGGTGGAACGGGAGATTCTCATGGTGATGAGGTGGAACGGGAGATTCTCATGGTGATGAGGTGGAACGGGAGATTCTCATGGTGATGAGGTGGAACGGGAGATTCTCTTGTGATAAGGTGGAAAGGGAGATTCTCATGGTGATGAGGGGGAACGGGAGATTCTCATCATGATGAGGTGGAACGGGAGATTCTCATGGTGATGAGGTGGAACGGGAGATTCTCATCATGATGAGGTGGAACGGGAGATTCTCATCATGATGAGGTGGAACGGGAGATTCTCATGGTGATGAGGTGGAACGGGAGATTCTCATCATGATGTGGTGGAACGGGAGATTCTCATGGTGATGAGGTGGAACGGGAGATTCTCATCATGATGAGTTGGAACAGGAGATTCTCATGGTGATGAGGTGGAACTGGAGATTCTCATCATAATGTGGTGGAACAGGAGATCCTCATGGTGATGAGGTGGAACGGGAGATTCTCATGGTGATGAGGTGGAACGGGAGATTCTCATGGTGATGAGGTGGAACGGGAGATTCCCATGGTGATGAGGTGGAACGGGAGATTCTCATCATGATCAGGTGGAACGGGAGATTCTCATCATGATGAGGTGGAACGGGAGATTCTCATGGTGATGTGGTGGAACGGGAGATTCTTATCATGATGAGGTGGAACGGGAGATTCTCATGGTGATGAGGTGGAATGCAAGATTCTCATCATGATGAGGTGGAACGGGTTATTCTCATGGTGATGAGGTGGAACGGGAGATTCTCTTGTGATAAGGTGGAAAGGGAGATTCTCATGGTGATGAGTGGGAACGGGAGATTCTCATCATGATGAGGTGGAACGGGCGATTCTCATCGTGATGGGGTGGAACGGGAGATTCTCATGGTGATGAGGTGGAATGCAAGATTCTCATCATGATGAGGTGGAACGGGTGATTCTCATGGTGATGAGGTGGAACGTGTGATTCTAATCGTAATAGGGTGGAACGGGAGATTCTCATGGTGATGAGGTGGAACGGGAGATTCTCATGGTGATGAGGTGGAACGGGAGATTCTCATGGTGATGAGGTGGAACGGGAGATTCTCTTGTGATAAGGTGGAAAGGGAGATTCTCATGGTGATGAGGGGGAACGGGAGATTCTCATCATGATGAGGTGGAACGGGAGATTCTCATGGTGATGAGGTGGAACGGGAGATTCTCATCATGATGAGGTGGAACGGGAGATTCTCATCATGATGAGGTGGAACGGGAGATTCTCATGGTGATGAGGTGGAACGGGAGATTCTCATCATGATGTGGTGGAACGGGAGATTCTCATGGTGATGAGGTGGAACGGGAGATTCTCATCATGATGAGTTGGAACAGGAGATTCTCATGGTGATGAGGTGGAACTGGAGATTCTCATCATAATGTGGTGGAACAGGAGATCCTCATGGTGATGAGGTGGAACGGGAGATTCTCATGGTGATGAGGTGGAACGGGAGATTCTCATGGTGATGAGGTGGAACGGGAGATTCCCATGGTGATGAGGTGGAACGGGAGATTCTCATCATGATCAGGTGGAACGGGAGATTCTCATCATGATGAGGTGGAACGGGAGATTCTCATGGTGATGTGGTGGAACGGGAGATTCTTATCATGATGAGGTGGAACGGGAGATTCTCATGGTGATGAGGTGGAATGCAAGATTCTCATCATGATGAGGTGGAACGGGTTATTCTCATGGTGATGAGGTGGAACGGGAGATTCTCTTGTGATAAGGTGGAAAGGGAGATTCTCATGGTGATGAGTGGGAACGGGAGATTCTCATCATGATGAGGTGGAACGGGAGATTCTCATGGTGATGAGGTGGAACGAGGAATTCTCATGGTGATGAGGTGGAACGGGTGATTCTAATCGTAATAGTGTGGAACGGGAGATTCTCATGGTGATGAGGTGGAACGGGAGATTCTCATGGTGATGAGGTGGAACAGGAGATTCTCATGGTGATGAGGTGGAACGGGAGATTCTCATGGTGATGAGGTGGAACGGGAGATTCCCATGGTGATGAGGTGGAACGGGAGATTCTCATCATGATGAGGTGGAACGGGAGATTCTCATCATGATGAGGTGGAACGGGAGATTCTCATGGTGATGTGGTGGAACGGGAGATTCTTATGGTGATGAGGTGGAACGGGAGATTCTCATGGTGATGAGGTGGAATGCAAGATTCTCATCATGATGAGGTGGAACCGGTTATTCTCATGGCGATGACGTGGAACGGGAGATTCTCATGGTGATGAGGTGGAAAAGGAGATTCTCATCATGATGAGGTGGAACGGGAGATTGTCATGGTAATGAGGTGGAACGGGTGATTCTCATGGCGATGACGTGGAACGGGAGATTCTCATGGTGATGAGGTGGAACGGGAGATTCTCATCGTGATGGGGTGGAACGGGAGATTCTCATGGTGATGAGGTGGAACGGGAGATTCTCATGGTGATGAGGTGGAACGGGAGATTCCCATGGTGATGAGGTGGAACGGGAGATTCTCATCATGATCAGGTGGAACGGGAGATTCTCATCATGATGAGGTGGAACGTGAGATTCTCATGGTGATGAGGTGGAACGGGAGATTCTCATCATGATCAGGTGGAACGGGAGATTCTCATCATGATGAGGTGGAACGGGAGATTCTCATGGTGATGTGGTGGAACGGGAGATTCTTATGGTGATGAGGTGGAACGGGAGATTCTCATGGTGATGAGGTGGAATGCAAGATTCTCATCATGATGAGGTGGAACGGGTTATTCTCATGGTGATGAGGTGGAACGGGTGATTCTAATCGTAATAGGGTGGAACGGGAGATTCTCATGGTGATGAGGTGGAACGGGATATTCTCATGGTGATGAGGTGGAACGCGAGATTCTCATGGTGATGAGGTGGAACGGGAGATTCTCTTGTGATAAGGTGGAAAGGGAGATTCTCATGGTGATGAGTGGGAACGGGAGATTCTCATCATGATGAGGTGGAACGGGAGATTCTCATCATGATCAGGTGGAACGGGAGATTCTCATCATGATGAGGTGGAACGTGAGATTCTCATGGTGATGAGGTGGAACAGGGGATTCTCATCATGATCAGGTGGAACGGAAGATTCTCATCATGATGAGGTGGAACGGGAGATTCTCATGGTGATGTGGTGGAACGGGAGATTCTTATGGTGATGAGGTGGAACGGGAGATTCTCATGGTGATGAGGTGGAATGCAAGATTCTCATCATGATGAGGTGGAACGGGTTATTCTCATGGTGATGACGTGGAACGGGTGATTCTAATCGTAATAGGGTGGAACGGGAGATTCTCATGGTGATGAGGTGGAACGGGATATTCTCATGGTGATGAGGTGGAACGCGAGATTCTCATGGTGATGAGGTGGAACGGGAGATTCTCTTGTGATAAGGTGGAAAGGGAGATTCTCATGGTGATGAGTGGGAACGGGAGATTCTCATCATGATTAGGTGGAACGGGAGATTCTCATGGTGATGAGGTGGAACGGGAGATTCTCATCATGATGAGGTGGAACGGGAGATTCTCATGGTGATGAGGTGGAACGGGAGATTCTCATCATGATGAGGTGGAACGGGAGATTCTCATGGTGATGAGGTGGAACGAGGAATTCTCATGGTGATGAGGTGGAATGGGAGATTCTCATTGTGATGAGGTGGAACGGGAGATTCTCATGGTGATGAGATGGAATGGGAGATTCTCATGGCGATGAGGTGGAACGGGAGATTCTCATGGTGATGAGGTGAAACGAAAAATTCTCATGGTGATGAGGTGGAACAGGAGATTCTCATCATGATGAGTTGGAACGGGAGATTGTCATGGTAATGAGGTGGAACGGGTGATTCTCATGGCGATGACGTGGAACGGGAGATTCTCATGGTGATGAGGTGGAACGGGAGATTCTCATCGTGATGGGGTGGAACGGGAGATTCTCATGGTGATGAGGTGGAACGGGACATTCTCATGGTGATGAGGTGGAACGTGAGATTCCCATGGTGATGAGGTGGAACGGGAGATTCTCATCATGATCAGGTGGAACGGGAGATTCTCATCATGATGAGGTGGAACGGGAGATTCTCATGGTGATGTGGTGGAACGGGAGATTCTTATGGTGATGAGGTGGAACGGGAGATTCTCATCATGATGAGGTGGAACGGGAGATTGTCATGGTGATGAGGTGGAACGGGAGATTCTCATCATGATGAGGTGGAACGGGAGATTGTCATGGTGATGAGGTGGAACGGGAGATTCCCATGGTGATGAGGTGGAACGGGAAATTCTCATCATGATCAGGTGGAACGGGAGATTCTCATCATGATGAGGTGGAACGGGAGATTCTCATCATGATGAGGTGGAACGGGAGATTCTCATGGTGATGAGGTCAAATAGGAGATCCTCATGGTGATGAGGTGGAACGGGAGATTCTCATGGTGATGAAGTGGAACGGGCGATTCTCATCGTGATGGGGTGGAACGGGAGATTCTCATGGTGATGAGGTGGACTGCAAGATTCTCATCATGATGAGGTGGAACGGGTGATTCTCATGGTGATGAGGTGGAACGGGTGATTCTAATCGTAATAGGGTGGAACGGGAGATTCTCATGGTGATGAGGTGGAACGGGAGATTCTCATGGTGATGAGGTGGAACGGGAGATTCTCATGGTGATGAGGTGGAACGGGAGATTCTCTTGTGATAAGGTGGAAAGGGAGATTCTCATGGTGATGAGGGGGAACGGGAGATTCTCATCATGATGAGGTGGAACGGGAGATTCTCATGGTGATGAGGTGGAACGGGAGATTCTCATCATGATGAGGTGGAACGGGAGATTCTCATCATGATGAGGTGGAACGGGAGATTCTCATGGTGATGAGGTGGAACGGGAGATTCTCATCATGATGTGGTGGAACGGGAGATTCTCATGGTGATGAGGTGGAACGGGAGATTCTCATCATGATGAGTTGGAACAGGAGATTCTCATGGTGATGAGGTGGAACTGGAGATTCTCATCATAATGTGGTGGAACAGGAGATTCTCATCGTGATGGGGTGGAACGGGAGATTCTCATGGTGATGAGGTGGAACGGGAGATTCTCATGGTGATGAGGTGGAACGGGAGATTCCCATGGTGATGAGGTGGAACGGGAGATTCTCATCATGATCAGGTGGAACGGGAGATTCTCATCATGATGAGGTGGAACGGGAGATTCTCATGGTGATGTGGTGGAACGGGAGATTCTTATCATGATGAGGTGGAACGGGAGATTCTCATGGTGATGAGGTGGAATGCAAGATTCTCATCATGATGAGGTGGAACGGGTTATTCTCATGGTGATGAGGTGGAACGGGAGATTCTCTTGTGATAAGGTGGAAAGGGAGATTCTCATGGTGATGAGTGGGAACGGGAGATTCTCATCATGATGAGGTGGAACGGGAGATTCTCATGGTGATGAGGTGGAACGGGAGATTCTCATCATGATGAGGTGGAACGGGAGATTCTCATGGTGATGAGGTGGAACGGGAGATTCTCATCATGATGAGGTGGAACGGGAGATTCTCATGGTGATGAGGTGGAACGAGGAATTCTCATGGTGATGAGGTGGAACGGGTGATTCTAATCGTAATAGGGTGGAACGGGAGATTCTCATGGTGATGAGGTGGAACGGGAGACTCTCATGGTGATGAGGTGGAACAGGAGATTCTCATGGTGATGAGGTGGAACGGGAGATTCTCTTGTGATAAGGTGGAAAGGGAGATTCTCATGGTGATGAGGGGGAACGGGAGATTCTCATCATGATGAGGTGGAACGGGAGATTCTCATGGTGATGAGGTGGAACGGGAGATTCTCATCATGATGAGGTGGAACGGGAGATTCTCATCATGATGAGGTGGAACGGGAGATTCTCATCATGATGAGGTGGAACGGGAGATTCTCATCATGATGTGGTGGAACGGGAGATTCTCATGGTGATGAGGTGGAACGGGAGATTCTCATCATGATGAGTTGGAACAGGAGATTCTCATGGTGATGAGGTGGAACGGGAGATTCTCATCATAATGTGGTGGAACAGGAGATTCTCATCGTGATGGGGTGGAACGGGAGATTCTCATGGTGATGAGGTGGAACGGGAGATTCTCATGGTGATGAGGTGGAACGGGAGATTCCCATGGTGATGAGGTGGAACGGGAGATTTTCATCATGATCAGGTGGAACGGGAGATTCTCATCATGATGAGGTGGAACGGGAGATTCTCATGGTGATGTGGTGGAACGGGAGATTCTTATGGTGATGAGGTGGAACGGGAGATTCTCATGGTGATGAGGTGGAATGCAAGATTCTCATCATGATGAGGTGGAACGGGTTATTCTCATGGTGATGAGGTGGAACGGGTGATTCTAATCGTAATAGGGTGGAACGGGAGATTCTCATGGTGATGAGGTGGAACGGGAGATTCTCATGGTGATGAGGTGGAACGGGAGATTCTCATGGTGATGAGGTGGAACGGGAGATTCTCTTGTGATAAGGTGGAAAGGGAGATTCTCATGGTGATGAGTGGGAACGGGAGATTCTCATCATGATGAGGTGGAACGGGAGATTCTCATGGTGATGAGGTGGAACGGGAGATTCTCATCATGATGAGGTGGAACGGGAGATTCTCATGGTGATGAGGTGGAACGAGGAATTCTCATGGTGATGAGGTGGAATGGGAGATTCTCATCGTGATGAGGTGGAACGGGAGATTCTCATGGTGATGAGATGGAATGGGTGATTCTCATGGCGATGAGGTGGAACGGGAGATTCTCATCATGATGTGGTGGAACGGGAGATTCTCATCATGATGAGGTGGAACAGGAGATTCTCATCATGATGAGGTGGAACGGGAGATTCTCATGGTGATGAGGTGGAACGAGAAATTGTCATGGTGATGAGGTGGAACGGGAGATTCTCATGGCGATGAGGTGGAACGGGCGATTCTCATCGTGATGGGGTGGAACGGTAGATTCTCATGGTGATGAGGTGGAACGGAAGATTCTCATGGTGATGAGGTGGATCGGGAGAGTCTCATGGAGATGAGGTCGAACGGGAGATTCTCATGTGATGAGGTGGAAAGGGATATTCTCATGGTGATGAGGGGGAACGGGAGATTCTCATCATGATGAGGTGGAATAGGAGATTCTCATGGTGATGAGGGGGAACGGGAGATTCTCATGGTGATGAGGTGGAATGGGAGATTCTCATGGTGATGAGGTGGAACGGGAGATTCTCATAGCGATGAGGTGGAACGGGAGATTCTCATCATAATGAGGTGGAATGGGAGATTCTCATGGTGATGAGGTGGAACGGGAGATTCTCATGGTGATGAGGTGGAACGGGAGATTCTCATGGTGATGAGGTGGAACAGGAGATTCTCATGTTGATGAGGTGGAACGGGAGATTCTCTTGTGATAATGTGCAAAGGGAGATTCTCATGGTGATGAGGGGGAACGGGAGATTCTCATCATGATGAGGTGGAACGGGAGATTCTCATGGTGATGAGGTGGAACGAGAGATTCTCATCATGATGAGGTGGAACGGGAGATTCTCATGGTGATGAGGTGGAACGAGGAATTCTCATGGTGATGAGGTGGAACGGGAGATTGTCATGGTGATGAGGTGGAACGGGTGATTCTCATGGCGATGAGGTGGAACGGTAGATTCTCATGGTGATGAGGTGGAACAGAAAATTCTCGTCGTGATGGGGTGGAACGGGAGATTCTCATGGTGATGAGGTGGAACGGGAGATTCTCATGGTGATGAGGTGGAACGGGAGATTCCCATTTTGATGAGGTGGAACGGGAGATTCTCATCATGATCAGTTGGAACGGGAGATTCTCATCATGATGAGGTGGAACGGGAGATTCTCATGGTGATGTGGTGGAACGGGAGATTCTTATGGTGATGAGGTGGAACGGGAGATTCTCATGGTGATGAGGTGGAACGGGAGATTCTCATCATGATGAGGTGGAACGGGAGATTCTCATCATGATGTGATGGAACGGGAGATTCTCATCATGATGAGGTGGAACGGGACATTCTCATCATGATGAGGAGGAACAGGAGATTCTCATCATGATGAGGTGGAACGGGAGATTCTCATCATGATGAGGTGGAACGGGAGATTCTCATCATGATGAGATGGAACGTGAGATTCTCATGGTGATGAGGTGGAACGGGAGATTCTCATCCTGATGTGGTGAAACCATAGATTCTCGTCATGATGAGGTGGAACGGGACATTCTCATCATGATGAGGTGGAACGGGAGATTCTCATCATGATGAGGTGCAACGGGAGATTCTCATGGTGATGTGGTGGAACGGGAGATTCTTATGGTGATGAGGTGGAACGGGAGATTCTCATGGTGATGAGGTGGAATGCAAGATTCTCATCATGATGAGGTGGAACGGGTTATTCTCATGGTGATGAGGTGGAACGGGTGATTCTCATCGTGATGGGGTGGAACGGGAGATTCTCATGGTGATCAGGTGGAACGGAAGATGGTCATCATGATGAGGTGGAACGGGAGATTCTCATTATGATGAGGTGGAACGGGAGATTGTCATGGTGATGTGGTGGAACGGGAGATTCTCATGGTGATGAGATGGAACGGGAAATTCTCATGGTGATGAGGTGGAACAGGAAATTCTCATTGTGATAAGGTGGAACGGGAGATTCTCATGGTGATGAGGTGGAACGGGAGATTCTCATGGTGATGAGGTGGAACGGGAAATTCTCATGGTGATGAGGTGGAACGGGAAATTCTCATGGTGATGAGGTGGAACTGGAGATTCTCATGGTGATGAGGTGGAACGGGAGATTCTCATCATGATGTGGTAGAAGGGGAGATTCTCATCATAATGAAGTGGAACGGGAGATTCTCATCATGATGTAGTGGACCTGGAGATTCTCATGGTGATGTGGTGGAACGGGAGATTCTCATGGTGATGAGGTGGAACGGGAAATTCACATGGTGATGAGGTGGAACGGGAGATTCTCATGGTGATGAGGTGGAACAGGAGATTCTCATGGTGGTGGAACTGGAGATTCTCATGGTGATGAGGTGGAACGGGAGATTCTCATGGTGATGAGGTGGAACGGGAGATACTCATTGTGATAAGGTGGAACGGGAGATTCTCATGGTGATGTGGTGGAACGGGAGATTCTCATGGTGATGAGATGGAACGGGAAATTCTCATGGTGATGAGGTGGAACGGGAAATTCTCATTGTGATAAGGTGGAACGGGAGATTCTCATGGTGATGAGGTGGAACGGGAGATTCTCATGGTGATGAGGTGGAACGGGAAATTCTCATGGTGATGAGGTGGAACGGGAAATTCTCATGGTGATGAGGTGGAATGGGAGATTCTCATGGTGATGTGGTGGAACGGGAGATTCTCATCATGATGTGGTAGAACGGGAGATTTTCATCATGATGTGGTGGAAGGGGAGAATCTCATCATGATGAAGTGGAACGGGAGATTCTCATCATGATGTGGTGGACCTGGAGATTCTCATGGTGATGTGGTGGAACGGGAGATTCTCATGGTGATGAGGTGGAACGGGAAATTCACATGGTGATGAGGTGGAACGGGGGATTCTCATGGTGATGAGGTGGAACGGGAGATTTTCATGGTGGTGGAACTGGAGATTCTCATGGTGATGTGGTGGAACGGGAGATTCTCATGGTGATGAGGGGGAACGGGAGATTCTCATCATGATGAGGTGGAACGGGAGATTCTCATGGTGATGAGGTGGAACGGGAAATTCTCATGGTGATGAGATGGAACGGGTGATTCTCATGGTGATGAGGTGGAACGGGAGATTCTCATCGTGATGGGGTGGAACGGGAGATTCTCATGGTGATGAGGTGGAACGGAAGATGCTCATCATGATGAGGTGGAATGGGAGATTCTCATCATGATGAGGTGGAACGGGAAATTGTCATGGTGATGAGGTGGAACGGGAGATTCTCATGGTGATGAGGTGGAACGGGAGATTCTCATCATGATGTGGTAGAACGGGAGATTTTCATCATGAAGTGGTGGAAGGGGAGATTCTATTCATGATGAAGTGGAACGGGAGATTCTCATCATGATGTGGTGGACCTGGAGATTCTCATGGTGATGTGGTGGAACGGGAGATTCTCATGGTGATGAGGAGTGAACGGGAAATTCTCATGGTGATGAGGTGGAACGGGAGATTCTCATGGTGATGAGGAGTGAACGGGAAATTCTCATGGTGATGAGGTGGAACGGTAGATTTTCATGGTGGTGGAACTGGAGATTCTCATGGTGATGAGGTGGAACGGTAGATTCTCATCGTAATGAGATGGAACGGGAGATTCTCATCATGATGAGGTGGAACGGGACATTCTCATCATGATGAGGTGGAACGGGAGATTCTCATCGTGATGAGGTGGAACGGGAGATTCTCATGGTGATGAGGTGGAACAGGAGATTCTCATGGTGATCAGGTGGAATGGTTCAACCTCATCATGATGAGGTGGAATGGGAGATTCTCATGGTGATGAGGTGGAACAGGAGATTCTCATGGTGATGAGGTGGAACGGGTGATTCTCATGGTGATGAGGTGGAATGGGTGATTCTCATCGTGATGGGGTGGAACGGGAGATTCTCATGGTGATGAGGTGGAACGGAAGATGGTCATCATGATGAGGTGGAACGGGAGATTCTCATCATGATGAGGTGGAACGAGAGATTGTCATGGTGATGTGGTGGAACGGGAGATTCTCATGGTGATGAGATGGAACGGGAAATTCTCATGGTGATGAGGTGGAACGGGAAATTCTCATTGTGATAAGGTGGAACGGGAGATTCTCATGGTGATGAGGTGGAACGGGAGATTCTCATGGTGATGAGGTGGAACGGGAAATTCTCATGGTGATGAGGTGGAACGGGAAATTCTCATGGTGATGAGGTGGAACGGGAAATTCTCATGGTGATGAGGTGGAACGGGAAATTCTCATGGTGATGAGGTGGAACTGGAGATTCTCATGGTGATGAGGTGGAACGGGAGATTCTCATCATGATGTGGTAGAAGGGGAGATTCTCATCATAATGAAGTGGAACGGGAGATTCTCATCATGATGTAGTGGACCTGGAGATTCTCATGGTGATGTGGTGGAACGGGAGATTCTCATGGTGATGAGGTGGAACGGGAAATTCACATGGTTATGAGGTGGAACGGGAGATTCTCATGGTGATGAGGTGGAACAGGAGATTCTCATGGTGGTGGAACTGGAGATTCTCATGGTGATGAGGTGGAACGGGAGATTCTCATGGTGATGAGGTGGAACGGGAGATACTCATTGTGATAAGGTGGAACGGGAGATTCTCATGGTGATGTGGTGGAACGGGAGATTCTCATGGTGATGAGATGGAACGGGAAATTCTCATGGTGATGAGGTGGAACGGGAAATTCTCATTGTGATAAGGTGGAACGGGAGATTCTCATGGTGATGAGGTGGAACGGGAGATTCTCATGGTGATGAGGTGGAACGGGAAATTCTCATGGTGATGAGGTGGAACGGGAAATTCTCATGGTGATGAGGTGGAATGGGAGATTCTCATGGTGATGTGGTGGAACGGGAGATTCTCATCATGATGTGGTAGAACGGGAGATTTTCATCATGATGTGGTGGAAGGGGAGAATCTCATCATGATGAAGTGGAACGGGAGATTCTCATCATGATGTGGTGGACCTGGAGATTCTCATGGTGATGTGGTGGAACGGGAGATTCTCATGGTGATGAGGTGGAACGGGAAATTCACATGGTGATGAGGTGGAACGGGAGATTCTCATGGTGATGAGGTGGAACGGGAGATTTTCATGGTGGTGGAACTGGAGATTCTCATGGTGATGTGGTGGAACGGGAGATTCTCATGGTGATGAGGGGGAACGGGAGATTCTCATCATGATGAGGTGGAACGGGAGATTCTCATGGTGATGAGGTGGAACGGGAAATTCTCATGGTGATGAGATGGAACGGGTGATTCTCATGGTGATGAGGTGGAACGGGAGATTCTCATCGTGATGGGGTGGAACGGGAGATTCTCATGGTGATGAGGTGGAACGGAAGATGCTCATCATGATGAGGTGGAATGGGAGATTCTCATCATGATGAGGTGGAACGGGAAATTGTCATGGTGATGAGGTGGAACGGGAGATTCTCATGGTGATGTGGTGGAACGGGAGATTCTCATCATGATGTGGTAGAACGGGAGATTTTCATCATGAAGTGGTGGAAGGGGAGATTCTATTCATGATGAAGTGGAACGGGAGATTCTCATCATGATGTGGTGGACCTGGAGATTCTCATGGTGATGTGGTGGAACGGGAGATTCTCATGGTGATGAGGAGTGAATGGGAAATTCTCATGGTGATGAGGTGGAACGGGAGATTCTCATGGTGATGAGGAGTGAACGGGAAATTCTCATGGTGATGAGGTGGAACGGTAGATTTTCATGGTGGTGGAACTGGAGATTCTCATGGTGATGAGGTGGAACGGTAGATTCTCATCGTAATGAGATGGAACGGGAGATTCTCATCATGATGAGGTGGAACGGGACATTCTCATCATGATGAGGTGGAACGGGAGATTCTCATCGTGATGAGGTGGAACGGGAGATTCTCATGGTGATGAGGTGGAACAGGAGATTCTCATGGTGATCAGGTGGAATGGTTCAACCTCATCATGATGAGGTGGAATGGGAGATTCTCATGGTGATGAGGTGGAACGGGAGATTCTCATGGTGATGAGGTGGAACGGGTGATTCTCATGGTGATGAGGTGGAATGGGTGATTCTCATCGTGATGGGGTGGAACGGGAGATTCTCATGGTGATGAGGTGGAACGGAAGATGGTCATCATGATGAGGTGGAACGGGAGATTCTCATGGTGATGAGGTGGAACGGGAGATTCTCATGGTGATGAGGTGGAACAGGAGATTCTCATGGTGATGAGGTGGAACGGGAAATTCTCATGGTGATGAGGTGGAACGGGAGATTCTCATGGTGATGTGGTGGAACGGGAGATTCTGATCATGATGAGGTGAAACGGGAGATTCTCATGGTGATGAGGTGGAACGGGAGATTCTCATCATGATGAAGTGGAACGGGAGATTCTCATCATGATGTGGTGGACCTGGAGATTCTCATGGTGATGTGGTGGAACGGAAATTCTCATGGTGATGAGATGGAACGGGAAATTCACATGGTGATGAGGTGGAACGGGACATTCTCATAGTGATGAGGTGGAACGGGAGATTTTCATGGTGGTGGAACTGGAGATTCTCATGGTGATGAGGTGGAACGGGAGATTCTCATGGTGATGAGGGGGAACGGGAGATTCTCATCATGATGAGGTGGAACGGGAGATTCTCATGGTGATGTGGTGGAACGGGAGATTCTCATGGTGATGAGGTGGAACGGGAGATTCTCATGGTGATGAGGTGGAACGGGAGATTTTCATGGTGATGAGGTGGAACGGGAGATTCTCATGGTGATGAGGTGGAACGGGTGATTCTCATGGTGATGAGGTGGAACGGGTGATTCTCATCGTGATGGGGTGGAATGGGAGATTCTCATGGTGATGAGGTGGAACGGAAGATTCTCATCATGATGAGGTGGAACGGGAGATTCTCATCATGATGTGATGGAACGGGAGATTTTCATCATGATGAGGTGGAACAGGAGATTCACATCTTGATGAGGTGGAACGGGAGATTCTCATGGTGATGAGGTGGAACGGGAGATTCTCATGGTGATGAGGTGGAACGGGAGATTCCCATGTTGATGTGGTGGAACGGGAGATTATCATCGTGATGAGGTGGAACGTGAGAATATCATCATGATGAGGTGGAACTGGAGAATCTAATCATGATGAGGTGGAACGGGAGATTCTCATGGTGGTGGAATGGGAGATTCTCATCATGATGAGGTGGAACGGGAGATTCTCATCATGATGAGGTGGAACGGGAGATTGTCATGGTGATGAGGTAGAACCGGAGATTCTCATGGTGATGAGGTGGAAGTGAGAATCTCATCATGATGAGGTGGAACTGGAGATTCTCATCATGATGAGGTGGAACGGGAGATTCTCATGGTGATGAGGTGGAACGGGAGATTCTCATGGTGATGAGGTCGAACAAGAGGTTCTCATGGTGATGAGGTGGAACGGGAGATTCTGATCATGATGTGGTGAAACCATAGATTCTCATCATGATGAGGTGGAACGGGAGATTCTCATCATGTTGAGGTGGAACGGGACATTCTCATGGTGATGAGGGGGAACCGGAGATTCTCATGGTGATGTGGTGGAACAGGAGATTCTCATCATGATGAGGTGGAACGGGAGATTCTCAAGGTGATGAGGTGGAACAGGAGATTCTCATGGTGATGAGGTGGAAAGGGAGATTCTCATCGTGATGAGGTGGAATGGGAGATTCTCATGGTGATGAGGTGGAACGGGAGATTCTCATGGTGATGAGGTGGAAGGGGAGATTCTCATGGCGATGAGTTGGAACGGGAGATTCTCATGGTGATGTGGTTGAACGGGAGAATCTCATCATGATGAGGTGGAACGGGAGATTCTCATCATGATAAGGTGGAACAGGAGATTCTCATGGTGATGAGGTAGACACGGAAATTCTCATGGTGATGAGGTGGAACGTGAGAATCTCATCATGATGAGGTGGAACTGGAGATTTTCATTATGATGAGGTGGAACGGGAGATTCTCATGGTGATGAGGTGGAACGGGAGATTCTCATGGTGATGAGGTCGAACAGGAGATTCTCATCGTGATGAGGTGGAATGGGAGATTCTCATGGTGATTAGGTGGAACGGGCGATTCTCATGGTGATGAGGTGGAACGGAAGATTCTCATCATGATGAGGTGGAACGGGAGATTTTCATGGTGATGAGGTGGAACGGGAGATTCTCATGGTCATGAGGTGGAACGGGAGATTCTCATCATGATGAGGTGGAACAGGAGATTCTAATGGTGATGAGGTGGAACGGGAGATTCTCATGGTGATGTGGGGGAACGGGAGATTCTCATGGTGATGAGGGGGAACGGGAGATTCTCATCATGATGAGGTGGAACGGGAGATTCTCATGGTGATGTGGTGGAACGGGAGATTCTCATGGTGATGAGGTGGAACGGGAGATTCTCATGGTGATGAGGTGGAACGGGAAATTCTCATGGTGATGTGTTTGAAGGGGAAATTCTCATCATGATGTTGTGGAACAGGAGATTCTCATGGTGATGAGGTGGAACTAGAGATTCTCATGGTGATGAGGTGGAACGGGATATTCTCATCATGATGAGGTGGAACGGGAGATTGTCATGGTGATGAGGTAGAACCGGAGAGTCTCATGGTGATGAGGTGGAACGGGAGATTCTCATCATGATGTGGTGAAACCGTAGACTCTCATCATGATGAGGTGAAACGGGACATTCTCATCATGATGAGGTGGAACAGGAGATTATCATCATGATGAGGTGGAACGGGAGATTCTCATGGTGATGAGGTGGAACGGGAGATTCTCATGGTGATGAGGTGGAACGGGAAATTCTTATGGTGATGAGGTGGAACGGGAGATTCTCATGGTGATGAGGTGGAAAGGGTGATACTCATGGTGATGAGGTGGAACGGGTGATTCTCATCGTGATGTGGTGAAACCGTAGACTCTCATCATGATGAGGTGAAACGGGACATTCTCATCATGATGAGGTGGAACAGGAGATTATCATCATGATGAGGTGGAACGGGAGATTCTCATGGTGATGAGGTGGAACGGGAGAGTCTCATGGTGGTGGAACTGGAGATTCTCATGGTGATGTGGTGGAACGGGAGATTCTCATGGTGATGAGGTGGAACGGGAGATTCTCATGGTGATGAGGTGGAACGGGAAATTCTCATGGTGATGTGTTGGAAGGGGAAATTCTCATCATGATGTTGTGGAACAGGAGATTCTCATGGTGATGAGGTGGAACTAGAGATTCTCATGGTGATGAGGTGGAACGGGTGATTCTCATCGTGATGTGGTGAAACCGTAGACTCTCATCATGATGAGGTGAAACGGGACATTCTCATCATGATGAGGTGGAACAGGAGATTATCATCATGATGAGGTGGAACGGGAGATTCTCATGGTGATGAGGTGGAACGGGAGAGTCTCATGGTGGTGGAACTGGAGATTCTCATGGTGATGTGGTGGAACGGGAGATTCTCATGGTGATGAGGTGGAACGGGAGATTCTCATGGTGATGAGGTGGAACGGGAAATTCTCATGGTGATGTGTTGGAAGGGGAAATTCTCATCATGATGTTGTGGAACAGGAGATTCTCATGGTGATGAGGTGGAACTAGAGATTCTCATGGTGATGAGGTGGAACGGGTGATTCTCATCGTGATGTGGTGAAACCGTAGACTCTCATCATGATGAGGTGAAACGGGACATTCTCATCATGATGAGGTGGAACAGGAGATTATCATCATGATGAGGTGGAACGGGAGATTCTCATGGTGATGAGGTGGAACGGGAGAGTCTCATGGTGGTGGAACTGGAGATTCTCATGGTGATGTGGTGGAACGGGAGATTCTCATGGTGATGAGGGGGAACGGGAGATTCTCATCATGATGAGGTGGAACGGGAGATTCTCATGGTGATGTGGTGGAACGGGAGATTCTCATGGTGATGAGGTGGAACGGGAGATTCTCATGGTGATGAGGTGGAACGGGAAATTCTCATGGTGATGTGTTGGAAGGGGAAATTCTCATCATGATGTTGTGGAACAGGAGATTCTCATGGTGATGAGGTGGAACTAGAGATTCTCATGGTGATGAGGTGGAACGGGATATTCTCATCATGATGAGGTGGAACGGGAGATTGTCATGGTGATGAGGTAGAACCGGAGATTCTCATGGTGATGAGGTGGAACGGGTGATACTCATGGTGATGAGGTGGAACAGGTGATTCTCATCGTGATGGGGTGGAAAGGGCGATTCTCATGGTGATGAGGTGGAACGGAAGATTCTCATCATGATGAGGTGGAACGGGAGATTCTCATCATGATGTGATGGAACGGGAGATTCTCATCATGATGAGGTGGAACAGGAGATTCTCATCATGATGAGGTGGAACGGGAGATTCTCATGGTGATGAGGTGGAACGGGAGATTCCCATGTTGATGTGGTGGAACGGGAGATTATCATCGTGATGAGGTGGATCGTGAGAATATCATCATGATGAGGTGGAACTGGAGAATCTAATCATGATGAGGTGGAACGGGAGATTCTCATGGTGATGAGGTGGAACGGGAGAATATCATGGTGATGTGGTGGAACGGGAGATTCTCATGGTGATGAGGTGGAACGGGAGATTCTCATGGTGATGAGGTGGAACTAGAGATTCTCATGGTGATGAGGTGGAACGGGATATTCTCATCATGATGAGGTGGAACGGGAGATTGTCATGGTGATGAGGTAGAACCGGAGAGTCTCATGGTGATGAGGTGGAACGGGAGATTCTCATCATGATGTGCTGAAACCGTAGACTCTCATCATGATGAGGTGAAACGGGACATTCTCATCATGATGAGGTGGAACAGGAGATTATCATCATGATGAGGTGGAACGGGAGATTCTCATGGTGATGAGGTGGAACGGGAGATTCTCATGGTGATGAGTTGGAACGGGAAATTCTTATGGTGATGAGGTGGAACGGGAGATTCTCATGGTGATGAGGTGGAACGGGAGATTCTCATGGTGATGAGGTGGAACGGGTGATTCTCATGGTGATGAGGTGGAACGGGTGATTCTCATCGTGATGGGGTGGAACGGGAGATTCTCATGGTGATGAGGTGGAACGGAAGATTCTCATCATGATGAGGTGGAACGGGAGGTTCTCATCATGATGTGATGGAAGGGGAAATTCTCATCATGATGTGGTGGAACAGGAGATTCTCATCATGATGAGGTGGAACGGGAGATTGTCATGGTGATGAGGTAGAACCGGAGATTCTCATGGTGATGAGGTGGAACAGGAGATTCTCATCATGATGAGGTGGAACGGGAGATTCTCATGGTGATGAGGTGGAACGGGAGATTCCCATGTTGATGTGGTGGAACGGGAGATTATCATCGTGATGAGGTGGAACGTGAGAATATCATCATGATGAGGTGGAACTGGAGAATCTAATCAAGATGAGGTGGAACGGGAGATTCTCATGGTGATGAGGTGGAACGGGAGAATCTCATGGTGATGTGGTGGAACGGGAGATTCTCATGGTGATGAGGTGGAACGGGAGATTCTCATGGTGATGAGGTGGAACTAGAGATTCTCATGGTGATGAGGTGGAACGGGATATTCTCATCATGATGAGGTGGAACGGGAGATTGTCATGGTGATGAGGTAGAACCGGAGATTCAAATGGTGATGAGGTGGAACGGGAGATTCTCATCATGATGTGCTGAAACCGTAGACTCTCTTCATAATGAGGTGAAACGGGACATTCTCATCATGATGAGGTGGAACAGGAGATTATCATCATGATGAGGTGGAACGGGAGATTCTCTTGGTGATGAGGTGGAACGGGAGATTCTCATGGTGATGAGGTGGAACGGGAAATTCTTATGGTGATGAGGTGGAACGGGAGATTCTCATGGTGATGAGGTGGAACGGGAGATTCTCATGGTGATGAGGTGGAACGGGTGATTCTCATGGTGATGAGGTGGAACGGGTGATTCTCATCGTGATGGGGTGGAACGGGAGATTCTCATGGTGATGAGGTGGAACGGAAGATTCTCATCATGATGAGGTGGAACGGGAGGTTCTCATCATGATGTGATGGAAGGGGAAATTCTCATCATGATGTGGTGGAACAGGAGATTCTCATGGTGATGAGGTGGAACTAGAGATTCTCATGGTGATGAGGTGGAACGGGATATTTTCATCATGATGAGGTGGAACGGGAGATTGTCATGGTGATGAGGTAGAACCGGAGATTCTCATGGTGATGAGGTGGAACGGGAGATTCTCATCATGATGTGGTGAAACCGTAGACTCTCATCATGATGAGGTGAAACGGGACATTCTCATCATGATGAGGTGGAACAGGAGATTATCATCATGATGAGGTGGAACGGGAGATTCTCATGGTGATGAGGTGGAACGGGAGATTCTCATGGTGATGAGGTGGAACGGGAAATTCTTATGGTGATGAGGTGGAACGGGAGATTCTCATGGTGATGAGGTGGAACGGGAGATTCTCATGGTGATGAGGTGGAACGGGTGATACTCATGGTGATGAGGTGGAACGGGTGATTCTCATCGTGATGGGGTGGAAAGGGCGATTCTCATGGTGATGAGGTGGAACGGAAGATTCTCATCATGATGAGGTGGAACGGGAGATTCTCATCATGATGTCATGGAACGGGAGATTCTCATCATGATGAGGTGGAACAGGAGATTCTCATCATGATGAGGTGGAACGGGAGATTCTCATGGTGATGAGGTGGAACGGGTGATACTCATGGTGATGAGGTGGAACGGGTGATTCTCATCGTGATGGGGTGGAAAGGGCGATTCTCATGGTGATGAGGTGGAACGGGATATTCTCATCATGATGAGGTGGAACGGGAGATTGTCATGGTGATGAGGTAGAACCGGAGATTCTCATGGTGATGAGGTGGAACGGGTGATACTCATGGTGATGAGGTGGAACAGGTGATTCTCATCGTGATGGGGTGGAAAGGGCGATTCTCATGGTGATGAGGTGGAACGGAAGATTCTCATCATGATGAGGTGGAACGGGAGATTCTCATCATGATGTGATGGAACGGGAGATTCTCATCATGATGAGGTGGAACAGGAGATTCTCATCATGATGAGGTGGAACGGGAGATTCTCATGGTGATGAGGTGGAACGGGAGATTCCCATGTTGATGTGGTGGAACGGGAGATTATCATCGTGATGAGGTGGATCGTGAGAATATCATCATGATGAGGTGGAACTGGAGAATCTAATCATGATGAGGTGGAACGGGAGATTCTCATGGTGATGAGGTGGAACGGGAGAATATCATGGTGATGTGGTGGAACGGGAGATTCTCATGGTGATGAGGTGGAACGGGAGATTCTCATGGTGATGAGGTGGAACTAGAGATTCTCATGGTGATGAGGTGGAACGGGATATTCTCATCATGATGAGGTGGAACGGGAGATTGTCATGGTGATGAGGTAGAACCGGAGAGTCTCATGGTGATGAGGTGGAACGGGAGATTCTCATCATGATGTGCTGAAACCGTAGACTCTCATCATGATGAGGTGAAACGGGACATTCTCATCATGATGAGGTGGAACAGGAGATTATCATCATGATGAGGTGGAACGGGAGATTCTCATGGTGATGAGGTGGAACGGGAGATTCTCATGGTGATGAGTTGGAACGGGAAATTCTTATGGTGATGAGGTGGAACGGGAGATTCTCATGGTGATGAGGTGGAACGGGAGATTCTCATGGTGATGAGGTGGAACGGGTGATTCTCATGGTGATGAGGTGGAACGGGTGATTCTCATCGTGATGGGGTGGAACGGGAGATTCTCATGGTGATGAGGTGGAACGGAAGATTCTCATCATGATGAGGTGGAACGGGAGGTTCTCATCATGATGTGATGGAAGGGGAAATTCTCATCATGATGTGGTGGAACAGGAGATTCTCATCATGATGAGGTGGAACGGGAGATTGTCATGGTGATGAGGTAGAACCGGAGATTCTCATGGTGATGAGGTGGAACAGGAGATTCTCATCATGATGAGGTGGAACGGGAGATTCTCATGGTGATGAGGTGGAACGGGAGATTCCCATGTTGATGTGGTGGAACGGGAGATTATCATCGTGATGAGGTGGAACGTGAGAATATCATCATGATGAGGTGGAACTGGAGAATCTAATCAAGATGAGGTGGAACGGGAGATTCTCATGGTGATGAGGTGGAACGGGAGAATCTCATGGTGATGTGGTGGAACGGGAGATTCTCATGGTGATGAGGTGGAACGGGAGATTCTCATGGTGATGAGGTGGAACTAGAGATTCTCATGGTGATGAGGTGGAACGGGATATTCTCATCATGATGAGGTGGAACGGGAGATTGTCATGGTGATGAGGTAGAACCGGAGATTCAAATGGTGATGAGGTGGAACGGGAGATTCTCATCATGATGTGCTGAAACCGTAGACTCTCTTCATAATGAGGTGAAACGGGACATTCTCATCATGATGAGGTGGAACAGGAGATTATCATCATGATGAGGTGGAACGGGAGATTCTCTTGGTGATGAGGTGGAACGGGAGATTCTCATGGTGATGAGGTGGAACGGGAAATTCTTATGGTGATGAGGTGGAACGGGAGATTCTCATGGTGATGAGGTGGAACGGGAGATTCTCATGGTGATGAGGTGGAACGGGTGATTCTCATGGTGATGAGGTGGAACGGGTGATTCTCATCGTGATGGGGTGGAACGGGAGATTCTCATGGTGATGAGGTGGAACGGAAGATTCTCATCATGATGAGGTGGAACGGGAGGTTCTCATCATGATGTGATGGAAGGGGAAATTCTCATCATGATGTGGTGGAACAGGAGATTCTCATGGTGATGAGGTGGAACTAGAGATTCTCATGGTGATGAGGTGGAACGGGATATTTTCATCATGATGAGGTGGAACGGGAGATTGTCATGGTGATGAGGTAGAACCGGAGATTCTCATGGTGATGAGGTGGAACGGGAGATTCTCATCATGATGTGGTGAAACCGTAGACTCTCATCATGATGAGGTGAAACGGGACATTCTCATCATGATGAGGTGGAACAGGAGATTATCATCATGATGAGGTGGAACGGGAGATTCTCATGGTGATGAGGTGGAACGGGAGATTCTCATGGTGATGAGGTGGAACGGGAAATTCTTATGGTGATGAGGTGGAACGGGAGATTCTCATGGTGATGAGGTGGAACGGGAGATTCTCATGGTGATGAGGTGGAACGGGTGATACTCATGGTGATGAGGTGGAACGGGTGATTCTCATCGTGATGGGGTGGAAAGGGCGATTCTCATGGTGATGAGGTGGAACGGAAGATTCTCATCATGATGAGGTGGAACGGGAGATTCTCATCATGATGTCATGGAACGGGAGATTCTCATCATGATGAGGTGGAACAGGAGATTCTCATCATGATGAGGTGGAACGGGAGATTCTCATGGTGATGAGGTGGAACGGGTGATACTCATGGTGATGAGGTGGAACGGGTGATTCTCATCGTGATGGGGTGGAAAGGGCGATTCTCATGGTGATGAGGTGGAACGGAAGATTCTCATCATGATGAGGTGGAACGGGAGATTCTCATCATGATGTCATGGAACGGGAGATTCTCATCATGATGAGGTGGAACAGGAGATTCTCATCATGATGAGGTGGAACGGGAGATTCTCATGGTGATGAGGTGGAACGGGAGATTCCCATGTTGATGTGGTGGAACGGGAGAATATCATCGTGATGAGGTGGAACGGGAGATTCTCATGGTGATGAGGTGGAACGGGTGATACTCATGGTGATGAGGTGGAACGGGTGATTCTCATCGTGATGGGGTGGAAAGGGCGATTCTCATGGTGATGAGGTGGAACGGAAGATTCTCATCATGATGAGGTGGAACGGGAGATTCTCATCATGATGTCATGGAACGGGAGATTCTCATCATGATGAGGTGGAACAGGAGATTCTCATCATGATGAGGTGGAACGGGAGATTCTCATGGTGATGAGGTGGAACGGGAGATTCCCATGTTGATGTGGTGGAACGGGAGAATATCATCGTGATGAGGTGGAACGTGAGAATATCATCATGATGAGGTGGAACTAGAGATTCTCATGGTGATGAGGTGGAACGGGATATTCTCATCATGATGAGGTGGAACGGGAGATTGTCATGGTGATGAGGTAGAACAGGAGATTCTCATGGTGATGAGGTGGAACGGAAGATTCTCATCATGATGTGCTGAAACCGTAGACTCTCATCATGATGAGGTGAAACGGGACATTCTCATCATGATGAGGTGGAACAGGAGATTATCATCATGATGAGGTGGAACGGGAGATTCTCATGGTGATGAGGTGGAACGGGAGATTCTCATGGTGATGAGGTGGAACGGGAAATTCTTATGGTGATGAGGTGGAACGGGAGATTCTCATGGTGATGAGGTGGAACGGGAGATTCTCATGGTGATGAGGTGGAACGGGTGATTCTCATGGTGATGAGGTGGAACGGGTGATTCTCATCGTGATGGGGTGGAACAGGAGATTCTCATGGTGATGAGGTGGAACGGAAGATTCTCATCATGATGAGGTGGAACGGGAGGTTCTCATCATGATGTGATGGAACGGGAGATTCTCATCATGATGAGGTGGAACAGGAGATTCTCATCATGATGAGGTGGAACGGGAGATTCTCATGGTGATGAGGTGGAATGGGAGATTCCCATGTTGATGTGGTGGAACGGGAGATTATCATGGTGATGAGGTGGAACGTGAGAATATCATCATGATGAGGTGGAACTGGAGAATCTAGTCATGATGAGGTGGAACGGGAGATTCTCATGGTGATGAGGTGGAACGGAAGATTCTCATCATGATGAGGTGGAACGGGAGATTCTCATCATGATGTGATGGAACGGGAGATTCTCATCATGATGAGGTGGAACAGGAGATTCTCATCATGATGAGGTGGAACGGGAGATTCTCATGGTGATGAGGTGGAACGGGAGATTCCCATGTTGATGTGGTGGAGCGGGAGATTATCATCGTGATGAGGTGGAACGTGAGAATATCATCATGATGAGGTGGAACTGGAGAATCTAATCATGATGAGGTGGAACGGGAGAATCTCATGGTGATGTGGTGGAACGGGAGATTCTCATGGTGATGAGGTGGAACGGGAGATTCTCATGGTGATGAGGTGGAACTAGAGATTCTCATGGTGATGAGGTGGAACGGGATATTCTCATCATGATGAGGTGGAACGGGAGATTGTCATGGTGATGAGGTAGAACCGGAGATTCAAATGGTGATGAGGTGGAACGGGAGATTCTCATCATGATGTGCTGAAACCGTAGACTCTCATCATGATGAGGTGAAACGGGACATTCTCATCATGATGAGGTGGAACAGGAGATTATCATCATGATGAGGTGGAACGGGAGATTCTCTTGGTGATGAGGTGGAACGGGAGATTCTCATGGTGATGAGGTGGAACGGGAAATTCTTATGGTGATGAGGTGGAACGGGAGATTCTCATGGTGATGAGGTGGAACGGGAGATTCTCATGGTGATGAGGTGGAACGGGTGATTCTCATGGTGATGAGGTGGAACGGGTGATTCTCATCGTGATGGGGTGGAACGGGAGATTCTCATGGTGATGAGGTGGAACGGAAGATTCTCATCATGATGAGGTGGAACGGGAGGTTCTCATCATGATGTGATGGAAGGGGAAATTCTCATCATGATGTGGTGGAACAGGAGATTCTCATGGTGATGAGGTGGAACTAGAGATTCTCATGGTGATGAGGTGGAACGGGATATTTTCATCATGATGAGGTGGAACGGGAGATTGTCATGGTGATGAGGTAGAACCGGAGATTCTCATGGTGATGAGGTGGAACGGGAGATTCTCATCATGATGTGGTGAAACCGTAGACTCTCATCATGATGAGGTGAAACGGGACATTCTCATCATGATGAGGTGGAACAGGAGATTATCATCATGATGAGGTGGAACGGGAGATTCTCATGGTGATGAGGTGGAACGGGAGATTCTCATGGTGATGAGGTGGAACGGGAAATTCTTATGGTGATGAGGTGGAACGGGAGATTCTCATGGTGATGAGGTGGAACGGGAGATTCTCATGGTGATGAGGTGGAACGGGAAATTCTTATGGTGATGAGGTGGAACGGGAGATTCTCATGGTGATGAGGTGGAACGGGAGATTCTCATGGTGATGAGGTGGAACGGGTGATACTCATGGTGATGAGGTGGAACGGGAGATTCTCATGGTGATGAGGTGGAACAGGAGATTCTCATCATGATGAGGTGGAACGGGAGATTCTCATGGTGATGAGGTGGAACGGGAGATTCCCATGTTGATGTGGTGGAACGGGAGAATATCATCGTGATGAGGTGGAACGTGAGAATATCATCATGATGAGGTGGAACTAGAGATTCTCATGGTGATGAGGTGGAACGGGATATTCTCATCATGATGAGGTGGAACGGGAGATTGTCATGGTGATGAGGTAGAACCGGAGATTCTCATGGTGATGAGGTGGAACGGGAGATTCTCATCATGATGTGCTGAAACCGTAGACTCTCATCATGATGAGGTGAAACGGGACATTCTCATCATGATGAGGTGGAACAGGAGATTATCATCATGATGAGGTGGAACGGGAGATTCTCATGGTGATGAGGTGGAACGGGAGATTCTCATGGTGATGAGGTGGAACGGGAAATTCTTATGGTGATGAGGTGGAACGGGAGATTCTCATGGTGATGAGGTGGAACGGGAGATTCTCATGGTGATGAGGTGGAACGGGTGATTCTCATGGTGATGAGGTGGAACGGGTGATTCTCATCGTGATGGGGTGGAACAGGAGATTCTCATGGTGATGAGGTGGAACGGAAGATTCTCATCATGATGAGGTGGAACGGGAGATTCTCATCATGATGTGATGGAACGGGAGATTCTCATCATGATGAGGTGGAACAGGAGATTCTCATCATGATGAGGTGGAACGGGAGATTCTCATGGTGATGAGGTGGAATGGGAGATTCCCATGTTGATGTGGTGGAACGGGAGATTATCATGGTGATGAGGTGGAACGTGAGAATATCATCATGATGAGGTGGAACTGGAGAATCTAGTCATGATGAGGTGGAACGGGAGATTCTCATGGTGATGAGGTGGAACGGAAGATTCTCATCATGATGAGGTGGAACGGGAGATTCTCATCATGATGTGATGGAACGGGAGATTCTCATCATGATGAGGTGGAACAGGAGATTCTCATCATGATGAGGTGGAACGGGAGATTCTCATGGTGATGAGGTGGAACGGGAGATTCCCATGTTGATGTGGTGGAACGGGAGATTATCATCGTGATGAGGTGGAACGTGAGAATATCATCATGATGAGGTGGAACTGGAGAATCTAATCATGATGAGGTGGAACGGGAGAATCTCATGGTGATGTGGTGGAACGGGAGATTCTCATGGTGATGAGGTGGAACGGGAGATTCTCATGGTGATGAGGTGGAACGGGAGATTCTCATGGTGATGAGGTGGAACGGGAGATTTTCATGGTGATGAGGTGGAACGGGAGATTCTCATGGTGATGAGGTGGAACGGGTGATTCTCATGGTGATGAGGTGGAACGGGTGATTCTCATCGTGATGGGGTGGAATGGGAGATTCTCATGGTGATGAGGTGGAACGGAAGATTCTCATCATGATGAGGTGGAACGGGAGATTCTCATCATGATGTGATGGAACGGGAGATTTTCATCATGATGAGGTGGAACAGGAGATTCACATCTTGATGAGGTGGAACGGGAGATTCTCATGGTGATGAGGTGGAACGGGAGATTCTCATGGTGATGAGGTGGAACGGGAGATTCCCATGTTGATGTGGTGGAACGGGAGATTATCATCGTGATGAGGTGGAACGTGAGAATATCATCATGATGAGGTGGAACTGGAGAATCTAATCATGATGAGGTGGAACGGGAGATTCTCATGGTGGTGGAATGGGAGATTCTCATCATGATGAGGTGGAACGGGAGATTCTCATCATGATGAGGTGGAACGGGAGATTGTCATGGTGATGAGGTAGAACCGGAGATTCTCATGGTGATGAGGTGGAAGTGAGAATCTCATCATGATGAGGTGGAACTGGAGATTCTCATCATGATGAGGTGGAACGGGAGATTCTCATGGTGATGAGGTGGAACGGGAGATTCTCATGGTGATGAGGTCGAACAAGAGGTTCTCATGGTGATGAGGTGGAACGGGAGATTCTGATCATGATGTGGTGAAACCATAGATTCTCATCATGATGAGGTGGAACGGGAGATTCTCATCATGTTGAGGTGGAACGGGACATTCTCATGGTGATGAGGGGGAACCGGAGATTCTCATGGTGATGTGGTGGAACAGGAGATTCTCATCATGATGAGGTGGAACGGGAGATTCTCAAGGTGATGAGGTGGAACAGGAGATTCTCATGGTGATGAGGTGGAAAGGGAGATTCTCATCGTGATGAGGTGGAATGGGAGATTCTCATGGTGATGAGGTGGAACGGGAGATTCTCATGGTGATGAGGTGGAAGGGGAGATTCTCATGGCGATGAGTTGGAACGGGAGATTCTCATGGTGATGTGGTTGAACGGGAGAATCTCATCATGATGAGGTGGAACGGGAGATTCTCATCATGATAAGGTGGAACAGGAGATTCTCATGGTGATGAGGTAGACACGGAAATTCTCATGGTGATGAGGTGGAACGTGAGAATCTCATCATGATGAGGTGGAACTGGAGATTTTCATTATGATGAGGTGGAACGGGAGATTCTCATGGTGATGAGGTGGAACGGGAGATTCTCATGGTGATGAGGTCGAACAGGAGATTCTCATCGTGATGAGGTGGAATGGGAGATTCTCATGGTGATTATGTGGAACGGGCGATTCTCATGGTGATGAGGTGGAACGGAAGATTCTCATCATGATGAGGTGGAACGGGAGATTTTCATGGTGATGAGGTGGAACGGGAGATTCTCATGGTCATGAGGTGGAACGGGAGATTCTCATCATGATGAGGTGGAACAGGAGATTCTAATGGTGATGAGGTGGAACGGGAGATTCTCATGGTGATGTGGGGGAACGGGAGATTCTCATGGTGATGAGGGGGAACGGGAGATTCTCATCATGATGAGGTGGAACGGGAGATTCTCATGGTGATGTGGTGGAACGGGAGATTCTCATGGTGATGAGGTGGAACGGGAGATTCTCATGGTGATGAGGTGGAACGGGAAATTCTCATGGTGATGTGTTTGAAGGGGAAATTCTCATCATGATGTTGTGGAACAGGAGATTCTCATGGTGATGAGGTGGAACTAGAGATTCTCATGGTGATGAGGTGGAACGGGATATTCTCATCATGATGAGGTGGAACGGGAGATTGTCATGGTGATGAGGTAGAACCGGAGAGTCTCATGGTGATGAGGTGGAACGGGAGATTCTCATCATGATGTGGTGAAACCGTAGACTCTCATCATGATGAGGTGAAACGGGACATTCTCATCATGATGAGGTGGAACAGGAGATTATCATCATGATGAGGTGGAACGGGAGATTCTCATGGTGATGAGGTGGAACTAGAGATTCTCATGGTGATGAGGTGGAACGGGATATTCTCATCATGATGAGGTGGAACGGGAGATTGTCATGGTGATGAGGTAGAACCGGAGAGTCTCATGGTGATGAGGTGGAACGGGAGATTCTCATCATGATGTGGTGAAACCGTAGACTCTCATCATGATGAGGTGAAACGGGACATTCTCATCATGATGAGGTGGAACAGGAGATTATCATCATGATAAGGTGGAACGGGAGATTCTCATGGTGATGAGGTGGAACGGGAGATTCTCATGGTGATGAGGTGGAACGGGAAATTCTTATGGTGATGAGGTGGAACGGGAGATTCTCATGGTGATGAGGTGGAACGGGAGATTCTCATGGTGATGAGGTGGAAAGGGTGATACTCATGGTGATGAGGTGGAACGGGTGATTCTCATCGTGATGTGGTGAAACCGTAGACTCTCATCATGATGAGGTGAAACGGGACATTCTCATCATGATGAGGTGGAACAGGAGATTATCATCATGATGAGGTGGAACGGGAGATTCTCATGGTGATGAGGTGGAACGGGAGAGTCTCATGGTGGTGGAACTGGAGATTCTCATGGTGATGTGGTGGAACGGGAGATTCTCATGGTGATGAGGTGGAACGGGAGATTCTCATGGTGATGAGGTGGAACGGGAAATTCTCATGGTGATGTGTTGGAAGGGGAAATTCTCATCATGATGTTGTGGAACAGGAGATTCTCATGGTGATGAGGTGGAACTAGAGATTCTCATGGTGATGAGGTGGAACGGGTGATTCTCATCGTGATGTGGTGAAACCGTAGACTCTCATCATGATGAGGTGAAACGGGACATTCTCATCATGATGAGGTGGAACAGGAGATTATCATCATGATGAGGTGGAACGGGAGATTCTCATGGTGATGAGGTGGAACGGGAGAGTCTCATGGTGGTGGAACTGGAGATTCTCATGGTGATGTGGTGGAACGGGAGATTCTCATGGTGATGAGGTGGAACGGGAGATTCTCATGGTGATGAGGTGGAACGGGAAATTCTCATGGTGATGTGTTGGAAGGGGAAATTCTCATCATGATGTTGTGGAACAGGAGATTCTCATGGTGATGAGGTGGAACTAGAGATTCTCATGGTGATGAGGTGGAACGGGTGATTCTCATCGTGATGTGGTGAAACCGTAGACTCTCATCATGATGAGGTGAAACGGGACATTCTCATCATGATGAGGTGGAACAGGAGATTATCATCATGATGAGGTGGAACGGGAGATTCTCATGGTGATGAGGTGGAACGGGAGAGTCTCATGGTGGTGGAACTGGAGATTCTCATGGTGATGTGGTGGAACGGGAGATTCTCATGGTGATGAGGGGGAACGGGAGATTCTCATCATGATGAGGTGGAACGGGAGATTCTCATGGTGATGTGGTGGAACGGGAGATTCTCATGGTGATGAGGTGGAACGGGAGATTCTCATGGTGATGAGGTGGAACGGGAAATTCTCATGGTGATGTGTTGGAAGGGGAAATTCTCATCATGATGTTGTGGAACAGGAGATTCTCATGGTGATGAGGTGGAACTAGAGATTCTCATGGTGATGAGGTGGAACGGGATATTCTCATCATGATGAGGTGGAACGGGAGATTGTCATGGTGATGAGGTAGAACCGGAGATTCTCATGGTGATGAGGTGGAACGGGTGATACTCATGGTGATGAGGTGGAACAGGTGATTCTCATCGTGATGGGGTGGAAAGGGCGATTCTCATGGTGATGAGGTGGAACGGAAGATTCTCATCATGATGAGGTGGAACGGGAGATTCTCATCATGATGTGATGGAACGGGAGATTCTCATCATGATGAGGTGGAACAGGAGATTCTCATCATGATGAGGTGGAACGGGAGATTCTCATGGTGATGAGGTGGAACGGGAGATTCCCATGTTGATGTGGTGGAACGGGAGATTATCATCGTGATGAGGTGGATCGTGAGAATATCATGGTGATGAGGTGGAACTGGAGAATCTAATCATGATGAGGTGGAACGGGAGATTCTCATGGTGATGAGGTGGAACGGGAGAATATCATGGTGATGTGGTGGAACGGGAGATTCTCATGGTGATGAGGTGGAACGGGAGATTCTCATGGTGATGAGGTGGAACTAGAGATTCTCATGGTGATGAGGTGGAACGGGATATTCTCATCATGATGAGGTGGAACGGGAGATTGTCATGGTGATGAGGTAGAACCGGAGAGTCTCATGGTGATGAGGTGGAACGGGAGATTCTCATCATGATGTGCTGAAACCGTAGACTCTCATCATGATGAGGTGAAACGGGACATTCTCATCATGATGAGGTGGAACAGGAGATTATCATCATGATGAGGTGGAACGGGAGATTCTCATGGTGATGAGGTGGAACGGGAGATTCTCATGGTGATGAGTTGGAACGGGAAATTCTTATGGTGATGAGGTGGAACGGGAGATTCTCATGGTGATGAGGTGGAACGGGAGATTCTCATGGTGATGAGGTGGAACGGGTGATTCTCATGGTGATGAGGTGGAACGGGTGATTCTCATCGTGATGGGGTGGAACGGGAGATTCTCATGGTGATGAGGTGGAACGGAAGATTCTCATCATGATGAGGTGGAACGGGAGGTTCTCATCATGATGTGATGGAAGGGGAAATTCTCATCATGATGTGGTGGAACAGGAGATTCTCATCATGATGAGGTGGAACGGGAGATTGTCATGGTGATGAGGTAGAACCGGAGATTCTCATGGTGATGAGGTGGAACAGGAGATTCTCATCATGATGAGGTGGAACGGGAGATTCTCATGGTGATGAGGTGGAACGGGAGATTCCCATGTTGATGTGGTGGAACGGGAGATTATCATCGTGATGAGGTGGAACGTGAGAATATCATCATGATGAGGTGGAACTGGAGAATCTAATCAAGATGAGGTGGAACGGGAGATTCTCATGGTGATGAGGTGGAACGGGAGAATCTCATGGTGATGTGGTGGAACGGGAGATTCTCATGGTGATGAGGTGGAACGGGAGATTCTCATGGTGATGAGGTGGAACTAGAGATTCTCATGGTGATGAGGTGGAACGGGATATTCTCATCATGATGAGGTGGAACGGGAGATTGTCATGGTGATGAGGTAGAACCGGAGATTCAAATGGTGATGAGGTGGAACGGGAGATTCTCATCATGATGTGCTGAAACCGTAGACTCTCTTCATAATGAGGTGAAACGGGACATTCTCATCATGATGAGGTGGAACAGGAGATTATCATCATGATGTGCTGAAACCGTAGACTCTCTTCATAATGAGGTGAAACGGGACATTCTCATCATGATGAGGTGGAACGGGAGATTCTCTTGGTGATGAGGTGGAACGGGAGATTCTCATGGTGATGAGGTGGAACGGGAAATTCTTATGGTGATGAGGTGGAACGGGAGATTCTCATGGTGATGAGGTGGAACGGGAGATTCTCATGGTGATGAGGTGGAACGGGTGATTCTCATGGTGATGAGGTGGAACGGGTGATTCTCATCGTGATGGGGTGGAACGGGAGATTCTCATGGTGATGAGGTGGAACGGAAGATTCTCATCATGATGAGGTGGAACGGGAGGTTCTCATCATGATGTGATGGAAGGGGAAATTCTCATCATGATGTGGTGGAACAGGAGATTCTCATCATGATGAGGTGGAACGGGAGATTGTCATGGTGATGAGGTAGAACCGGAGATTCTCATGGTGATGAGGTGGAACAGGAGATTCTCATCATGATGAGGTGGAACGGGAGATTCTCATGGTGATGAGGTGGAACGGGAGATTCCCATGTTGATGTGGTGGAACGGGAGATTATCATCGTGATGAGGTGGAACGTGAGAATATCATCATGATGAGGTGGAACTGGAGAATCTAATCAAGATGAGGTGGAACGGGAGATTCTCATGGTGATGAGGTGGAACGGGAGAATCTCATGGTGATGTGGTGGAACGGGAGATTCTCATGGTGATGAGGTGGAACGGGAGATTCTCATGGTGATGAGGTGGAACTAGAGATTCTCATGGTGATGAGGTGGAACGGGATATTCTCATCATGATGAGGTGGAACGGGAGATTGTCATGGTGATGAGGTAGAACCGGAGATTCAAATGGTGATGAGGTGGAACGGGAGATTCTCATCATGATGTGCTGAAACCGTAGACTCTCTTCATAATGAGGTGAAACGGGACATTCTCATCATGATGAGGTGGAACAGGAGATTATCATCATGATGTGCTGAAACCGTAGACTCTCTTCATAATGAGGTGAAACGGGACATTCTCATCATGATGAGGTGGAACGGGAGATTCTCTTGGTGATGAGGTGGAACGGGAGATTCTCATGGTGATGAGGTGGAACGGGAAATTCTTATGGTGATGAGGTGGAACGGGAGATTCTCATGGTGATGAGGTGGAACGGGAGATTCTCATGGTGATGAGGTGGAACGGGTGATTCTCATGGTGATGAGGTGGAACGGGTGATTCTCATCGTGATGGGGTGGAACGGGAGATTCTCATGGTGATGAGGTGGAACGGAAGATTCTCATCATGATGAGGTGGAACGGGAGGTTCTCATCATGATGTGATGGAAGGGGAAATTCTCATCATGATGTGGTGGAACAGGAGATTCTCATGGTGATGAGGTGGAACTAGAGATTCTCATGGTGATGAGGTGGAACGGGATATTTTCATCATGATGAGGTGGAACGGGAGATTGTCATGGTGATGAGGTAGAACCGGAGATTCTCATGGTGATGAGGTGGAACGGGAGATTCTCATCATGATGTGGTGAAACCGTAGACTCTCATCATGATGAGGTGAAACGGGACATTCTCATCATGATGAGGTGGAACAGGAGATTATCATCATGATGAGGTGGAACGGGAGATTCTCATGGTGATGAGGTGGAACGGGAGATTCTCATGGTGATGAGGTGGAACGGGAAATTCTTATGGTGATGAGGTGGAACGGGAGATTCTCATGGTGATGAGGTGGAACGGGAGATTCTCATGGTGATGAGGTGGAACGGGTGATACTCATGGTGATGAGGTGGAACGGGTGATTCTCATCGTGATGGGGTGGAAAGGGCGATTCTCATGGTGATGAGGTGGAACGGAAGATTCTCATCATGATGAGGTGGAACGGGAGATTCTCATCATGATGTCATGGAACGGGAGATTCTCATCATGATGAGGTGGAACAGGAGATTCTCATCATGATGAGGTGGAACGGGAGATTCTCATGGTGATGAGGTGGAACGGGAGATTCCCATGTTGATGTGGTGGAACGGGAGAATATCATCGTGATGAGGTGGAACGGGAGATTCTCATGGTGATGAGGTGGAACGGGTGATACTCATGGTGATGAGGTGGAACGGGTGATTCTCATCATGATGGGGTGGAAAGGGCGATTCTCATGGTGATGAGGTGGAATGGAAGATTCTCATCATGATGAGGTGGAACGGGAGATTCTCATCATGATGTCATGGAACGGGAGATTCTCATCATGATGAGGTGGAACGGGAGATTCTCATGGTGATGAGGTGGAACGGGAGATTCCCATGTTGATGTGGTGGAACGGGAGAATATCATCGTGATGAGGTGGAACGTGAGAATATCATCATGATGAGGTGGAACTAGAGATTCTCATGGTGATGAGGTGGAACGGGATATTCTCATCATGATGAGGTGGAACGGGAGATTGTCATGGTGATGAGGTAGAACCGGAGATTCTCATGGTGATGAGGTGGAACGGAAGATTCTCATCATGATGTGCTGAAACCGTAGACTCTCATCATGATGAGGTGAAACGGGACATTCTCATCATGATGAGGTGGAACAGGAGATTATCATCATGATGAGGTGGAACGGGAGATTCTCATGGTGATGAGGTGGAACGGGAGATTCTCATGGTGATGAGGTGGAACGGGAAATTCTTATGGTGATGAGGTGGAACGGGAGATTCTCATGGTGATGAGGTGGAACGGGAGATTCTCATGGTGATGAGGTGGAACGGGTGATTCTCATGGTGATGAGGTGGAACGGGTGATTCTCATCGTGATGGGGTGGAACAGGAGATTCTCATGGTGATGAGGTGGAACGGAAGATTCTCATCATGATGAGGTGGAACGGGAGGTTCTCATCATGATGTGATGGAACGGGAGATTCTCATCATGATGAGGTGGAACAGGAGATTCTCATCATGATGAGGTGGAACGGGAGATTCTCATGGTGATGAGGTGGAATGGGAGATTCCCATGTTGATGTGGTGGAACGGGAGATTATCATGGTGATGAGGTGGAACGTGAGAATATCATCATGATGAGGTGGAACTGGAGAATCTAGTCATGATGAGGTGGAACGGGAGATTCTCATGGTGATGAGGTGGAACGGAAGATTCTCATCATGATGAGGTGGAACGGGAGATTCTCATCATGATGTGATGGAACGGGAGATTCTCATCATGATGAGGTGGAACAGGAGATTCTCATCATGATGAGGTGGAACGGGAGATTCTCATGGTGATGAGGTGGAACGGGAGATTCCCACGTTGATGTGGTGGAGCGGGAGATTATCATCGTGATGAGGTGGAACGTGAGAATATCATCATGATGAGGTGGAACTGGAGAATCTAATCATGATGAGGTGGAACGGGAGAATCTCATGGTGATGTGGTGGAACGGGAGATTCTCATGGTGATGAGGTGGAACGGGAGATTCTCATGGTGATGAGGTGGAACTAGAGATTCTCATGGTGATGAGGTGGAACGGGATATTCTCATCATGATGAGGTGGAACGGGAGATTGTCATGGTGATGAGGTAGAACCGGAGATTCAAATGGTGATGAGGTGGAACGGGAGATTCTCATAATGATGTGCTGAAACCGTAGACTCTCATCATGATGAGGTGAAACGGGACATTCTCATCATGATGAGGTGGAACAGGAGATTATCATCATGATGAGGTGGAACGGGAGATTCTCTTGGTGATGAGGTGGAACGGGAGATTCTCATGGTGATGAGGTGGAACGGGAAATTCTTATGGTGATGAGGTGGAACGGGAGATTCTCATGGTGATGAGGTGGAACGGGAGATTCTCATGGTGATGAGGTGGAACGGGTGATTCTCATGGTGATGAGGTGGAACGGGTGATTCTCATCGTGATGGGGTGGAACGGGAGATTCTCATGGTGATGAGGTGGAACGGAAGATTCTCATCATGATGAGGTGGAACGGGAGGTTCTCATCATGATGTGATGGAAGGGGAAATTCTCATCATGATGTGGTGGAATAGGAGATTCTCATGGTGATGAGGTGGAACTAGAGATTCTCATGGTGATGAGGTGGAACGGGATATTTTCATCATGATGAGGTGGAACGGGAGATTGTCATGGTGATGAGGTAGAACCGGAGATTCTCATGGTGATGAGGTGGAACGGGAGATTCTCATCATGATGTGGTGAAACCGTAGACTCTCATCATGATGAGGTGAAACGGGACATTCTCATCATGATGAGGTGGAACAGGAGATTATCATCATGATGAGGTGGAACGGGAGATTCTCATGGTGATGAGGTGGAACGGGAGATTCTCATGGTGATGAGGTGGAACGGGAAATTCTTATGGTGATGAGGTGGAACGGGAGATTCTCATGGTGATGAGGTGGAACGGGAGATTCTCATGGTGATGAGGTGGAACGGGTGATACTCATGGTGATGAGGTGGAACGGGTGATTCTCATCGTGATGGGGTGGAAAGGGCGATTCTCATGGTGATGAGGTGGAACGGAAGATTCTCATCATGATGAGGTGGAACGGGAGATTCTCATCATGATGTCATGGAACGGGAGATTCTCATCATGATGAGGTGGAACAGGAGATTCTCATCATGATGAGGTGGAACGGGAGATTCTCATGGTGATGAGGTGGAACGGAAGATGGTCATCATGATGAGGTGGAACGGGAGATTCTCA
The DNA here is from genome assembly GCF_933228915.1 of Telmatherina bonti. Lineage (NCBI taxonomy): Eukaryota > Metazoa > Chordata > Actinopteri > Atheriniformes > Telmatherinidae > Telmatherina > Telmatherina bonti. Next base: position 37,498,757 of record NC_136627.1, on the reverse strand, counting down.
TCATGATGAGGTGGAACGAGAGATTGTCATGGTGATGTGGTGGAACGGGAGATTCTCATGGTGATGAGATGGAACGGGAAATTCTCATGGTGATGAGGTGGAACGGGAAATTCTCATTGTGATAAGGTGGAACGGGAGATTCTCATGGTGATGAGGTGGAACGGGAGATTCTCATGGTGATGAGGTGGAACGGGAAATTCTCATGGTGATGAGGTGGAACGGGAAATTCTCATGGTGATGAGGTGGAACGGGAAATTCTCATGGTGATGAGGTGGAACTGGAGATTCTCATGGTGATGAGGTGGAACGGGAGATTCTCATCATGATGTGGTAGAACGGGAGATTTTCATCATGATGTGGTGGAAGGGGAGATTCTCATCATGATGAAGTGGAACGGGAGATTCTCATCATGATGTAGTGGAACTGGAGATTCTCATGGTGATGTGGTGGAACGGGAGATTCTCATGGTGATGAGGTGGAACGGGAAATTCACATGGTGATGAGGTGGAACGGGAGATTCTCATGGTGATGAGGTGGAACGGGAAATTCTCATTGTGATAAGGTGGAACGGGAGATTCTCATGGTGATGAGGTGGAACGGGAGATTCTCATGGTGATGAGGTGGAACGGGAAATTCTCATTGTGATAAGGTGGAACGGGAGATTCTCATGGTGATGAGGTGGAACGGGAGATTCTCATGGTGATGAGGTGGAACGGGAAATTCTCATGGTGATGAGGTGGAACGGGAAATTCTCATGGTGAAGAGGTGGAACAGGAGATTCTCATGGTGATGTGGTGGAACGGGAGATTCTCATCATGATGTGGTAGAACGGGAGATTTTCATCATGATGTGGTGGAAGGGGAGATTCTCATCATGATGAAGTGGAACGGGCGATTCTCATGGTGATGAGGTGGAACGGAAGATTCTCATCATGATGAGGTGGAACGGGAGATTTTCATGGTGATGAGGTGGAACGGGAGATTCTCATGGTCATGAGGTGGAACGGGAGATTCTCATCATGATGAGGTGGAACAGGAGATTCTAATGGTGATGAGGTGGAACGGGAGATTCTCATGGTGATGTGGGGGAACGGGAGATTCTCATGGTGATGAGGGGGAACGGGAGATTCTCATCATGATGAGGTGGAACGGGAGATTCTCATGGTGATGTGGTGGAACGGGAGATTCTCATGGTGATGAGGTGGAACGGGAGATTCTCATGGTGATGAGGTGGAACGGGAAATTCTCATGGTGATGTGTTTGAAGGGGAAATTCTCATCATGATGTTGTGGAACAGGAGATTCTCATGGTGATGAGGTGGAACTAGAGATTCTCATGGTGATGAGGTGGAACGGGATATTCTCATCATGATGAGGTGGAACGGGAGATTGTCATGGTGATGAGGTAGAACCGGAGAGTCTCATGGTGATGAGGTGGAACGGGAGATTCTCATCATGATGTGGTGAAACCGTAGACTCTCATCATGATGAGGTGAAACGGGACATTCTCATCATGATGAGGTGGAACAGGAGATTATCATCATGATGAGGTGGAACGGGAGATTCTCATGGTGATGAGGTGGAACGGGAGATTCTCATGGTGATGAGGTGGAACGGGAAATTCTTATGGTGATGAGGTGGAACGGGAGATTCTCATGGTGATGAGGTGGAACGGGAGATTCTCATGGTGATGAGGTGGAAAGGGTGATACTCATGGTGATGAGGTGGAACGGGTGATTCTCATCGTGATGTGGTGAAACCGTAGACTCTCATCATGATGAGGTGAAACGGGACATTCTCATCATGATGAGGTGGAACAGGAGATTATCATCATGATGAGGTGGAACGGGAGATTCTCATCATGATGAGGTGGAACGGGAGATTCTCATGGTGATGAGGTGGAATGGGAGATTCCCATGTTGATGTGGTGGAACGGGAGATTATCATGGTGATGAGGTGGAACGTGAGAATATCATCATGATGAGGTGGAACTGGAGAATCTAGTCATGATGAGGTGGAACGGGAGATTCTCATGGTGATGAGGTGGAACGGAAGATTCTCATCATGATGAGGTGGAACGGGAGATTCTCATCATGATGTGATGGAACGGGAGATTCTCATCATGATGAGGTGGAACAGGAGATTCTCATCATGATGAGGTGGAACGGGAGATTCTCATGGTGATGAGGTGGAACGGGAGATTCCCATGTTGATGTGGTGGAGCGGGAGATTATCATCGTGATGAGGTGGAACGTGAGAATATCATCATGATGAGGTGGAACTGGAGAATCTAATCATGATGAGGTGGAACGGGAGAATCTCATGGTGATGTGGTGGAACGGGAGATTCTCATGGTGATGAGGTGGAACGGGAGATTCTCATGGTGATGAGGTGGAACTAGAGATTCTCATGGTGATGAGGTGGAACGGGATATTCTCATCATGATGAGGTGGAACGGGAGATTGTCATGGTGATGAGGTAGAACCGGAGATTCAAATGGTGATGAGGTGGAACGGGAGATTCTCATCATGATGTGCTGAAACCGTAGACTCTCATCATGATGAGGTGAAACGGGACATTCTCATCATGATGAGGTGGAACAGGAGATTATCATCATGATGAGGTGGAACGGGAGATTCTCTTGGTGATGAGGTGGAACGGGAGATTCTCATGGTGATGAGGTGGAACGGGAAATTCTTATGGTGATGAGGTGGAACGGGAGATTCTCATGGTGATGAGGTGGAACGGGAGATTCTCATGGTGATGAGGTGGAACGGGTGATTCTCATGGTGATGAGGTGGAACGGGTGATTCTCATCGTGATGGGGTGGAACGGGAGATTCTCATGGTGATGAGGTGGAACGGAAGATTCTCATCATGATGAGGTGGAACGGGAGGTTCTCATCATGATGTGATGGAAGGGGAAATTCTCATCATGATGTGGTGGAATAGGAGATTCTCATGGTGATGAGGTGGAACTAGAGATTCTCATGGTGATGAGGTGGAACGGGATATTTTCATCATGATGAGGTGGAACGGGAGATTGTCATGGTGATGAGGTAGAACCGGAGATTCTCATGGTGATGAGGTGGAACGGGAGATTCTCATCATGATGTGGTGAAACCGTAGACTCTCATCATGATGAGGTGAAACGGGACATTCTCATCATGATGAGGTGGAACAGGAGATTATCATCATGATGAGGTGGAACGGGAGATTCTCATGGTGATGAGGTGGAACGGGAGATTCTCATGGTGATGAGGTGGAACGGGAAATTCTTATGGTGATGAGGTGGAACGGGAGATTCTCATGGTGATGAGGTGGAACGGGAGATTCTCATGGTGATGAGGTGGAACGGGTGATACTCATGGTGATGAGGTGGAACGGGTGATTCTCATCGTGATGGGGTGGAAAGGGCGATTCTCATGGTGATGAGGTGGAACGGAAGATTCTCATCATGATGAGGTGGAACGGGAGATTCTCATCATGATGTCATGGAACGGGAGATTCTCATCATGATGAGGTGGAACAGGAGATTCTCATCATGATGAGGTGGAACGGGAGATTCTCATGGTGATGAGGTGGAACGGAAGATGGTCATCATGATGAGGTGGAACGGGAGATTCTCATCATGATGAGGTGGAACGAGAGATTGTCATGGTGATGTGGTGGAACGGGAGATTCTCATGGTGATGAGATGGAACGGGAAATTCTCATGGTGATGAGGTGGAACGGGAAATTCTCATTGTGATAAGGTGGAACGGGAGATTCTCATGGTGATGAGGTGGAACGGGAGATTCTCATGGTGATGAGGTGGAACGGGAAATTCTCATGGTGATGAGGTGGAACGGGAAATTCTCATGGTGATGAGGTGGAACGGGAAATTCTCATGGTGATGAGGTGGAACTGGAGATTCTCATGGTGATGAGGTGGAACGGGAGATTCTCATCATGATGTGGTAGAACGGGAGATTTTCATCATGATGTGGTGGAAGGGGAGATTCTCATCATGATGAAGTGGAACGGGAGATTCTCATCATGATGTAGTGGAACTGGAGATTCTCATGGTGATGTGGTGGAACGGGAGATTCTCATGGTGATGAGGTGGAACGGGAAATTCACATGGTGATGAGGTGGAACGGGAGATTCTCATGGTGATGAGGTGGAACGGGAAATTCTCATTGTGATAAGGTGGAACGGGAGATTCTCATGGTGATGAGGTGGAACGGGAGATTCTCATGGTGATGAGGTGGAACGGGAAATTCTCATTGTGATAAGGTGGAACGGGAGATTCTCATGGTGATGAGGTGGAACGGGAGATTCTCATGGTGATGAGGTGGAACGGGAAATTCTCATGGTGATGAGGTGGAACGGGAAATTCTCATGGTGAAGAGGTGGAACAGGAGATTCTCATGGTGATGTGGTGGAACGGGAGATTCTCATCATGATGTGGTAGAACGGGAGATTTTCATCATGATGTGGTGGAAGGGGAGATTCTCATCATGATGAAGTGGAACGGGCGATTCTCATGGTGATGAGGTGGAACGGAAGATTCTCATCATGATGAGGTGGAACGGGAGATTTTCATGGTGATGAGGTGGAACGGGAGATTCTCATGGTCATGAGGTGGAACGGGAGATTCTCATCATGATGAGGTGGAACAGGAGATTCTAATGGTGATGAGGTGGAACGGGAGATTCTCATGGTGATGTGGGGGAACGGGAGATTCTCATGGTGATGAGGGGGAACGGGAGATTCTCATCATGATGAGGTGGAACGGGAGATTCTCATGGTGATGTGGTGGAACGGGAGATTCTCATGGTGATGAGGTGGAACGGGAGATTCTCATGGTGATGAGGTGGAACGGGAAATTCTCATGGTGATGTGTTTGAAGGGGAAATTCTCATCATGATGTTGTGGAACAGGAGATTCTCATGGTGATGAGGTGGAACTAGAGATTCTCATGGTGATGAGGTGGAACGGGATATTCTCATCATGATGAGGTGGAACGGGAGATTGTCATGGTGATGAGGTAGAACCGGAGAGTCTCATGGTGATGAGGTGGAACGGGAGATTCTCATCATGATGTGGTGAAACCGTAGACTCTCATCATGATGAGGTGAAACGGGACATTCTCATCATGATGAGGTGGAACAGGAGATTATCATCATGATGAGGTGGAACGGGAGATTCTCATGGTGATGAGGTGGAACGGGAGATTCTCATGGTGATGAGGTGGAACGGGAAATTCTTATGGTGATGAGGTGGAACGGGAGATTCTCATGGTGATGAGGTGGAACGGGAGATTCTCATGGTGATGAGGTGGAAAGGGTGATACTCATGGTGATGAGGTGGAACGGGTGATTCTCATCGTGATGTGGTGAAACCGTAGACTCTCATCATGATGAGGTGAAACGGGACATTCTCATCATGATGAGGTGGAACAGGAGATTATCATCATGATGAGGTGGAACGGGAGATTCTCATGGTGATGAGGTGGAACGGGAGAGTCTCATGGTGGTGGAACTGGAGATTCTCATGGTGATGTGGTGGAACGGGAGATTCTCATGGTGATGAGGTGGAACGGGAGATTCTCATGGTGATGAGGTGGAACGGGAAATTCTCATGGTGATGTGTTGGAAGGGGAAATTCTCATCATGATGTTGTGGAACAGGAGATTCTCATGGTGATGAGGTGGAACTAGAGATTCTCATGGTGATGAGGTGGAACGGGTGATTCTCATCGTGATGTGGTGAAACCGTAGACTCTCATCATGATGAGGTGAAACGGGACATTCTCATCATGATGAGGTGGAACAGGAGATTATCATCATGATGAGGTGGAACGGGAGATTCTCATGGTGATGAGGTGGAACGGGAGAGTCTCATGGTGGTGGAACTGGAGATTCTCATGGTGATGTGGTGGAACGGGAGATTCTCATGGTGATGAGGTGGAACGGGAGATTCTCATGGTGATGAGGTGGAACGGGAAATTCTCATGGTGATGTGTTGGAAGGGGAAATTCTCATCATGATGTTGTGGAACAGGAGATTCTCATGGTGATGAGGTGGAACTAGAGATTCTCATGGTGATGAGGTGGAACGGGTGATTCTCATCGTGATGTGGTGAAACCGTAGACTCTCATCATGATGAGGTGAAACGGGACATTCTCATCATGATGAGGTGGAACAGGAGATTATCATCATGATGAGGTGGAACGGGAGATTCTCATGGTGATGAGGTGGAACGGGAGAGTCTCATGGTGGTGGAACTGGAGATTCTCATGGTGATGTGGTGGAACGGGAGATTCTCATGGTGATGAGGGGGAACGGGAGATTCTCATCATGATGAGGTGGAACGGGAGATTCTCATGGTGATGTGGTGGAACGGGAGATTCTCATGGTGATGAGGTGGAACGGGAGATTCTCATGGTGATGAGGTGGAACGGGAAATTCTCATGGTGATGTGTTGGAAGGGGAAATTCTCATCATGATGTTGTGGAACAGGAGATTCTCATGGTGATGAGGTGGAACTAGAGATTCTCATGGTGATGAGGTGGAACGGGATATTCTCATCATGATGAGGTGAAACGGGACATTCTCATCATGATGAGGTGGAACAGGAGATTATCATCATGATGAGGTGGAACGGGAGATTCTCATGGTGATGAGGTGGAACGGGAGAGTCTCATGGTGGTGGAACTGGAGATTCTCATGGTGATGTGGTGGAACGGGAGATTCTCATGGTGATGAGGTGGAACGGGAGATTCTCATGGTGATGAGGTGGAACGGGAAATTCTCATGGTGATGTGTTGGAAGGGGAAATTCTCATCATGATGTTGTGGAACAGGAGATTCTCATGGTGATGAGGTGGAACTAGAGATTCTCATGGTGATGAGGTGGAACGGGTGATTCTCATCGTGATGTGGTGAAACCGTAGACTCTCATCATGATGAGGTGAAACGGGACATTCTCATCATGATGAGGTGGAACAGGAGATTATCATCATGATGAGGTGGAACGGGAGATTCTCATGGTGATGAGGTGGAACGGGAGAGTCTCATGGTGGTGGAACTGGAGATTCTCATGGTGATGTGGTGGAACGGGAGATTCTCATGGTGATGAGGTGGAACGGGAGATTCTCATGGTGATGAGGTGGAACGGGAAATTCTCATGGTGATGTGTTGGAAGGGGAAATTCTCATCATGATGTTGTGGAACAGGAGATTCTCATGGTGATGAGGTGGAACTAGAGATTCTCATGGTGATGAGGTGGAACGGGTGATTCTCATCGTGATGTGGTGAAACCGTAGACTCTCATCATGATGAGGTGAAACGGGACATTCTCATCATGATGAGGTGGAACAGGAGATTATCATCATGATGAGGTGGAACGGGAGATTCTCATGGTGATGAGGTGGAACGGGAGAGTCTCATGGTGGTGGAACTGGAGATTCTCATGGTGATGTGGTGGAACGGGAGATTCTCATGGTGATGAGGGGGAACGGGAGATTCTCATCATGATGAGGTGGAACGGGAGATTCTCATGGTGATGTGGTGGAACGGGAGATTCTCATGGTGATGAGGTGGAACGGGAGATTCTCATGGTGATGAGGTGGAACGGGAAATTCTCATGGTGATGTGTTGGAAGGGGAAATTCTCATCATGATGTTGTGGAACAGGAGATTCTCATGGTGATGAGGTGGAACTAGAGATTCTCATGGTGATGAGGTGGAACGGGATATTCTCATCATGATGAGGTGGAACGGGAGATTGTCATGGTGATGAGGTAGAACCGGAGATTCTCATGGTGATGAGGTGGAACGGGAGATTCTCATGGTGATGAGGTGGAACGGGAGATTCTCATGGTGATGAGGTGGAAAGGGTGATACTCATGGTGATGAGGTGGAACGGGTGATTCTCATCGTGATGTGGTGAAACCGTAGACTCTCATCATGATGAGGTGAAACGGGACATTCTCATCATGATGAGGTGGAACAGGAGATTATCATCATGATGAGGTGGAACGGGAGATTCTCATGGTGATGAGGTGGAACGGGAGAGTCTCATGGTGGTGGAACTGGAGATTCTCATGGTGATGTGGTGGAACGGGAGATTCTCATGGTGATGAGGTGGAACGGGAGATTCTCATGGTGATGAGGTGGAACGGGAAATTCTCATGGTGATGTGTTGGAAGGGGAAATTCTCATCATGATGTTGTGGAACAGGAGATTCTCATGGTGATGAGGTGGAACTAGAGATTCTCATGGTGATGAGGTGGAACGGGTGATTCTCATCGTGATGTGGTGAAACCGTAGACTCTCATCATGATGAGGTGAAACGGGACATTCTCATCATGATGAGGTGGAACAGGAGATTATCATCATGATGAGGTGGAACGGGAGATTCTCATGGTGATGAGGTGGAACGGGAGAGTCTCATGGTGGTGGAACTGGAGATTCTCATGGTGATGTGGTGGAACGGGAGATTCTCATGGTGATGAGGTGGAACGGGAGATTCTCATGGTGATGAGGTGGAACGGGAAATTCTCATGGTGATGTGTTGGAAGGGGAAATTCTCATCATGATGTTGTGGAACAGGAGATTCTCATGGTGATGAGGTGGAACTAGAGATTCTCATGGTGATGAGGTGGAACGGGTGATTCTCATCGTGATGTGGTGAAACCGTAGACTCTCATCATGATGAGGTGAAACGGGACATTCTCATCATGATGAGGTGGAACAGGAGATTATCATCATGATGAGGTGGAACGGGAGATTCTCATGGTGATGAGGTGGAACGGGAGAGTCTCATGGTGGTGGAACTGGAGATTCTCATGGTGATGTGGTGGAACGGGAGATTCTCATGGTGATGAGGGGGAACGGGAGATTCTCATCATGATGAGGTGGAACGGGAGATTCTCATGGTGATGTGGTGGAACGGGAGATTCTCATGGTGATGAGGTGGAACGGGAGATTCTCATGGTGATGAGGTGGAACGGGAAATTCTCATGGTGATGTGTTGGAAGGGGAAATTCTCATCATGATGTTGTGGAACAGGAGATTCTCATGGTGATGAGGTGGAACTAGAGATTCTCATGGTGATGAGGTGGAACGGGATATTCTCATCATGATGAGGTGAAACGGGACATTCTCATCATGATGAGGTGGAACAGGAGATTATCATCATGATGAGGTGGAACGGGAGATTCTCATGGTGATGAGGTGGAACGGGAGAGTCTCATGGTGGTGGAACTGGAGATTCTCATGGTGATGTGGTGGAACGGGAGATTCTCATGGTGATGAGGTGGAACGGGAGATTCTCATGGTGATGAGGTGGAACGGGAAATTCTCATGGTGATGTGTTGGAAGGGGAAATTCTCATCATGATGTTGTGGAACAGGAGATTCTCATGGTGATGAGGTGGAACTAGAGATTCTCATGGTGATGAGGTGGAACGGGTGATTCTCATCGTGATGTGGTGAAACCGTAGACTCTCATCATGATGAGGTGAAACGGGACATTCTCATCATGATGAGGTGGAACAGGAGATTATCATCATGATGAGGTGGAACGGGAGATTCTCATGGTGATGAGGTGGAACGGGAGAGTCTCATGGTGGTGGAACTGGAGATTCTCATGGTGATGTGGTGGAACGGGAGATTCTCATGGTGATGAGGTGGAACGGGAGATTCTCATGGTGATGAGGTGGAACGGGAAATTCTCATGGTGATGTGTTGGAAGGGGAAATTCTCATCATGATGTTGTGGAACAGGAGATTCTCATGGTGATGAGGTGGAACTAGAGATTCTCATGGTGATGAGGTGGAACGGGTGATTCTCATCGTGATGTGGTGAAACCGTAGACTCTCATCATGATGAGGTGAAACGGGACATTCTCATCATGATGAGGTGGAACAGGAGATTATCATCATGATGAGGTGGAACGGGAGATTCTCATGGTGATGAGGTGGAACGGGAGAGTCTCATGGTGGTGGAACTGGAGATTCTCATGGTGATGTGGTGGAACGGGAGATTCTCATGGTGATGAGGGGGAACGGGAGATTCTCATCATGATGAGGTGGAACGGGAGATTCTCATGGTGATGTGGTGGAACGGGAGATTCTCATGGTGATGAGGTGGAACGGGAGATTCTCATGGTGATGAGGTGGAACGGGAAATTCTCATGGTGATGTGTTGGAAGGGGAAATTCTCATCATGATGTTGTGGAACAGGAGATTCTCATGGTGATGAGGTGGAACTAGAGATTCTCATGGTGATGAGGTGGAACGGGATATTCTCATCATGATGAGGTGGAACGGGAGATTGTCATGGTGATGAGGTAGAACCGGAGATTCTCATGGTGATGAGGTGGAACGGGTGATACTCATGGTGATGAGGTGGAACAGGTGATTCTCATCGTGATGGGGTGGAAAGGGCGATTCTCATGGTGATGAGGTGGAACGGAAGATTCTCATCATGATGAGGTGGAACGGGAGATTCTCATCATGATGTGATGGAACGGGAGATTCTCATCATGATGAGGTGGAACAGGAGATTCTCATCATGATGAGGTGGAACGGGAGATTCTCATGGTGATGAGGTGGAACGGGAGATTCCCATGTTGATGTGGTGGAACGGGAGATTATCATCGTGATGAGGTGGATCGTGAGAATATCATGGTGATGAGGTGGAACTGGAGAATCTAATCATGATGAGGTGGAACGGGAGATTCTCATGGTGATGAGGTGGAACGGGAGAATATCATGGTGATGTGGTGGAACGGGAGATTCTCATGGTGATGAGGTGGAACGGGAGATTCTCATGGTGATGAGGTGGAACTAGAGATTCTCATGGTGATGAGGTGGAACGGGATATTCTCATCATGATGAGGTGGAACGGGAGATTGTCATGGTGATGAGGTAGAACCGGAGAGTCTCATGGTGATGAGGTGGAACGGGAGATTCTCATCATGATGTGCTGAAACCGTAGACTCTCATCATGATGAGGTGAAACGGGACATTCTCATCATGATGAGGTGGAACAGGAGATTATCATCATGATGAGGTGGAACGGGAGATTCTCATGGTGATGAGGTGGAACGGGAGATTCTCATGGTGATGAGTTGGAACGGGAAATTCTTATGGTGATGAGGTGGAACGGGAGATTCTCATGGTGATGAGGTGGAACGGGAGATTCTCATGGTGATGAGGTGGAACGGGTGATTCTCATGGTGATGAGGTGGAACGGGTGATTCTCATCGTGATGGGGTGGAACGGGAGATTCTCATGGTGATGAGGTGGAACGGAAGATTCTCATCATGATGAGGTGGAACGGGAGGTTCTCATCATGATGTGATGGAAGGGGAAATTCTCATCATGATGTGGTGGAACAGGAGATTCTCATCATGATGAGGTGGAACGGGAGATTGTCATGGTGATGAGGTAGAACCGGAGATTCTCATGGTGATGAGGTGGAACAGGAGATTCTCATCATGATGAGGTGGAACGGGAGATTCTCATGGTGATGAGGTGGAACGGGAGATTCCCATGTTGATGTGGTGGAACGGGAGATTATCATCGTGATGAGGTGGAACGTGAGAATATCATCATGATGAGGTGGAACTGGAGAATCTAATCAAGATGAGGTGGAACGGGAGATTCTCATGGTGATGAGGTGGAACGGGAGAATCTCATGGTGATGTGGTGGAACGGGAGATTCTCATGGTGATGAGGTGGAACGGGAGATTCTCATGGTGATGAGGTGGAACTAGAGATTCTCATGGTGATGAGGTGGAACGGGATATTCTCATCATGATGAGGTGGAACGGGAGATTGTCATGGTGATGAGGTAGAACCGGAGATTCAAATGGTGATGAGGTGGAACGGGAGATTCTCATCATGATGTGCTGAAACCGTAGACTCTCTTCATAATGAGGTGAAACGGGACATTCTCATCATGATGAGGTGGAACAGGAGATTATCATCATGATGAGGTGGAACGGGAGATTCTCTTGGTGATGAGGTGGAACGGGAGATTCTCATGGTGATGAGGTGGAACGGGAAATTCTTATGGTGATGAGGTGGAACGGGAGATTCTCATGGTGATGAGGTGGAACGGGAGATTCTCATGGTGATGAGGTGGAACGGGTGATTCTCATGGTGATGAGGTGGAACGGGTGATTCTCATCGTGATGGGGTGGAACGGGAGATTCTCATGGTGATGAGGTGGAACGGAAGATTCTCATCATGATGAGGTGGAACGGGAGGTTCTCATCATGATGTGATGGAAGGGGAAATTCTCATCATGATGTGGTGGAACAGGAGATTCTCATGGTGATGAGGTGGAACTAGAGATTCTCATGGTGATGAGGTGGAACGGGATATTTTCATCATGATGAGGTGGAACGGGAGATTGTCATGGTGATGAGGTAGAACCGGAGATTCTCATGGTGATGAGGTGGAACGGGAGATTCTCATCATGATGTGGTGAAACCGTAGACTCTCATCATGATGAGGTGAAACGGGACATTCTCATCATGATGAGGTGGAACAGGAGATTATCATCATGATGAGGTGGAACGGGAGATTCTCATGGTGATGAGGTGGAACGGGAGATTCTCATGGTGATGAGGTGGAACGGGAAATTCTTATGGTGATGAGGTGGAACGGGAGATTCTCATGGTGATGAGGTGGAACGGGAGATTCTCATGGTGATGAGGTGGAACGGGTGATACTCATGGTGATGAGGTGGAACGGGTGATTCTCATCGTGATGGGGTGGAAAGGGCGATTCTCATGGTGATGAGGTGGAACGGAAGATTCTCATCATGATGAGGTGGAACGGGAGATTCTCATCATGATGTCATGGAACGGGAGATTCTCATCATGATGAGGTGGAACAGGAGATTCTCATCATGATGAGGTGGAACGGGAGATTCTCATGGTGATGAGGTGGAACGGAAGATGGTCATCATGATGAGGTGGAACGGGAGATTCTCATCATGATGAGGTGGAACGAGAGATTGTCATGGTGATGTGGTGGAACGGGAGATTCTCATGGTGATGAGATGGAACGGGAAATTCTCATGGTGATGAGGTGGAACGGGAAATTCTCATTGTGATAAGGTGGAACGGGAGATTCTCATGGTGATGAGGTGGAACGGGAGATTCTCATGGTGATGAGGTGGAACGGGAAATTCTCATGGTGATGAGGTGGAACGGGAAATTCTCATGGTGATGAGGTGGAACGGGAAATTCTCATGGTGATGAGGTGGAACTGGAGATTCTCATGGTGATGAGGTGGAACGGGAGATTCTCATCATGATGTGGTAGAACGGGAGATTTTCATCATGATGTGGTGGAAGGGGAGATTCTCATCATGATGAAGTGGAACGGGAGATTCTCATCATGATGTAGTGGAACTGGAGATTCTCATGGTGATGTGGTGGAACGGGAGATTCTCATGGTGATGAGGTGGAACGGGAAATTCACATGGTGATGAGGTGGAACGGGAGATTCTCATGGTGATGAGGTGGAACGGGAAATTCTCATTGTGATAAGGTGGAACGGGAGATTCTCATGGTGATGAGGTGGAACGGGAGATTCTCATGGTGATGAGGTGGAACGGGAAATTCTCATTGTGATAAGGTGGAACGGGAGATTCTCATGGTGATGAGGTGGAACGGGAGATTCTCATGGTGATGAGGTGGAACGGGAAATTCTCATGGTGATGAGGTGGAACGGGAAATTCTCATGGTGAAGAGGTGGAACAGGAGATTCTCATGGTGATGTGGTGGAACGGGAGATTCTCATCATGATGTGGTAGAACGGGAGATTTTCATCATGATGTGGTGGAAGGGGAGATTCTCATCATGATGAAGTGGAACGGGAGATTCTCATCATGATGTGGTGGACCTGGAGATTCTCATGGTGATGTGGTGGAACGGGAGATTCTCATGGTGATGAGGTGGAACGGGAAATTCACATGGTGATGAGGTGGAACGGGAGATTCTCATGGTGATGAGGTGGAAAAGGAGATTCTCATGGTGGTGGAACTGGAGATTCTCATGGTGATGAGGTGGAACGGGAAATTCTCATTGTGATAAGGTGGAACGGGAGATTCTCATGGTGATGAGGTGGAACGGGAGATTCTCATGGTGATGAGGTGGAACGGGAGATTCTCATGGTGATGAGGTGGAACAGGAGATTCTCATGGTGATGAGGTGGAACGGGAAATTCTCATGGTGATGAGGTGGAACGGGAGATTCTCATGGTGATGTGGTGGAACGGGAGATTCTGATCATGATGAGGTGAAACGGGAGATTCTCATGGTGATGAGGTGGAACGGGAGATTCTCATCATGATGAAGTGGAACGGGAGATTCTCATCATGATGTGGTGGACCTGGAGATTCTCATGGTGATGTGGTGGAACGGGAAATTCTCATGGTGATGAGATGGAACGGGAAATTCACATGGTGATGAGGTGGAACGGGACATTCTCATAGTGATGAGGTGGAACGGGAGATTTTCATGGTGGTGGAACTGGAGATTCTCATGGTGATGAGGTGGAACGGGAGATTCTCATGGTGATGAGGGGGAACGGGAGATTCTCATCATGATGAGGTGGAACGGGAGATTCTCATGGTGATGTGGTGGAACGGGAGATTCTCATGGTGATGAGGTGGAACGGGAGATTCTCATGGTGATGAGGTGGAACGGGAGATTTTCATGGTGATGAGGTGGAACGGGAGATTCTCATGGTGATGAGGTGGAACGGGTGATTCTCATGGTGATGAGGTGGAACGGGTGATTCTCATCGTGATGGGGTGGAATGGGAGATTCTCATGGTGATGAGGTGGAACGGAAGATTCTCATCATGATGAGGTGGAACGGGAGATTCTCATCATGATGTGATGGAACGGGAGATTTTCATCATGATGAGGTGGAACAGGAGATTCACATCTTGATGAGGTGGAACGGGAGATTCTCATGGTGATGAGGTGGAACGGGAGATTCTCATGGTGATGAGGTGGAACGGGAGATTCCCATGTTGATGTGGTGGAACGGGAGATTATCATCGTGATGAGGTGGAACGTGAGAATATCATCATGATGAGGTGGAACTGGAGAATCTAATCATGATGAGGTGGAACGGGAGATTCTCATGGTGGTGGAATGGGAGATTCTCATCATGATGAGGTGGAACGGGAGATTCTCATCATGATGAGGTGGAACGGGAGATTGTCATGGTGATGAGGTAGAACCGGAGATTCTCATGGTGATGAGGTGGAAGTGAGAATCTCATCATGATGAGGTGGAACTGGAGATTCTCATCATGATGAGGTGGAACGGGAGATTCTCATGGTGATGAGGTGGAACGGGAGATTCTCATGGTGATGAGGTCGAACAAGAGGTTCTCATGGTGATGAGGTGGAACGGGAGATTCTCATCATGATGTGGTGAAACCATAGATTCTCATCATGATGAGGTGGAACGGGAGATTCTCATCATGATGAGGTGGAACGGGACATTCTCATGGTGATGAGGGGGAACCGGAGATTCTCATGGTGATGTGGTGGAACAGGAGATTCTCATCATGATGAGGTGGAACGGGAGATTCTCAAGGTGATGAGGTGGAACAGGAGATTCTCATGGTGATGAGGTGGAAAGGGAGATTCTCATCGTGATGAGGTGGAATGGGAGATTCTCATGGTGATGAGGTGGAACGGGAGATTCTCATGGTGATGAGGTGGAAGGGGAGATTCTCATGGCGATGAGTTGGAACGGGAGATTCTCATGGTGATGTGGTTGAACGGGAGAATCTCATCATGATGAGGTGGAACGGGAGATTCTCATCATGATAAGGTGGAACAGGAGATTCTCATGGTGATGAGGTAGACACGGAAATTCTCATGGTGATGAGGTGGAACGTGAGAATCTCATCATGATGAGGTGGAACTGGAGATTTTCATTATGATGAGGTGGAACGGGAGATTCTCATGGTGATGAGGTGGAACGGGAGATTCTCATGGTGATGAGGTCGAACAGGAGATTCTCATCGTGATGAGGTGGAATGGGAGATTCTCATGGTGATTAGGTGGAACGGGCGATTCTCATGGTGATGAGGTGGAACGGAAGATTCTCATCATGATGAGGTGGAACGGGAGATTTTCATGGTGATGAGGTGGAACGGGAGATTCTCATGGTCATGAGGTGGAACGGGAGATTCTCATCATGATGAGGTGGAACAGGAGATTCTAATGGTGATGAGGTGGAACGGGAGATTCTCATGGTTATGTGGGGGAACGGGAGATTCTCATGGTGATGAGGGGGAACGGGAGATTCTCATCATGATGAGGTGGAACGGGAGATTCTCATGGTGATGTGGTGGAACGGGAGATTCTCATGGTGATGAGGTGGAAAGGGAGATTCTCAACGTGATGAGGTGGAACGGGAGATTCTCATGGTGATGTGTTGGAAGGGGAAATTCTCATCATGATGTGGTGGAACAGGAGATTCTCATGGTGATGAGGTGGAACTAGAGATTCTCATGGTGATGAGGTGGAACGGGATATTCTCATCATGATGAGGTGGAACGGGAGATTGTCATGGTGATGAGGTAGAACCGGAGATTCTCATGGTGATGAGGTGGAACGGGAGATTCTCATCATGATGTCGTGAAACCGTAGACTCTCATCATGATGAGGTGAAACGGGACATTCTCATCATGATGAGGTGGAACAGGAGATTATCATCATGATGAGGTGGAACGGGAGATTCTCATGGTGATGAGGTGGAACGGGAGAGTCTCATGGTTGTGGAACTGGAGATTCTCATGGTGATGTGGTGGAACGGGAGATTCTCATGGATATGAGGGGGAACGGGAGATTCTCATCATGATGAGGTGGAACGGGAGATTCTCATGGTGATGTGGTGGAACGGGAGATTCTCATGGTGATGAGGTGGAACGGGAGATTCTCATGGTGATGAGGTGGAACGGGAAATTCTCATGGTGATGTGTTTGAAGGGGAAATTCTCATCATGATGTTGTGGAACAGGAGATTCTCATGGTGATGAGGTGGAACTAGAGATTCTCATGGTGATGAGGTGGAACGGGATATTCTCATCATGATGAGGTGGAACGGGAGATTGTCATGGTGATGAGGTAGAACCGGAGAGTCTCATGGTGATGAGGTGGAACGGGAGATTCTCATCATGATGTGGTGAAACCGTAGACTCTCATCATGATGAGGTGAAACGGGACATTCTCATCATGATGAGGTGGAACAGGAGATTATCATCATGATGAGGTGGAACGGGAGATTCTCATGGTGATGAGGTGGAACGGGAGATTCTCATGGTGATGAGGTGGAACGGGAAATTCTTATGGTGATGAGGTGGAACGGGAGATTCTCATGGTGATGAGGTGGAACGGGAGATTCTCATGGTGATGAGGTGGAAAGGGTGATACTCATGGTGATGAGGTGGAACGGGTGATTCTCATCGTGATGTGGTGAAACCGTAGACTCTCATCATGATGAGGTGAAACGGGACATTCTCATCATGATGAGGTGGAACAGGAGATTATCATCATGATGAGGTGGAACGGGAGATTCTCATGGTGATGAGGTGGAACGGGAGAGTCTCATGGTGGTGGAACTGGAGATTCTCATGGTGATGTGGTGGAACGGGAGATTCTCATGGTGATGAGGTGGAACGGGAGATTCTCATGGTGATGAGGTGGAACGGGAAATTCTCATGGTGATGTGTTGGAAGGGGAAATTCTCATCATGATGTTGTGGAACAGGAGATTCTCATGGTGATGAGGTGGAACTAGAGATTCTCATGGTGATGAGGTGGAACGGGTGATTCTCATCGTGATGTGGTGAAACCGTAGACTCTCATCATGATGAGGTGAAACGGGACATTCTCATCATGATGAGGTGGAACAGGAGATTATCATCATGATGAGGTGGAACGGGAGATTCTCATGGTGATGAGGTGGAACGGGAGAGTCTCATGGTGGTGGAACTGGAGATTCTCATGGTGATGTGGTGGAACGGGAGATTCTCATGGTGATGAGGGGGAACGGGAGATTCTCATCATGATGAGGTGGAACGGGAGATTCTCATGGTGATGTGGTGGAACGGGAGATTCTCATGGTGATGAGGTGGAACGGGAGATTCTCATGGTGATGAGGTGGAACGGGAAATTCTCATGGTGATGTGTTGGAAGGGGAAATTCTCATCATGATGTTGTGGAACAGGAGATTCTCATGGTGATGAGGTGGAACTAGAGATTCTCATGGTGATGAGGTGGAACGGGATATTCTCATCATGATGAGGTGGAACGGGAGATTGTCATGGTGATGAGGTAGAACCGGAGATTCTCATGGTGATGAGGTGGAACGGGTGATACTCATGGTGATGAGGTGGAACAGGTGATTCTCATCGTGATGGGGTGGAAAGGGCGATTCTCATGGTGATGAGGTGGAACGGAAGATTCTCATCATGATGAGGTGGAACGGGAGATTCTCATCATGATGTGATGGAACGGGAGATTCTCATCATGATGAGGTGGAACAGGAGATTCTCATCATGATGAGGTGGAACGGGAGATTCTCATGGTGATGAGGTGGAACGGGAGATTCCCATGTTGATGTGGTGGAACGGGAGATTATCATCGTGATGAGGTGGATCGTGAGAATATCATCATGATGAGGTGGAACTGGAGAATCTAATCATGATGAGGTGGAACGGGAGATTCTCATGGTGATGAGGTGGAACGGGAGAATATCATGGTGATGTGGTGGAACGGGAGATTCTCATGGTGATGAGGTGGAACGGGAGATTCTCATGGTGATGAGGTGGAACTAGAGATTCTCATGGTGATGAGGTGGAACGGGATATTCTCATCATGATGAGGTGGAACGGGAGATTGTCATGGTGATGAGGAAGAACCGGAGAGTCTCATGGTGATGAGGTGGAACGGGAGATTCTCATCATGATGTGCTGAAACCGTAGACTCTCATCATGATGAGGTGAAACGGGACATTCTCATCATGATGAGGTGGAACAGGAGATTATCATCATGATGAGGTGGAACGGGAGATTCTCATGGTGATGAGGTGGAACGGGAGATTCTCATGGTGATGAGTTGGAACGGGAAATTCTTATGGTGATGAGGTGGAACGGGAGATTCTCATGGTGATGAGGTGGAACGGGAGATTCTCATGGTGATGAGGTGGAACGGGTGATTCTCATGGTGATGAGGTGGAACGGGTGATTCTCATAGTGATGGGGTGGAACGGGAGATTCTCATGGTGATGAGGTGGAACGGAAGATTCTCATCATGATGAGGTGGAACGGGAGGTTCTCATCATGATGTGATGGAAGGGGAAATTCTCATCATGATGTGGTGGAACAGGAGATTCTCATCATGATGAGGTGGAACGGGAGATTGTCATGGTGATGAGGTAGAACCGGAGATTCTCATGGTGATGAGGTGGAACAGGAGATTCTCATCATGATGAGGTGGAACGGGAGATTCTCATGGTGATGAGGTGGAACGGGAGATTCCCATGTTGATGTGGTGGAACGGGAGATTATCATCGTGATGAGGTGGAACGTGAGAATATCATCATGATGAGGTGGAACTGGAGAATCTAATCAAGATGAGGTGGAACGGGAGATTCTCATGGTGATGAGGTGGAACGGGAGAATCTCATGGTGATGTGGTGGAACGGGAGATTCTCATGGTGATGAGGTGGAACGGGAGATTCTCATGGTGATGAGGTGGAACTAGAGATTCTCATGGTGATGAGGTGGAACGGGATATTCTCATCATGATGAGGTGGAACGGGAGATTGTCATGGTGATGAGGTAGAACCGGAGATTCAAATGGTGATGAGGTGGAACGGGAGATTCTCATCATGATGTGCTGAAACCGTAGACTCTCATCATGATGAGGTGAAACGGGACATTCTCATCATGATGAGGTGGAACAGGAGATTATCATCATGATGAGGTGGAACGGGAGATTCTCTTGGTGATGAGGTGGAACGGGAGATTCTCATGGTGATGAGGTGGAACGGGAAATTCTTATGGTGATGAGGTGGAACGGGAGATTCTCATGGTGATGAGGTGGAACGGGAGATTCTCATGGTGATGAGGTGGAATGGGTGATTCTCATGGTGATGAGGTGGAACGGGTGATTCTCATCGTGATGGGGTGGAACGGGAGATTCTCATGGTGATGAGGTGGAACGGAAGATTCTCATCATGATGAGGTGGAACGGGAGGTTCTCATCATGATGTGATGGAAGGGGAAATTCTCATCATGATGTGGTGGAACAGGAGATTCTCATGGTGATGAGGTGGAACTAGAGATTCTCATGGTGATGAGGTGGAACGGGATATTTTCATCATGATGAGGTGGAACGGGAGATTGTCATGGTGATGAGGTAGAACCGGAGATTCTCATGGTGATGAGGTGGAACGGGAGATTCTCATCATGATGTGGTGAAACCGTAGACTCTCATCATGATGAGGTGAAACGGGACATTCTCATCATGATGAGGTGGAACAGGAGATTATCATCATGATGAGGTGGAACGGGAGATTCTCATGGTGATGAGGTGGAACGGGAGATTCTCATGGTGATGAGGTGGAACGGGAAATTCTTATGGTGATGAGGTGGAACGGGAGATTCTCATGGTGATGAGGTGGAACGGGAGATTCTCATGGTGATGAGGTGGAACGGGTGATACTCATGGTGATGAGGTGGAACGGGAGATTCTCATGGTGATGAGGTGGAACAGGAGATTCTCATCATGATGAGGTGGAACGGGAGATTCTCATGGTGATGAGGTGGAACGGGAGATTCCCATGTTGATGTGGTGGAACGGGAGAATATCATCGTGATGAGGTGGAACGTGAGAATATCATCATGATGAGGTGGAACTAGAGATTCTCATGGTGATGAGGTGGAACGGGATATTCTCATCATGATGAGGTGGAACGGGAGATTGTCATGGTGATGAGGTAGAACCGGAGATTCTCATGGTGATGAGTTGGAACGGGAAATTCTTATGGTGATGAGGTGGAACGGGAGATTCTCATGGTGATGAGGTGGAACGGGAGATTCTCATGGTGATGAGGTGGAACGGGTGATTCTCATGGTGATGAGGTGGAACGGGTGATTCTCATCGTGATGGGGTGGAACGGGAGATTCTCATGGTGATGAGGTGGAACGGAAGATTCTCATCATGATGAGGTGGAACGGGAGGTTCTCATCATGATGTGATGGAAGGGGAAATTCTCATCATGATGTGGTGGAACAGGAGATTCTCATCATGATGAGGTGGAACGGGAGATTGTCATGGTGATGAGGTAGAACCGGAGATTCTCATGGTGATGAGGTGGAACAGGAGATTCTCATCATGATGAGGTGGAACGGGAGATTCTCATGGTGATGAGGTGGAACGGGAGATTCCCATGTTGATGTGGTGGAACGGGAGATTATCATCGTGATGAGGTGGAACGTGAGAATATCATCATGATGAGGTGGAACTGGAGAATCTAATCAAGATGAGGTGGAACGGGAGATTCTCATGGTGATGAGGTGGAACGGGAGAATCTCATGGTGATGTGGTGGAACGGGAGATTCTCATGGTGATGAGGTGGAACGGGAGATTCTCATGGTGATGAGGTGGAACTAGAGATTCTCATGGTGATGAGGTGGAACGGGATATTCTCATCATGATGAGGTGGAACGGGAGATTGTCATGGTGATGAGGTAGAACCGGAGATTCAAATGGTGATGAGGTGGAACGGGAGATTCTCATCATGATGTGCTGAAACCGTAGACTCTCATCATGATGAGGTGAAACGGGACATTCTCATCATGATGAGGTGGAACAGGAGATTATCATCATGATGAGGTGGAACGGGAGATTCTCTTGGTGATGAGGTGGAACGGGAGATTCTCATGGTGATGAGGTGGAACGGGAAATTCTTATGGTGATGAGGTGGAACGGGAGATTCTCATGGTGATGAGGTGGAACGGGAGATTCTCATGGTGATGAGGTGGAACGGGTGATTCTCATGGTGATGAGGTGGAACGGGTGATTCTCATCGTGATGGGGTGGAACGGGAGATTCTCATGGTGATGAGGTGGAACGGAAGATTCTCATCATGATGAGGTGGAACGGGAGGTTCTCATCATGATGTGATGGAAGGGGAAATTCTCATCATGATGTGGTGGAACAGGAGATTCTCATGGTGATGAGGTGGAACTAGAGATTCTCATGGTGATGAGGTGGAACGGGATATTTTCATCATGATGAGGTGGAACGGGAGATTGTCATGGTGATGAGGTAGAACCGGAGATTCTCATGGTGATGAGGTGGAACGGGAGATTCTCATCATGATGTGGTGAAACCGTAGACTCTCATCATGATGAGGTGAAACGGGACATTCTCATCATGATGAGGTGGAACAGGAGATTATCATCATGATGAGGTGGAACGGGAGATTCTCATGGTGATGAGGTGGAACGGGAGATTCTCATGGTGATGAGGTGGAACGGGAAATTCTTATGGTGATGAGGTGGAACGGGAGATTCTCATGGTGATGAGGTGGAACGGGAGATTCTCATGGTGATGAGGTGGAACGGGAAATTCTTATGGTGATGAGGTGGAACGGGAGATTCTCATGGTGATGAGGTGGAACGGGAGATTCTCATGGTGATGAGGTGGAACGGGTGATACTCATGGTGATGAGGTGGAACGGGAGATTCTCATGGTGATGAGGTGGAACAGGAGATTCTCATCATGATGAGGTGGAACGGGAGATTCTCATGGTGATGAGGTGGAACGGGAGATTCCCATGTTGATGTGGTGGAACGAGAGAATATCATCGTGATGAGGTGGAACGTGAGAATATCATCATGATGAGGTGGAACGGGAGATTCTCATGGTGATGAGGTGGAACGGGATATTCTCATCATGATGAGGTGGAACGGGAGATTGTCATGGTGATGAGGTAGAACCGGAGATTCTCATGGTGATGAGGTGGAACGGGAGATTCTCATCATGATGTGCTGAAACCGTAGACTCTCATCATGATGAGGTGAAACGGGACATTCTCATCATGATGAGGTGGAACAGGAGATTATCATCATGATGAGGTGGAACGGGAGATTCTCATGGTGATGAGGTGGAACGGGAGATTCTCATGGTGATGAGGTGGAACGGGAAATTCTTATGGTGATGAGGTGGAACGGGAGATTCTCATGGTGATGAGGTGGAACGGGAGATTCTCATGGTGATGAGGTGGAACGGGTGATTCTCATGGTGATGAGGTGGAACGGGTGATTCTCATCGTGATGGGGTGGAACAGGAGATTCTCATGGTGATGAGGTGGAACGGAAGATTC
The DNA here is from genome assembly GCF_933228915.1 of Telmatherina bonti. Classification (NCBI taxonomy): domain Eukaryota; kingdom Metazoa; phylum Chordata; class Actinopteri; order Atheriniformes; family Telmatherinidae; genus Telmatherina; species Telmatherina bonti. The sequence goes on along the minus strand of NC_136627.1, from coordinate 37,475,332 downwards.
TCATCATGATGAGGTGGAACGGGAGATTCTCATCATGATGTGATGGAACGGGAGATTCTCATCATGATGAGGTGGAACAGGAGATTCTCATCATGATGAGGTGGAACGGGAGATTCTCATGGTGATGAGGTGGAATGGGAGATTCCCATGTTGATGTGGTGGAACGGGAGATTATCATGGTGATGAGGTGGAACGTGAGAATATCATCATGATGAGGTGGAACTGGAGAATCTAGTCATGATGAGGTGGAACGGGAGATTCTCATGGTGATGAGGTGGAACGGAAGATTCTCATCATGATGAGGTGGAACGGGAGATTCTCATCATGATGTGATGGAACGGGAGATTCTCATCATGATGAGGTGGAACAGGAGATTCTCATCATGATGAGGTGGAACGGGAGATTCTCATGGTGATGAGGTGGAACGGGAGATTCCCATGTTGATGTGGTGGAACGGGAGATTATCATCGTGATGAGGTGGAACGTGAGAATATCATCATGATGAGGTGGAACTGGAGAATCTAATCATGATGAGGTGGAACGGGAGAATCTCATGGTGATGTGGTGGAACGGGAGATTCTCATGGTGATGAGGTGGAACGGGAGATTCTCATGGTGATGAGGTGGAACTAGAGATTCTCATGGTGATGAGGTGGAACGGGATATTCTCATCATGATGAGGTGGAACGGGAGATTGTCATGGTGATGAGGTAGAACCGGAGATTCAAATGGTGATGAGGTGGAACGGGAGATTCTCATCATGATGTGCTGAAACCGTAGACTCTCATCATGATGAGGTGAAACGGGACATTCTCATCATGATGAGGTGGAACAGGAGATTATCATCATGATGAGGTGGAACGGGAGATTCTCTTGGTGATGAGGTGGAACGGGAGATTCTCATGGTGATGAGGTGGAACGGGAAATTCTTATGGTGATGAGGTGGAACGGGAGATTCTCATGGTGATGAGGTGGAACGGGAGATTCTCATGGTGATGAGGTGGAACGGGTGATTCTCATGGTGATGAGGTGGAACGGGTGATTCTCATCGTGATGGGGTGGAACGGGAGATTCTCATGGTGATGAGGTGGAACGGAAGATTCTCATCATGATGAGGTGGAACGGGAGGTTCTCATCATGATGTGATGGAAGGGGAAATTCTCATCATGATGTGGTGGAACAGGAGATTCTCATGGTGATGAGGTGGAACTAGAGATTCTCATGGTGATGAGGTGGAACGGGATATTTTCATCATGATGAGGTGGAACGGGAGATTGTCATGGTGATGAGGTAGAACCGGAGATTCTCATGGTGATGAGGTGGAACGGGAGATTCTCATCATGATGTGGTGAAACCGTAGACTCTCATCATGATGAGGTGAAACGGGACATTCTCATCATGATGAGGTGGAACAGGAGATTATCATCATGATGAGGTGGAACGGGAGATTCTCATGGTGATGAGGTGGAACGGGAGATTCTCATGGTGATGAGGTGGAACGGGAAATTCTTATGGTGATGAGGTGGAACGGGAGATTCTCATGGTGATGAGGTGGAACGGGAGATTCTCATGGTGATGAGGTGGAACGGGTGATACTCATGGTGATGAGGTGGAACGGGTGATTCTCATCGTGATGGGGTGGAAAGGGCGATTCTCATGGTGATGAGGTGGAACGGAAGATTCTCATCATGATGAGGTGGAACGGGAGATTCTCATCATGATGTCATGGAACGGGAGATTCTCATCATGATGAGGTGGAACAGGAGATTCTCATCATGATGAGGTGGAACGGGAGATTCTCATGGTGATGAGGTGGAACGGGAGATTCCCATGTTGATGTGGTGGAACGGGAGATTATCATCGTGATGAGGTGGAACGTGAGAATATCATCATGATGAGGTGGAACTAGAGATTCTCATGGTGATGAGGTGGAACGGGATATTCTCATCATGATGAGGTGGAACGGGAGATTGTCATGGTGATGAGGTAGAACCGGAGATTCTCATGGTGATGAGGTGGAACGGGAGATTCTCATCATGATGTGCTGAAACCGTAGACTCTCATCATGATGAGGTGAAACGGGACATTCTCATCATGATGAGGTGGAACAGGAGATTATCATCATGATGAGGTGGAACGGGAGATTCTCATGGTGATGAGGTGGAACGGGAGATTCTCATGGTGATGAGGTGGAACGGGAAATTCTTATGGTGATGAGGTGGAACGGGAGATTCTCATGGTGATGAGGTGGAACGGGAGATTCTCATGGTGATGAGGTGGAACGGGTGATTCTCATGGTGATGAGGTGGAACGGGTGATTCTCATCGTGATGGGGTGGAAAAGGAGATTCTCATGGTGATGAGGTGGAACGGAAGATTCTCATCATGATGAGGTGGAACGGGAGATTATCATCATGATGTGATGGAACGGGAGATTCTCATCATGATGAGGTGGAACAGGAGATTCTCATCATGATGAGGTGGAACGGGAGATTCTCATGGTGATGAGGTGGAATGGGAGATTCCCATGTTGATGTGGTGGAACGGGAGATTATCATGGTGATGAGGTGGAACGTGAGAATATCATCATGATGAGGTGGAACTGGAGAATCTAGTCATGATGAGGTGGAACGGGAGATTCTCATGGTGATGAGGTGGAACGGAAGATTCTCATCATGATGAGGTGGAACGGGAGATTCTCATCATGATGTGATGGAACGGGAGATTCTCATCATGATGAGGTGGAACAGGAGATTCTCATCATGATGAGGTGGAACGGGAGATTCTCATGGTGATGAGGTGGAACGGGAGATTCCCATGTTGATGTGGTGGAACGGGAGATTATCATCGTGATGAGGTGGAACGTGAGAATATCATCATGATGAGGTGGAACTGGAGAATCTAATCATGATGAGGTGGAACGGGAGATTCTCATGGTGATGAGGTGGAACAGGAGAATCTCATGGTGATGTGGTGGAACGGGAGATTCTCATGGTGATGAGGTGGAACGGGAGATTCTCATGGTGATGAGGTGGAACTAGAGATTCTCATGGTGATGAGGTGGAACGGGATATTCTCATCATGATGAGGTGGAACGGGAGACTGTCATGGTGATGAGGTAGAACCGGAGATTCTCATGGTGATGAGGGGGAACGGGAGATTCTCATCATGATGTGCTGAAACCGTAGACTCTCATCTTGATGAGGTGAAACGGGACATTCTCATCATGATGAGGTGGAACAGGAGATTATCATCATGATGAGGTGGAACGGGAGATTCTCATGGTGATGAGGTGGAACGGGACATTCTCATGGTGATGAGGTGGAACGGGAGATTCTCATGGTGATGAGGTGGAACGGGTGATTCTCATGGTGATGAGGTGGAACGGGTGATTCTCATCGTGATGGGGTGGAACGGGAGATTCTCATGGTGATGAGGTGGAACGGAAGATTCTCATCATGATGAGGTGGAACGGGAGATTCTCATCATGATGTGATGGAACGGGAGATTCTCATCATGATGAGGTGGAACAGGAGATTCTCATCATGATGAGGTGGAACGGGAGATTCTCATGGTGATGAGGTGGAATGGGAGATTCCCATGTTGATGTGGTGGAACGGGAGATTATCATGGTGATGAGGTGGAACGTGAGAATATCATCATGATGAGGTGGAACTGGAGAATCTAATCATGATGAGGTGGAACGGGAGATTCTCATGGTGATGAGGTGGAACGGGAGAATCTCATGGTGATTAGGTCGAACAGGAGATTCTCATCGTGATGAGGTGGAATGGGAGATTCTCATCGTGATGAGGTGGAACGGGCGATTCTCATCGTGATGGGGTGGAACGGGAGATTCTCATGGTGATGAGGTGGAACGGGCGATTCTCATTGTCATGGGGTGGAATGGGAGATTCTCATGGTGATGAGGTGGAACGGAAGATTCTCATCATGATGAGGTGGAACGGGAGATTTTCATGGTGATGAGGTGGAACGGGAGATTCTCATGGTGATGAGGTGGAACAGGAGATTCTCATCATGATGAGGTGGAACAGGAGATTGTCATGGTGATGAGGTAGAACCGGAGATTCTCATGGTGATTAGGTGGAAGTGAGAATCTCATCATGATGAGGTGGAACTGGAGATTCTCATCATGATGAGGTGGAACGGGAGATTCTCATGGTGATGAGGTGGAACGGGAGATTCTCATGGTGATGAGGTCGAACAGGAGATTCTCATGGTGATGAGGTGGAACGGGCGATTCTCATTGTGATGGGGTGGAATGGGAGATTCTCATGGTAATGAGGTGGAACGGAAGATTCTCATCATGATGAGGTGGAACGGGAGATTCTAATGGTGATGAAGTCGAATAGGAGATCCTCATCATGATGAGGTGGAATGGGAGATTCTCATGGTGATGAGGTGGAACGGGCGATTCTCATCGTGATGGGGTGGAACGGGAGATTCTCATGGTGATGAGGTGGAACGGGCGATTCTCATCGTGATGGGGTGGAACGGGAGATTCTCATGGTGATGAGGTGGAACGGAAGATTCTCATCATGATGAGGTGGAACGGGTGATTTTCATGGTGATGAGGTGGAACGGGAGATTCTCATGGTGATGAGGTGGAACGGGAGATTCTCATCATGATGAGGTGGAACAGGAGATTGTCATGGTGATGAGGTAGAACCGGAGATTCTCATGGTGATTAGGTGGAAGTGAGAATCTTATCATGATGAGGTGGAACTGGAGATTCTCATCATGATGAGGTGGAACGGGAGATTCTCATGGTGATGAGGTGGAACGGGAGATTCTCATGGTGATGAGGTCGAACAGGAGATTCTCATGGTGATGAGGTGGAACGGGCGATTCTCATTGTGATGGGGTGGAATGGGAGATTCTCATGGTGATGAGGTGGAACGGAAGACTCTCATCATGATGAGGTGGAACGGGAGATTCTAATGGTGATGAGGTTGAATAGGAGATCCTCATCGTGATGAGGTGGAATGGGAGATTCTCATGGTGATGAGGTGGAATGGGCGATTCTCATCGTGATGGGGTGGAGCGGGAGATTCTCATGGTGATGAGGTGGAACGGAAGATTCTCATCATGATGAGGTGGAACGGGAGATTTTCATGGTGATGAGGTAGAACCGGAGATTCTCATGGTGATTAGGTGGAAGTGAGAATCTCATCATGATGAGGTGGAACTGGAGATTCTCATCATGATGAGGTGGAACGGGAAATTCTCATCATGATGAGGTGGAACGGGAGATTCTCATGGTGATGAGGGGGAACCGGAGATTCTCATGGTGATGTGGTGGAACAGGAGATTCTCATCATGATGAGGTGGAACGGGAGATTCTCAAGGTGATGAGGTGGAACAGGAGATTCTCATGGTGATGAGGTGGAAAGAGAGATTCTCATCGTGATGAGGTGGAATGGGAGATTATCATGGTGATGAGGTGGAACGGGAGATTCTCATGGTGATGAGGTGGAAGGGGAGATTCTCATCATGATGAGCTGGAACGGGAGATTCTCATGGTGATGTGGTTGAACGGGAGATTCTCATCATGATTAGGTGGAACGGGAGATTCTCATCATGATAAGGTGGAACGGGAGATTGTCATGGTGATGAGGTAGAACCGGAGATTCTCATGGTGATTAGGTGGAAGTGAGAATCTCATCATGATGAGGTGGAACTGGAGATTCTCATCATGATGAGGTGGAACGGGAGATTCTCATGGTGATGAGGTGGAACGGGAGATTCTCATCATGATAAGGTGGAACGGGAGATTCTCATGGTGATGAGGTGGAACGGGAGATTCTCTTGGTGATGAGGTGGAACGGGAGATTCTCATCATGATTTGGTGGAACTGGAGGTTCTCATGGTGATGTGGTGGAACGGGAGATTCTCATGGTGATGAGGTGGAACGGGAGATTCTCATGGTGGTGGAATGGGAGATTCTCATCATGATGAGGTGGAACGGGAGATTCTCATCATGATGAGGTGGAACGGGAGATTGTCATGGTGATGAGGTAGAACCGGAGATTCTCATGGTGATGAGGTGGAAGTGAGAATCTCATCATGATGAGGTGGAACTGGAGATTCTCATCATGATGAGGTGGAACGGGAGATTCTCATGGTGATGAGGTGGAACGGGAGATTCTCATGGTGATGAGGTCGAACAGGAGATTCTCATGGTGATGAGGTGGAACGGGAGATTCTCATCATGATGTGGTGAAACCATAGATTCTCATCATGATGAGGTGGAACGGGACATTCTCATCATGATGAGGTGGAACGGGACATTATCATGGTGATGAGGGGGAACCGGAGATTCTCATGGTGATGTGGTGGAACAGGAGATTCTCATCATGATGAGGTGGAACGGGAGATTCTCAAGGTGATGAGGTGGAACAGGAGATTCTCATGGTGATGAGGTGGAAAGGGAGATTCTCATCGTGATGAGGTGGAATGGGAGATTCTAGTGGTGATGAGGTGGAACGGGAGATTCTCATGGTGATGAGGTGGAAGGGGAGATTCTCATGGCGATGAGTTGGAACGGGAGATTCTCATGGTGATGTGGTTGAACGGGAGAATCTCATCATGATGAGGTGGAACGGGAGATTCTCATCATGATAAGGTGGAACAGGACATTCTCATGGTGATGAGGTAGATCCGGAAATTCTCATGGTGATGAGGTGGAACGTGAGAATCTCATCATGATGAGGTGGAACTGGAGATTTTCATTATGATGAGGTGGAACGGGAGATTCTCATGGTGATGAGGTGGAACGGGAGATTCTCATGGTGATGAGGTCGAACAGGAGATTCTCATGGTGATGAGGTGGAACGGAAGATTCTCATCATGATGAGGTGGAACGGGAGATTTTCATGGTGATGAGGTGGAACGGGAGATTCTCATGGTCATGAGGTGGAACGGGAGATTCTCATCATGATGAGGTGGAACAGGAGATTCTAATCATGATGAGGTGGAACGGGAGATTCTCATGGTGATGTGGGGGAACGGGAGATTCTCATGGTGATGAGGGGGAAAGGGAGATTCTCATCATGATGAGGTGGAACGGGAGATTCTCATGGTGATGTGGTGGAACGGGAGATTCTCATGGTGATGAGGTGGAAAGGGAGATTCTCATGGTGATGAGGTGGAACGGGAAATTCTCATGGTGATGTGTTGGAAGGGGAAATTCTCATCATGATGAGGTGGAACGGGAGATTCTCATCATGATGTGGTGAAACCGTAGACTCTCATCATGATGAGGTGAAACGGGACATTCTCATCATGATGAGGTGGAACAGGAGATTATCATCATGATGAGGTGGAACGGGAGATTCTCATGGTGATGAGGTGGAACGGGAGATTCTCATGGTGATGAGGTGGAACGGGAGATTCTCATGGTGATGAGGGGGAACGGGAGATTCTCATCATGATGAGGTGGAACGGGAGATTCTCATGGTGATGTGGTGGAACGGGAGATTCTCATGGTGATGAGGTGGAACGGGAGATTCTCATGGTGATGAGGTGGAACGGGAAATTCTCATGGTGAGGTGTTGGAAGGGGAAATTCTCATCATGATGTGGTGGAACAGGAGATTCTCATGGTGATGAGGTGGAACTAGAGATTCTCATGGTGATGAGGTGGAACGGGATATTCTCATCATGATGAGGTGGAACGGGAGATTGTCATGGTGATGAGGTAGAACCGGAGATTCTCATGGTGATGAGGTGGAACGGGAGAGTCTCATTGTGGTGGAACTGGAGATTCTCATGGTGATGTGGTGGAACGGGAGATTCTCATGGTGATGAGGGGGAACGGGAGATTCTCATCATGATGAGGTGGAACGGGAGATTCTCATGGTGATGTGGTGGAACGGGAGATTCTCATGGTGATGAGGTGGAACGGGAGATTCTCATGGTGATGAGGTGGAACGGGAAATTCTCATGGTGAGGTGTTGGAAGGGGAAATTCTCATCATGATGTGGTGGAACAGGAGATTCTCATGGTGATGAGGTGGAACTAGAGATTCTCATGGTGATGAGGTGGAACGGGATATTCTCATCATGATGAGGTGGAACGGGAGATTGTCATGGTGATGAGGTAGAACCGGAGATTCTCATGGTGATGAGGTGGAACGGGAGATTCTCATCATGATGTGGTGAAACCGTAGACTCTCATCATGATGAGGTGAAACGCGACATTCTCATCATGATGAGGTGGAACAGGAGATTATCATCATGATGAGGTGGAACGGGAGATTCTCATGGTGATGAGGTGGAACGGGAGATTCTCATGGTGATGAGGTGGAACGGGAAATTCTTATGGTGATGAGGTGGAACGGGAGATTCTCATGGTGATGAGGTGGAACAGGGAGATTCTCATGGTGATGAGGTGGAACGGGTGATACTCATGGTGATGAGGTGGAACGGGTGATTCTCATCGTGATGGGGTGGAAAGGGCGATTCTCATGGTGATGAGGTGGAACGGAAGATTCTCATCATGATGAGGTGGCACGGGAGATTCTCATCATGATGTGATGGAACGGGAGATTCTCATCATGATGAGGTGGAACAGGAGATTCTCATCATGATGAGGTGGAACGGGAGATTCTCATGGTGATGAGGTGGAACGGGAGATTCCCATGTTGATGTGGTGGAACGGGAGATTATCATGGTGATGAGGTGGAACGTGAGAATATCATCATGATGAGGTGGAACTGGAGAATCTAATCATGATGAGGTGGAACGGGAGATTCTCATGGTGATGAGGTGGAACGGGAGAATCTCATGGTGATGTGGTGGAACGGGAGATTCTCATGGTGATGAGGTGGAACGGGAGATTCTCATGGTGATGAGGTGGAACTAGAGATTCTCATGGTGATGAGGTGGAACGGGATATTCTCATCATGATGAGGTGGAACGGGAGATTGTCATGGTGATGAGGTAGAACCGGAGATTCTCATGGTGATGAGGTGGAACGGGAGATTCTCATCATGATGTGCTGAAACCGTAGACTCTCATCATGATGAGGTGAAACGGGACATTCTCATCATGATGAGGTGGAACAGGAGATTATCATCATGATGAGGTGGAACGGGAGATTCTCATGGTGATGAGGTGGAACGGGAGATTCTCATGGTGATGAGGTGGAACGAGAAATTCTTATGGTGATGAGGTGGAACGGGAGATTCTCATGGTGATGAGGTGGAACAGGAGATTCTCATGGTGATGAGGTGGAACGGGTGATTCTCATGGTGATGAGGTGGAACGGGTGATTCTCATCGTGATGGGGTGGAACGGGAGATTCTCATGGTGATGAGGTGGAACGGAAGATTCTCATCATGATGAGGTGGAACGGGAGATTCTCATCATGATGTGATGGAACGGGAGATTCTCATCATGATGAGGTGGAACAGGAGATTCTCATCATGATGACGTGGAACGGGAGATTCTCATGGTGATGAGGTGGAATGGGAGATTCCCATGTTGATGTGGTGGAACGGGAGATTATCATGGTGATGAGGTGGAACGTGAGAATATCATCATGATGAGGTGGAACTGGAGAATCTAGTCATGATGAGGTGGAACGGGAGATTCTCATGGTGATGAGGTGGAACGGAAGATTCTCATCATGATGAGGTGGAACGGGAGATTCTCATCATGATGTGATGGAACGGGAGATTCTCATCATGATGAGGTGGAACAGGAGATTCTCATCATGATGAGGTGGAACGGGAGATTCTCATGGTGATGAGGTGGAACGGGAGATTCCCATGTTGATGTGGTGGAACGGGAGATTATCATCGTGATGAGGTGGAACGTGAGAATATCATCATGATGAGGTGGAACTGGAGAATCTAATCATGATGAGGTGGAACGGGAGATTCTCATGGTGATGAGGTGGAACAGGAGAATCTCATGGTGATGTGGTGGAACGGGAGATTCTCATGGTGATGAGGTGGAACGGGAGATTCTCATGGTGATGAGGTGGAACTAGAGATTCTCATGGTGATGAGGTGGAACGGGATATTCTCATCATGATGAGGTGGAACGGGAGATTGTCATGGTGATGAGGTAGAACCGGAGATTCTCATGGTGATGAGGTGGAACGGGAGATTCTCATCATGATGTGCTGAAACCGTAGACTCTCATCATGATGAGGTGAAACGGGACATTCTCATCATGATGAGGTGGAACAGGAGATTATCATCATGATGAGGTGGAACGGGAGATTCTCATGGTGATGAGGTGGAACGGGACATTCTCATGGTGATGAGGTGGAACGGGAAATTCTTATGGTGATGAGGTGGAACGGGAGATTCTCATGGTGATGAGGTGGAACGGGAGATTCTCATGGTGATGAGGTGGAACGGGTGATTCTCATGGTGATGAGGTGGAACGGGTGATTCTCATCGTGATGGGGTGGAACGGGAGATTCTCATGGTGATGAGGTGGAACGGAAGATTCTCATCATGATGAGGTGGAACGGGAGATTCTCATCATGATGTGATGGAACGGGAGATTCTCATCATGATGAGGTGGAACAGGAGATTCTCATCATGATGAGGTGGAACGGGAGATTCTCATGGTGATGAGGTGGAATGGGAGATTCCCATGTTGATGTGGTGGAACGGGAGATTATCATGGTGATGAGGTGGAACGTGAGAATATCATCATGATGAGGTGGAACTGGAGAATCTAATCATGATGAGGTGGAACGGGAGATTCTCATGGTGATGAGGTGGAACGGGAGAATCTCATGGTGATTAGGTCGAACAGGAGATTCTCATCGTGATGAGGTGGAATGGGAGATTCTCATCGTGATGAGGTGGAACGGGCGATTCTCATCGTGATGGGGTGGAATGGGAGATTCTCATGGTGATGAGGTGGAACGGAAGATTCTCATCATGATGAGGTGGAACGGGAGATTCTAATGGTGATGAGGTCGAATAGGAGATCCTCATCGTGATGAGGTGGAATGGGAGATTCTCATGGTGATGAGGTGGAACGGGCGATTCTCATCGTGATGGGGTGGAACGGGAGATTCTCATGGTGATGAGGTGGAACGGGCGATTCTCATCGTGATGGGGTGGAACGGGAGATTCTCATGGTGATGAGGTGGAACGGAAGATTTTCATCATGATGAGGTGGAACGGGAGATTTTCATGGTGATGAGGTGGAACGGGAGATTCTCATGGTGATGAGGTGGAACAGGAGATTCTCATCATGATGAGGTGGAACAGGAGATTGTCATGGTGATGAGGTAGAACCGGAGATTCTCATGGTGATTAGGTGGAAGTGAGAATCTCATCATGATGAGGTGGAACTGGAGATTCCCATCATGATGAGGTGGAACGGGAGATTCTCATGGTGATGAGGTGGAACGGGAGAATCTCATGGTGATTAGGTCGAACAGGAGATTCTCATCGTGATGAGGTGGAATGGGAGATTCTCATCGTGATGAGGTGGAACGGGCGATTCTCATTGTCATGGGGTGGAATGGGAGATTCTCATGGTGATGAGGTGGAACGGAAGATTCTCATCATGATGAGGTGGAACGGGAGATTCTAATGGTGATGAGGTCGAATAGGAGATCCTCATCGTGATGAGGTGGAATGGGAGATTCTCATGGTGATGAGGTGGAACGGGCGATTCTCATCGTGATGGGGTGGAACGGGAGATTCTCATGGTGATGAGGTGGAACGGGCGATTCTCATCGTGATGGGGTGGAACGGGAGATTCTCATGGTGATGAGGTGGAACGGAAGATTTTCATCATGATGAGGTGGAACGGGAGATTTTCATGGTGATGAGGTGGAACGGGAGATTCTCATGGTGATGAGGTGGAACAGGAGATTCTCATCATGATGAGGTGGAACAGGAGATTGTCATGGTGATGAGGTAGAACCGGAGATTCTCATGGTGATTAGGTGGAAGTGAGAATCTCATCATGATGAGGTGGAACTGGAGATTCTCATCATGATGAGGTGGAACGGGAGATTCTCATGGTGATGAGGTGGAACGGGAGATTCTCATGGTGATGAGGTCGAACAGGAGATTCTCATGGTGATGAGGTGGAACGGGCGATTCTCATTGTGATGGGGTGGAATGGGAGATTCTCATGGTGATGAGGTGGAACGGAAGATTCTCATCATGATGAGGTGGAACGGGAGATTCTAATGGTGATGAGGTCGAATAGGAGATCCTCATCGTGATGAGGTGGAATGGCAGATTCTCATGGTGATGAGGTGGAACGGGCGATTCTCATCGTGATGAGGTGGAACGGGAGATTCTCATGGTGATGAGGTGGAACGGAAGATTCTCATCATGATGAGGTGGAACGGGAGATTTTCATGGTGATGAGGTAGAACCGGAGATTCTCATGGTGATTAGGTGGAAGTGAGAATCTCATCATGATGAGGTGGAACTGCAGATTCTCATCATGATGAGGTGGAACGGGACATTCTCATCATGATGAGGTGGAACGGGAGATTCTCATGGTGATGAGGGGGAACCGGAGATTCTCATGGTGATGTGGTGGAACAGGAGATTCTCATCATGATGAGGTGGAACGGGAGATTCTCAAGGTGATGAGGTGGAACAGGAGATTCTCATGGTGATGAGGTGGAAAGGGAGATTCTCATCGTGATGAGGTGGAATGGGAGATTCTCATGGTGATGAGGTGGAACGGGAGATTCTCATGGTGATGAGGTGGAAGGGGAGATTCTCATCATGATGAGCTGGAACGGGAGATTCTCTTGGTGATGAGGTGGAACGGGAGAATCTCATCATGATAAGGTGGAACGGGAGATTCTCATGGTGATGAGGTGGAACGGGAGATTCTCTTGGTGATGAGGTGGAACGGGAGATTCTCATCATGATGTGGTGGAACTGGAGGTTCTCATGGTGATGTGGTGGAACGGGAGATTCTCATGGTGATGAGGTGGAACGGGAGATTCTCATGGTGATGTGGTGGAATGGGAGATTCTCATCATGATGAGGTTAAACGGGAGATTCTCATGGTGATGTGGTGGAACGGGAGATTCTCATGGTGATGAGGTGGAACGGGAGATTCTCATGGTGATGAGGTGGAACGGTAGATTCTCATGGTGATGCGGTGGATCGGGAGATTTTCATCGTGATGAGGTGGAACGGGAGATTCTCATCATGATGAGGTGGAACGGGAGATTCTTATGGTGATGAGGTGGAACGGGAGATTCTCATCGTGATGAGTTGGAATGGGAGATTCTCATCATGATGAGGTGGAACGTGAGATTCTCATGGTGATGAGGTGGAACGTGAGATTCACATGGTGATGAGGTGGAACGGGAGATTCTCATGGTGATGAGGTGGAACGGGAGATTCTCATGGTGATGAGGTGGAATGGGAGATTCTCATGGTGATGAGGTGGAACGGGAGATTCTCATCATGATGAGGTGGAACGGGAGATTCTCATCATGAAAAGGTGAAATCGGAGATTCTCATCATGATGAGGTGGAACGGGAGATTCTCATCATTATAAGGTGAAATGGGAGATTCTCATCATGATGAGGTGGAACGGGAGATTCTCATCATTATAAGGTGAAATGGGAGATTCTCATCATGATGAGGTGGAACGGGAGATTCTCATGGTGATGAGGTGGAACGGGAGATTCTCTTGGTGATGAGGTGGAATGGGAGATTCTCATCATGATGAGGTGGAACGGGAGATTGTCATGGTGATGAGGTAGAACCGGAGATTCTCATGGTGATGAGGTGGAACGGGAGATTCTCATCATGATGTGGTGAAACCGTAGACTCTCATCATGATGAGGTGAAAAGGGACATTCTCATCATGATGAGGTGGAACAGGAGATTCTAATGGTGATGAGGTCGAATAGGAGATCCTCATCGTGATGAGGTGGAATGGGAGATTCTCATGGTGATGAGGTGGAACGGGCGATTCTCATCGTGATGAGGTGGAACGTGAGATTCTCATGGTGATGAGGTGGAACGGGAGATTCTCATGGTGATGAGGTGGAACGGGAGATTCTCATGGTGATGAGGTGGAATGGGAGATTCTCATGGTGATGAGGTGGAACGTGATATTCTCATCATGATGAGGTGGAACGGGAGATTCTCATCATGATAAGGTGAAATCGGAGATTCTCATCATGATGAGGTGGAACGGGAGATTCTCATCATGATAAGGTGAAATGGGAGATTCTCATCATGATGAGGTGGAACGGGAGATTCTCATGGTGATGAGGTGGAACGGGATATTCTCTTGGTGATGAGGTGGAACGGGAGATTCTCATCATGATGAGGTGGAACGGGAGATTGTCATGGTGATGAGGTAGAACCGGAGATTCTCATGGTGATGAGGTGGAACTGGAGATTCTCATCATGATGTGGTGAAACCGTAGACTCTCATCATGATGAGGTGAAACGGGACATTCTCATCATGATGAGGTGGAACAGGAGATTATCATCATGATGAGGTGGAACGGGAGATTCTCATGGTGATGAGGTGGAACGGGAGATTCTCATGGTGATGAGGTGGAACGGGAAATTCTTATGGTGATGAGGTGGAACGGGAGATTCTCATGGTGATGAGGTGGAATGGGAGATTCTCATGGTGATGAGGTGGAACGGGTGATTCTCATGGTGATGAGGTGGAACGGGTGATTCTCATCGTGATGGGGTGGAACGGGAGATTCTCATGGTGATGAGGTGGAACGGAAGATTCTCATCATGATGAGGTGGAACGGGAGATTCTCATCATGATGTGATGGAACGGGAGATTCTCATCATGATGAGGTGGAACAGGAGATTCTCATCATGATGAGGTGGAACGGGAGATTCTCATGGTGATGAGGTGGAACGGGAGATTCCCATGTTGATGTGGTGGAACGGGAGATTATCATCGTGATGAGGTGGAACGTGAGAATATCATCATGATGAGGTGGAACTGGAGAATCTAATCATGATGAGGTGGAACGGGAGATTCTCATGGTGATGAGGTGGAACGGGAGAATCTCATGGTGATGAGGTCGAACAGGAGATTCTCATCGTGATGAGTTGGAATGGGAGATTCTCATCGTGATGAGGTGGAACGGGCGATTCTCATAGTGATGGGGTGGAACGGGAGATTCTCATGGTGATGAGGTGGAACGGGCGATTCTCATTGTGATGGGGTGGAATGGGAGATTCTCATGGTGATGAGGTGGAACGGAAGATTCTCATCATGATGAGGTGGAACGGGAGATTCTAATGGTGATGAGGTCGAATAGGAGATCCTCATCGTGATGAGGTGGAATGGGAGATTCTCATGGTGATGAGGTGGAACGGGCGATTCTCATCGTGATGGGGTGGAACGGGAGATTCTCATGGTGATGAGGTGGAATGGAAGATTCTCATCATGATGAGGTGGAACAGGAGATTGTCATGGTGATGAGGTAGAACCGGAGATTCTCATGGTGATTAGGTGGAAGTGAGAATCTCATCATGATGAGGTGGAACTGGAGATTCTCATCATGATGAGGTGGAACGGGAGATTCTCATGGTGATGAGGTGGAACGGGAGATTCTCATGGTGATGAGGTCGAACAGGAGATTCTCATGGTGATGAGGTGGAACGGGCGATTCTCATTGTGATGGGGTGGAATGGGAGATTCTCATGGTGATGAGGTGGAACGGAAGATTCTCATCATGATGAGGTGGAACGGGAGATTCTAATGGTGATGAGGTCGAATAGGAGATCCTCATCGTGATGAGGTGGAATGGGAGATTCTCATCATGATGAGGTGGAACAGGAGATTGTCATGGTGATGAGGTAGAACCGGAGATTCTCATGGTGATGAGGTGGAACGGGAGATTTTCATCATGATGTGGTTTAAATGGGAGATTCTCATCATGATGAGGTGGAACTGGAGATTCTCATCATGATGAGGTGGAACGGGAGATTCTCTTGGTGATGAGGTGGAACGGGAGATTCTCATCATGATAAGGTGGAACGGGAGATTCTCATGGTGATGAGGTGGAATGGGAGATTCTCTTGGTGATGAGGTCGAATGGGAGATCCTCATCGTGATGAGGTGGAATGGGAGATTCTCATGGTGATGAGGTGGAACGGAAGATTCTCATCATGATGAGGTGGAACGGGAGATTTTCATGGTGATGAGGTAGAACCGGAGATTCTCATGGTGATTAGGTGGAAGTGAGAATCTCATCATGATGAGGTGGAACTGGAGATTCTCATCATGATGAGGTGGAACGGGACATTCTCATCATGATGAGGTGGAACGGGAGATTCTCATGGTGATGAGGGGGAACCGGAGATTCTCATGGTGATGTGGTGGAACAGGAGATTCTCATCATGATGAGGTGGAACGGGAGATTCTCAAGGTGATGAGGTGGAACAGGAGATTCTCATGGTGATGAGGTGGAAAGGGAGATTCTCATCGTGATGAGGTGGAATGGGAGATTCTCATGGTGATGAGGTGGAACGGGAGATTCTCATGGTGATGAGGTGGAAGGGGAGATTCTCAAGGCGATGAGGTGGAACGGGAGATTCTCATGGTGATGTGGTTGAACGGGAGATTCTCATCATGATTAGGTGGAACGGGAGATTCTCATCATGATAAGGTGGAACGGGAGATTGTCATGGTGATGAGGTAGAACCGGAGATTCTCTTGGTGATGAGGTGGAACGGGAGATTCTCATCATGATGTGGTGGAACTGGAGGTTCTCATGGTGATGTGGTGGAACGGGAGATTCTCATCATGATAAGGTGGAACGGGAGATTCTCATGGTGATGAGGTGGAACGGGAGATTCTCTTGGTGATGAGGTGGAACGGGAGATTCTCATCATGATGTGGTGGAACTGGAGGTTCTCATGGTGATGTGGTGGAACGGGAGATTCTCATGGTGATGAGGTGGAACGGGAGATTCTCATGGTGATGTGGTGGAATGGGAGATTCTCATCATGATGAGGTTAAACGGGAGATTCTCATGGTGATGTGGTGGAACGGGAGATTCTCATGGTGATGAGGTGGAACGGGAGATTCTCATGGTGATGAGGTGGAACGGTAGATTCTCATGGTGATGAGGTGGAACGGGAGATTCTCATCGTGATGAGTTGGAATGGGAGATTCTCATCATGAAAAGGTGGAACGTGAGATTCTCATGGTGATGAGGTGGAACGTGAGATTCTCATGGTGATGAGGTGGAACGGGAGATTCTCATGGTGATGAGGTGGAACGGGAGATTCTCATGGTGATGAGGTGGAATGGGAGATTCTCATGGTGATGAGGTGGAACGGGAGATTCTCATCATGATGAGGTGGAACGGGAGATTCTCATCATGATAAGGTGAAATCGGAGATTCTCATCATGATGAGGTGGAACGGGAGATTCTCATCATGATAAGGTGAAATGGGAGATTCTCATCATGATGAGGTGGAACGGGAGATTCTCATGGTGATGAGGTGGAACGGGAGATTCTCTTGGTGATGAGGTGGAACGGGAGATTCTCATCATGATGAGGTGGAACGGGAGATTGTCATGGTGATGAGGTAGAACCGGAGATTCTCATGGTGATGAGTTGGAACGGGAGATTCTCATCATGATGTGGTGAAACCGTAGACTCTCATCATGATGAGGTGAAACGGGACATTCTCATCATGATGAGGTGGAACAGGAGATTCTAATGGTGATGAGGTCGAATAGGAGATCCTCATCGTGATGAGGGGGAATGGGAGATTCTCATGGTGATGAGGTGGAACGGGCGATTCTCATCGTGATGAGGTGGAACGTGAGATTCTCATGGTGATGAGGTGGAACGGGAGATTCTCATGGTGATGAGGTGGAACGGGAGATTCTCATGGTGATGAGGTGGAATGGGAGATTCTCATGGTGATGAGGTGTAACGTGAGATTCTCATCATGATGAGGTGGAACGGGAGATTCTCATCATGATATGGTGAAATCAGAGATTCTCATCATGATGAGGTGGAACGGGAGATTCTCATCATGATAAGGTGAAATGGGAGATTCTCATCATGATGAGGTGGAACGGGAGATTCTCATGGTGATGAGGTGGAACGGGAGATTCTCTTGGTGATGAGGTGGAACGGGAGATTCTCATCATGATGAGGTGGAACGGGAGATTGTCATGGTGATGAGGTAGAACCGGAGATTCTCATGGTGATGAGGTGGAACGGGAGACTCTCATCATGATGAGGTGAAACGGGACATTCTCATCATGATGAGGTGGAACAGGAGATTATCATCATGATGAGGTGGAACGGGAGATTCTCATGGTGATGAGGTGGAACGGGAGATTCTCATGGTGATGAGGTGGAACGGGAAATTCTTATGGTGATGAGGTGGAACGGGAGATTCTCATGGTGATGAGGTGGAACGGGAGATTCTCATGGTGATGAGGTGGAACAGGTGATTCTCATGGTGATGAGGTGGAACGGGTGAATCTCATCGTGATGGGGTGGAACGGGAGATTCTCATGGTGATGAGGTGGAACGGAAGATTCTCATCATGATGAGGTGGAACGCGAGATTCTCATCATGATGTGATGGAACGGGAGATTCTCATCATGATGAGGTGGAACAGGAGATTCTCATCATGATGAGGTGGAACGGGAGATTCTCATGGTGATGAGGTGGAACGGGAGATTCCCATGTTGATGTGGTGGAACGGGAGATTATCATCGTGATGAGGTGGAACGTGAGAATATCATCATGATGAGGTGGAACTGGAGAATCTAATCATGATGAGGTGGAACGGGAGATTCTCATGGTGATGAGGTGGAACGGGACAATCTCATGGTGATGAGGTCGAACAGGAGATTCTCATCGTGATGAGGTGGAATGGGAGATTCTCATCGTGATGAGGTGGAACGGGAGATTCTCATCGTGATGGGGTGGAACGGGAGATTCTCATGGTGATGAGGTGGAACGGGCGATTCTCATTGTCATGGGGTGGAATGGGAGATTCTCATGGTGATGAGGTGGAACGGAAGATTCTCATCATGATGAGGTGGAACGGGAGATTCTAATGGTGATGAGGTCGAATAGGAGATCCTCATCGTGATGAGGTGGAATGGGAGATTCTCATGGTGATGAGGTGGAACGGGCGATTCTCATCGTGATGGGGTGGAACGGGAGATTCTCATGGTGATGAGGTGGAACGGAAGATTCTCATCATGATGAGGTGGAACGGGAGATTCTCATCATGATGAGGTGGAACGGGAGATTCTCATGGTGATGAGGTGGAACAGGAGATTCTCATCATGATGAGGTGGAACAGGAGATTGTCATGGTGATGAGGTAGAACCGGAGATTCTCATGGTGATTAGGTGGAAGTGAGAATCTCATCATGATGAGGTGGAACTGGAGATTCTCATCATGATGAGGTGGAACGGGAGATTCTCATGGTGATGAGGTGGAACGGGAGATTCTCATGGTGATGAGGTCGAACAGGAGATTCTCATGGTGATGAGGTGGAACGGGCGATTCTCATTGTGATGGGGTGGAATGGGAGATTCTCATGGTGATGAGGTGGAACGGAAGATTCTCATCATGATGAGGTGGAACGGGAGATTCTAATGGTGATGAGGTTGAATAGGAGATCCTCATCGTGATGAGGTGGAATGGGAGATTCTCAAGGTGATGAGGTGGAACGGGCGATTCTCATCGTGATGGGGTGGAACGGGAGATTCTCATGGTGATGAGGTGGAACGGAAGATTCTCATCATGATGAGGTGGAACGGGAGATATTCATGGTGATGAGGTAGAACCGGAGATTCTCATGGTGATTAGGTGGAAGTGAGAATCTCATCATGATGAGGTGGAACTGGAGATTCTCATCATGATGAGGTGGAACGGGACATTCTCATCATGATGAGGTGGAACGGGAGATTCTCATGGTGATGAGGGGGAACCGGAGATTCTCATGGTGATGTGGTGGAACAGGAGATTCTCATCATGATGAGGTGGAACGGGAGATTCTCAAGGTGATGAGGTGGAACAGGAGATTCTCATGGTGATGAGGTGGAAAGGGAGATTCTCATCGTGATGAGGTGGAATGGGAGATTCTCATGGTGATGAGGTGGAACGGGACATTCTCATCATGATGAGGTGGAACGGGAGATTCTCATGCTGATGAGGGGGAACCGGAGATTCTCATGGTGATGTGGTGGAACAGGAGATTCTCATCATGATGAGGTGGAACGGGAGATTCTCAAGGTGATGAGGTGGAACAGGAGATTCTCATGGTGATGAGGTGGAAAGGGAGATTCTCATCGTGATGAGGTGGAATGGGAGATTCTCATGGTGATGAGGTGGAACGGGAGATTCTCATGGTGATGAGGTGGAAGGGGAGATTCTCATGGCGATGAGGTGGAACGGGAGATTCTCATGGTGATGTGGTTGAACGGGAGATTCTCATCATGATTAGGTGGAACGGGAGATTCTCATCATGATAAGGTGGAACGGGAGATTGTCATGGTGATGAGGTAGAACCGGAGATTCTCTTGGTGATGAGGTGGAACGGGAGATTCTCATCATGATGTGGTGGAACTGGAGGTTCTCATGGTGATGTGGTGGAACGGGAGATTCTCATCATGATAAGGTGGAACGGGAGATTCTCATGGTGATGAGGTGGAACGGGAGATTCTCTTGGTGATGAGGTGGAACGGGAGATTCTCATCATGATGTGGTGGAACTGGAGGTTCTCATGGTGATGTGGTGGAACGGGAGATTCTCATGGTGATGAGGTGGAACGGGAGATTCTCATGGTGATGTGGTGGAATGGGAGATTCTCATCATGATGAGGTTAAACGGGAGATTCTCATGGTGATGTGGTGGAACGGGAGATTCTCATGGTGATGAGGTGGAACGGGAGATTCTCATGGTGATGAGGTGGAACGGTAGATTCTCATGGTGATGAGGTGGAACGGGAGATTCTCATCGTGATGAGTTGGAATGGGAGATTCTCATCATGAAAAGGTGGAACGTGAGATTCTCATGGTGATGAGGTGGAACGGGAGATTCTCATGGTGATGAGGTGGAACGGGAGATTCTCATGGTGATGAGGTGGAATGGGAGATTCTCATGGTGATGAGGTGGAACGGGAGATTCTCATCATGATGAGGTGGAACGGGAGATTCTCATCATGATAAGGTGAAATCGGAGATTCTCATCGTGATGAGGTGGAACGGGAGATTCTCATCATGATAAGGTGAAATGGGAGATTCTCATCATGATGAGGTGGAACGGGAGATTCTCATGGTGATGAGGTGGAACGGGAGATTCTCTTGGTGATGAGGTGGAACGGGAGATTCTCATCATGATGAGGTGGAACGGGAGATTGTCATGGTGATGAGGTAGAACCGGAGATTCTCATGGTGATGAGGTGGAACGGGAGATTCTCATCATGATGTGGTGAAACCGTAGACTCTCATCATGATGAGGTGAAACGGGACATTCTCATCATGATGAGGTGGAACAGGAGATTATCATCATGATGAGGTGGAACGGGAGATTCTCATGGTGATGAGGTGGAACGGGAGATACTCATGGTGATGAGGTGGAACGGGAAATTCTTATGGTGATGAGGTGGAACGGGAGATTCTCATGGTGATGAGGTGGAACGGGAGATTCTCATGGTGATGAGGTGGAACAGGTGATTCTCATGGTGATGAGGTGGAACGGGTGAATCTCATCGTGATGGGGTGGAACGGGAGATTCTCATGGTGATGAGGTGGAACGGAAGATTCTCATCATGATGAGGTGGAACGGGAGATTCTCATCATGATGTGATGGAACGGGAGATTCTCATCATGATGAGGTGGAACAGGAGATTCTCATCATGATGAGGTGGAATGGGAGATTCTCATGGTGATGAGGTGGAACGGGAGATTCCCATGTTGATGTGGTGGAACGGGAGATTATCATCGTGATGAGGTGGAACGTGAGAATATCATCATGATGAGGTGGAACTGGAGAATCTAATCATGATGAGGTGGAACGGGAGATTCTCATGGTGATGAGGTGGAACGGGAGAATCTCATGGTGATGAGGTCG
This sequence comes from Telmatherina bonti, assembly GCF_933228915.1. Taxonomy (NCBI): domain Eukaryota; kingdom Metazoa; phylum Chordata; class Actinopteri; order Atheriniformes; family Telmatherinidae; genus Telmatherina; species Telmatherina bonti. The sequence continues at coordinate 37,453,237 of NC_136627.1, read as the reverse complement.
AACAGGAGATTCTCATCGTGATGAGGTGGAATGGGAGATTCTCATCGTGATGAGGTGGAACGGGCGATTCTCATCGTGATGGGGTGGAACGGGAGATTCTCATGGTGATGAGGTGGAAGGGGCGATTCTCATTGTCATGGGGTGGAATGGGAGATTCTCATGGTGATGAGGTGGAACGGAAGATTCTCATCATGATGAGGTGGAACGGGAGATTCTAATGGTGATGAGGTCGAATAGGAGATCCTCATCGTGATGAGGTGGAATGGGAGATTCTCATGGTGATGAGGTGGAACGGGCGATTCTCATCGTGATGGGGTGGAACGGGAGATTCTCATGGTGATGAGGTGGAACGGAAGATTCTCATCATGATGAGGTGGAACGGGAGATTTTCATGGTGATGAGGTGGAACGGGAGATTCTCATGGTGATGAGGTGGAAGTGAGAATCTCATCATGATGAGGTGGAACTGGAGATTCTCATCATGATGAGGTGGAACGGGAGATTCTCATGGTGATGAGGTGGAACGGGAGATTCTCATGGTGATGAGGTCGAACAGGAGATTCTCATGGTGATGAGGTGGAACGGGCGATTCTCATTGTGATGGGGTGGAATGGGAGATTCTCATGGTGATGAGGTGGAACGGAAGATTCTCATCATGATGAGGTGGAACGGGAGATTCTAATGGTGATGAGGTCGAATAGGAGATCCTCATCGTGATGAGGTGGAATGGGAGATTCTCATGGTGATGAGGTGGAACGGGCGATTCTCATCGTGATGGGGTGGAACGGGAGATTCTCATGGTGATGAGGTGGAACGGAAGATTCTCATCATGATGAGGTGGAACGGGAGATTTTCATGGTGATGAGGTAGAACCGGAGATTCTCATGGTGATGAGGTGGAAGTGAGAATCTCATCATGATGAGGTGGAACTGGAGATTCTCATCATGATGAGGTGGAACGGGACATTCTCATCATGATGAGGTGGAACGGGAGATTCTCATGGTGATGAGGGGGAACCGGAGATTCTCATGGTGATGTGGTGGAACAGGAGATTCTCATCATGATGAGGTGGAACGGGAGATTCTCAAGGTGATGAGGTGGAACAGGAGATTCTCATGGTGATGAGGTGGAAAGGGAGATTCTCATCGTGATGAGGTGGAATGGGAGATTCTCATGGTGATGAGGTGGAACGGGAGATTCTCATGGTGATGAGGTGGAAGGGGAGATTCTCATGGCGATGAGGTGGAACGGGAGATTCTCATGGTGATGTGGTTGAACGGGAGATTCTCATCATGATTAGGTGGAACGGGAGATTCTCATCATGATAAGGTGGAACGGGAGATTCTCATGGTGATGAGGTAGAACCGGAGATTCTCATGGTGATTAGGTGGAAGTGAGAATCTCATCATGATGAGGTGGAACGGGAGATTCTCATGGTGATGAGGCGGAACGGGAGATTCCCATGTTGATGTGGTGGAACTGGAGATTATCATCGTGATGAGGTGGAACGTGAGAATATCATCATGATGAGGTGGAACTGGAGAATCTAATCATGATGAGGTGGAACGGGAGATTCTCATGGTGATGAGGTGGAACGGGAGAATCTCATGGTGATGAGGTCGAACAGGAGATTCTCATCGTGATGAGGTGGAATGGGAGATTCTCATCGTGATGAGGTGGAACGGGCGATTCTCATCGTGATGGGGTGGAACGGGAGATTCTCATGGTGATGAGGTGGAACGGGCGATTCTCATTGTCATGGGGTGGAATGGGAGATTCTCATGGTGATGAGGTGGAAGGGAAGATTCTCATCATGATGAGGTGGAACGGGAGATTCTCTTGGTGATGAGGTCGAATAGGAGATCCTCATCGTGATGAGGTGGAATGGGAGATTCTCATGGTGATGAGGTGGAACGGGCGATTCTCATCATGATGAGGTGGAACGGGAGATTTTCATGGTGATGAGGTGGAACGGGAGATTCTCATGGTGATGAGGTGGAACAGGAGATTCTCATCATGATGAGGTGGAACAGGAGATTGTCATGGCCATGAGGTAGAACCGGAGATTCTCATGGTGATTAGGTGGAAGTGAGAATCTCATCATGATGAGGTGGAACTGGAGATTCTCATCATGATGAGGTGGAACGGGAGATTCTCATGGTGATGAGGTGGAACGGGAGATTCTCATGGTGATGAGGTCGAACAGGAGATTCTCATGGTGATGAGGTGGAACGGGCGATTCTCATTGTGATGGGGTGGAATGGGAGATTCTCATGGTGATGAGGTGGAACGGAAGATTCTCATCATGATGAGGTGGAACGGGAGATTCTAATGGTGATGAGGTCGAATAGGAGATCCTCATCGTGATGAGGTGGAATGGGAGATTCTCATGGTGATGAGGTGGAACGGGCGATTCTCATCGTGATGGGGTGGAACGGGAGATTCTCATGGTGATGAGGTGGAACGGAAGATTCTCATCATGATGAGGTGGAACGGGAGATTTTCATGGTGATGAGGTAGAACCGGAGATTCTCATGGTGATTAGGTGGAAGTGAGAATCTCATCATGATGAGGTGGAACTGGAGATTCTCATCATGATGAGGTGGAACGGGACATTCTCATCATGATGAGGTGGAACGGGAGATTCTCATGGTGATGAGGGGGAACCGGAGATTCTCATGGTGATGTGGTGGAACAGGAGATTCTCATCATGATGAGGTGGAACGGGAGATTCTCAAGGTGATGAGGTGGAACAGGAGATTCTCATGGTGATGAGGTGGAAAGGGAGATTCTCATCGTGATGAGGTGGAATGGGAGATTCTCATGGTGATGAGGTGGAACGGGAGATTCTCATGGTGATGAGGTGGAAGGGGAGATTCTCATGGCGATGAGGTGGAACGGGAGATTCTCATGGTGATGTGGTTGAACGGGAGATTCTCATCATGATTAGGTGGAACTGGAGATTCTCTTCATGATGAGGTGGAACGGGACATTCTCATCATGATGAGGTGGAACGGGAGATTCTCATGGTGATGAGGGGGAACCGGAGATTCTCATGGTGATGTGGTGGAACAGGAGATTCTCATCATGATGAGGTGGAACGGGAGATTCTCAAGGTGATGAGGTGGAAAAGGAGATTCTCATGGTGATGAGGTGGAAAGGGAGATTCTCATCGTGATGAGGTGGAATGGGAGATTCTCATGGTGATGAGGTGGAACGGGAGATTCTCATGGTGATGAGGTGGAAGGGGAGATTCTCATGGCGATGAGGTGGAACGGGAGATTCTCATGGTGATGTGGTTGAACGGGAGATTCTCATCATGATTAGTTGGAACGGGAGATTCTCATCATGATAAGGTGGAACGGGAGATTCTCATCATGATAAGGTGGAACGGGAGATTCTCATGGTGATGAGGTAGAACCGGAGATTCTCATGGTGATTAGGTGGAAGTGAGAATCTCATCATGATGAGGTGGAAATGGAGATTCTCATCATGATGAGGTGGAACGGGAGATTCTCATGGTGATGAGGTGGAACGGGAGATTCTCATCATGATAAGGTGGAACGGGAGATTCTCATGGTGATGAGGTGGAACGGGAGATTCTCTTGGTGATGAGGTGGAACGGGAGATTCTCATCATGATGTGGTGGAACTGGAGGTTCTCATGGTGATGTGGTGGAACGGGAGATTCTCATGGTGATGAGGTGGAACGGGAGATTCTCATGGTGATGTGGTGGAATGGGAGATTCTCATCATGATGAGGTTAAACGGGAGATTCTCATGGTGATGTGGTGGAACGGGAGATTCTCATGGTGATGAGGTGGAACGGGAGATTCTCATGGTGATGAGGTCGAACAGGAGATTCTCATGGTGATGAGGTGGAACGGGCGATTCTCATTGTGATGAGGTGGAACGGGAGATTCTAATGGTGATGAGGTCGAATAGGAGATCCTCATCGTGATGAGGTGGAATGGGAGATTCTCATGGTGATGAGGTGGAACGGGCGATTCTCATCGTGATGGGGTGGAACGGGAGATTCTCATGGTGATGAGGTGGAACGGAAGATTCTCATCATGATGAGGTGGAACGGGAGATTTTCATGGTGATGAGGTAGAACCGGAGATTCTCATGGTGATTAGGTGGAAGTGAGAATCTCATCATGATGAGGTGGAACTGGAGATTCTCATCATGATGAGGTGGAACGGGACATTCTCATCATGATGAGGTGGAACGGGAGATTCTCATGGTGATGAGGGGGAACCGGAGATTCTCATGGTGATGTGGTGGAACAGGAGATTCTCATCATGATGAGGTGGAACGGGAGATTCTCAAGGTGATGAGGTGGAACAGGAGATTCTCATGGTGATGAGGTGGAAAGGGAGATTCTCATCGTGATGAGGTGGAATGGGAGATTCTCATGGTGATGAGGTGGAACGGGAGATTCTCATGGTGATGAGGTGGAAGGGGAGATTCTCATGGCGATGAGGTGGAACGGGAGATTCTCATGGTGATGTGGTTGAACGGGAGATTCTCATCATGATTAGGTGGAACGGGAGATTCTCATCATGATAAGGTGGAACGGGAGATTCTCATGGTGATGAGGTAGAACCGGAGATTCTCATGGTGATTAGGTGGAAGTGAGAATCTCATCATGATGAGGTGGAACGGGAGATTCTCATGGTGATGAGGTGGAACGGGAGATTCCCATGTTGATGTGGTGGAACTGGAGATTATCATCGTGATGAGGTGGAACGTGAGAATATCATCATGATGAGGTGGAACTGGAGAATCTAATCATGATGAGGTGGAACGGGAGATTCTCATGGTGATGAGGTGGAACGGGAGAATCTCATGGTGATGAGGTCGAACAGGAGATTCTCATCGTGATGAGGTGGAATGGGAGATTCTCATCGTGATGAGGTGGAACGGGCGATTCTCATCGTGATGGGGTGGAACGGGAGATTCTCATGGTGATGAGGTGGAACGGGCGATTCTCATTGTCATGGGGTGGAATGGGAGATTCTCATGGTGATGAGGTGGAACGGAAGATTCTCATCATGATGAGGTGGAACGGGAGATTCTAATGGTGATGAGGTCGAATAGGAGATCCTCATCGTGATGAGGTGGAATGGGAGATTCTCATGGTGATGAGGTGGAACGGGCGATTCTCATCATGATGAGGTGGAACGGGAGATTTTCATGGTGATGAGGTGGAACGGAAGATTCTCATCATGATGAGGTGGAACGGGAGATTTTCATGGTGATGAGGTAGAACCGGAGATTCTCATGGTGATTAGGTGGAAGTGAGAATCTCATCATGATGAGGTGGAACTGGAGATTCTCATCATGATGAGGTGGAACGGGACATTCTCATCATGATGAGGTGGAACGGGAGATTCTCATGGTGATGAGGGGGAACCGGAGATTCTCATGGTGATGTGGTGGAACAGGAGATTCTCATCATGATGAGGTGGAACGGGAGATTCTCAAGGTGATGAGGTGGAACAGGAGATTCTCATGGTGATGAGGTGGAAAGGGAGATTCTCATCGTGATGAGGTGGAATGGGAGATTCTCATGGTGATGAGGTGGAACGGGAGATTCTCATGGTGATGAGGTGGAAGGGGAGATTCTCATGGCGATGAGGTGGAACGGGAGATTCTCATGGTGATGTGGTTGAACGGGAGATTCTCATCATGATTAGGTGGAACTGGAGATTCTCTTCATGATGAGGTGGAACGGGACATTCTCATCATGATGAGGTGGAACGGGAGATTCTCATGGTGATGAGGGGGAACCGGAGATTCTCATGGTGATGTGGTGGAACAGGAGATTCTCATCATGATGAGGTGGAACGGGAGATTCTCAAGGTGATGAGGTGGAACAGGAGATTCTCATGGTGATGAGGTGGAAAGGGAGATTCTCATCGTGATGAGGTGGAATGGGAGATTCTCATGGTGATGAGGTGGAACGGGAGATTCTCATGGTGATGAGGTGGAAGGGGAGATTCTCATGGCGATGAGGTGGAACGGGAGATTCTCATGGTGATGTGGTTGAACGGGAGATTCTCATCATGATTAGTTGGAACGGGAGATTCTCATCATGATAAGGTGGAACGGGAGATTCTCATCATGATAAGGTGGAACGGGAGATTCTCATGGTGATGAGGTAGAACCGGAGATTCTCATGGTGATTAGGTGGAACTGGAGGTTCTCATGGTGATGTGGTGGAACGGGAGATTCTCATGGTGATGAGGTGGAACGGGAGATTCTCATGGTGATGTGGTGGAATGGGAGATTCTCATCATGATGAGGTTAAACGGGAGATTCTCATGGTGATGTGGTGGAACGGGAGATTCTCATGGTGATGAGGTGGAACGGGAGATTCTCATGGTGATGAGGTCGAACAGGAGATTCTCATGGTGATGAGGTGGAACGGGCGATTCTCATTGTGATGGGGTGGAATGGGAGATTCTCATGGTGATGAGGTGGAACGGAAGATTCTCATCATGATGAGGTGGAACGGGAGATTCTAATGGTGATGAGGTCGAATAGGAGATCCTCATCGTGATGAGGTGGAATGGGAGATTCTCATGGTGATGAGGTGGAACGGGCGATTCTCATCGTGATGGGGTGGAACGGGAGATTCTCATGGTGATGAGGTGGAACGGAAGATTCTGATCATGATGAGGTGGAACGGGAGATTTTCATGGTGATGAGGTAGAACCGGAGATTCTCATGGTGATTAGGTGGAAGTGAGAATCTCATCATGATGAGGTGGAACTGGAGATTCTCATCATGATGAGGTGGAACGGGACATTCTCATCATGATGAGGTGGAACGGGAGATTCTCATGGTGATGAGGGGGAACCGGAGATTCTCATGGTGATGTGGTGGAACAGGAGATTCTCATCATGATGAGGTGGAACGGGAGCATCTCAAGGTGATGAGGTGGAACAGGAGATTCTCATGGTGATGAGGTGGAAAGGGAGATTCTCATCGTGATGAGGTGGAATGGGAGATTCTCATGGTGATGAGGTGGAACGGGAGATTCTCATGGTGATGAGGTGGAAGGGGAGATTCTCATGGCGATGAGGTGGAACGGGAGATTCTCATGGTGATGTGGTTGAACGGGAGATTCTCATCATGATTAGGTGGAACGGGAGATTCTCATCATGATAAGGTGGAACGGGAGATTCTCATGGTGATGAGGTAGAACCGGAGATTCTCATGGTGATTAGGTGGAAGTGAGAATCTCATCATGATGAGGTGGAACGGGAGATTCTCATGGTGATGAGGTGGAACGGGAGATTCCCATGTTGATGTGGTGGAACTGGAGATTATCATCGTGATGAGGTGGAACGTGAGAATATCATCATGATGAGGTGGAACTGGAGAATCTAATCATGATGAGGTGGAACGGGAGATTCTCATGGTGATGAGGTGGAACGGGAGAATCTCATGGTGATGAGGTCGAACAGGAGATTCTCATCGTGATGAGGTGGAATGGGAGATTCTCATCGTGATGAGGTGGAACGGGCGATTCTCATCGTGATGGGGTGGAACGGGAGATTCTCATGGTGATGAGGTGGAACGGGCGATTCTCATTGTCATGGGGTGGAATGGGAGATTCTCATGGTGATGAGGTGGAACGGAAGATTCTCATCATGATGAGGTGGAACGGGAGATTCTAATGGTGATGAGGTCGAATAGGAGATCCTCATCGTGATGAGGTGGAATGGGAGATTCTCATGGTGATGAGGTGGAACGGGCGATTCTCATCATGATGAGGTGGAACGGGAGATTTTCATGGTGATGAGGTGGAACGGGAGATTCTCATGGTGATGAGGTGGAACAGGAGATTCTCATCATGATGAGGTGGAACAGGAGATTGTCATGGCCATGAGGTAGAACCGGAGATTCTCATGGTGATTAGGTGGAAGTGAGAATCTCATCATGATGAGGTGGAACTGGAGATTCTCATCATGATGAGGTGGAACGGGAGATTCTCATGGTGATGAGGTGGAACGGGAGATTCTCATGGTGATGAGGTCGAACAGGAGATTCTCATGGTGATGAGGTGGAACGGGCGATTCTCATTGTGATGGGGTGGAATGGGAGATTCTCATGGTGATGAGGTGGAACGGAAGATTCTCATCATGATGAGGTGGAACGGGAGATTCTAATGGTGATGAGGTCGAATAGGAGATCCTCATCGTGATGAGGTGGAATGGGAGATTCTCATGGTGATGAGGTGGAACGGGCGATTCTCATCGTGATGGGGTGGAACGGGAGATTCTCATGGTGATGAGGTGGAACGGAAGATTCTCATCATGATGAGGTGGAACGGGAGATTTTCATGGTGATGAGGTAGAACCGGAGATTCTCATGGTGATTAGGTGGAAGTGAGAATCTCATCATGATGAGGTGGAACTGGAGATTCTCATCATGATGAGGTGGAACGGGACATTCTCATCATGATGAGGTGGAACGGGAGATTCTCATGGTGATGAGGGGGAACCGGAGATTCTCATGGTGATGTGGTGGAACAGGAGATTCTCATCATGATGAGGTGGAACGGGAGATTCTCAAGGTGATGAGGTGGAACAGGAGATTCTCATGGTGATGAGGTGGAAAGGGAGATTCTCATCGTGATGAGGTGGAATGGGAGATTCTCATGGTGATGAGGTGGAACGGGAGATTCTCATGGTGATGAGGTGGAAGGGGAGATTCTCATGGCGATGAGGTGGAACGGGAGATTCTCATGGTGATGTGGTTGAACGGGAGATTCTCATCATGATTAGGTGGAACTGGAGATTCTCATCATGATGAGGTGGAACGGGACATTCTCATCATGATGAGGTGGAACGGGAGATTCTCATGGTGATGAGGGGGAACCGGAGATTCTCATGGTGATGTGGTGGAACAGGAGATTCTCATCATGATGAGGTGGAACGGGAGATTCTCAAGGTGATGAGGTGGAACAGGAGATTCTCATGGTGATGAGGTGGAAAGGGAGATTCTCATCGTGATGAGGTGGAATGGGAGATTCTCATGGTGATGAGGTGGAACGGGAGATTCTCATGGTGATGAGGTGGAAGGGGAGATTCTCATGGCGATGAGGTGGAACGGGAGATTCTCATGGTGATGTGGTTGAACGGGAGATTCTCATCATGATTAGTTGGAACGGGAGATTCTCATCATGATAAGGTGGAACGGGAGATTCTCATCATGATAAGGTGGAACGGGAGATTCTCATGGTGATGAGGTAGAACCGGAGATTCTCATGGTGATTAGGTGGAAGTGAGAATCTCATCATGATGAGGTGGAACTGGAGATTCTCATCATGATGAGGTGGAACGGGAGATTCTCTTGGTGATGAGGTGGAACGGGAGATTCTCATCATGATAAGGTGGAACGGGAGATTCTCATGGTGATGAGGTGGAACGGGAGATTCTCTTGGTGATGAGGTGGAACGGGAGATTCTCATCATGATGTGGTGGAACTGGAGGTTCTCATGGTGATGTGGTGGAACGGGAGATTCTCATGGTGATGAGGTGGAACGGGAGATTCTCATGGTGATGTGGTGGAATGGGAGATTCTCATCATGATGAGGTTAAACGGGAGATTCTCATGGTGATGTGGTGGAACGGGAGATTCTCATGGTGATGAGGTGGAACGGGAGATTCTCATGGTGATGAGGTGGAACGGTAGATTCTCATGGTGATGCGGTGGAACGGGAGATTTTCATCGTGATGAGGTGGAACGGGAGATTCTCATCATGATGAGGTGGAATGTGAGATTCTTATGGTGATGAGGTGGAACGGGAGATTCTCATCGTGATGAGTTGGAATGGGAGATTCTCATCATGATGAGGTGGAACGTGAGATTCTCATGGTGATGAGGTGGAACGTGAGATTCTCATGGTGATGAGGTGGAACGGGAGATTCTCATGGTGATGAGGTGGAACGGGAGATTCTCATCGTGATGAGGTGGAATGGGAGATTCTCATGGTGATGAGGTGGAACGTGAGATTCTCATCATGATGAGGTGGAACGGGAGATTCTCATCATGATAAGGTGAAATCGGAGATTCTCATCATGATGAGGTGGAACGGGAGATTCTCATCATGATAAGGTGGAACGGGAGATTCTTATGGTGATGAGGTGGAACGTGAGATTCTCATGGTGATGAGGTGGAACGGGAGATTCTCATCATGATGAGGTGGAACGGGAGATTCTCATCATGATGAGGTGGAACGGGCGATTCTCATGGTGATGAGGTGGAACGGGAGATTCTCATCATGATGAGGTGGAACGGGAGATTCTCATCATGATAAGGTGAAACGGGAGATTCTCATCATGATGAGGTGGAACAGGAGATTCTCATGGTGATGAGGTGGAACGGGAGATTCTCATGGTGATGAGGTGGAACGGGAGATTCTCATGGTGATGAGGTGGAACGGGAGATTCTCATCATTATGTGGTTGAACGGGGGGTTCCACCTCATCACATGTGTTTAACTTGTGTTCACATCGGGGTAAAATAACTTCTGGTGCTCACGGTTCAGGAATTTTTTTTAAAAAGACTTTTTATTTGTTAACAGGTATTGGTTGTTTGAAAAGAGAGAGCACCACACTGTGTTTACTGTCATTCATTAACAGTAAACATGACGTTAACCCAGTTGGAAAAGAGAAAAACCCAGTCCAGGATCAGTTCATGATGCCATTATTCATCACTGCCTGTAACTCAGCTGCACTTCTGTTGACCTGACGGTCGGGTGTATCTCAGATCAGGTCAGCAGCTCGGTTTTCAGAGCGAGTCAGTAAACATGGAGGTCAGGGAAGGCCGTAGGACGGTGGGGATCCTTTAGGCCCGATGGGAGTCATCTGATCTCTGTCAACATGCAGTGCCAGCAGAGAACCTGCCGGGCCTTTTGGCGTCCACCAGGTGGGACGCTGAGGTGTCTGCTACCACCAGTTAACTCTTTTCAGCCATTTTTCTCATCGTTTTTATTTTACTGGATCATTTTAGTTGTAACTTTCATGAATTTCTGCAAAAAGTTTTGCTTTAGTCAGTTTCATAAATCATTACAGACACTTCAGATGTTCAATCAGTTTTAGGATTTTAACGCTTTAAAACCAGGCAGAATATGATTACTGCTGTATTTATTAAAAAATAAATAAATAAATAAAACACAACAAATTCTGAATTATTTTCCATTATTTTCCATTTGGATGATTTGATTTTTTCTTTGAATGTCCCCAGAAGGAGTTTCTGAAACTTCAGACAGATGACTTTGATTTATTCTTAATTAATATTTTAAGCCAGGTCTGAACTCTGAGGAGTAAAATTCTTCATCTCCACCTTCCTCATCAGCTCCTGCTAACTTGTTATTAGCATCATTACAAAAAACTAAACCGCAGGTGGGAATAATTTGTGTTGTAACTTCTACATTATTCCCTCTTAAACCCCTCCTGATGTTCATCTTTCATTCGTTTGTTCCTGAAGTTTGACACGGCAACCATCTAGCTAGTTAGCTAGTTCTGGCTAGCTAGCTAGCTAGTTCTGGCTAGCTGGCGCTAGCTGGAGTTCGGCTGAAGAATCCAGATTTGAAGTATTTTTTTTCAGCTTCCAGGGCAAAATGTTTTGTTGGCCATGTTGGCTCCACAGCTCCGTTGCTATGGACGACAGTGTTGTTTCCGTTGCCACGGTGACTTTAACGGTAAGTTTAACAGATCTGGTAGAAATTAAAGCTATGACTCATCGGGAGCTCTCATTGATTTCCACCCTGAACACTGGAAGTTCAATCAGTCCTGTTGGTTCTGGTTCTGGTCCAGTCCAGTCCAGTTACACCAGAAGTTGGGACGATTCCTGAAGGTCTCACACCAGGACACCTTCAAAACATTTTCTCTCTTGGTTTTAAATCATCTGTGAGTTTTAATCCACCAACACACTAAAATTTCAGTTGTGAGTGAGGTTCTGGACCAGGACTCACTTATGGGTTTTCAGAGTTCTTTAGAACACAGAAACTGTTTTGTCTTTTTGTTTTGTTTTGTTTTTTCTTTTCTGTTTTAAACAAAAAAAAAACAAAACAGTTTTTTTCCTCTGTTTAAGATAGAAAGTTGAACAATACAGAGATGAGACTAATAAGAATCATTTAACCTGAAACTGGATAATTGTTTTTCATAAACGAGCAACAAATTAATTACGTTTTAATTGGATTTTTTTTATGTTAAAATGCAATGAGTGTTTTAAAAGAATTAATGACCAAACCTGTGCGCCACATGGATCACTTTCTGGATCACTTTATGTGGTCTTAGAGGGAAACTTATACAATAATCTTATATTCTTATTAACTGACGTCATGAACAAAATATATACAAACTGGGTTAATATGGATCATGTAGTGAATTTATTTTAACAAGATTATGTTTGGAATAATTTGTGAATTGAAATTAATTGTGTTATTAGGGTTGTTTCCACTGTACATGTGTCTGTGTGTGTGCGTGTATTAGGGGTTGGATTTTAACACACTACTTGTGATTAATAATTATAGAGAAGCGCAGAATACAGATTGTTTATTTTTATTGATTCATTTATTGACCTTTTTAAATAGACTTTTACTAGAAAAAGAAAAACATATAAGGATGTTTTCAGAACTGTAAGTTCACATACATCCTGAACTGACATCCCACAGGCCAGACCAGAGGCCCTGGGGCCCGGTTCCGACCCCTGGACCAGATGTTTGCGGGAAAAGTCTCATCAGAAAACTGGTTTATGTGGTTCTGCAGGTCCATTTGGGTCCATGAGGCAGTGACTCAGACTAGAACTGGGACCTGATCCTGGTGCTGCAAAGACCTCTACATGACTCCATTTATGCCGTTGCTACGGCAACGGGAAGGCCAGGGCAGAGCTGAACATGAGATCATCGGGAGCAGTAGAAGGTCTAATTGGTGGGTGTTTCCGTCCTAATGACCGTTATTAAGACAGGTGTGTTTTCTCAGTGACGCAATCCTCCGTCCAGGAAGCCGGGGTGGAATGGAGGTCGTCCGGACCCAGAGGACATCCCAGCAGACGGGCCCAACGGGAGCACAAGGGAGGAGATCCCAGTGTTTACTGGTCAGAAACTCTACAAAATCCTCCACAGTTTCCTTCAGAGAATGAATGGTGTTTCCATGACGACCTGGACGAATCCAATGAAAAGTTACAATAAAGTTCTGTTACACAGGAGACCAGAAACAGGAAGGAAAACCTCCATCAGGACCAGAACCAGGAAGGAAAACCTCCATCAGGACCAGAACCAGGAAGGAAAACCTCCATCAGAACCAGAACCATGAAGGAAAACCTCCATCAGGACCAGAACCATGAAGGAAAACCTCCATCAGGACCAGAACCAGGAAGGAAAAACCTCCATCAGGACCAGAACCAGGAAGGAAAACCTCCATCAGAACCAGAACCATGAAGGAAAACCTCCATTAGGACCAGAACCAGGAAGGAAAACCTCCACCAGAACCAGAACCATGAAGGAAAACCTCCATTAGGACCAGAGCCAGGAAGGAAAAACTCCATCAGGACCAGAAACAGGAAGAAAAACCTCCATCAGGACCAGAACCAGGAGGGAAAACCTCCATCAGGACCAGAACCAGGAAGGAAAACCTCCATCAGGACCAGAACCAGGAAGGGAAACCTCCATCAGAACCAAAACCAGGAAAGAAAACCTCCATCAGGACCAGAACCAGGAAGGAAAACCTCCATCAGGACCAGAACCAGGAAGGAAAACCTCCATCTGGACCAGAACCAGGAAGGAAAACCTCCATCTGGACCAGAACCAGGAAGGAAAACCTCCATCTGGACCAGAACCAGGAAGGAAAACCTCCATCTGGACCAGAACTAGGGAGGAAAACCTCCATCTGGACCAGAACCAGGAAGGAAAACCTCCATCTGGACCAGAACCAGGAAGGAAAACCTCCATCTGGACCAGAACTAGGGAGGAAAACCTCCATCTGGACCAGAACCAGTTGAAGATGAGTAAATCTTGCTCCACCTATTGGTGATGTTTAGTACTGCAGCATCTCAGTTTTTCGGCAGTGAAATGTAATATTCTCAGAATATGTTTGTCCAAATTGCGGCCCGTAGTGTTTCACGTTTCTATGGTGATCACATCACGTGATACAAATGAAGCATCTCTCTGCATCGTATGGATATTCCTGTACCTGCTACGCATGTTATGTTCTGACGAGCTTCTCAGTAAATAATTAGTGCTAAAAGTCGTACTGACTCGTTATTGTACAGTTATACGCCAATCACTGAGTAGAACAATATAAAATTTTCAGATTAATAAAAACAGTTTACATTCTAATTATTTTATCTTCAGGCTTTAAAGAGTCAAACTAAAGTTTATAATTATTATTTCCATGTTTATTTGTGTTCCTGATGTTTCTCATCACGTGATGCTCGCTGTCTCCAGCAGCTTTTTTTATTCTGGTTTTATTCTGATTTCTTCTTCTTTAAATCGGTTTTCCTTAATTTCGCAGCTGTTTTTGTGACTGGGACATAAATCAGTAAAATGCTCTTCATGAGGTATTTATGAAGTCTTGTGTGAACTGTGGAACCTGCAGACTGGTCATGAGGCGTTTGCTGGCAGCCGTGAAAAGGAGCTCTCCTCTGGGATTTCTGGCGCTGAGCAGATGAAGGGATGAGAATTGCTGCGAAGCAGAGAAGAGACGTTTGTTTTTACAAGGTGGAGGCTTTTATTAACAGGTAATGGATCTGATGATGAAATGTCTCACACTGAGTGGAACAGAGGACAGGAAGTGACATCACCACAGCGGAGGCTGCTGATTGGACAGTTGGCTCCTGACAGCTGCTATAAAACATGATGTGAAGCCTGAACACCGACCAGAAAGACGACGATCGTAAAGCCACAGAGATCAACAGTCAAGGTATGTGTGTGTGAGTGTGGTGCGTTCAGGTTCGTTCTCTGCTGCAGGAAAACAGGCTTTCCTCCTTGGAGGAGTTTAAACTTCTGAACCTGACTTCCGGTGTGTTTAATAACAGTTTTTGATCAGTGATCAGAGACGTTTACAAGCCATCGAGTCATTTTGCAGAACAGCAGCTAGATAGAAGTGTTAATAACTGGAAACCAGGAAAATGTAACTATGGAAACGGCTGCGGTCGGGTGTTTGCTTCAGTGCCGGCGGTTTCAGGTTGGATGTCTGGAGGCGTGCCACAGGGCTCTGCACTTGGGCCACTGCTTTGTCTTTTCCAATGAGGAAAAGGTGTGTGTGTTATGTCTATAAACGTCTGGTTGCTCTTTGTGCTGCTTTTTCTATTCATACGTTCATTTTACATCAGAATCTGACAGCTGAAGCTGAAATATCACGTCTCCGTGGAAACAACACGTTGCCGTGGAAACAAAACGTCTCAGTGGAAACAATATGTTGCTATGAAAATGACACGTCTCCGTGGAAACGACACATCTATGTGGAAACGACACGTCTCCATGGAAACGACACGTCTCCGTGGAAACGACACGTCTCCGTGGAAACGACACGTCTCCGTGGAAACGACACGTCTGCATGCTGTTTGACAGGAAATAACGTTTTGGGGAGTTCGGAGACGGCTTGACGGTCGGTTGTTGTTGCAGATGCAGTTCTGCAGCTGCCTGCTGGTGTCCTGGCTGATGTCCATCAGGCTTCTGTCCTGCAGCGTCTACAGCGTCCAACAGCATCACGAGCAGGTCTGGACAGCAAAAACCACAAACTTTAATCTGCTTCCTGTGCTTTAGTGTTGTGACAAACAGCCAGGTAAGTCAGATAGCTCAACTGGTGCACGATGACGAGGAAGACGAAGAAACGTCCTCACTAGTCAGACTGCAGGACATCAACGTCCTCACAGAGGAGCCACGTCTCAGACATGTCCTCATCAGACCTGAACCTGCTCTTAAACAAAATCCTCTGTCAAACTATTTCCCCACAAAACTCTGTTTTTATTTATTAAAATGATTTTTTTAAATGTAATATTTCTACCTCCTGCTGTAATCACGTAGTCTGTAGTTTTGGTTCAGACTAACTCCTGGAGTCATCAGACCTGCTCTGGATCAGACTTCATCCCATCAGGGCCAGAACAAGCGCCCCCCCCTCCCCTCAGGGGTTATGGTGCTGATATCAGATGTTGCAGAAGGGAAGCCGTGTTTAGTCTGGACGATATGTGATCTGTCCGACTCCTCAGAGGCAGCAGGTGGACGGGAAACCAGAAGCTGATTCGCAACAACGTGTGAAAACGCAGCAAGCTGAGGTCCCTGGTTCTGTTTGGAGAAAGAAAACATGGAGCAGAAGCCTTTGTCCATGTCTTCATCAACAGTTAGCAGAGTAAAAGAAACTCATTATTACATGTTTCAGATTCAGTAGAGAAACATGGACTCGTCGACTTGAACATCGTGCAGGAAACATGTTCAGAGAAAAACATCATGTCCAGCTTGTTTAGCTGGACATGATGATAGAAAACCTGTCAAAACTTCTTTATAACAGGTAAAAGTAACGAAAACGTGAAGTTTTACTAAATGCTGAGCCTTCTGTCCTGGAGTTCCACATGTAAACTTCCTGATTTAGCTCAGCGTCTTAAACTATATGAAGATTTCTGGATTGATCTGTTGGTTTTAAATATTTCTCCACCCATTCATGCTGTAGTTAAATTAATCTTTGAGCATCTTTATAGTTTATTTTCAGGTCCAATGTGAAAATCTTGATGAATTGATGTTTAGTCCTTAAAGTCGCTCACTGAAAACCAAACATGACAGTTTCTGCATGCTAGCTTAAAACAAATCTTTTGCTAGCGTGGAGCTAGATTAGCACTTCTACGTAGCTTCTTACTAACATAACATAAGCAGAAGTACTTGCACAGGGACTAAATTTCTCTGGAACTGAGCAGCAACATGTCAGTACTATAAAAGGTCGTGATCACCTGACCTGTCAATCACCTGAGGTGGAACTTTGGGCGTTTATTCAAATTTCAGCTCTAGGTGACGGGGCGCTGGAGGACAGAAATCAAAGTGAAACTTTGGGACCAGAGTCCGATGGTAAGACAGTATATCGTTATATTGCACGTAGCTGCTGAACAACAGGGGGTCCAACATGGAGCCTTGGGGAACTCCACATGCAGATCCGTAGCAATCAACTGGTTTGAACCCTGTTCAAACCAGTTCAGAACCAGACCAGAGATTTCCACCCACTTGTCAGCCTAACTTTTGGTTGTGCTCCAGGATGTAGACCAGCCCATGTCGAGGTCTCCTGCTGCCTTTCGCCATGGTCCTGGCCAGGTGAACCTGGAGGAGCTAACAGCAAAACTACTCCGATTGGATGACTTGGTGAGGATGCAGAATGATGTCATGGAGCCAAAGAGGAAGAGGAGTTTCCCTGGCAACAACTCTCCACTGGACCGCCTGTCAATCAGCTCTATGGAAAACAAACAGGGCGCAACCAGGCAGAGGTGGGACACCTGAGACACGCCCCTCACAGGTGCATTCAGGTTGCCTAGAAACTGGTGTTCTTGTGTCTGTAGTAAAACAGTGCCGTTGCCGCGGCGACGAACCAACCCACCTCCCATTGACAGGATCGCTATGAGTCGTCTACCTAGCGGCAGAGGATAGGACACACCCCCTTTCCTGCGGAGTCCCTGCCCCCTCTTCTGCACAGGTATAGCTCTGCCAGTTGATCAGATTTATTAACGCTAAAGATAACGAAATTATTGATAAAAGCTTAAACATTCCTGAATCTTTCTGCAGAGGAGTCACCTGACACGCCTGCTGATCGCCTTCCCTTCACCTAGACACGCCCACAAACACACCGCCTTGAACGTTTAACTGGGATGCATTCAGGTGCAGCTCCATGTTGCTTTAAATGTACTAAACTGCTTTCTTCGTATTGCATCAGATTTTCTTACTTTCAGAGATAATTTGTAGATTTTGGGATTTGATTTGATATTTTAGTCTTTTTGTAACTTGGAGACAAAAGCTGATCAGTGATCGCTCCCAGAGAAGCTGCATTTATTCAGATATTCCAGTCAATATTTCATACTTGTTGGTTTTTGATTCCTGAACTTTTGGCTGCAACAGATTTTCTGAATTCAGTTTCAAACCAGATAAAACAAGAATGTTTCGGAAGCTTTGGGGAAAATCAGGAGAAAACTTCCAGATTGAAGCTAATTAGCTTTTTTTCTGTAAACTTAAATCATTTTTAAAATGTATATCTTTTTTAAAATAATCAGATAAGAACCAAAAACATAATCTTTCTGGTAAACTTCAGTTTTTAGCTTGTCTCTTAAAACCAGACGAATCTGATGTTGCAGCAGTTGTCCAAGCATCACTTGAACGCAACATTACTTCTGACAGGGGGCGTTGCCGTCAGATTTCGACGTTCATGCGGCCAATGGAGACAAAGCAACATTTTCCTTTTCATGTCTACGTCATAATTTTTTATAAATCTGATTGAACTGATTATGTCTGATAGATGGTACGATGACTTTGTATTGATCATACAAATAAATCTGAATTTAATTCATTTGAATTCCTGCAAATGTTTCTTATAATTTTGTCCATTTTGAATGTAATAAGTTACTAACGATGTAATAACATTTTGCCATTAATGTAATGTAAGTTATTACACTAGTTACTAACCCGTTGTCAGCCAGTATAAAACAAAGAAAATTAAGCTGGTATTGTAATTAATAAATGACACATTTTTCCAATATAGTAATTTTTACCTATTTTATAAATTTAAACATACTTCAATTTATGTTTAAATTGAAGTATATATATATGTATTTAGTTAAATTAAACCAAATTTTAAGTTTCAAATTTCTATGTTTACTTTAAAACATTTACCTGTTTGATAGAAAAACGAATAAGTAAAAACCTGCTGCGGGAAACAATATGAAACCTCGTGTGGAAAAATATGGAATTAGTTACTTTTATTTTAAAAAATGACAACTTCCATCTTCTGTCATTTTTCATATTTACCCACTCCCTCCTGTGGGCCAAACTGGACTTTCTGGTGAACCAGTTTTGGCTCTTGGACCACATTTTAAGAGCTAATCTTCAATATGTGCATAAAAACAAGATGATGGATGCTGGATGCATGAACACCAGAAGTTTTACCTGACCTGAGAGGAATGACGGAGCTGCAGTGAGGTTTTCTTCATCTTTATTTAGAAAATACCATCTGATCGAGAGCAGTACACACACTGAACCAGAAACCCGTTCCAGACCCAGATGGCACTGGGAACGCAGTCTGTACAAACACTACGGCAGCTGAAAGGGCACAAAATGAACCAGATTTATCGTGACATTACAAACACCTTCACAAACAGAGACAGGGAGGGAAAATATAAAGTGTAGACTCTGCTGAAAACATTATGGCAAGCTGGACAAGAAACTCACCAAAACCAGCACAGATGTCTGATTTTTGAGTGTAAAACCTGCAGTAACCAGAATCTGTGACTGTTACAGAGGTCTGTAACTCCCCCAGTTAAAGTTTAACAAAACTAAAGCGTCATAAAATCATAAAAAAATTCTGAAGTTTTCTTTGTTTGATGGTTTTGAACAAAAACAGTCAGCTAGCAGCTAACACAGGCTAGCCATCCATTTCTTAGCATTTCCCACAGACATAAAAAAGTCTAGCACCAACATTTATTAACTTTTAAAAACTTCTTACTGAGGAACCGATGCGTCTGACTGCTGTTCGCTGATGCGAGGATGCTAACTGCCGGAGATGAAATGGCCGATATTTACCACACACTTGCTTTAAAATTAGCGAAGTTCATTTAAACAAAAAGCTAAAAGCTAATGTTGCATCAGCTGTTTTGGTATAAACTATCACTTAGCTAACCACATGTAGTAGTAGCTTTAGGGCTGAAGTTAAACTATTTTACCTTCTTAAGGTAAAGCTAACAGTGTTCAAACTACGAAGCATAACATTGGTGTTCAACAACTAATCTGGCTTCAACATGCTGCAAATGTAAGTTAGGACTAGCTTTGAGCTAATGTAACTGAAAGCCACCCCAATGATGCTAGATTTCAGACATAGCTAAAGTAGCTAAATGTTAACACTAACCGCCTTGGCTAGTTGATATTTCCAACATTCCTTCCATTTTACAGATAACATTAGGTAGTATCATGAGCTTCAAAGCTAAAGGTAAAAGTAGTTTGGAGCTAAAGCTAGCAGACAGCTAACTGAGTTTTCTTTGTTAACCTGGATTGGAGATATAGCAAAGGTGGAGTTAATCAGGCATTCAGTTAGTTAGCAGCAAATTTAGCATGCTGTTTAAAGGCAATACAAATACAAACCTGGTTTGTTTTTTTTGCAGCAATGGCTAACAACACCTTAGATTGATGTCACGTATAGCTGATGTCATCGAGCACCAGCTTTAGCTCCATTTGACAGCCACCATAAGATAGTATGACATGTTGAGATAAAGCTAATGGTATACATGGTTTGAGGCTAAAGCGAGCAGGCTTCTAACTTGTGCATTATTGTTAACCTGTTAATTAGTTTTAACATACTGTTTAAATTCCACTATGCTAATTGAGATAGAAACAAAAGTGGTGTTTTTTTTAAGAGTTTTGTTTTGTGGCTAAATGAATTTAGCATGGCTAATAGTTATTCTGTAACACAAGCTTATGTTGTACATTTTGCTCAGCTGTGGGAAATGCTAATGTTAAAGCAGCTATCTGATAACATCAACCAAAGAAACTTGGTTTGAAGCTAATGTGACTAACAGCTCACAAGCTAAAAGCTGGGAAATAAAACAAACTCAGCTGAGTACAGCAGTCTACTTTATGGTGGAGGAGGTTTAATGTTTGTTGTCCAGAGAGCACATGAGTTTACAGCAGATTTTCACATTCTGACTGAGGCCCTTGAGCAAGGCAGAGCTGGACCTGAAGAGGGACAAACTTGGAAAGTTTGGGGACAAAAAAAGAGCTGAAATCCTTAAAGAAAAAAAAGAAAAAGAAAAAGAAAAAGAAAATCAGAGAGGCATCCGGTTGCCTTCCACGCTGATCTTCACAGCGTGACCCGTCTTCGTCAGGCGGCGGATGTCAGCAAATCTACGCATCTGTTTGTCGACCCGGGACAAACCCTTCTTCATCGGACCCTGCAGGAGGACGGAGTACGTTAAAACAATGAATAAAGGCAGAATAATGGAAGACAGCATGCAGAAAACCAACACGATGTTAGCAAACCAGAGTTAGCTTGTGAGAACATTCTGGTTGACGCCTGGTGAGATCATTCAGAAGATCCCAGTTTCCCAACAACTCAATCAGACGGTTGCAGAATTTCCTCATCATAACAACTCGCTGATTAATCAACCTGATGGGTTTATTAAACCTTTTCATGCCCTTTCAGGTAATTTTCACCTCTGGTGTTGCCACCTGTCTGTAAAAATATGTCTCAAATTGCTGAAATAACTTTTCATTCATTCATGATCTGAACCGCCTAATCAGATCAAGGGTCGCGGGGAGCTGGAGCCTATCCCAGCAGCCTGCGGAACAGAGGCGGGTACATCCTGGACAGCTCGCCAGTCCATCGCAGGGCACTGAAATATCTTGTCCATAAGAAAAAATCCTAATAAATAATTATGTTATTTAAATGCCAAATTAATTAATTAAACAAAAAAAACCAAACTGGTGTTGTCAAGCTGTAATGCGGGTGACCAGTAGGGGGCAGTGTGGGGGAGGTGATACCAACACGCCACTGCATTTCTCTCTGCTTTATCACAGCCTTTATCGCCCCCTGCTGGATCCTCCGGTATCAACTGCAGTGAGCATGACGACGTGTTGGTGGCGACACTAAACGTCTTCAACAACAAACATGCGAATGATTCATGACAGACCAGAATAAGAACCACACGGCAGGCTGGAAACCTCACACCATGCAGACTTACTGCCCCTGCAGACGACTTTCTGCCCCTGCAGACGACTTTCTGCCCCTGCAGACGACTTTCTGCCCCTGCAGACGACTTACTGCCCCCTGCAGACGACTTTCTGCCCCTGCAGACGACTTTCTGCCCCCTGCAGACGACTTTCTGCCCCTGCAGACGACTTTCTGCCCCCTGCAGACGACTTACTGCCCCCTGCAGACGACTTACTGCCCCTGCAGACGACTTACTGCCCCCTGCAGACGACTTTCTGCCCCTGCAGACGACTTTCTGCCCCCTGCAGACGACTTTCTGCCCCTGCAGACGACTTACTGCCCCTGCAGACGACTTACTGCCCCTGCAGACGACTTTCTGCCCCTGCAGACGACTTTCTGCCCCTGCAGACGACTTTCTGCCCCTGCAGACGACTTACTGCCCCTGCAGACGACTTTCTGCCCCTGCAGACGACTTTCTGCCCCTGCAGACGACTTACTGCCCCTGCAGACGACTTACTGCCCCTGCAGACGACTTACTGCCCCTGCAGACGACTTTCTGCCCCCTGCAGACGACTTACTGCCCCTGCAGACGACTTTCTGCCCCTGCAGACGACTTACTGCCCCTGCAGACGACTTTCTGCCCCTGCAGACGACTTACTGCCCCTGCAGACGACTTACTGCCCCTGCAGACGACTTACTGCCCCCTGCAGACGACTTACTGCCCCTGCAGACGACTTACTGCCCCTGCAGACGACTTTCTGCCCCTGCAGACGACTTACTGCCCCTGCAGACAACTTACTGCCCCTGCAGACGACTTTCTGCCCCCTGCAGACGACTTACTGCCCCTGCAGACGACTTTCTGCCCCTGCAGACGACTTACTGCCCCTGCAGACAACTTACTGCCCCTGCAGACGACTTTCTGCCCCCTGCAGACGACTTACTGCCCCCTGCAGACGACTTTCTGCCCCCTGCAGACGACTTTCTGCCCCCTGCAGACGACTTACTGCCCCTGCAGACGACTTACTGCCCCTGCAGACGACTTACTGCCCCTGCAGACGACTTACTGCCCCTGCAGACGACTTACTGCCCCTGCAGACGACTTACTGCCCCTGCAGACGACTTACTGCCCCTGCAGACGACTTTCTGCCCCCTGCAGACGACTTACTGCCCCTGCAGACGACTTACTGCCCCTGCAGACGACTTACTGCCCCTGCAGACGACTTACTGCCCCTGCAGACGACTTACTGCCCCTGCAGACGACTTTCTGCCCCCTGCAGACGACTTACTGCCCCTGCAGACGACTTTCTGCCCCTGCAGACGACTTTCTGCCCCTGCAGACGACTTTCTGCCCCCTGCAGACGACTTACTGCCCCCTGCAGACGACTTACTGCCCCTGCAGACGACTTTCTGCCCCTGCAGACGACTTTCTGCCCCTGCAGACGACTTTCTGCCCCCTGCAGACGACTTACTGCCCCTGCAGACGACTTTCTGCCCCCTGCAGACGACTTTCTGCCCCTGCAGACGACTTTCTGCCCCCTGCAGACGACTTACTGCCCCTGCAGACGACTTTCTGCCCCTGCAGACGACTTTCTGCCCCTGCAGACGACTTTCTGCCCCCTGCAGACGACTTACTGCCCCTGCAGACGACTTTCTGCCCCCTGCAGACGACTTACTGCCCCTGCAGACGACTTACTGCCCCTGCAGACGACTTTCTGCCCCTGCAGACGACTTACTGCCCCTGCAGACGACTTTCTGCCCCCTGCAGACGACTTACTGCCCCTGCAGACGACTTACTGCCCCCTGCAGACGACTTACTGCCCCTGCAGACGACTTACTGCCCCTGCAGACGACTTTCTGCCCCCTGCAGACGACTTACTGCCCCTGCAGACGACTTTCTGCCCCTGCAGACGACTTTCTGCCCCCTGCAGACGACTTACTGCCCCTGCAGACGACTTTCTGCCCCTGCAGACGACTTACTGCCCCTGCAGACGACTTTCTGCCCCTGCAGACGACTTTCTGCCCCTGCAGACGACTTACTGCCCCCTGCAGACGACTTACTGCCCCTGCAGACGACTTACTGCCCCTGCAGACGACTTTCTGCCCCTGCAGACGACTTTCTGCCCCCTGCAGACGACTTACTGCCCCTGCAGACGACTTTCTGCCCCTGCAGACGACTTACTGCCCCTGCAGACGACTTACTGCCCCTGCAGACGACTTACTGCCCCTGCAGACGACTTTCTGCCCCTGCAGACGACTTTCTGCCCCTGCAGACGACTTTCTGCCCCCTGCAGACGACTTACTGCCCCCTGCAGACGACTTACTGCCCCTGCAGACGACTTTCTGCCCCTGCAGACGACTTTCTGCCCCTGCAGACGACTTTCTGCCCCCTGCAGACGACTTACTGCCCCTGCAGACGACTTTCTGCCCCCTGCAGACGACTTTCTGCCCCTGCAGACGACTTTCTGCCCCCTGCAGACGACTTACTGCCCCTGCAGACGACTTTCTGCCCCTGCAGACGACTTTCTGCCCCTGCAGACGACTTTCTGCCCCCTGCAGACGACTTACTGCCCCTGCAGACGACTTTCTGCCCCTGCAGACGACTTACTGCCCCTGCAGACGACTTACTGCCCCCTGCAGACGACTTACTGCCCCTGCAGACGACTTACTGCCCCTGCAGACGACTTTCTGCCCCCTGCAGACGACTTACTGCCCCTGCAGACGACTTTCTGCCCCTGCAGACGACTTTCTGCCCCTGCAGACGACTTTCTGCCCCTGCAGACGACTTTCTGCCCCTGCAGACGACTTACTGCCCCCTGCAGACGACTTACTGCCCCTGCAGACGACTTACTGCCCCTGCAGACGACTTTCTGCCCCTGCAGACGACTTTCTGCCCCCTGCAGACGACTTACTGCCCCTGCAGACGACTTACTGCCCCTGCAGACGACTTACTGCCCCTGCAGACGACTTTCTGCCCCTGCAGACGACTTTCTGCCCCTGCAGACGACTTACTGCCCCCTGCAGACGACTTACTGCCCCTGCAGACGACTTACTGCCCCCTGCAGGCCACAGCAGGAACTACAGCGGCATTCTGTTGCCCTCGATGCTGATCTTCACGGCGCCCTGAGGCCGTCTCATCTTCTTCTCCTCTGCGAAGCGGCGCTTGTGCTTCTCCAGCAGGTTGAGCGCTTTCTTACAGCCGCTCTAAAGAGACCAATCACAGCTCAGCACCGCCTCACCTGAGACGCCAGGTAGCCAATCACAATAAACATCCCGCGGAACACAGCGTTCATGTTTCCTGTCAGGGTTCAGAGGTCACATGACTCACCCTGCTGGAGTCGCCCTCCACGTTCCATTTGGGTCGGACCACATAGTCCTTGTTGGATGGCATGGGCACCCGGGCCCGGGCGCAGAACCCGGGGTCACCAGGCCGCAGGGCCCTGCAGGCAGGAGGGAGGTAATCTGATTACAGGAAGGCTGGTCAGGGCGTAGAGGTAATCTGATTACAGGAGGACTGGTCAGGGGGTAGAGGTAATCTGATTACAGGAGGACTGATCAGGGCGTAGAGGTAATCTGATTACAGGAGGACTGGTCAGGGGGTAGAGGTAATCTGATTACAGGAGGACTGGTCAGGGGGTAGAGGTAATCTGATTACAGGAGGACTGATCAGGGCTCAGAGGTAATCTGATTACAGGAGTACTGATCAGGGCTCAGAGGTAATCTGATTACAGGAGGACTGGTTGGGCGTAGAGGTAATCTGATTACAGGATTGATGGGGGCATAGAGGTAATCTGATTACAGGATTGATGGGGGCATAGAGGTAATCTGATTACAGGAGGGCTGGTCAGGGCGTAGAGGTAATCTGATTACAGGAGGACTGGTCAGGGCGTAGAGGTAATCTGATTACAGGAGGGCTGGTCAGGGCGTAGGGGTAATCTGATTACAGGAGGACTGGTCAGGGCGTAGAGGTAATCTGATTACAGGAGGACTGGTCAGGGCGTAGAGGTAATCTGATAACAGGAGGACTGGTCAGGGCGTAGGGGTAATCTGATTACAGGAGGACTGGTCAGGGCGTAGAGGTAATCTGATTACAGGAGGGCTGGTCAGGGCGTAGGGGTAATCTGATTACAGGAGGACTGGTCAGGGCATAGAGGTAATCTGATTACAGGAGGGCTGGTCAGGGCGTAGAGGTAATCTGATTACAGGAGGGCTGGTCAGGGCGTAGAGGTAATCTGATTACAGGAGGACTGGTCAGGGCGTAGAGGTAATCTGATTACAGGAGGACTGGTCAGGGCGTAGAGGTAATCTGATTACAGGAGGACTGGTCAGGGCGTAGAGGTAATCTGATTACAGGAGGACTGGTCAGGGCGTAGAGGTAATCTGATTACAGGAGGACTGGTCAGGGCGTAGAGGTGATCTGATTACAGGACTGATCAGGAAGATGAGATGAAGATGGACTTACTTCTCTTCCCCGGTCAGCTGTTTCTCCAGGTCTCTGCGGGGCGTCTGGCCTCCGGAACTACAAAAACACACAACGTCATGACGAGTCGGAGGTCCAGCTGCACCTCCATGCAGTCGCCATCGTTTTCATCATCATCATCATCATTATCATTACAGTTGGTTAGTCAAACAAACATAGAAGGACTGGGTCTGGAGGGACACCAGGACCGGATCTGGAGGTCCAGAAAGTAGCTGTTGGACTCACACACAAACACATTCCCAACGTTCCCAACAGTTAGGAAAAGAGCAGCTCAGATTCAGACTAGTCCACATGTTCAGAGCCTGATCCATCCAGTCTGATGGGGATCAAACCACCGAGCCAGATTTACCCTGCGCTCCTACTTTAGCAGCAGACATGGAAACAAGCTGCGGGGAAAACGTCGGATCATGTTCAGCCTTTTTGTGCTCAAAAAAACAAGGACAGAATCCTGATATGAGAGGTGATGAAGATGATGGTGGAGGAAAATTTAATGACATTTTTCTTCTGACGTTTTTCATAAAAAACATTTCAGCTCATACTTCTTCAGTTTCCCTCTGAATCAAAGCGGTTCTGTTGCCGTGTACGAGGCGACGTGCACACAAACCCAACGATCTGCTTGCAAAGCTGCTTTTCCACATTTCTGAGGCTGAGGCTAAAAGTTGTGTAAAATATTCATGTTGGCACGGTTTGCAATTTAACTAATTGTTTAAGTGTAATTTTTAGTGTAATTTTTAACGTGTACATTTTTGCATGTAATATTTTACGTTGAATTATTTTGCGAGTAATTTTTTACACGTATAAGATTTTGCCTGTAATTTTTTGTGTGTAATTTTCTACCTGTAATTTTTTTGCCAGGAATTTATTACGTGTACATTTTTGCGTATCGTTTTTTACATGTAAATTTTTGCGTGTACATTTTTTACTGTAATGTTTTATGTTTAATTATTTCGTAATTAATATGTAATTTTTTATGTGTACATTTTTTGCATGTAATTTTTTCTACGTGTAAGTTTTTGCCTGTAATTTTTTTGCGTGTAATTTTTTTATCTGTAATTACTTGCATTTTTACATTTTTGCATGTAATTTTTTAAACATTTTTTACATTTAAGTTTTTGCCTGTAATTTTTTACCTGTAATTTTTTTGAGCAATTTTTATGTGTACATTTTTGCATGTCATTTTTTACGTGTAATTTTTTGCGTGAAATTTTTCACGTGCAATTTTTTTCTGTAAAATTTGCTTTTTTTTTTTTTTTTGTGTAATTTTTTTAGTGTGTGTGTGATTATACACAACAATCCTGACGGATATTCTCCATATTTCTCCATATTGGTTTACTGGGAAGAAACTGGGTCCAGAACCAGTGGCGGTCTAACTGGTTTTATAAAATTTTCTGGTCATGATGTGAAATGCTGGATGAAAAGAGGAAACGGTACATGTGGACCAGGTCTGTGTTAACCCGTCTCTGCTGTTTACCTGAGCAAAACCCAGACTTTACATTTCCTCTTTCTTCTTCTAAACTCTTTAAAACATTAATGTTTCAGGTTCAGAGCAGCACAGACGGGTTCCAGTTAGAAACCAGTGCAACCATGCCACTCAGTGACTGGACCTGCTTGGTGGAGAGAAGACGTCGGGTTCCTTCGTCCTCTCCACCTTCTGAGGTTGACTGGAGGAGGGGAGACGAGATGAGATGGAAGGAAAGAAGAAGAGAGCAGAGGATCTGTCCCAAAACTCACATTTATACCACAAATACCGATTTAAGACGTTTTGAGGGGGAAGGTTTTCAATGCTGCACCACTAAACCTGCAGCAGGAAGCTGTTTGAGGGGGAAGGTTTTCAATGCTGCACCACTAAACCTGCAGCAGGAAGCTGTTTGAGGGGGAAGGTTTTCAATGCTGCACCACTAAACCTGCAGCAGGAAGCTGTTTGAGGGGGAAGGTTTTCAATGCTGCACCACTAAACCTGCAGCAGGAAGCTGTTTGAGGGGGAAGGTTTTCAATGCTGCACCACTAAACCTGCAGCAGGGAGCTGAACAGCTGAAATTTGCATGAAACAATTTGATTTATTCTGTTTAATTAACGTATTCAGCAACTAATCACCATTAATTACAGAAAATTAAAAGGATGAATTCCATAAAATCTTGAGATCAATCTAATGACTGAAATAATGGAGAAAACTATAATAAAATATTTGATCATGATTAATTACTCAAAGATATGAAATGAATTCCAGTAAATCCTGTAACTCATCCCGCCTCGCGCGACTGATCACAGTTAGTCACTGACGTTGTTACTCTGCATCACCTGTACATCAGGTGACGTCAGGCTTCAGGACACTAACCTGTCGAGCCCAAAGATCAATAAACTAGGACTGAAAGCAGAAAATGATGAGATTAATTATGTGCTTCTGATTCCAGATTAAATCAGGTAAAAGGTCAAAGGTCAGTACCTGCTGACATTCTGGCTTCATGTTTTTCAACAGTTTGAACTGGGATGAAACCACATTAATAATGTGATCAATACCTGCCGATTGATCCGGTATCGGGACTAATCGTGTGATGAACGCTGATTAATTGCAGGAAGTGTGAAATATTTGGCTGAAATTAGAAGACTAGAAGCAGTTTTTCCTCCAGAAGCGGAGCTCTGTGGGTGTTGAGACGGAACCAGGAGGACCAGTGGACAAACTGGTGGGACAGAGGACACAGACTGCTGCTGGTGGACCTGCTGTTTGAAAGAGAGCAGAGGCGTGACGGAACCGGGTCGGGATCCGGGTCGTGGGCTTTTCCTCACCTCAGTCTGCGTCTCTGAGGCATCTGCTGGTCCAGATCTCTCTGCTGCCGCTCCTCCCTCGTCATGCCCTTGTAGTTGGAGGTTAACCCGAAGATGGGCCGCGACCACTCATCTGAACAGGACAACAGAGACATGAGTCTGGACCCGGGTTCTGATCCGGACGGGCCGCCGTGACGCTGCGGGTCTTACTGATCAGTTTGAGAGCCAGGTCTTTGTTGGAGCGGGACTCTTTGGGATGTTTGTAGAGGAACATGACGGCCCGACCGATCCCGCTGTGCTTCAGGGTCTCCTGGCTCACGTTGGGAAGCTGCAGGAGGACAAACACGTCACGCGTCCCCACGGCGCCATCCGGGCCCGGGTTCCAGACCCCGGGGTCCGGACTCCGGGTTCCAGACCCCGGGGTCCGGACTCCGGGGTCCGGACTCCAGGGTCCAGACTCCGGGGTCCAGACTCCGGGGTCCAGACTCACCTCCTGCAGGATCCGCAGCAGCTCCTCTCTGATCCGGAGAGCCGGCAGAGATTTATCCGGAAGAGGACTGATCCACTCCTTAATGGCCGACATGACGCCGCTGTCGATGAACGTCTCCTTCAGGTCCTGCCTGAGGACGGAAACGCCACGGTGACCAATCAGGACGGGTTCTACAGATCCGATATGCGACGAGACCAACGGCTCCTCCACTACGTTATTAACTTGTGTACGACGTGGTTTCTCATTTTATGGTATCTAAGCAACGACGTTGGCGTCTCCACGCCGCGGTTCAGCTTCTTACTTCTTCAGGTGCATGACGACCTGCGGCAGCAACGTCAGCTTCTTCAGCGCCGGTTTCTTCTGGCTGTTCAGCGTCCGGTCCTCCTGTTGGACAGCCCAGGTTACACTGCTGGACCGGTGGACAGGTGGACACAAAGACAGGAAGACACGAGGACACGAAGACAGTTGGACACAAAGACAGGTGGACACGGGGACACGAAGACAGGTGGACACAGGGACAGGAGGACACGAAGACAGGTGGACACGGGGACACGAAGACAGGTGGACACAGGGACAGGAGGACACGAAGACAGGTGGACACGGGGACACGAAGACAGGTGGACACAGGGACAGGAGGACACGAGGACAGGTGGACACAAGGACAGGAGGACACGTGGACATGAGGACAGGTGGACATGAAGACAGGCTGACACGAGGACAGTTAGACAGGTGGACAAGAGGACAGGTGGACATGAGGACAGTTGGACATGAGGACAGGTAGACAGGAGGACACGAGGACAGGTGGACAGGTGGACACGAGGACAGGTGGAAAGGTGGACAGGAGGACACGAGGACAGGTGAACAGGAGGACAGGTGGACACAGGGACAGGAGGACAGGAGGACAGGTGGACAGGTATACACAGGGACACAAAGACAGGTGGACACAGGGACAGGAGGACACGAAGACAGGTGGACACGGGGACACGAAGACAGGTGGACACAGGGACAGGAGGACACGAAGACAGGTGGACAGGTATACACAGGGACACAAAGACAGGTGGACACAAGGACAGGAGGACACGGGGACAGGTAGACAGGTGGACACGAGGACAGGTAGACACGAGGACAGGTGGGCAGGAGGACACGAGGACAGGTGGACAGGAGGACACGAGGACAGGTGGACAGGTGGAAAGGTGGACAGGAGGACACGAGGACAGGTGGACACGAGGACAGGAGGACACAGGGACAGGTAGACAGGAGGACACGAAGACAGGTAGACACAAGGACAGGTGGAAAGGTGGACAGGAGAACAGGTGGACAGGAGGACAAGAGGACAGGTGGACACGGGGACAGGTGGACAGGAGGACACGAGGACAGGTGGACAGGAGGACAGGTGGACACGAGGACAGGTGGAAAGGTGGACAGGAGGACACGAGGACAGGTGAACAGGAGGACAGGTGGACACAGGGACAGGAGGACACGGGGACAGGTAGACACGAGGACAGGTGGACAGGTATACACAGGGACACAAAGACAGGTGGACACAGGGACAGGTAGACACGAGGACAGGTAGACAGGTGGACACGGGGACAGGTAGACAGGTGGACACGAGGACAGGTAGACACGAGGACAGGTGGGCAGGAGGACACGAGGACAGGTGGAAAGGTGGACAGGAGGACACGAGGACAGGTGGACAGGAGGACACGGGGACAGGTAGACAGGAGGACACGAAGACAGGTAGACACGGGGACAGGTGGACAGGAGGACACGAGGACAGGTGGACACGGGGACAGGTGGACAGGAGGACACGAGGACAGGAGGACAGGTGGACACGAGGACAGGTGGAAAGGTGGACAGGAGGACACGAGGACAGGTGAACAGGAGGACAGGTGGACACAGGGACAGGTAGACACGGGGACAGGTAGACACGAGGACAGATGGACAGGTGGACACGGGGACAGGTGGACAGGAGGACACAGGGACAGGTAGACACGAGGACAGGAGGACAGGTGGACACGAGGACAGGTAGACAGGAGGACAGGTGGACACAGGGACAGGTAGACACGGGGACAGGTAGACACGAGGACAGATGGACAGGTGGACAGGAGGACACAGGGACAGGTGGACAGGAGGACAGGAGGACACGGGGACAGGTAGACAGGAGGACACGAGGACAGGTGGACAGGAGGACACGGGGACAGGTAGACAGGAGGACACGTGGACAGGAGGACAGGTGGACACGAGGACAGGTGGAAAGGTGGACAGGAGGACAGGTGGACACGAGGACAGGAGGACACGGGGACAGGTAGACAGGAGGACAGGTGGACAGGAGGACAGGTGGAAAGGTGGACACGAGGACAGGAGGACAGGTGGACACAGGGACAGGTAGACACGAGGACAGGAGGACACAAGGACAGGTGGACACGAGGACAGGTAGACACGGGGACAGGTAGACAGGAGGACACGAGGACAGGAGGACACGAGGACTGGACAGGTGGACACGAGGACAGGTGGACAGGAGAACAGGTGGACAGGAGGACAGGTGGACACGAGGACAGGAGGACACGGGGACAGGTAGACAGGAGGACAGGTGGACACAGGGACAGGTAGACACGAGGACAGGAGGACAGGTGGACACGAGGACAGGTGGACACGAGGACACGGGGACAGGTAGACAGGAGGACACGAGGACAGGTGGACACGAGGACAGGTGGACACGAGGACAGGTGGACAGGAGGACAGGTGGACACAGGGACAGGTAGACACGGGGACAGGTAGACAGGTGGACACGGGGACAGGAGGACACGGGGACAGGTAGACACGAGGACAGGTGGACACGAGAACAGGTGGACAGGAGGACAGGTGGACACGAGGACAGGTGGACACAGGGACAGGTAGACACGTAGACAGGTAGACACGAGGACAGGTAGACAGGTGGACATGGGGACAGGTGGACAGGAGGACACGGGGACAGATGGACAGGTGGACAGGAGGACACGGGGACAGGTAGACAGGTGGACACGAGGACAGGTAGACACGAGGACAGGAGGACAGGTGGACAGGAGGAGAGGTGGACAGGAGCACAGGTGAACACAGGGACAGGAGGACAGGTGGACAAGAGGACAGGTGGACAGGAGGACAAGAGGACACGAGGACAGGTGGACAGGTGGAAAGGTGGACAGGAGGACACGAGGACAGGTGATAGGAGGACAGGAGGACACGAGGACAGGTGGACAGGAGGACAGGTAGACAGGTGGACAGGAGGACACGAGGACAGGTGGACACGAGGACAGGTGGACAGGAGGACAGGTGGACACAGGGACAGGTAGACAGGTAGACACGAGGACAGGTAGACAGGTGGACACGGGGACAGCTGGACAGGAGGACACGAGGACAGGTGGACAGGAGGACAGGTGGACACGAGGACAGGTGGACAGGAGGACAGGTGGACACAGGGACAGGTAGACACGGGGACAGGTAGACAGGTGGACACGGGGACAGCTGGACAGGAGGACACGGGGACAGGTAGACACGAGGACAGGAGGACACGAGGACAGGTGGACACAAGGACAGGTGGACAGGAGGACAGGTGGACAGGTGGAAAGGTGGACAGGAGAACAGGTGGACAGGAGGACAGGTGGACACGAGGACAGGAGGACACGGGGACAGGAGGACAGGTGGACACGAGGACAGGTGGACACGAGGACACGGGGACAGGTAGACAGGAGGACATGAGGACAGGTGGACACGAGGACAGGTGGACACAGGGACAGGTAGACACGGGGACAGGTAGACAGGTGGACACGGGGACAGCTGGACAGGAGGACACGGGGACAGGTAGACACGAGGACAGGAGGACACGAGGACAGGTGGACACAAGGACAGGTGGACACAAGGACAGGTGGACACAAGGACAGGTGGACAGGAGGACAGGTGGACACAGGGACAGGTAGACACGGGGACAGGTAGACAGGTGGACACGAGGACAGGTAGACAGGTGGACACGGGGACAGGTGGACAGAAGGACACGGGGACAGGTAGACACGAGGACAGATGGACAGGTGGACAGGAGGACAGGTGCACAGGAGGACAGGTGGACAGGAGGACAAGAGGACAGGTGGACAGGAGGACAGGTGGACAGGAGGACAAGAGGACAGGAGGACAGGTGCACAGGAGGACAGGTGGACAGGAGGACAGGTGCACAGGTAGACAGGAGGACAAGAGGACAGGAGGACAGGTGGACAGGAGGACAGGTGGACAAGAGGACAGGAGGACAAGAGGACAGGTGGACAGGAGGACAGGTAGACTGGAGGACAGGAGGACAGGTGGACAGGGGGACAGGAGGACAAGAGGACAGGAGGACAGGTGGACAGGAGGACACGAGGACAGGTGGACAGGAGGACAGGTGGACAGGAGGACAAGAGGACAGGTAGGCAGGAGGACAGGTGGACAGGAGGACAGGAGGACAGGAGGACAGACCTCTGCGGCCTCATTCATCTTGGTGATCATGGCGTTGACGACATCGTCGGCGTCGCTGATGAAGGTTCCTCCGTCACGGTGGCGTCTCTTCCTGCTGTTCATGGCTTTCCGTTTGGCGAGCATGATGTCAAAGTCGGACATGAGGCTGGTGCTGCGCACACACACACACACACACAGACAGAGTTAACAGGAGGTGGGCGTGGCGGTGGAGTGGCGTGGGACCAGACGTACTCCTGGCCGCTGCGGTCGATGCCTTCATCGGAGTCGGACTCCTCCTCCACCCGCTGCTTCGCCTCCTTCTTGTCTCCCTCCAGGTCTTCCTGGTTGAAGCCCTGTGGGACCAGATCTGCGTTAAAACCGGACTCCAGCCGCCGACAGACGGCGCCGCAGGCGGCACCTTACCGTGAACTCCTCCTCTTCCTCGTCTCCCGATTCCCCGAAGATGTCTGCGATCATTTTCCTGGAAGAAACGGCAGCCGTCAGCCGGACGACAAACCGACCCTGAACACCTGGAAAGGAACTCACTCCTCCTCATCGTCGCCTCCCGACTCGCTGTCGCTGCCAAACAGCGCCTTCTCGTCCTTCTTCCCCGCCGCCTTCGCCCGCTCCTCCTCCTCGTCACTCGCACTGTCCGAGCCGAGCTCCTTCAGCTTGGCGGCCAGGTCTCTGTCGGGGCCGACGGAGGCGTCGCTGTCCGAGTTCTCGTCGTCCGACACCGCCCGACTCCTCTTCACCGCTGAGGAGCAGGAGGTCACATGATCAGGATTAAAAACCTCCGGAGCGTCCTGGTTTACCTCCAGACGTACCGGGTTTGGGTTTTTCCTCTTCCTCATCCTCTTCCTCGCTGTCCGACAGGACGGCCTTCTTCCTCTTCACTGCAAACAGACAAGATTTTCTTATTTAAATCTGTTGTTTAATTTCCGTCTTCACACCAAAAAGTCCCGTTTTCACGCCGTTTACCCCTTTAAAGGCCGGTTTACGGCACCAGGCCGCTGTTCCGTTACCATAGTTTCCATAGAAATTACTTTTAGTCTCCAGATATTTGTTTTATATCATGATAAACTAAAAACAATCTGCTGCAATATTTTTATTATTAATCATTTTATCTGTAATTTTCCAGAGTCCGGTTTATTTTGTTAAACCCTTTTGGGTCATTTAAAGACAAAAATCCCACAAAAACATATTTTCACTTATTTTGCTCAAATCTTTTAAACTTCAGTCATAGTGAAGAATATTAATCGTTTTATTCACGTTATTTTCAGCCTCTGAATCAGTCGTTACGGCGGGACGTTGCCGTTCTGGTGGAAACAAAAATAAACAGGGTTTTTTTTTTTTTTGAGATGTAATTAAAATATAAAAAATCTGCAATAAAGCGGATCTGGGATAGAAATGGGATTTCATACGATATCGGACCGTCACAGCTGATTCGATGCTTCACAGAGTCTGTAGACACCGCTCTGCGCCGTTTCATCCTTCTGGCGGTGAGAAGCAAACCACCTGATCAATGCAGCCAATCAGGCGACGTCACAACGAGGCTTTGTTCTGATATTTGAGGTTTATATGTTTATTTTACATGTTAAATTTCCCATTTAATCAGTAGTTTAAAGCTGCGGTAGGTGATGTTGGGGCGCGAGCAACACCCTGTCGTGGCTGCTCCCTTTTATATGGCCCCTCCCCCAACATTGCCTCCTCCTCATGTCTTGCCCCTCGATCGACTTCAGTCCCGATCAATACCATAAAATATTCATTATTTCATGTCTTTAACTGAAAGTTGAATGTTTTACTAAATAAAAAAAAAAAAAAAATCCCGTTGAGGAATAAATTAAAGGTGCATTACGTAACATTTTGACCTTAAAGCTCCGCCTCCTGGACGTATTCTATGACACCGTGGAATTTATCTTGTGTATGTCTAGAGCCGCTGCTGCCCAGCAGCGTCCTGAGGCAGAGAAACCGACACGTTACAGCGTTTACATCTGTATAAAAAGAAACTGGATGTTCTAAACGTCTCCGATTCTATTCTATTCTATTCTACAGTCATTTAGATGCTTTTATCCAAAGTGACTTACATATGAGAGTGAGAACAAGAGTGAGAACAACACAAGCAGGAAATCCGACAGTAGAGGACATGGTAGGAAGATGCTGGTGGACTGTCCAGTTGGACACAGGTCCTTCCATGAAGCTACAGGCTTTTTTTTGTTGTTGTTTTTGTTGTTTACTCGCGGGGGCAGCAGCCTAAGCAGGGAAGCCCAGACTTCCCTCTCACCAGCCACATTTACCAACTCTGCGGGGGGGATCCCGAGGCGTTCCCAGGCCAGCCGAGAGATGTAATCCCTCCAGCGTGTCCTGGGTCTTCCCCGGGGTCTCCTCCCAGAGGGACGTGCCTGGAACACCTCACCAGGGAGGTCCAGGAGGCATCCTGACCAGATGCCCGAGCCACCTCAACTGGTTCCTCTCGATGCGGAGGAGCAGCGGCTCTACTCTGATCTCCTCCTGGATGACCGAGCTCCTCACCCTATCCCTAAGGGAGAGCCCGGCCACCCTGCGGAGGAAACCCATTTCAGCCGCCTGTATACGAGATCTGGTTCTTTCGGTCACGACCCACAGCTCATGACCAAAGGTGAGGGTAGGAACGTAGATCGACTGGTAAATCGAGAGCTTCGCCTTCTGGCTCAGCTCCTTCTTCACCACGACAGACCGGCGCAGAGCCCGCATTACTGCAGACGCTGCACCGATCCGTCTGTCCATCTCGCGCTCCATCCTTCCCTCACTCGTGAACAAGACCCCGAGATATTTAAACTCCTCCACTTGAGGCAGGACCGGACTCCCGACCCGGAGAGGGCAATCCACCCTATTCGGCTGAGGACCATGGTCTCAGATTTGGAGGTGCTGATTCTCATCCCAGCCGCTTCACACTCGGCAGCGAATCGCTCAAGTGAGAGCTGGAGATCACGACCAGATGAAGCCAACAGGACCACGTCACAGCCCATTCAGACTCAATGTCCCCCGCCTCACTCAGGACATGTTTGAAGCTCTGCTGAAGGTGGGAGTTGAAGCTCGCTCTGACGGGGGACTCAGCCAGACGTTCCCAGCAGACCCTCACAACACGTTTGGGCCTGCCAGATCTGCCCAGCTTTAAATTTGATGCGTGCTGCGACTGCTAACCACTGAAGTCTGATTAGCAGTGGAGTGACATGAGCTGATTGGGTGAATGGGTTGGTTGAAAACCAGATGTGCTGCGGCATCTGCAGAGGTTTAACCAGCATGCAGGCAGACCTGCCAGTAGGGAACTGCAGTAATCTATCTGTGAAATGACCAGAACCTGAACCAGAAGCTGAGTCGTGTGTT
Source organism: Telmatherina bonti (assembly GCF_933228915.1). Classification (NCBI taxonomy): domain Eukaryota; kingdom Metazoa; phylum Chordata; class Actinopteri; order Atheriniformes; family Telmatherinidae; genus Telmatherina; species Telmatherina bonti. Next base: position 37,415,781 of record NC_136627.1, on the reverse strand, counting down.
CTGTCAGGTACGTCTGATTCTCTTGATGTTGTAGAGAGCAAATCGGCAAGTATGAGCAAAATGGACCTGTAAAGGTCAACTGGTCATCCATCATGACACCCAGATTCCAGGCAGCAGACGTAGGAACAAGTGTGATAGAGTGGAGCTTCACACGTATCTGCGGCGGTAAGGAAGGATCGGCTGGACAGACAATGAGCTCTGTCTTTGACAGATGGAGCTGAAGGTGGCGATCCTTCATCCATGCAGAGATATCAGCAAGTCAAGCTGATATTCTCAGTGAAACGTTGTGTCGTCTGGTGGGAAGGAGAGGAAAAGCTGAGTGTCATCTGCATAGCAGTGGTAGGAGAAGCCGTGAGAGCTTCTAACTGCACCGAGTGAGGAGGTGTATGGCGGAAAGAGAAGAGGGCCGAGCAGAAACAGATAAAAGTTAGTTTCCCTTCTCAGGTCTTTTAATGTGAGAACAGAAGGAAACTCGTTTAGCGGCATGTTCAGCTGATGGTGAGTCTGAGGGTCACATCGCAGGTCGAAGTTTCTGTCCCATTGACCTAAAAGAAGACCGGAACCAGTCTACATGGTTCTCGCCCTCCCTGCTCCGTCTGCCGATAGTCAATAAAGATCATTCAAACAGCCTGAGTTTCCATGGCAACACCACAGAGTCAGGTCCCTACCTGGCTTGTCGTCCTCTTCGTCGCTATCGTCTCTCTGCTTCTCCTCCTCTTCCTCCCTCTCCTGCTCTCCGCTGCCCGCTTTCCTTCGTCGCCCTTCCTCCTCTTCCTCGTCGCTGTCCGACTGCATCACCCCCTTCCATTTCCCTCCTCCTCCTCCTCCATCCCGCTTGTCCTCCTCATCCTCAGAATCTGTCTGTCCCACCTTCCGTCTGGCCGCCATCTCTGTGTCAGAGTCACTGTTGCTGTCTGAGCGTCGTCCGGGAGACGGAGACCCTGCTGTGGCTTTGGGGACGTCCTCTACGTCCGAGCTGCTTCCTCTGCGTCTGACGGGGGACGGCGCCTTGTCCAACGGCTCGCGTCCGACGGGGGATGACGCCTCGTTGTCTGACGCCTCGTGTCTGATGGGGGACGGCGCTTCGTTGTCTGACGGCTCGTGTCCGACAGGGGATGACGCCTCGTTGTCTGACGCCTCGTGTCTGATGGGGGACGGCGCTTCGTTGTCTGATGGCTCGTGTCCGACGGGGGACGGCGCTTCGTTGTCTGACGCCTCGTGTCTGATGGGGGACGGCGCTTCGTTGTCTGACGGCTCGTGTCCGACGGGGGACGGCGCTTCGTTGTCTGACGCCTCGTGTCCGACGGGGGACGACGCCTCATTGTCTGACGCCTCGTGTCCGACGGGGGACGGCGCTTCGTTGTCTGACGCCTCGTGTCCGACGGGGGACGACGCCTCATTGTCTGACGCCTCGTGTCCGACGGGGGACGACGCCTCGTTGTCTGACACCTCGTGTCTGATGGGGGACGGCGCTTCGTTGTCTGACGGCTCGTGTCTGACGGGGGACGACGCCTCCTCTCCCTCGTTGTCCGATGCACCGCTCGCCCTGCGTTTCGTCGGCGACTCGTCCTCATCCTCAGACTTGCTCATCCTGCGTTTGACCAGGGAGTCTTCATCGCTGTCAGCAGGAGGCGGAGCTTCTGAGTCGCTTTTGTCAGCGTCGTGGCGACCCCCGGGGGCCTCGGCCTCTGAGTCGCTGTCGGCCCGGCAGTGGTCCTCATTTTCAGAGCCGCTGGCTGCCCGGCCCACCTCCATGGCGTCGTTACTGCCGTCGTCCTGAGGAGACATCAAACTCAACTAACCATCAAAAGGCTTAAAACCCAGTTTTACCAGGTAAAACAGGTCAGTGAACGCATCTCCAGCGCTTCAAATCCAGACTGAGAGGTTGTAAAGTTCTGGAGATGAACCGGGTCAGGATCAATAAGAACAACGAGACGCCAACGGGTTGCCAGATCAGGCATCAAAGCAGAGTAAAAACTAGCACTGCTGAAGCTTCTGAGACGAGACGGCTGCATTAAAACGTTTCTACCAGACAGATGGACAAAAAAAACAGCCGACTGATTCTTCGCTGTTTCTATGTTTTGCAGGAAGAAAAAGTAATAATGATTCAACAACAACAACAAAAAAAAAGTAGAAAGACCCTGAAGAACCTCCTTTCCTTTTGGTGGAAAAATCAGCCAATCAGACAAGGACAAGGAGACACATCTGGTTGCTGAGAGGTGTGGGACTGCTGCCTCCTGCTGGACCGGAGGACAAACGCATCCTGGACATGTCCAGCCTGTGACGTGGTCTTTCTGAGGGACAGGACCTGGTTTCTGGACTGGAACAAATCCTTTATGTGGCTCTTCTGGGGAAAAGGTTGCTGCTTTTTCATAATCATTAATAACTTTATTTGCTCAATTTGTAAATAAGTAAATAAAAAAATCAGTTGTTTACTTTCAGTCCAGCTTATAAAAAGGGTTTGTTAAACACGTTTGTGGTTCCTGCATTGAAAAAGATTAAATTTTTTCTGCTCAGATTTGATTTATTTCTGTGATTTTAGGTCCAGTTTGTTAAACAAAATTATTAAATCAGAAGTTTATGGTTGTTCTGAGATGGGTGAAACCAAAGCAAGCTGCTAAATTGCTTCAAATAAAATAAAAAGGTATATATCTATATATACATCTATACATACAGTTCCAGTTGAAAGTTTGGCACACTTATGACATTTTCTCAATCAATTTCATAAGGCAGTCATCTGGAATGGTTTGTCATTAACAGGATTACCTTGTCAAGAGTTATTTGTGGGATTTCTTTCCTTTTTAATGTGTTTGAGGCCATCGGTTGTGATTTCCAGTGGCATGGTTGCTACAAGGTCTATACAGTGGTTTCACCCCATTTGATCTCTGTTGTAATCCATATTATGGCAAGAACCACTCAACTAAGTCAAGAGAAATGACAGTACATCATTACTTTAGGACATGTTGGTCGGTCCATCAGGAAAATTTCAAGAAGTTTGAGGGTATTCTCTAGTGTAGGTACAAAGACCATCAAACATGATGTTGAAACTGGCTCTCATGAGGATCTCCTCAGGACAGGAAGACCAAGATTTACCTCAGCTGCATAGGATAAGCTTATCAGAGTCACCAATCTCAGAAACCACAAAAAAACTGCACCTCAGATAAGAGCCTACAGAAATGCTTCACAGAATTCAAGTTGGTGATGCATTTCAACAGCAGCTGTTCAGAGGAGACTGCATAAATTGGTCCTCCATGGGCAAATAGCTATAAAGAAGCCACTTCTAAAAAAGAAAAATAAGAATAAGAGACTAATTAGGACCAAGAAACATCAGGAATGACCTCATATCAGTGGAAATCTGTGCTCTGGTCTGGTGAGATGCAGAAAAGGTAAGTAGATGGTTCCTATATGTGTGGTTCCCACGGTGAAGCATGCAGGAGGAGACGTGGTGGTATGGGGGTTCTTTGCTCGTGAAACAGTTGAATAATTAGTCAACATCCAAAGAACACTTAACCAGCATGGCTACCACATCATTCTTCAGCAACATGCCATCCCATCTGGTTTGCACTTAGTGGAACCATCACTTGTATCTCAGAGGGCAATGATCCCAAACACACCTCCAGACTGTGTCGGGGATGTTTGACCAAGAAACAGAATGATGGAGTGCTGCATAAGACAACCTGGTTCCATAACCGCTTGACCTTAACTCACTTGAGATGGTTTGGGATGTTTTGGACCAAAGAGTGACAGCAAAGCATCTAACAAGTACTCGACACCTCCGGGAACTCATTTGAGACTATTGATAAGTCATTCCAGGTGACTGCCTCATGAAGCTGATTGAGAAAATGTCATGGGTGTGCCAAGCTGTCATCAATGCAAATGGTGGTTACTTTGAAGAATCTAAAATATAAAAATATTCTGGTTTATTTACCACTTTTTTGTTTACTACATAATACCATATGTGTTCCTTCTCAGTGTGGATGTATTTAGTTGTACTCTGCAATTAAGAAAATGAAAAAAAAATGAAGAAAAACCACTAAGTGAGAAGGTGTGTCCAAACTTTTGACTGGTACTGTGTGTATCTATCTATCTATCTATATATATAGATATATATATCTATATATATCTATATATATTTATATGATTCCATTCTAGATTGCGCCGTCTGATGGCAGCGAATTGTAGGAGCTCTGACTTGCGATCTTGATTTTTTTTTTTTTAAGTACAAACTCTTCTCACACAGATATTACCTCAAATTAGGTCTTTTATTCTGAGGATTTCATGCCGGTTCGGAGGGTGTGCCGCAAGACTTGTTCTGATGAATCTCCATGGCAACAAAAGACTTGTTTACAATCAGGATCAATTGATTAAACTCTCCCAAATCAGGATTATCAGCGAAACAACACATCAAATCCTGATGGAGTTGAAAAGAAAGAGAAGAGTGAGACAGAGGAGAAAGCGATGGAGATTTAAACCACATCTACCAACCGTTCCTAATGGGTAATGTGAGATCACTAGCTAACAAAATGGACGAGCTGGAGATGCTAACAAGGTCTCAGAAAGAATACAGAGAGTGCAGTATTATGTGCTTCACCGAGACATGGCTGCATGAACACATCCCTGACTGTAATGTGTCTGTACCGGGCTTTAAAACGGTCCGTGCAGACCGCAGTAGACAACACAGCGGAAAGCTAAAGGGTGGTGGAATTGCAGTGCTGGTTAACCAGCGTTGGTGTCATCCTGGACATGTTACTGTCAAGGAGAAGATATGCACAAGGGACATGGAACTGTTAGCTGTGAGCTTCCGTCCATATTATTTACCCAGAGAGTTTACCTGTGTTATTCTGGTAGCGGTTTATATAATACCTAGTACCGCACCAGACACAGCCTGTGATGTCATCAGCTCCGTCGTTGCTCGGCTACAAACACAGCATCCAAACTCATTCATGGCGATCTCCGGAGACTTCAACAACGTCTCCCTCTCTGCAACTCTACCAACATTCCAGCAGTTTGTCAGCTGCTCCACCAGAGAAAATAAGATGTTGGACTTATTTTATGCAAATATGAATAATGGATCCAGTTGTTCTGCCCTGCCTCCTTTAGGAAGATCTGACCATAATCTGGTTCTTCTCACCTCCACCTACAAGCCCATCGTTCAGCAGCAACCAGTCATCACAAAGACTATCAACATCTGGTCTGCTGAAGCTGAAGATGCTCTTAGAGGAGGCTTTGAGGCTACAGACTGGAACGTCCTCTGTGAACCTCATGGAGACGACATCAACGCCATGACAGTGTTATTCCAGGTGGACACCTCCACAACCACCTGGATCTATGACTACCTCACAAACAGACCCCAGTTTGTGAGACTGAAAGGTTGTGTGTCTGAGATGGAGGTCAGCAGCACTGGTGCACCACAAGGAACTGTACTCTGGCCATTCCTCTTCACTCTGTACACCTCAGACTTCCAGTACAACTCTGAGTCCTGTCATCTGCAGAAATACTCTGATGACTCTGCAGTTGTGGGGTGTATCAGGGATGGACAAGAAGCAGAGTACAGAGAACTGGTCAGTCAGTTTGTTAAATGGTGCGGTGACAATCATCTCATATTAAATAGCAGCAAAACAAAAGAGATGATTGTTGACTTCAGGAGGAAGAAGAATAAACAAAGCACTGTTTCCATTCTGGGAGAGGAGGTGGAGGTGGTGGAGGAATACAAGTATCTTGGAGTCTAGCTGGACAACAAACTGGACTGGAAATGCAACACTGACTACATCTACAAGAAAGGTCAGAGCAGACTGTACTTCTTAAGGAAGCTGAGATGGTTTAACGTCTGCACCAAGATGTTGCATATCTTCTAGAAGTCTGTTGTGGAGAGTGCAGTCAGCTTTGCAGCATCTGCTGGGGTAGTAGCATCAGAACCAGAGACTTGAAGAGAATCAACAAACTGATCCAGAAAGCTGCTTCTGTGCTTGGAGTAACTCTGGAGCCGCTGGAGCTGATTGTCCAAAGAAGAATGCTGCACAAGCTGATGAAGATGATGGAGGATTCTTCACACCCTCTCCACAACACAGTGATGAAACAACAAAGTGTGTTCAGTGAGAGGCTTCTTCAGGTCCGATGTAAGACTGAAAGATACAGAAGATCATTCCTGCCAGCAGCCATCAGCCTCCGGAACAAGACCTCCTCATATTAATAATTATTATATACTACAATATTGAATTTCCCTTTGGGATTAATAAAGTATTTTGCATTTCATTTCATTTTCATAGGGGAAACGTGAGACGTTGTGATACAAAATCAGCATCGATCTTTAGGAAATGTGGATTCAGAGGTTTGTGAACCAGACTGGTATTTTGCTAAATCTGTGACAGAAATGCAACAAAACGAGCCAGACTGACCTCAGATTGGCGTCCATCACTCCTCATGTCTTCTCCGTCTGATGGTGGATGTTCGTCCTGAACAGGAGTGCCGCCTCCATCATCTGACAACACACACCAGGGCTTTTAACATGTCACAAAGAACCTACAGGTCTGTTTTCCTGTTGTTGATCAGTTAGCTTTAACATGCTAAATATAACACCATCACCACAAAAACATACACCAGAAAAGGATCAATTCACCCCCTGCAAAGTGTATGTAATGTACAACAACCCGAGAAATTAGTCTGAAATATCCTCCACAGTGACCTTTCCTGTAATACTGACACCAGGAAACCCTGAGTTAGCATTAGTGTTTTACATGATGCTAATAGACATCAGGAAGCTGTTTATACACCAGAGCTGCAGCCATGTCTGACAATATTAAGTAAACAGAACACAAACTTTACTTTTACTACAGTTACTGATCAGTTTGGAGGCTAAAGTTGTGTCTGTGTTGCTTGAACTACTAGAATGTAGTAGCTAACCCTGCTAGCTTATTAGCCTATTAGCCGCTAACCCTGCCAGCTTGTTAGTTTTTTAGCCGCTAACCCTGCTAGCAGCTACTATTTTTGTTCTTTTATTTTTATCACATTCTTTATTATACAGGCAGTATAGAAAATTTTAAATTATTATACTAGTCGTATGCGGTGTGAAATAGTACAAATCTGAACAATATATCCGCCGGGGGGGTTACAATTTCTTATGACATCAATAACAATAGTCCCATAAATACATAAATCAGTCTTCATGGTTTCATGTTGGTGGAAAAATGTGATAGGATTAATTTGTTTGTCCTCATTATTCAAAATAGAGAAAAGGGGCTTTTTAATAGTATATCGTAAATATGCCTTTTTGTCAAGTATAAAATAAGATTAATCATATAGAACAGTTTGTTTTCCTCCGGTGGAGTTAATGAAGCCAAACAGGATCTGTTCAAAGCTAAAAACTCAGTTCAAGCAGCGGCTGGTTGTTTTTAGCCTGCTAGCCTATTAGCCTATTAGCCGCTAACCCTGCTAGCTTATTAGCCTGTTAGCTGCCGGTGCTACACAGGAAACAAAGCGGACTTGCCGGAGTTGTTCCCGGACAGGAATTCCTCCTCTTCTCCGTCCATCTCTGAGGCGAGGACAGAGTCGAGGTGGGACCAGGCGGGTCTCTGATCTGCAGATCTTTAATCCAAGCCGGAAAAGTGAAGCTGAACGAGGCAACCCAGATGCTAACACCCACAGCTAGCTACCACACTCGAAACGGTGCTGCTCGGGTTTTGCGCATGCGCCAGGAATCCGGCGCTTCGTACTGACGTAAAATAAACTTTATTTATAAACTTTTCACTTTGTATTTATGACCATTTAAAACACGATTTTTAAGACATATATTAATGTAAATACTTTATAAAATTAAATATTTTAGGCGCCATTGCAGATTTATCCAGCTTTGGTTGGTGAGTTTAAAAAAAAATATTGTAGCGATCCAACATTGACGTTTGTGTCTATGACCGTCAAAAATGTTGAGTGAACGGGAGAGGTTTTGTTTCGGGAGTTGTTGGTTGTTCAGGGAGTTAAGGAAAAGTGTAAAATTAGAGGTTAATAAAATAAAAAGCTGTTTTGGAAACGAACCTTTAAAGCGCTGTCGGACGCTATAATATTTATATTTAATCATTTATATATTTAGCTGGAGGAGAAATAAATAAATATGTTACAGCACGATGTAGGATATAAATTTTAATATAAATTAAGAAAATAAAATTTTTTATCTGCACTGTTTAAAACATAGACATGTGTATACAGAGACGCCTCATTGAGCGCTGGAGAGTGAACCAGCGTCTCCGCCATATTGGATGGGTCTCCCCCTTCGAGTCTTGCTACAGATCAACGTAGTTTCACCACATAACTGTTTTCTGTGGAACAATGTGTATATATTACACACAAATAAGACACTTTTCTACTTGGTGGAGGTGTGCACTCTCCGAGTGTTTTTCTAGTTAACTTTTGAATTGCACAAATCTGATACAATACTTTATTTTCAGACTTTGTACAACTGTATCTCCATATTGATAAATTAATAAATCTAAAAATGAAAGAGTCAACCATAGACAAGAGAAAACCAGCATTTATTCCCGTGTTTTGTTCAGCATACGGTTGGAATAACCGGCAAAATATTTAAAGCGGATCGTGTGGAATTACATTTTATTTGATCAGATAAAATTAGATAAATCCAAATGCATCAATAAACAATCAAACATGTTAGCATCAAAATCATTTATACATTTATTTATACTGTAGCTACCTTATGTCTTAGTTAAATAGCGTTATGAAAATATTTTTTCATAAAAACACGTAGTTTCTAATGTTTTATAGTGACAAGTATCATAACAATATCTCTGTCCTTTGTAACAAACCGAGCTGTGAGAAAAATCAGGTAAAAATTGGTGAAGTCATTATTGTGCTGGCGGCGCGATGCCGCGTCTATGTATATTATGTCTATGGTTTTAAACACGTTTCCTGAATTTTTAATCCAGCCACCGACTGCCGTCATGAACGTGCGACGTAGACAGAGAACCACGCGTGATTTTTGCGGGTCCGGAGCGGATACACGCAGTTTTGCGTGTTTCTAGCAGGTTCGGCCGCGATGGACGAGCGCAGCCGGTTCTGCTCCGTGTGGCTCGGTTCGGAGACCGGCATCCTGAAGGGGGTCAGTCTGACCCGGAAACAGGCCTTTAACTTCTGCAGCGCGAGCCAGCTGAGCCGCGAGCAGGAGGTGCGCGCGCTGTGCTGGCTGGAGCCCACGGAGAGCGAGCTGCTGCTGGGCTCCGTGGACGGAACCGTGAAGACCTTCAGCACCCAGAAGGGCCGCTTCACCGAGGCGCGGCGGTGCGGAGACCCCGCGGACGGCTGCTTCTCCGGGCTCGCGGCGCTGCGCGGCTCCGCCTTCGTCACGTGCACGGAGTCCGGGTCGGTGCGCGTGTGGAAGGACGAGGCCAGCGAGCCGGTGCGCGAGCTGAAGGCGGGGAAGAACGTGTGCAGGATGCGGTTGAGCCCCGTGGACCCGCAGAAGGTGGCCACCGGCGGGAAGGAGAACGGGCTGAAGGTCTGGGACCTGGAGCGGCCCGAGGAGCCGCTGTTTGCCGCCAAGAACCTGCGGGACGACTGGCTGGATCTACGGAGGCCGCACTGGGTCAGAGACATGGCCTTCATCCCGGACTCAGACAAGCTGGTCACCTGCACAGGTTACCACCAGGTGTGCTGAACATTTCTCTCTTTAAAAACACGTTTTATTTATTTATTTATAAATAAAGTTGTTTGTGTTGTAGGTGCACGTGTTTGACCCCTCCACCCCCCAGCGCAGACCTGTCCTGGAGGCGGAGTACGGGGAGCACCCCCTCACGGCTCTGTCTCTGCCCGCCGCCGGCTCCACGGTGGTGGTGGCCAACACCCAGGGTCAGATGGCCCTGCTGGACCTGAGGAAGGGGCTGGTCCGCGGGGCCCTGAAGGGGCTCTCGGGGGGCGTGCGGGGCCTGCAGTGTCACCCCACCCAGCCCCTGGTGGCCTCCTGCGGCTTGGACCGCTTCCTCCGCATCCACAGCTTGGAGGACCGCAGGCTGCTGCACAAAGTCTACCTGAAGTCCCGGCTGAACTGTCTCCTGATGTCCGGGAAGGACATGCAGGATGGGGGGGACGGGGCGGCGGAGGGGGGCGGGGAGGTGAAAGAGGAGGAAGAGGATGATGTGTGGGGGTCCATGGAGCAGGTGGAGGAGGAGACGGCGAAGAGGAAAGCAACAGAGGAGGAAGAGGAGACTAAAAAAAGGAGAAAACAAGACTGAGGGGCGTTCAGGGTCTGAGGGGAGCGTGGGACGTTGGACCCTCAGCGGCTGCAGACTGGAGCGAAGGTTATCAGAGGATCTGCAGGACACCGGCTTCAGGATCACAGTTCTGTGATCCGGGTCACTCGGCCGGTTCTGTGGTTTTTATTGGGCAGGTAAAACAAGCGGTCCAGAACAGGAAGTGATGTCACAGCGGCCCAGTTCCTCGGAGAGGAAGTGGTCTGGATGTTCTGGATGTTTCCAGCCGGAGTGGGACGGAGAAGACCGGTTTAATCGGGATGAATTTCCTCTGTGTTTCAATAAATAACATGTTTTATGAAACGTCTGGTGTTTTCTGTCGGGAAGAACTGACGTTCTGCTGACCACTTGTCCGTTTCGTCCTCGGCGGTGAACCGGATGGAACTTCAGGGAACCTGGATGTACGCTGCAAACAGGATTATTCTGGTTTTCTTTCTGAAATATCTTTAATATTCGGCTTTTATTTTAATTATTTTTAGTTACTTCAATGCAGAAAATCCTGACCGGATCCGGAAACATTCATCATTAACCCTTACAGCTCCACCAGATCTGGAAGTCTTCCTCCACCATCAGCGTGGAACTGGGATGGTCATGTGACCCTCCAGCTGGTCTACAGAGGTTTTCCAGCATTTCTATCCGTCCAGGAGGTCTACAATCCAGATGTGTTTATTCAGAGACTCTAGATGGTAAATCCATTATTTATCACATCTTCATCACCATCACTACCATGTTGCTAAGAGACCTCTATTTTCACCTGGACATGATGATGAAGACACTTCCTGTCAGACTTTCCACCAATCAGAGAGCTTAAACTGACGGTAACGTCCAATCAGAGAGCTGAAGCGCGGACCTCCTGGTCCCTGATGCAGAAAAACTGCTTCATGCTTTTGTTACTGCGAGACTAGATTACTGTAAGTCTCTATTAGTGGGCTGTCCTAAATATGCCCTGAAAAGACTTCAGCTGATCCAGAATTCTGCAGCCAGAGTCCTGACCAGAACCTGTCCTTGAGCCGAGTTCTGCCCGAGGTTTCCTTCCTGTTAAAAGGCAGTTTTTTCCTTCCCACTGTCGCCGTGTGCTTGCTCAGGAAGCGTCTTGGGATGACATTGCCGTGATTTGACGCTATATAAATAAAGTTGAATTGAATTGACGGTAATGTCCAATCAGGAGCTGCCATGATCAGATTTCAGCCTCGCCGTCAGAGAGCGGACAGCATCCTGAAGACGTCTCGTTTCCATGGTGACAGGAAGGAAGCGGAGTTTTAAGGGTTAAAGTTGAGTGGCGGCGTTTGTCTGGACGTGTTTCTGGGGACACGGCGTCCTAACCGTTACCATGGTAACCCCGTTGAACTTCCCGTCTTCTTTCATTCAGTTTTTTCAACACTGTTTGGAGTCGCTCCCTCTAGCTCCGCCTCCTCGCCGCCTCGGCTGAACCGCCGCCTGCTCAGCTTCTCCGGGTCATGTGACGCCATGTCGCTGAAGTCTCGGAAGATGTCCTGAAACGTCTCGTCGTCTCCTGAGGGGACGACAGAACCGCTGCGTTCAGGGTTCAGATAAAACGTAGGAAGAACGGGTGGCGTGTGAGGACTGACCTGCGGCGCCGAAGATTCCCTCCGAGTCCCTCATCTCCTCGTTCATCCGCGCCATCCGCAGCCTGAAACACCCAATCACAGCGTTACTCTAAACCATCACTACAGTGTCCATTACCATGGAAACCTGCTGCTCTCAGGAAACAAGTTCAGATTTTCTGAATAAAGACGTTTAAAGACGTTTCCTGCTTTTCTTCTTCTTTCCTTCAAAGCAGCAGGTTCATCCGGTCCAGGATCAGGTTCTGGATCCAGGTCCAAGATTCAGGAACAGAATCCAGGTTCAGGTCCAGATTCAGGATCCAGGATCAGGTTCTGGATCCAGGTCCAAGATTCAGGAACAGAATCCCGGTTCAGGTCCAGATTCAGGATCCAGGATCAGGTTCTGGATCCAGGTCCAAGATTCAGGAACAGAATCCAGGTTCAGGTCCAGATTCAGGATCCAGGATCAGGTTCTGGATCCAGGTCCAAGATTCAGGAACAGAATCCCGGTTCAGGTCCAGATTCAGGATCCAGGATCAGGTTCTGGATCTAGGATCAGGATGCAGGATCAGAAGGTGAACATCATGTTTGACTCACAGCGTAACGATGTCGGCGTGGGCCGTTTCCATGGCGATGGCCAGTGGGTCCTGCCCCCTCTCGTCCACAGCGTACTGATTGGCTCCTCTCCTCAGCAGCAGACATACCTGCCTGCCTTGACCAATCAGAATCCAGTGTTGAATCTGTCCGTGAAGTGTGTGTGTGTGTGTGTGTGTGTGTGTGTGTGTGTGTGTGTACCCCGTGTGTCCGGCAGTGGCGGCGGCGTGCAGCGCTCCGTGCCCCCTCAGGTCTCGGTGGTTGACGTTGGCGCCGTTCTGCAGCAGGAACTCGCAGGCCGACAGCGACCCCTGCAGGCGACACGGGGAAACCCCACGGCTCAGCGCTCTGCAGCAGAACCAGAGGATTCGGGTCTTTACGGGTCCTACTCACCCCAATGGCGGCGCCAATCAGCGCCGTCCGTCCCTCCTCCTCGCCGACGCTCCCGTTCACCTCTGCGCCCTGTGCCAGCGCCGTCACCATGGCGACGAGGTCCCCGGACACAGAGGCGCGGTAGAGGCGCCGCCCCGCCTCCCTCCGGCGCTCTGACAGAGAAGAAACGCTGAAAGTCTGCAGACATGCGGGTCGGAACCAGAAGAGGACGCCTCACTGACCGTTTGGAGCGCCGTCGGGGCCATGGCGCCACACGAACCTCTTCTCCACGTATTTCTCTCTGATCCACGTTTCCTTCTCCGCCCTGAAGGAGGAGAAGAAGAAGAGGATGACGATGTTCATCAGAACAGAACCTGTCAGAACCGGGACACGGTACCGCGGGCTGTCGGCTCGCGGTTTGGCCCCGCCCTCCTCCAGACATCTCGCCTCGTAGATCCGGTTCACGGCGTCGTTTCCCAGAATGCACAGCAGCTGCAGAAGAAGAAGTTGGAGGATTAATGTGCATCTTCTTCTTCATGTGCTTAATTTCCAGCATCCTTCACCTTCAGCTGCTCCGCCTCCCAGGAGTCCAGCGTGAGCGAGCGCACCTTGGACACGTGCACGCCGAGGCTCCTGCACACACACACACACACACGCATCGTCACACAGGCGGCGTGGCGTCTGTCTGCCGGTGGAGGCGGAGCCTCACCTGTGGATACCCGAGCATTCGATGCACATGGTGACTCCCAGGTTGATGGAGGCCCAGCGAGGCTCCTCCTCGCCGCAGTCGCAGCACCGCTGGTTCCCGGGGGCCCTGAGGGCGGCGGCCAGCGCCGCCGGCGTCCGGCTGGGGGGCCGAGGCAAGGTGTCCGTGCCCGGCTGCGGAGCAGGAAGCTGTTTGGGCTGGACAGTCTGAGGCTCGGTCGTCTCTCGGTAGGCAAGGTCGATGCTGCCCTGCAGGGCGGCGAGCCAGGTCTGCTTCAGCTGGTCCGAGTCGGCCTGCAGAGCGCAGCACCTGAACGCAAATGCACACGCTGCATCACCATGGCAACTGCACCGTGTGTTCAACACGCACGATTCTCACTTCTGGACAGAGAGCAGCTCGAAGCAGAACCGCCGGTCGACGTGCTCCAGAGGTTTCACGGCGCAGAGTCGGAGGTCCTCAAACAGAACCGCCGCCGCCTCCTGCAGGAACATGTGATGCTTCATCACCATGGTAACAGAACCACAACATGACAACAACAACCACGGCAACACCCGGCAACTCCAGGAACTCGACCCTGAAGTAAACCCGAAACACCGAACTGGTCTGACGTTTCTGTTCAACTGAAGCACAATATATTTAGAACCAGACCGGACCGGACAATAAAACTTTCTGAAAATAGAAATTTACATTCGAACTCAGATTTAAAATTTAAATGTTAAAACAAAATTAAAAAACAAAGAAAAAAAGCTAAATTAAATATTTTAAAACTAAATTTAAAATGAAGACAAAGTTTAGAATGTTAAAATTTGAAATTTTTTGCTTTTAATTTTAAACTAATTTAACCGTTTTATTCTCTTATTTCCCCTCCCTGAGCCGTCACCTTATCGTGGTGGAGGGGTCTGTGTGTCCCGAAGATCCTAGCAGCTATGTTGTCGGGGGTTTTATGCCCCTGGTAGGGTCACCATGGCAACCAGGTGTCTAGGGGAGGGACCAGACCAAGTACGGCTCATCGACCTCTATGATGACAACAAACCTGGGCATAAATGTTCCCTTGCCCGGACGCGGGTTACCGGGACCCCCCTCTGGAGCCAGGCCTGGAGGTGGGGTACGAGAGCAAGCGTCTGGTGGCCGGGCCTTCGCCCATGGGGCCCGGTCGGACTCAGCCCGAAAGGGTTACATGGGCCCCACCTCCTGTGAGCTCACCATCTGTGGGAGGAGCCGTAGGGGTCGGGTGCAGTGTGAGCATGGCGGCAGCAAGGGGCGGGGACCCCGGCGGTCCGATCCCTGGCTGCAGAAGCTGGCTCTAGGGACGTGGAACGTCACCTCTCTGGTGGGGAAGGAGCCTGAGCTTGTGAGCGAGGTTGAGCGGTTCCGGCTAGATATAGTTGGACTCACCTCGACGCATGGCTTGGGCTCTGGAACCAATACCCTGGAAAGGGGCTGGACTTTCTTCCACTCTGGAGTTGCTCATGGTGAGAGGTGCCGAGCAGGTGTGGGCATTCTTATCAGCCCCCAGCTTGGTGCCTGCACGTTGGGGTTTACCCCGGTGGATGAAAGGGTAGTTTCCCTCCGCCTCCGGGTGGGGGGACGGGTCCTGACTGTTGTCTGTGCTTATGCACCGAACAGCAGTTCAGAGTACCCACCCTTTCTGGAGTCCTTGGAGGGAGTGCTGGAGGGTGCTCCTTCTGGGGACTCCATTGTTCTGCTGGGGGACATCAATGCTCACGTGGGCAATGACAGTGAAACCTGGAGGGGAGTGATTGGGAGGCAGGGTCCCCCCCCTCTGAACCCAAATGGTGTTTTGTTATTGGACTTCTGTGCTCGTCATGGATTGTCCATAACGAACACCATGTTCCAACAATAAGAGTGTCCATATGTACACCTGGCATCAGGATTCCCTGGGCCGCAGTTCGATGATCGACTTTGTAGTCGTATCGTCGGACCTGCGGCCACATGCCTTGGACACTCGGGTGAAGAGGGGGGCGGAGCTGTCAACTGATCACCACCTGGTGGTGAGTTGGCTCAGATGGTGGGGGAGGAAGCCGGTCAGATCTGGCAGGCCCAAACGTGTTGTGAGGGTCTGCTGGGAACGTCTGGCTGAGTCCCCCATCAGAGCGAGCTTCAACTCCCACCTTCAGCAGAGCTTCAACCATGTCCCGAGTGAGGCGGGGGACATTGAGTCCGAATGGGCTGTGTTCCGTACCTCTATTGTTGAGACGGCCAGCCGGAGCTGCGGCTGTAAGGTCGTTGGTGCCTGTCGTGGCGGTAATCCCAGGACTCGTTGGTGAACATCAGCAGTGAGGGATGCCGTCAAGCTGAAGGAGTCCTATCGGGCCTTCTTGGCCTGTGGGAGTCTGGAGGCAGCTGATGGGTACCGACGGGCTAAGCGGCATGCGGCTTCGACTGTCGCCGAGGCAAAAACTCGGGCATGGGAGGAGTTCGGCGAGGCCATGGAGAAAGACTTCCGGACGGCTTTGAGGAGATTCTGGTCCACTGACCTCAACTCGGGACGTTGTGGGACGGTGGAGGGAATACTTCGAAGACCTCCTCAATCCTACCAACACGTTTTCCGATGAGGAAGCAGAGCTGGGGGACTCAGGGGTGGACTCTCCAATCTCTGGGGCTGAAGTCGCTGAGGTAGTTAAAAAGCTCCTTGGCGGCAAGGCCCCGGGGGTGGATGAGATCCGCCCGGAGTTCCTTAAGGCTCTGGATGCTGTGGGGCTGTCCTGGCTGACATACCTCTGCAGCATCGTGTGGACATCGGGGGCAGTACCGCTGGACTGGCAGACTGGGGTGGTGGTCCCCCTTTTTAGGAAGGGGGACCGGAGGGTGTGTTCCAATTACAGGGGAATCACACTCCTCAGCCTCCCTGGTAAGGTCTATTCAGGGGTCCTGGGGAGGAGGGTCCGCCGGATAGTCGAATCTCGGATTTAGGAGGAGCAGTGCAGTTTTCGTCCTGGTCGCAGAACAGTGGACCAGCTCAATACCCTCTTTTGGGTCCTGGAGGGGGCATGGGAGTTTGCCCAACCAGTCTACATGTCCTTTGTGGATCTGGAGAAGGCATTCAGCGTCCCCCGGGGGCTCCTGTGGGGGTACTCCGGGAGTATGGGGTACCGGACCCCCTTGTACGAGATGTCCGGTCCCTGTACAACAGGTGTCAGAGCTTGGTCTGCATTGCCGGTAGTAAGTCGGATTCGTTTCTGGTGAAGGTTGAACTCCGCCAAGGCTGCCCTTTATCACCGATTCTGTTCATAACTTATATGGACAGAATTTCTAGGCGCAGCCGAGGTGTTGAGGGGATCCGGCTCGGTGGCCTCAGGATTGGGTCTCTGCTTTTTGGAGATGACGTGGTCCTGTTGGCTTCATCTGGCCGTGATCTCCAGCTCTCACTTGAGCGATTCGCGGCCGAGTGTGAAGCGGCTGGGATGAGAATCAGCACCTCCAAATCTGAGACCATGGTCCTCAGCCAGAATAGGGTAGATTGCCCTCTCCGGGTCGGGAGTCAGGTCCTGCCTCAAGTGGAGGAGTTTAAATATCTTGGGGTCTTGTTCACGAGTGAGGGAAGGATGGAGCACGAGATCGGACTCTGCGCCGGTCTGTCGTGGTGATGAAGGAGCTGAGCCAGAAGGCGAAGCTCTCGATTTACCAGTCGAGCTACGTTCCTACCCTCACCTTTGGTCATGAGCTGTGGGTCGTGACCGAAAGAACAAGATCTCGTATACAGGCGGCTGAAATGGGTTTCCTCCGCAGGGTGGCCGGGCTCTCCCTTAGAGATAGGGTGAGGAGCTCGGTCATCCGGGAGGAGATCAGAGTAGAGCCGCTGCTCCTCCGCATCGAGAGGAACCAGTTGAGGTGGCTCGGGCATCTGGTCAGGATGCCTCCTGGACCTCCCTGGTGAGGTGTTCCAGGCACGTCCCTCTGGGAGGAGACCCCGGGGAAGACCCAGGACACGCTGGAGGGATTATATCTCTCGGCTGGCCTGGGAACGACTCGGGATCCCCCCCGCAGAGTTGGCAAATGTGGCTGGGGAGAGGGAAGTCTGGGCTTCCCTGCTTAGGCTGCTGCCCCCGCGACCCGACCCCGGATAAGCGGCAGAAGATGGATGGATGGATATTTTCTTATTTTGAAAGCAAATGTAAATAATTTATTTAAGATGTAAATATTTAAAGAGAATTTCAGACGTAAACTCGTGTCTGTGAACTCACCGCTTCGCCTCCACCTGCTGCTCCAACCAGACGTCTTCCTGAAGCTTCGTGTCACATGATGGTTTCATTCTCTCAATAGTTTGATTTAAATCAAAGATCTGATCGGATTTCTGATTAATTGAAACGATCTGGTTTCAGATTTAAGCAACGCGGATCAGTTTCAGCCTGGAAACCTGATTGTGGACGTGAAATAATCATGAAGGAAAGTTACAGAAGCTCGATCAGGAGTGAGAAATGATTGAAAGCAGACCGGGGGAAGGAAGTGGACCTCAGACCGGGAGAAGGAAGTGGACGGCAGACCGGGAGAAGGAAGTGGACGTCAGACCGGGGGAAGGAATTAGACGTTGGACCGGCAGAAGGAAGAGGCGAGATCAACAGGTCATGTGTTACCTTGTGTGACTTCCTGTAGATCAGCTGGTTGTCTCGGAGGGTAAACCAGCACCTGGAACACAAAGAACTGGGTTTGACTGGAAACCAGGAGCCCAGCAGGAAAAGAAGAGCAGCGACTCCCTACCTTTTCCAGGTTTTGGCTTTCCTCCTGGAACGCTTGAATAGGTAACCCTGAATGATGTCATCGCTCCCAGGACCTGAGCTGACCATCGGCTCACCTGAAGCGTCCTTCACATGTTCAGAAATACATACATGTCACGTTCAGCACGTCCAACCTCACATGACCAACGCTGTTCCAGAAGCTCCTCCCAGGAGTTTCTGGGTCAGGTTGAGGTCTAGACCAGGGGGGTAGAAAGTCCTGCAGGTTTTCCACGTGTCCCTGCTCCAACACACCTGGCTTCTGTTAAATGGATCCAACAGCCTATGAAGTTCTGTACAATGACTGACTAGATTGAGTCAGGTGTGTTGGAGCAGGGAAACAGGGAAACCTGCAGGACTGTAGCCCTGGAGGACCGAAGCTGGTCTAGATTCTGGAGCTGTTCACGGTCCACCACTAGCTAGTGACATAGGCAGCGAGCGCAAACTGTTCATGTAGGACTTAACGAAAGACCCAATGGAGGCAAGAGACGAGCTACGAAGAGATGCAACTGATGACAGCACGGCGGGACCAACGACAGACCCTCCAGACCGCTGATGTCTTTCCTCCTGAACACACCTGAATGTATTTACCTCATTTAATGGTTTAAATTAAATCCTGCAAGTATAACACGAGACCTGAGAGGTTTATACATTTAATCCAGATGTTCTTCGGGTGCAAACACATCAGGATAGTCTGCTAGACTTGGTCCGGTTGGGGACCCGGCTCAGTTGTAGGGGGGTGTGTCCATGTGGACCGAGATTGTGTTCAAGCTGCACTTTGGTCAAACCAGCCAAACCATTAGAATAATACATCCCCATTCCCACCAGAGGTGGCGCTGCACTAGTATTTAGCAGAAGAGAGGACAAGACTGGCGTGAAGAAGAAAACTCTGTTTCCTCCACCTGCCAGTTAAACATGGAGACCAAACTATGGCTGTTTTGGGTTTTTATTGTGTCTTATGCAAGTATACTGCAGAAATACACTGCAACAATGGTCGCAGTATGAACACCAGACCAGGCAGAGGACCCTTAACGCCATCGCTATGGATTTACCCACAATGCAACGCTACGCCACATGCAGGAAGGGACTCGTTATGTAGTCCGCTTCCTGTATTTTGGTCCGCTTGAAACGGACTGAGACCTGCGTTTGCAGGTGGACCGAGACTGCTTCTTTGGTCCGAATCAGAATTAATTTGGCGCGTTCACATTTCCCCAAACGAGGAGACCTTTCCCAGTAAACGAAGTCGGATCCGGATCAAAAAGACAAATGTGGACGTGTTCTTACTCTTTGCTGCACCAGCAGGTGTTTGTTCTCCAGCTCTTTCCTTTTAGCAGCGCAGTCGGCCGACAGCTGCGACAGCTGAGGATCAGAAACACAAACCGTCAGTCCAGGGTGGCTACAGACACAGAAACAGAGCGAGCTCAGAGGTCAGAACCTGCACCGCCATCGTCTTCATGGTGGGCTCCAGATCTCTGAGCAGGTCGAAGCCTTGGTGGAAGAAGGTGAACTGAGCGTGGACGAAGGAAAACACCTGAGAAGACGAGCAGGAGTCAGCCAGTCCAGCAGTACGCAGGTACCAGCAGAGATCCAGTCAGGTACTCACTGAGTTCAAGACGTCGATCTTCTGCTGCGTTCTGAAGGTGTTGAGCTGAAACACATAACGTTCAGAGGTAAGTTCAGCTGGTTCTGCACGGTTGTGCCGCCATGTGATGGCGGAACCGCGCTGCAATGGCGGAACAGGCTGTGACAACGGAACCGCACTGCGACGGCGGAACCAGGCTGTGATTGCGGAACTGGTCTGCGAGGGCGGAACCGATCTGTGATGGTGGAACCACTCTGCGATGGCGCAACCAGGCTACAATGGTGGAACCAGTCTGTGATGGCTAGACCGCGCTGCGATGGCGGAACCGAGCTGCGACGGCGGAACCATGCTGCAATGGCGAAACCGAGCTGCGATGGTGGAACCACTCTGCGATGGCGCAACCAGGCTACAATGGTGGAAACGGTCTGTGAGGGCGGAACAGCGCTGCGATGGTGGAACCAGGCTGCGATGGTGGAACCGTGCTGTGATGGTGGAACCACGCTGCGATGGTGGAACCAGGCTGCGATGGTGGAACCAGGCTGCGATGGTGGAACCAGGCTGCGATGGCAGCTCTGAATCCGACACCAGTTCAAGTCCAAATGCAGTACGATTAAGTCCAGTCCAAATATCGTCCAGCTGAGTCTGGTCTATTTGGTCCAGTCTGACCGGGTTCATTGTGGTCCTGTTCACTTCAGACCACTCCAGTAAACACCAGTGTAATCCATCCCAGTCTGATTCAATCCAGTCCAGTTCAATCCAGTTTAATTCAGCCAAGTCCAGTTTAACTCAGTTAAGTCCAGTTTGATCCAGTCCAGACAAGTTTAATCTAGTCCAGTTTAATCTTGTCCAGTTGAGGCCAGTCCAGCTTAATCCAGTTCGGGCAACATTGGGTCTTGGTCTTACCTGCAGACAGTAGTCCAAGGCAAAGTGCTGGTGGCATTTCCGTGTGGCGAGCAGTAGGTGACTCGCCTGCTCGCCGTCTGCCACTTTGTGACGAGACACCTGAGCGTTCTTCAGCGCCGCCGTCTCCAGATCGTCACCGATACGAATAAACTCCTTCCTCGTCTCCGCCAGCTGAGGAAGGAACCTGGAGGTGTCAGAGACCATCATCACTCTCAGCAGCATCAGGTACATCGCTAGAGTTAAAACTAAAGGACTGGCAGCTTCTGTTACCATGACGACAGGAGCTGACCAATGAAATGGGTTACACTCACTGTGCACAGAGATTCGACAGCTGATGGTTGATGGCTCTCTGCGTCTGATCCAACAACATCTGTAGAACCAGAGACCACAGAGGTTAGACACCAACATCTGCCCCAGTCCAGTCCGGTGGGGTCCAGTATGTCTACGGTTGTCCAGTCTAGTGGATCAAGTCTGTCCCAGTCCAGTCTGACTAAGTCCAACCAAATTGAGACCAGTTTCAGTTCAAATCTAGCACAGTCCACTTTAAGATAGTCCAGTTCACTTCAGTCTGGTCAAGTCCAGTACAGTTTTATCCACTGTGGTCCTCTCCATTTTAATCCAGTCAAGTCCAGTTTAATCCAGAGCAGTTCAATCCAGTCCAGCCTAGATTAATGCAGTCTATCCATCCATTCTCCGCTGCTTGTCCGGGGAGGTCAATCCACCCAATTCCAACTGGGAACAATGGTCTCAGATTTGGAGGTGCTGATTTTCATCCCAGCTGTTTCACACTCGGGTGCGAATCTCAACAGGACCATGTCATCCACAAAAAGCAGAGACCTAATCCTGAGCCGGATCCCCTCAACACCTTGGCTGTGCCTAGAAATTCTGTCCATAACAGTTATGAACAGAATTGGTGATAAAGGGCTGCCTTGGCGGAGTCCAACCCTCACTGAAAATAAATCTGGCTTACTGCCAGCAATGCCGATCAAGCTCTGACACCTGTCAAACAGGGATTGACCGACAGCTCGTATAAGAGAGTCCGGTACCTCAGGGAGTATCCCCCACAGGAGCCCCCAGGGGACACGGTCAAACGTCTTCTCTAGATCCACAAAGCAAATGTAGACTGGTTGGGCAAACTCCTATGCCCCCTCCCCGGGACCCCAAAGACGATATAGAGCTGGTCCACTGTTGTGCAACCAGGGCCAAAACTGCACTGCTCTTCCTCAATCTGAGATTTGACTACCCAAAAGACCCTGCTCTCCAGGACCCCCTGTATAGACCTTACTGGGAGGCTGAAGAGTGTGATTCCCCTGTAATTGGAACACACCTTCCGGTCCCCCTTCTTGAAAAGGGGAACCACAACCCCAGTCTGCCAGTCCAGTGGCACTGTCCCCGATGTCAACGCAGTGCTGCAGAGAAAGGTGAGCCAGGACAGTCCTACAGGATACAGTCCTCCTTGCCACCAAGGAGTTTTTTTTTTTTTAACCACCTCAGCGACTTCAGCTCTGGAGAAAGGAGAGTCCACCCGAGTACCCCAGCTCTGCTTCCTCATCGGAAGACGTATTGGTATGATTGAGGTCTTCGAAGTATTCCTTCCACCAACTCACAATATCCCGAGTTCAGTTTAGCAGCTCCCTATCTCTGCTGTACACAGTATCGACAGAGCACTGCTTCCCCCTCCTGCGTCACTGGATGGTGGACCAGAATCACCTCGAAGCCGTCCAGAAGTCGGTCTCCATGGCCTTGCCGAACTCCTCCCACGCCCGAGTTTTTGCCTTGGCGACAGCCGAAGCTGCATGCCGCTTAGCCTGTCGGTACCCATCAGCTGCCTCCAGAGTCCCACAGGCCAACAAGGCCCGATACAACTCCTTCTTCAGCATGACAGCATCCCTCACTGCTGGTGTCCACCTACAATTTCTGGGATTACCCCCACAACAGGCACCATCGACCTTACGGCCACAGCTCTGGCTGGCTGCCTCAACAATAAAGGCACGGAACACAGCCCACTCAGACTAAATGTCCCCCACCTCACTCCAGGTCTCACTGTCATTGCCTACGTGAGCACTGAAGTCCCCCAGCAGAACTATGGAGTCCCCAGAAGGAGCACCCTCCAGCACTCTCTCCAAGGACTCCAGAAAGGGTGGTTACTCTGAACTGCTGTTGGATAAATAAGCACAGACAACAGTCAGGACGCGTTCCCCCATCCGAAGGCGGAGGGAAACAATCCTTTTGTCCACCGGCGTAAACCCCACTATACAGACACCAAGCCAGGGGCTACTAAGAATGCCCACACCTGCGCAGCGCCTCTCACCATGAGCAACTCCAGAGTGGAAGAAGGTCCAGCAGTCCCTCTCGAGGGTTCTGGTTCCAGAGCCCAAGCCATGCATCGAGGTGAGTTCAACTATATCTAGCCAAAACAGCTCAACCTCGCTCACAAGCTCAGGCTCCATCCCCACCAGAGACGTGACATTCCACATTTCTGGAGCCAGCTTCTGCAGCCGGGGATCGGACCGCCAGGGTCCCCGTCCCTTGCTGCCACCCAGCTCACCTTGCACCCGACCCCTACGGCTCCTCCTGCAGATGGTGAGCCCACGGAAGGTGGGGCCCACATAATCCTTATGGGCTGAGCCCGACCGGGTACCACGGGCAAAGGCCGGCCACCAGACACTTGCTCGTGCCCCACCCCATGCTTGGCTCCAGAAGGGGACCCTGCTGGCCAGCGTCCAGGAATGGAATCATTTTCGCCAAAAATTGTCAACATCATAAGGGTCTAAGAGCCACACTTAGACTGATCCCTCCCTTAGAAATATGTTTGCCATGGGTGACCTTACCAGGGGCATAAAACACCCGACAAGAGAGCTGCTACGACAGGGGTGGGCAACTCCAGTCCTCAGCCCAGTCTAGTTTAATCCACTCCCGTCTAGTTTTAGCTAGTCTAGTTAAATTTATTCCAGTCTACTCAAAGGAGTCATAACCTGGTCTTTTCATGTCTCCACTGTCCTCTCAGTGCTTTTAAATAATTGTTCAAAAACTTATTAAACAAAAAAAATTTAAAATGCGCCTTTGCTTACTATTTACTCATCGTAAAACTTTTCTTGTGAGATTTCATGCTTGATTTTGATAAACATAGATATTAGTTTAAATAATGTTAATGAGGTCCGCACTGATTGATCGTTAGAAGTCCAGCACTAGAAGGGGGGACGGGGCCAGTATGTCTAATGCTTAAAACAGCAGCTAGTGATGGCAAGCGAACCGACAGCGGCATCTTTCTGAAGTCAGCCATTTATGTTTGAACCCGACTCTGAGCCTAAGAGAGAAGGTACCAAGATGGTGGAAGGAGCATTTACAACAAACTGTCTCTGAATGTCATCATTTTCATGTCTGCTCACCTGCTGTAAAGTCAGATTGCATGTTGACAACAAGGCATGTTGTTCATGTCAATACATCTAGGTTTTATTCTGTGTTGGACCTTTTCTTAAACTATGAATGTACTTTTTAAAATAAATCCGAAGTTAAAGAGGTAAAAAATTAAGTAATGCTGACGCTGCATCATATTTCCCTACCAAACTTACACACACGCCACACCGAACTTACCGGCAGCCAGATAAGCACACACATTTTAACATGGAACTGCACAAAGCAGCGCGTTTACTTTAGGTTTTATTTACTGTCAGTGTTTATCTTAATTAATTTGCCTTTTTAGAAGTTTCCAGAAGTCTGGAAAATGTGGTGATTTCCACATGACATTTAGTCACCGTGCGGCCGTGTTACTGTTACTGTACAGATAAATAACATGAAGTTAAATATCCTGTAAAAATAAAGCATCACGGTTTGGCTTCCTGCTGACCAATGTAGACTCATGTTTTATATATGCAGCATCACCTGCCATCTTTTATGTTCTAATTATCGTCTGTTGAGCTGCACATGTGGAAATTCTGCAAATAGAAAGAACAGGGACACAGCAAGATATTACTAATTACTGTGCTTAGAAAATAAAATGTGTCTTTCATTTCTCAAGTGCTCAGAAGGAAGGATGAAGCTCCAAACTCCCCCGTGTCTGATCCAACATCCTGGCATGGAACCTGTCTGATTAAATGCTTTTTCATTCCAAAATGCAAGAAACATTTATAAGCAGGATTGTGTACATTTACCGATTGGAGGAAATGAGAGGGAAGTTTCTTATCTATACCCAAACATTCAGAAATGAAGCTAATCAAATGACGAATAACTGCAAAAGGTGATATGTACTTGCCATTTTGTACAACAAATAGTAACTTTGATGGTAACTTTAAATACACAACTTTACCATAGACACATTTCTGCATGACTTTTGAATATGAAATGTAAATCTGAAGTAAAAAAACAAAAAAACAAAAAACAGCCCACTAAAACACAATGCCTTTATTAGTGTAAAGACATAAAATCAATGCCCATTTTTAATGTAATAAAATGAAAATGATATTTTTCACCCTTTGTTATTGATTCTGTGAACAGAGTAGCCAAGTTTTCTGGGTTAAATGTGGTGTCTGGTGGTTCTGGAACCACTGAGCAAGCCTCCAAAGAAATCTTCCTTTTCCTCCAGACTGAGTTGAGACTTCTTCAGTAATGGCTGTTAGGATCAGGGAAGGCTTAGAACCACGGTATTAAGAGATGTGCAGACTCCTACATCATCTTCACTGCTGTCGCCTGGGTTCCTTTTCTGCACAGAACCAGATACTGACATCAAAACAAGCAATAAAAGTGCCTCTTAGCTTCCATTAAGAATGTATGTGTTTGAATTAATGATTATTTTTCTGGATGTAAAACGAATGAGAAAGACAACAAACCTGTACTTCTAAAGTGAGGGTGTAAAGTCCTTGATGACAGCTGTGTTCCAGTTGTTGCTTGCGTTACCGGGTCAGTCTATCAGCCAACATCTACCTGTAAACCGCTGGTGCTGCGCATGGCATGAGATGTGCTGGACTAAAATCTGCAAATAGAAGTTAGAAAAATATCAGATCATCTCATGAATAGATGTAGGTGTAAATAGCTGCAGTTTATGAGTCAAAAATATTGTAATACCAATAGATAAAATCCTATAAAGCACTTTCTTGCCAAAGTTTTATAAAAAAAACAAAACGTTTTGCCCTCCCACAAACCTCATGTAGATAAAAATATATAAAAAGTAATAATTATCTGGCTTGATGCAAATGTGACGAAACATATATTTCAGATCCATACACGGCAGAAGTCAGACACCCATATCCACAGAGGCTGTTGCCATAGCAACCACCCAGATAAAAGAGGTGGGGGTCCACACCTCAGTGGTGACATGCAGAACCCTCCACCACCGGACTTTACAGACAGTTCACCAGCTTCGAACTCCAGGAGGCTCATTTCTGCCCAGTGTTACCAGTAAAATTTATCCGCAAATATTACGTCCTGCACAGCTCCCGCTTTACACACATTATGTGAAAATATCAGACAAATTAATGGTTAATGGTAATAGTTCAGTGATAAAATCTGATGCTATTGGAAATAAAAAAAGCAGTAAGATGTCATAATTTTTTTTATAAAAATACACATCCTCCCTGATGAAATGATGGCAGCATCAGACTACATGATGGTCACCATGTTAGAATAAATTATAAAAACTGCCATGTCGAGGTCGGAGGAAAACACTGGCATCATGACAAACCAACCATCATGAATACTGTACGTACTGTGTGGTAGCAGGCATGAAAAATAAGAAATAGAGAAGTCTTTTACAACATTTGCGTAGCAGAGCGTAAGATAAATAGAAAATAAAACATGGGGCTCATTTGTACACAGCAGGATGTTAAACCTTCAGACTTGTCCCATTAGCATTAGCGTTAGCATTATCTGCATCAGGTTAAGTCACGTCTCAGTCATGGCAAAAAATAACTTTATATCATAAGCAAAACTTACCGACTGCATTGATGGTGAGCCGCTTAAAGTTGCAAATGTCCCTCTTTCCAGCCACAGTAGGTTGATGCTTTCTTCACCTGGTTTTTTCCTCAAATGTTTGCAAAATGCACAAGCCAGCCGCAATCGGCAGAGATGCAGGTGCATTATCAGCAAAAATAAATGTAATCCATCTGTCCCTGGTAGATTGGTCGCTGATGAAGGGAGAGCAAAAACATCCTGGTGTTGGTTTTAGCAACAGGCAACCAAACAGTGGACATGGGATCGCTGTTTCCACATCTTCTCACAGCTTGTTGATAACGGCGACTGAGGAAGGCCCAGCAGGTGGGTTTAGGCCTAGAACAGGGGTGGGTTTATACATTTAACTCCCCGGGATGACAAAATCCCGGGGGCAAATAAAATAGACGCGTTTGCAAGACTTCAGCATTGTGGACAGTTTTGCTGCGAACAAAGCGCCCAGATGGAAAGCTCGACTGTCTTCAAAAGAAATGTGTCCGGGGATGTTAACACTTCTTTAAATCGATCAAGTCCAGTCTAGTTTAATCCAGTCCAATTTGATCTAGTCCAGTCTACTTTATTCCAGTCCACTATAATCCAGTCCAGTCCAGTTTGATCCAGTCTAGTCCAGTTTGATCCAGTCTGGTCCACTTTAATCTAGTCCAGTCCAGTTTGATCCAGTCCAGTCTGGTGTTTCAGCTGAATTAAAAACACTGCAGACAGTAATATTTTGCCGTCATTTTCTTTTACTCTTAAATACCCAGAATCCATCAGGATATGTGACATCACAGGTGTGTCTGTCCTTAGTTACACCTCCTGGTTAAATCTGCCAGAAAGTAACTCAGTTCCAGTTGATAAAAGTAACTAGTTACCAGAGAAAGTAACTATTTCATGATTTTCTAAAATGTGTTGACAGGTTTATCAGGTTTGAAGTTAAATTTTGAGGAAACTGATCATGTGAGGCCGCTGAGAGCGCCTCACACCTTCATCCGCCTGAAGCTGAACTCACCGTGTGGAAGCCGAGCATCTCCTGCAGACCTTGGTGGAACCGGTCCAGACAGGTCTGAGAGGAAGCAAACAGGAAGTCAAACAAACGGCG
This sequence comes from Telmatherina bonti, assembly GCF_933228915.1. Lineage (NCBI taxonomy): Eukaryota > Metazoa > Chordata > Actinopteri > Atheriniformes > Telmatherinidae > Telmatherina > Telmatherina bonti. Next base: position 37,388,055 of record NC_136627.1, on the reverse strand, counting down.
CCACATCGGCCGTGTTTCCATCAGGGCGGCGTACCGTGACGACGGCGTCCTCCTTGTGGTATGAGAATAGCTCAGTCAGGCTGCTCAGAAACAGCTGATTGGTCACGTTGTATGTCTGCCCCGCCTCCACCATCTTCCTGCACAGCTTCATCACCTGATTGGTCAGAAGGGTTAGACTCATAGCAGACGTTCCACATAGCAGAACACCGGGTTTTTATGTGTTTTTACCTTCTCCAGTCGAGTATCCAGCAGAGAAACGTCGGCCTCAAACTGATCCAGAGTCAGTCTGAAAAAAATGGATGAAAAACAGAAGACCTTGGTGAGAAAGCAGAGACGCCACAAACTGTTGTTTGTGTTTACAGCAGAAATAAACATGTTTACAGCAGAAATAAACAGGTTTACAGCAGAAATAAACAGGTTTACAGCAGAAATAAACACGTTTACAGCAGGAATAAATATGTTTACAGCAGAAATAAACATGTTTACAGCAGAAATAAACAGGTTTACAGCAGGAATAAATATGTTTACAGCAGAAATAAACATGTTTACAGCAGAAATAAACATGTTTACAGCAGGAATAAACAGGTTTACAGCAGGAATAAACATGTTTACAGCAGAAATAAACAGGTTTACAGCAGAAATAAACATGTTTACAGCAGAAATAAACAGGTTTACAGCAGAAATAAACAATTTTACAGCAGAAATAAACAGGTTTACAGCAGAAATAAACAATTTTACAGCAGAAATAAACATGTTTACAGCAGGAATAAACATGTTTACAGCAGGAATAAACAGGTTTACAGCAGGAATAAACATGTTTACAGCAGAAATAAACAGGTTTACAGCAGAAATAAACAGGTTTACAGCCTGGTACAAGAAACATTTAGGTTTAATAGGTCAGGTTTACCTTCATGACAACTGTGGGGGGAGGGAATTTTTTCTAACTCGTCTGTTTAAAAGTAATTTAACCTCGAAGTTCTGCATATTTAGAGGTGTGTCCTTTTGATTGACAGGTACCCGAGTGTAGACTAACCGCAGTTTTCAGCCGGTTAACAACGTGACTTAGCTTCAACCTGCTTACCTCCGTTAGCTGGTTAGCTCCTGTTATCTCCGGGTCGGTTAGCTATTAGCTACAGGCAGGTGAGAGACTGATAGATGTCAATCACCCCCCCCCCCTTTCATTGTAGGGGGACAGAATTGGCATCAGTAGAGTGTTACTGGTTTTGTACTGGAATCCTCTACAAGAACCGAACTGGTCCCATAACAGCAGCCTGAGCGTCCCGACGTGAGGACTTAAGGATCCTCAGTTCCAGGTTTATTTTCCTTCTATATTAGTTTCTTAAGTCGGCCTCCACAGACAGAATTATATCATGTCTGTTTTGATGATAAGTTATTGATTTCTGATAATAATTGTAGAAAATAATAAATCTACAACATCAGTAACAACAAGTCAATCATCTCTACAGGTGCATGAGGACAAGCGTAGTCCATGTGGCTCTGTGGGATTGTTTTGTGTTCAAACTAAACTTAACTAAGGCGAAGCACAGCGCCTGAATATGGAAGGCCGGTTGCGCCAAAAAAGTGTGTCAGAACATCTTCAAAATGCGTGTACCGATCGCATCAAGAATGCGTTCTGAAACGATTTCGTGACGCGTTCTGACCGCCTTCAGACCGTCTTCAGACCGTCTTAACATCCATTGGTTGAGGACTATGGGTTATGCCAAAAAAAGTTATTTTTTATTTGAATGCCATTTAATTGTAAAAACTACGGATGAAATGCAAACCACTCAATAATAACAATAATTATTATAATAGCCTAAGATTGGCAGACGTCACTTTCTGACTGGTCTCTAGGGCTGGGTGATTAATCAGATTTTAATCTCAATTACGATCTGGTTTCCAACGATCATGAAAATAAAAGGGTGTGGTTATTATTAAATAGCAGCAAAACAAAAGAGATGATGGTTGACTTCAGGAGGAACAAGAATAAACAAAGCACTGTTTCCATCCTGGGAGAGGAGGTGGAGGTGGTGGAGGAATACAAGTAGGGCTGGGCGACATGGCCAAAAAAATAAAATCTCCGATTTTTTTTAAACCAAATCCAATTTTAGATTTTAATAGATTTTTTTCCCTTTACTGTAAAGAAAATGAAAAAAATTACAAATATTCAAAATTATTTTTTTTCAAAAATGCTTTTATTGCAGTCAGCCTAAAAGTTTACCTAAATTTAAAGTGCAACTAAACAAGCGGTTAAACAAGATTGTAAAAAGAGATGCAGGCGCCGCTGTAAACATTATAAATAACATGTTTCCACTTGGTGCGTTTCCACTGTGAGATAGTTTTTAAGTTTTGATCATACATTTAAGAATAGGCCTCATCTCACTTGTGTAATTTTATTCTAAAATAAAAAACTGATAAATAAATAAATAAAAATGCCTCCTCTTGGAAGAAAAATAGTGATTCCTTATCGAGTATTTTGACATTAAATAACCAAAACAATTTCCCACATTGGCAATGAGGGAATAAAAATAAATGTTTCTTTACACATAACATGTTTAGAGAAAATTGACCTCTTTGATACAAAATACTATTTTTAAAAAAAATCCCTGAATGTTACTAAAGCTATATTTCTAACACACATGTATTATTACATTCTTGCTGTTTTTTGTTTAATTTACAGATTTTTGGCAAAAAGACGAGCCTGTCGACTGCATCTGGCTTCAGACCCCTGTGGCATGTGACCCCCTCCCACACTGTAACCCCTGTGTTTCCATCACACCTAGAACTGCACAAAAACTAAATATCATCATAAAACCCGCTGCTATAAAAGTTTTTACGATCTCAAGAGGTGGTTTTTCAGACATTTCAATACAGAACTATATTGCAAAAGTGTAATGGAAACACTTTTTTTTGCGTTTACGTGTCCCCAGACGTGACGTGGGGGTCGTGACGTGACGTGGGGGTCGTGACCAGGTAATTCTCGGAAAAGATGGCGGGGTGTGGAATAAACACCAGCGAATTTCAGAGTTTTAGAAAAGAAAATTACATTTTGCAAAAAAATGTAATGGAAACGCAGACAGGGCACTTGTACTTTTTTAGCTTCCATGTTGTGTTTATGCGTTTCTGTGGGAAACCAGCGGGAGCGCGCTGACGTCACTATAAGGTACGGAAGCCCAAAAGGTGCTGGCGGGGCAAAAGAAAAAATCCTGATTTTCATAAAAATAAATCGTCATGTACAGCAAATTCAAATTAATCGATTAAATCAATTAATCACCCAGCCCTAACTACAAGTATCTTGGAGTCTAGCTGGACAACAAACTGGACTGGAAATGCAACACTGACTACATCTACAAGAAAGGTCAGAGCAGACTGTACTTCTTAAGGAAGCTGAGATGGTTTAACGTCTGCACCAAGATGTTGCGTATCTTCTATAAGTCTGTTGTGGAGAGTGCAGTCAGCTTTGCAGCATCTGCTGGGGTAGTAGCATCAGAACCAGAGACTTGAAGAGAATCAACAAACTGATCCAGAAAGCTGCTTCTGTGCTTGGAGTAACTCTGGAGCCGCTGGAGCTGATTGTCCAAAGAAGAATGCTGCACAAGCTGATGAAGATGATGGAGGATTCTTCACACCCTCTCCACAACACAGTGATGAAACAACAAAGTGTGTTCAGTGAGAGGCTTCTTCAGGTCCGATGCAAGACTGAAAGATACAGAAGATCCTTCTTGCCAGCAGCCATCAGCCTCCGGAACAAGACCTCCTCTAATTAATTATGATATACAACAATGTTGAATTTCCCTTTGGGGATTAATAAAATATTTTGCATTTCATTTATCTTTCTCTCTGCAGTTTCCTCTCCTGCTGTCTTCAGCTGCTAATCGAGCGTCTCTGGCGTTGCAGCGCTGTGCTGTAAACTCCTCCCACAGCCGCTTTGCTTCCATTCAGACACTGTTGCCAACTTGGAGACTTTCTCGCTAAATCTGGAGACTTTTTTTTGTTAAAAGCAACAAATCTAGCAGCTTTTACTGGAGTTATTAGAGACTTTTCTGGTGTTTTGGCGACAGACTTGAAGGCACATATTGTTCTGCAGTTACTGTAAGGAAGGAGCAGCGGGAGCCTCTCCCGTCCTAAAGCACTCCCAGGCGGCCAGTCTCAGTCGGCTCCGGCTGCAGGTCCATGTAGAATAACTGCAGTAGGTTGTGGAAGTTCACCTAAACATAGTTTATACCACTGTCAGGGACAACTGGCTGCATTATTTTCCTATACATAGTTCGGCCAGTTAAACACTGTAATATCCCTCCGTTACGGGGCGTTACCATAGCAACGCGTTAACCAGCTGGTTCAGATCAGCCGTCTTTTAACAGGTGAATGAGAGAAACGCGCTGCAGCCTGACAGCGGTTGTTTGGTATAAAACGTACATCCAGACCAACGTAAAATAGTTCCTATATAAACGGTAAAAGCGGATTAAACAACTCGGAACAGTGCATTAGACGGTTATAATGCACGACACGGAGTCTAGAACACCACAACGTGCAGCGTTGTTTATAAATACTGGATAATTGTGTTAAATAATCGAGATCTCAGTCTCACTGGAAATAATTGTGATGAGAAATTCTGTCATGATCGAGCAGCCCTAATGGTCGCTGGATTCTCTGATAACCTGCAGATTATCACCGTCCATCTTTCCATCTGAGAGACCAGTGGTGTTACTGGTCAGTTTCCAGTTAAACCAGTCGTGTTACTGGTCTGTTTCCAGTTAAACCAGTCATGTTACTGGTCTGTTCCCAGTTAAACCAGTCATGTTACTGGTCTGTTCCCAGTTAAACCAATCATGTTACCGGTCTGTTCCCAGTTAAACTAGTCATGTTACCGGTCTGTTTCCAGTTAAACCAGTCATGTTACCGGTCTGTTCCCAGTTACTGGTCTGTTCCCAGTTAAACCAGTCATATTACTGGTCTGTTCCCAGTTAAACCAGTCATGTTACTGGTCTGTTCCCAGTTAAACCAATCATGTTACCGGTCTGTTCCCAGTTAAACTAGTCATGTTACCGGTCTGTTTCCAGTTAAACCAGTCATGTTACCGGTCTGTTCCCAGTTACTGGTCTGTTCCCAGTTAAACCAGTCATATTACCAGTCTTTTCCCAGTGAAACCAGTCATGTTACCGGTCTGTTCCCAGTTACTGGTCTGTTCCCAGTTAAACCAGTCATATTACCAGTCTTTTCCCAGTGAAACCAGTCATGTTACCGGTCTGTTCCCAGTTAAACCAGTCATGTTACTGGTCTGTTCCCAGTGAAACCAGTCATTTTACTGGTCTGTTCCCAGTTAAACCAGTCATGTTACCGGTTTGTTCCCAGTTAAACCAGGCATGTCACTGGTCTGTTTCCATTTAAACCAGTCATGTCACTGGTCTGTTTCCAGTTAAACCAGTCATGTTACTGGTCTGTTTCCAGTTAAACCAGTCATGTTACTGGTCTGTTCCCAGTTACTGGTCTGTTCCCAGTGAAACCAGTCATGTTACTGGTCTGTTCCAGTTAAACCAGTCATGTTACCGGTCTGTTCCCAGTTACTGGTCTGTTCCCAGTTGAACCAGTCATGTTACTGGTCTGTTTCCAGTTAAACCAGTCATGTTACCGGTCTGTTCCCAGTTACTGGTCTGTTCCCAGTTAAACCAGTCATATTACCAGTCTTTTCCCAGATAAACCAGTCATGGTACTGGTCTGTTCCCAGTTAAACCAGTCATGTTACTGACCTGTTCCCAGTTAAACCAGGCATGTCACTGGTCTGTTTCCATTTAAACCAGTCATGTTACTGGTCTGTTCCAGTTAAACCAGTCATGTGACCGGTCTGTTCCCAGTTACTGGTCTTTTCCCAGTTAAACCAGTCATGTTACAGGTCTATTTCCAGTTAAACCAGTCATGTCATTGGTCTGTTCCCAGTGAAACCAGTCATGTTACTGGTCCATTCCCAGTTAAACCAGTCATGTTACTGGTGTGTTCCCGTTAAACCAGTCATGTTACCGGTCCGTTCCCAGTTAAACCAGTCATGTTACCGGCCTGTTTCCAGTGAAACCAGTCATGTTACCGGTCTGTTCCCAGTTAAACCAGTCATGTTACTAGTCTGTTCCCAGTTAAACCAGTCATGTTACTGGTCGGTTTCCAGTTAAACGAGTCATGTTACTGGTCTGTTCCCAGTTAAACCAGTCATGTTACCGGTCTGTTCCCAGTTAAACCAGTCATGTTACCGGTCTGTTCCCATTTAAACCAGTCATGTTACCGGTCTGTTCACAGTTAGACCAGTCATGTTACTGGTCTGTTCCCAGTTAAACCAGTCATGTTACCGGTCTGTTCCCAGTGAAACCAGTCATGTTACCGGTCTGTTCCCGTGAAACCAGTCATGTTACTGGACTATTCCCAGTGAAACCAGTCATTTTACTGGTCTGTTCCCAGTTAAACCAGTCATGTTACCGGTTTGTTCCCAGTTAAACCAGTCATGTTACTGGTCTGTTTCCATTTAAACCAGTGATGTTACTGGTCTGTTCCCAGTTAAACCAGGCATGTCACTGGTCTGTTTCCAGTTAAACCAATCATGTTACCGGTCTGTTCCCAGTTAAACCAGTCATGTTACCGACCCATTGCCAGTTAGACCAGTCATGTTACTGGTCTGTTCCCAGTTAAACCAGTCATTTTACTGGTCTGTTCCCAGTTAAACCACTCATGTTACTGGTCTATTCCCAGTTAAACCAGTCATGCTACCGGTCTGTTACCAGTTAAACCAGTCATGTTACCGGTCTGCTTCCAGTTAAACCAGTCAAGTTACCAGTCTGCTTCCAGTTAAACCAGTCAAGTTACCAGTCTGTTCACAGTTAAACCAGTCATGTTACTGGTCTGTTCCCAGTTAAACCAGACATGTTACTGGTCTGTTCCCAGTTAATGCTCTGTTCCCAGTTAAACGAGTCCTGTGACTGGTCTGTTTCCATTTAAAACAGTCATGATACTGGTCTGTTCCCAGTTAAACCAGTCATGTTACTGGTCTGTTCCCAGTTAAACCACACATGTTACTGGTCTATTCCCAGTTAAACCAGTCATGCTACCGGTCTGTTCCCAGTTAAACCAGTCATGTTACCGGTCTGCTTCCAGTTAAACCAGTCATGTTACCAGTCTGTTCACAGTTAAACCAGTCATGTTACTGGTCTGTTCCCAGTTAAACCAGACATGTTACTGGTCTGTTCCCAGTTAATGGTCTGTTTCCATTTAAACCAGTCATGTTACTGGTCTGTTCCCTGTGAAACCAGTCATGTTACTGGTGTGTTCCCGTTAAACCAGTCATGTTACTGGTCTGTTTCCAGTGAAACCAGTCATGTTACCGGTCTGTTTCCAGTTAAACCAGTCATGTTACCGGTCTGTTCCCAGTGAAACCAGTCAAGTTACTGGTCTGTTCCCAGGTAAACCAGTCATGTTACTGGTCTATTTCCAGTTAAACCAGTCATGTCATTGGTCTGTTCCCAGTGAAACCAGTCATGTTACTGGTCTGTTCCCAGTTAAACCAGTCATGTTACTGGTCTGTTCCCAGTTACTGGTCTGTTCCCAGTGAAACCAGTCATGTTACTGGTCTGTTCCCAGTTAAACCAGTCATGTTACCGGTCTGTTCCCAGTTACTGGTCTGTTCCCAGTTGAACCAGTCATGTTACCGGTTTGTTCCCAGTTAAACCAGGCATGTCACTGGTCTGTTTCCATTTAAACCAGGCATGTCACTGGTCTGTTTCCAGTTAAACCAGTCATGTTACTGGTCTGTTCCCAGTTACTGGTCTGTTCCCAGTGAAACCAGTCATGTTACTGGTCTGTTCCAGTTAAACCAGTCATGTTACCGGTCTGTTCCCAGTTACTGGTCTGTTCCCAGTTGAACCAGTCATGTTACTGGTCTGTTTCCAGTTAAACCAGTCATGTTACCGGTCTGTTCCCAGTTACTGGTCTGTTCCCAGTTAAACCAGTCATATTACCAGTCTTTTCCCAGGTAAACCAGTCATGTTACTGGTCTGTTCCCAGTTAAACCAGTCATGTTACTGACCTGTTCCCAGTTAAACCAGGCATGTCACTGGTCTGTTTCCATTTAAACCAGTCATGTTACTGGTCTGTTCCAGTTAAACCAGTCATGTGACCGGTCTGTTCCCAGTTACTGGTCTTTTCCCAGTTAAACCAGTCATGTTACAGGTCTATTTCCAGTTAAACCAGTCATGTTACCGGTCTGTTCCCAGTTAAACCAGTCATGTCATTGGTCTGTTCCCAGTGAAACCAGTCATGTTACTGGTCCATTCCCAGTTAAACCAGTCATGTTACTGGTGTGTTCCCGTTAAACCAGTCATGTTACCGGTCCGTTCCCAGTTAAACCAGTCATGTTACCGGCCTGTTTCCAGTGAAACCAGTCATGTTACCGGTCTGTTCCCAGTTAAACCAGTCATGTTACTAGTCTGTTCCCAGTTAAACCAGTCATGTTACTGGTCGGTTTCCAGTTAAACGAGTCATGTTACTGGTCTGTTCCCAGTTAAAACAGTCATGTTACCGGTCTGTTCCCAGTTAAACCAGTCATGTTACCGGTCTGTTCCCAGTTAAACCAGTCATGTTACCGGTCTGTTCACAGTTAGACCAGTCATGTTACTGGTCTGTTCCCAGTTAAACCAGTCATGTTACCGGTCTGTTCCCAGTGAAACCAGTCATGTTACCGGTCTGTTCCCGTGAAACCAGTCATGTTACTGGACTATTCCCAGTGAAACCAGTCATTTTACTGGTCTGTTCCCAGTTAAACCAGTCATGTTACCGGTTTGTTCCCAGTTAAACCAGGCATGTTACTGGTCTGTTTCCATTTAAACCAGTGATGTTACTGGTCTGTTCCCAGTTAAACCAGGCATGTCACTGGTCTGTTTCCAGTTAAACCAGTCAAGTTACCAGTCTGTTCACAGTTAAACCAGTCATGTTACTGGTCTGTTCCCATTTAAACCAGACATGTTACTGGTCTGTTCCCAGTTAATGCTCTGTTCCCAGTTAAACGAGTCCTGTCACTGGTCTGTTTCCATTTAAAACAGTCATGATACTGGTCTGTTCCCAGTTAAACCAGTCATGTTACTGGTCTGTTCCCAGTTAAACCACACATGTTACTGGTCTATTCCCAGTTAAACCAGTCATGCTACCGGTCTGTTCCCAGTTAAACCAGTCATGTTACCGGTCTGCTTCCAGTTAAACCAGTCATGTTACTGGTCTATTTCCAGTTAAACCAGTCATGTCATTGGTCTGTTCCCAGTGAAACCAGTCATGTTACTGGTCTGTTTCCAGTTAAACCAGTCATGTTACTGGTCTGTTCCAGTGAAACCAGTCATGTTACCGGTCCATTCCCAGTTAAACCAGTCATGTCATTGGTCTGTTCCCAGTGAAACCAGTCATGTTACTGGTCTGTTCCCAGTTAAACCACTCATGTTACTGGTCTATTCCCAGTTGAACCAGTCATGCTACCGGTCTGTTCCCAGTTAAACCAGTCATGTTACCTGTCTGCTTCCAGTTAAACCAGTCGTGTTACCAGTCTGTTCACAGTTAAACCAGTCATGTTACTGGTCTGTTCCCAGTTAAACCAGACATGTTACTGGTCTGTTCCCAGTTAAGCCAGTCATGTTACTGACCTGTTCCCAGTTAAACTAGTCATATTACCAGTCTTTTCCCAGTGAAACCAGTCATGTTACTGGTCTGTTCCCAGTTAAACCAGTCATGTTACTGGTCTGTTCCCAGTTAAACCAGTCATGTTACCGGTCTGTTCCCAGTTACAGGTCTGTTCCCAGTTGAACCAGTCACGTTACTGGTCTATTTCCAGTTAAACCAGTCATGTTACTGGTCCGTTCCCAGTAAAACCATTCATGTAACTGGTCTGTGTATCCTTCTCCAGATGTGCGGGGTCTTTAAATCAGCTTGCTGCACATGCGCACTCTGTGTGTTTCTCACCTGAAGTCAGGTGAGTCTTTGATGCATTCCTCAAAGTCCAGCAGGGAATCCATGATACTCTTCCGTCACTGTCACTCAGTTGGGCTGCTGATAAAGTTTATTCCAGCCTCCACATCCTGACCGTTACCACTAGTTACAGCTAGTTAGCGCTAGTTAGCAGTTAGCCCGCGGCTAGCCCGTTAGCTCGGCTGCAGGACCTCCGGTGATTCATGCCGTTAAGCTCCGCACCGGATCCAAACTCTCACCGCCCACAGCGTGGTAAAAACAGGCGTCAGCATCCTGCCCTCGCGCCTGGTCACGTAACGACTGGGTCCACAGGGTCCGCTCCTGATCCGCCGGTCGGTTCGGTTCTGAAAGAAGCGGAATCAAAGTGTTTTCAGGGTAACAGCTGCCCCCGCGTCCTGCTGTCTGTTGCTAACCGACCGGTTCCGCTGCGTTTCCGGTCTGTTCCAGGCAGGAGAGACGGCGACACCCAGCGGTGCGGGGAGGAACTGCACCCAGGGGTGAAATTAAATTAAATTAAATTAAAATAAATGAAATGCTAAATCTTTTAATTATGTCATCTGCCTGGCTTTTTATTTTAATTTAATTTATTCCAATCTTTCTGTTCTATTCTACAGTCATTAGCACATTCTCCAACACAACATCTAAGAACACAACAACAGGGAAGAACATAGATCAGTGCTGGTCAGACTGGTGCGCGTCCAGGTGGGTGCAGGTGTTCCCAGGTAGAGCTGGAGGCAGATCTCTACTTTTCCCTCCCTTCAACAGTCTCTATGTTAAAACACAAACAATAAATCCTGCAGAGAACTGGACCAGGTTCTCCGTCTGACAAACAGTTCAGCTAAGACCAGAACTGAAGAGCCAAGTCTGCAGCTTAAAGCCTAATCCTGGTCCTCAACCTGGTCCTGGACGTCCCCGGTCCCCATCCTGGTCCTGGACGTCCCCGGTCCTCAACCTGGTCCTGGACGTCCCCGGTCCCCATCCTGGTCCTGGACGTCCCCGGTCCTCAACCTGGTCCTGGACGTCCCCGGTCCCCATCCTGGTCCTGGACGTCCCCGGTCCTCAACCTGGTCCTGGACGTCCCCGGTCCCCATCCTGGTCCTGGACGTCCCCGGTCCCCATCCTGAGCAAACTAAACAGTTTTTGTCTCCGTACCATGAGAGCAGGAAGAAAACAGGGGCAGAAGTGGTGAAGAAGAACTTTATTTGGAGACAAGAAGAAGAGCAGATGTTGACCAGCTGTGATGTCATGATGATGTCATGATGACGAAGCTCCGTAGTCAATAGAAACCAGGATGACGGTGACGTTGTCGGCGCAGCCGCGTCTCACCGCCTCGCTGGCCAGTTGCTGGCAGGCGGCGTCGAAGCGGGCTTCCTCCTCCGCCTGACCCGACCGGGACTCCGCTCCTCCCTCCTGCACACAGACACCGGTTAGAACCGGTCCATCAGACCGGAACCGGAACCAGAACCAGCAGAAAGACGGCGGAGACACCTGGAGGACGGTGAGGACAAACTTCACCGCTTCATCCACCGAGAAGACCTTAAACACACCGTCACATGCCAGGAGGAGGAACCTGCAGGAGGAGGAGGAGAGTGGGTAGCCTGCTGCTGGAGGAGAGGAGGAGCATTCTACTCCTCTCCTCCAGCAGGAGCAGCCGTCGGAACGGACCAATCAGCAGCCGGTTCTGACCTGTCGCTGGCGGTCAGCTGACACCTCCTCAGGTCGGGGGTGGAGATGACGCCGCAGCGTTTGTACTGACCGTCTCCGATGGAGCGAGACACCTCCAGCACGCCGAGGACGCGGCCGTCCCTGTGAGGACAAACGGACGGGTTAGCGTTAGCTCCCAGCATGAGGAGGAGGTGCGGCGTGCGGGTCCGACCTGACAGCGCCTCCTGCTCTCTGGATCCTCATGCGCTCCTCGTAGATGGTCGGGTTGTGCTCCTTACTGAGCGCCAGCGTCGCCGTCCTCCGCCGTCCGTCCACTGTCTCCGTCCGACACAACACCGCCTGCAGACAGAGACGCCGTCTGAGCACACGTGACAAGGCACGTGGCGTGACAAGGCGGCGGCGGCGGCTCACCCTGCTGTCTCCCAGGTTGGCCACGTACGCCGTGGCGTCCACCACCAGCAGGACGGTCGCCGTGGAGCCGTCCTTCCACGCTGGCTTCCTGCGCAGAGACAGCAGCTCAGACATGGAGGACGCCGCGGGGCGGAAACAAACGCTCTTACTGGCTGGACGCCGTCTTCAGGAAGTCCTCGTCCGTCTGCCGGAAGGCGTCCAGGAGACACATCCTGATCGGCTTGTCCAGGCGGTCGGCGTCTCCTGCAGCAGAGACACGTCTGAGGACACGTCTCATCGTTATGGTGAGCTGCTGAAGGAGACGCACCTGCAGGGAACCTCTTGGCCAGATTCTGGTGAAGATGTTCGGCGGCGAATCGAGACGCGCGCGCTCCGCCGTGGCCGTCGAAGACGGCAAAGTAAGAGACGCGAGACCTGCGGGACAAGAGAGAGAAAGACACACCTGTAGGCCGGACTCAGGCGGGTTTCGCTCCAAACTTTCCCGTCCGAGTCTCACACGCTCCCCGGCAGCGACGGCAGGTTCATGTCCGGCAGCAGCACGTGAGCGTCCTGCATCTCCTCGCGCTCGCCGCGCCGCGCCGCCACGTAGGCCTTCAGCGCGGGGACGCCTGCAGGACGACACACAGCGTGAGTCCGGCTTCCGTCACGCCAACGTCACGTTTGCTCTGAGACGGAAGGAAGCAGACAAACATCGTGCTGCAACAGCTGAAAACCTTCTCTACAAACTTTCTTGATCTCCTCCTCCTCCTCTTCCTCTTCTTCATCCCGCCTCCGTTTCATCGCTTTCTCCTCTTCATCATGTCTGGTCGTCTGAGGCGGAGCTAGAGGAGTCAAACACATGTTCAATGTGTCTTCTGCTGGATAAAGCTGGAAAATAAAACAGGACTGTGTTTCTCACACACACACACACACACACGTAAACCTACAAACACACACATGCACACACAACCCCTCCTGAATGAAAACTTCATGCCGCATTAAGTTTCATCTCAATCCATTATTCATATTTTCAAGAGATAAATGTTCATATCTGGATGTAAATCATATTTTATGTAAATATATTTAGATCTCTGGACAATCTGAGCATTAATATCTGGATGTAAATTTAATTTAATGTAAATTTATTTAGATTTTATATAAGTTTAGACTTTAAGTAAATATATTTAGATTTCATATAAATAATTTAGATTTTATGTAAATATATTTAGATTTATGGACAATCTGAGAGTTAGCATCAGAGCTAATGCTAGCATCCATCCCAGTAGAACCGGAAATTTCCAGGAACCGGTTAAGGATCTGCGGTCGGTACCGGGTCCGCGAACACGACTCGTGCAGGTCCCCTCACCGGCAGTCTGTGTCGGTTCTGGAAGGTCGTCGAACAAATCCATTCTGATGGGTTTAACCAGCTGTTAGCCGCAAGCTAACAACCTAGCCGCGGAGCTAACTGCCTTCCAGCACGCGGCTTCCACTGGGAGGTGCACGTGTACGTGTACGCGTGTGTATGCCCGTGCGTGTGCTGACGGTTCCAAGTGGACACCGGGTCCAATTGGGTCAAGATGTGGTAAAATCTGCGGGTTAAACGTATTAATCACTTCTGTTCCAGAACCGCAGAACAGAGCAAGCACTTCCGGTTACTCCTTTCCGAAAAATAATCCACTTCCGGCTCAGTAATTATAATTTATTATAATATAATATAATATAATATAATATAATATAATATAATATAATATAATATAATATAATATAATATAGTAGAATATAATATAATGTAATGTAATATAATTATACCATGGTAATTGTGAAATTTAATGGCAACGTCTCCAGGTGTGTTTTAATGTGGATGAAGATGGATCCAGAATACAGAAACTTTTATACCACAGATGTTATATGACCCGTCACTGCAGACCTTCACCACAGACATCATATATACATAGACTCATCGTGCTTCCTACTTCGATGGGTCTCCATGCGCCTCCAATGCATTTATCTGTAAGGTGTAGGTCCAACCACAACAATAACTTCACCAATTTTTACCTGATTTTTCTCACAGTTTGGTTTGTTACAAAGGGCAGAGATATTGTTATGATACAGATCACTGTAAAACATTAAAAATTGTTTTATGCTAAAAAAAATTTTTATATGCTATTTAACAAAGACATAAGGTAGCTATAATATAAATAAATGTATAAATGAATTTGACATTAACATGTTTGATTGTTTATTGATGCATTTGGATTCATCTATTTTTATCTGGTAAAATAACAAATTATTGTTCAACCTTGTGAAATGTAATTCCACAAGATCTGCTTTCAATATTTCGCCGGTTATTGCAACTGCATGCTGAACAAAACACGGGAATAGCTGCTGCTTTCTTTTGACAACGGTTGACTCTCTCTTTTATTTACATTTATTAATTTATCACTATAGAGATACAGTTGTACCAAGTCTGAAAATAAAGTATTGTATCAAAACTGTACAATTCAGCAGTTTCTCAGAAAAACACTCGGAGAGCGTATACCTCTGCCAAGGTCTTTTAAAAGTTCCTGGATCCAAACGGTGATCCGGATCACCACCAAAATTAAATCAGTTCTTTGTTTTCATATTTTCAACAAGTCCTAAACATTTCATGAAAATCTGTTCATAACTTTTTAAGTTATCTTGAACACAAGCAAACAGATAAAGCGGTAAAAACATAACCTCCTTGGTGGAGGAAAATATGCTACAATGTAAAACTCTCTTTGTGAAACATCAATATATTTTTCCATAAACACCTCATAGGAGTAAAATTTATCATTTGCATTCAGTAGATTTTTCACTGTGTTGACATGTTTTCTCTCTGGACATTCGGACAGCTGTAGAAAATGGCGTGATGACAATGTAGGGAACAGGTGGACATTCGGACACATTGGGGGTGTTTCTCAATCCAGGGTCTGCACACTTCCAAGTACAGATTCGTCGGCTACATGCGTCATCGTGGCGCGCCAAGTGCTGTCTCAATTCAAAGGCTCCCTCGAATCCACCCTTCAAATCCGCACTTCGTTTGGCTCCAGATGAGCTTAAAACGAAGGATACAAGACATGTATCCTTTGCACCCTCTCCTATCCCAGAATCCATTGAGCTCCTGATAGAAAAGAATGAGCAGCAGAGCACCGGTGTAGGTACCACACCATCCAGACCGTTTATTTATTTATTTTTATGAATAAACACACACATATGTGTGTCCAATAACCACAAATTAATTTCATTCCAGTCGTCCTCAGATGTCTTCATCTCCTTTCATTAAAGAAAAGACTGAATTTATTCCAGTCACTCAGATAACTGGAGACTGGAATAAGGAACAATAATTAAAAATGTGCTGAATTATAATCCAGTGATATAAGACACTGTTTTGTCATTTAATTGTGTTAAAGAAAAAAAACCCAAAAAACAGATCCTGGACAAATTAGAGCATTTTACTGTTGAACAGTGGGACAAAACACCTGTCAACAGGTGCAGAAGTCTGACTGGGAGGAACAGAAAACACCTGACTGGGGGTTCAGTCGGTGAATTTAATCCAACAAAAATCACTCATATATATATGAGTGATATATGAGTGTGTATATATATATATATATATATATATATATATATATATATATATATATATATATATATATATATATATATATATATATACACACACACAGGAAACTGAACGCACCACCTTTTATTTTATCATCATGTTTGTTGTTGTTTTGTCTCTTTGCTTGTATTTGTTTGATTTGTTTGTCTTCAGTTTAATTATTCCTTTCTGGAAACCAACCCTGTGCCCCCCCCCCCCCCCCCCCCCCCCCTTGATCCGCGCGTAGCCGCGGACTTGCGCATCCCCTATTGGCTGACGGCTGGATGGAGGCTATAAAGTTGGGTTAGAAAGTGACCCTGAACGCATCACAGTCCGCGGATCTGGCTGTGATCAGAGCCGCGTGTTTTCTGGCTCCGTGGACATGCGGGTCTTCTGGCTGCTGCTGTGGACCAGCTGCGGGGCTCGCGGCGCAGCACTGCGGGAGGAGGCGGGCACGCGGAGCGGGGTCCGCACCGGGACCGGCTGGAAGAGGGGCACCGGCAGACCTGCAGCCTGGGGACAGCTGGAGGAGAAGCCCGGTGTCCGGAGACCCCTCCTGCCAGGGTCCGGTTTGATTTCTGATTCAGAAGCAGAAAAGTTGCAGTTTGGCTGTTAAATCGCAACAATGTGCGGTTTTTCCCGCTTTGTGCGCAACTGTCGGTCACATGGTTAAATCCTGGTAAATGTCTTCCTCTGGAGACGGTGAGGAAGAGGAGGAGGAGGAGAAGCTCCATCAGAGCTTCTTCTTCTTCTGAGGTAAAATGTAGAAACAGCGGGTCGACCAATCAGCTCGAGGCAGGTGTGTGAGACTGCAGACATGTCAGGAATGTGTGAAATACTCTGTGTGTGTGTGTGTGTGTGTGTGTGTGTGTGTGTGTGTGTGTGTGTGTGTGTGTGTGTGTCAGGTTGAAGTCTGGCTGACGGTGAAGTGATGGAGGTAAAGTCAACACACACACACACATTCAGCAGATCGGTGTGTGTGTGAGTTTGAACCGACTGACCGGTTTTAGTCGGAACCAGTTTTTCTGCTTTTCAGGAGATTTTCAGACAGAAAATTATCAGAATTAAAACAAGAAATTAAAACAATTTAAATGAGAATCAGTTTGAAGTTTCTGCTCAGATTTTATGTTTTATTCTGCTGAAGCTAAAAGCTGATTCTCCACACCGGTCTCTAGTCCGGTCTCCGGTCCGGTCTCTAGTCCGGTCTCTGGTCTGGTCTCTAGTCCGGTCTCTAGTCTGGTCTCTGGTCCGGTCTCTAGTCCGGTCTCTGGTCTGGTCTCTGGTCTGGTCTCTGGTCTGGTCTCCGGTCTGGTCTCTGGTCTGGTCTCTGGTCTGGTCTCTGGTCCGGTCTCTGGTCTGGTCTCTGGTCTGTTCTCTGGTCTGTTCTCTGGTCTGGTCTTTGGTCCGGTCTCTGGTCTGTTCTCTGGTCCGGTCTCCAGTCCGGTCTCCGGTCCAGTCTCCGGTCCGGTCTCCAGTCCGGTCTCCAGTCCAGTCTCTAGTCCGGTCTCCGGTCTGGTCTCTAGTCCGGTCTCCGGTCTGGTCTCTAGTCCGGTCTCTAGTCTGGTCTCTGGTCCGGTCTCTAGTCCGGTCTCTGGTCTGGTCTCTGGTCTGGTCTCCGGTCTGGTCTCTGGTCTGGTCTCTGGTCCGGTCTCCGGTCTGGTCTCTGGTCCGGTCTCCGGTCCGGTCTCTGGTCCGGTCTCTGGTCTGGTCTCTGGTCTGGTCTCCGGTCTGGTCTCTGGTCTGGTCTCTGGTCCGGTCTCCGGTCTGGTCTCTGGTCCGGTCTCCGGTCCGGTCTCTGGTCCGGTCTCTGGTCTGGTCTCTGGTCCGGTCTCTGGTCTGGTCTCTGGTCCGGTCTCCGGTCCGGTCTCCGGTCTGGTCTCCGGTCTGGTCTCTAGTCCGGTCTCTAGTCCGGTCTCCGGTCTGGTCTCCGGTCCGCTCTCCGGTCCGGTCTCCGGTCTGGTCTCCGGTCTGGTCTCCGGTCCGGTCTCCGGTCCGGTCTCTGGTCCGGTCTCTGGTCCGGTCTCCGGTCTGGTCTCTGGTCTGGTCTCTGGTCTGGTCTCCGGTCCGGTCTCTGGTCTGGTCTCTGGTCTGGTCTCTGGTCCGGTCTCTGGTCTGGTCTCTGGTCTGTTCTCTGGTCTGTTCTCTGGTCTGGTCTTTGGTCCGGTCTCTGGTCTGTTCTCTGGTCCGGTCTCCAGTCCGGTCTCCGGTCCAGTCTCCGGTCCGGTCTCCAGTCCGGTCTCCAGTCCAGTCTCCGGTCCAGTCTCTGGTCTGGTCTCTGGTCTGGTCTGGTCTCCAGTCTCCAGTCTGGTCTCCGGTCCGTCTCTGGTCTGTGATTTGGATTCGTCAACAGATGGATTCTGGGCCTAATTCGTGAACCAATCAGAGTGATTGATCGTGATGACATCAGCCTGTCCCTTATAAAGTGTGAACAGGTGTCCTCACATTTAGAGATTTACTTCCTGCAGGTAAAGTACTGATGCTAACATCAAGCTAATCTAATGCTAGCTCCGTGCTAGTATTAGATTAGCTTGATATTAGCATCATGCTATGCTAGCTCCGTGCTGGCATTAGATCAGCTTTAACCTAACTATGTCGTTTTACTCTGTATATTCAGCGGAGCTTTTATCTGAAGCGACTGACATGAGCGTGAGAACAAACACTCCCGTACCCCGACAGGCACATCGGGGACAACTCGGGGTCCAGTGTCGTGCCCAAGGGCACTTTGGCACACAGTCAGGGGAAGCCTAGAATTGACTGACAGCCGTTTTTTTTATTTACATTCAGCTCAGTTCAACACGATTCTGATCCTCATCATAACCCTGATCCAGACCTGGATTGGAACCAGGTTTTTGGACTTGGTACCGACATGTGGATGCTCCGTTTCTTCTAGGAGACATTTGGAATCCTGATGGCCCCAGCTTCTTGTTGGACCGGACAGTAAGGAAGAGACTGGTTAAACTGGTTAGACTGGTTAAACTGGTTAGGAGCTGGATCTGTTCTGGGGATCTCACTGGACTCCATCCAGGAGGTGTCGGGTAGATGGATGCTAGCCGTCCAACGTCCAACATGGAAGATTCATCCTGTTGTAGAGGCCATTAGCAGGGTCTTCCTTCTGCTGTGGAAATTTGCCCGATATGGGATCAATAATTCCGATTTTTGTCTGAAGACGACTTTCAGACCAAAGCTGATTTCTATCGTCAGCTATGTTAGCTCAACAGCCTCTCTGCGAGGTGACTTTCTTTTGCCTGAATTTATTTACAATTCTATTAAAGTAAAAAGTAAAACGTGAGCCGTGATAGAATATTAAATAAATCTGAATATATGTAAAAATAGATGTAAATTATTGGTAATAAATTCATTTTTAAAATGTCCACAATATGCACTTATGAATTAGTTTGACTTCTATACATTTTATTTTTAATCAGACAGATGGAAAACATCAGGTTTAGTTTCCTATCCTATTTATTCAGCTTCTCTTTTGTTCCGCTAAGCGTTGTTATTCCTGCTCGCCATGTGAGGAGGATGAGGGGAAGGAAGCTGGAGATGAAACGTGATCTCCAACAAGCTGTGCGGTGTTTTCGGAAAACCAAAGAAGAAGAATTTCTTTGAAGATATGCAGTTTGAGAGCGTAGGAAGCTAACCACGGCTTCACAGAGCAGCTGTGAGGTAGTTACATCAAAGCCTCCTTTGTCTCAAAGTTACCAAGTTTATGTGCTTTTTACTTGGGAAGAGTTTCCGAGAGGCACTTTTATTTATTAAATTTTTTTTGTGCAAATATACAGCGTTGGTTCCGACTTTTCATTTTATTCCGTTAAAAAAGGCGAAAATGATCACGTCAAGAAAGAAAAACAGGATGAATATAAACCAAGCTTCAACCTACGGCGGCTAAAAGTGAAGCCTATGCGGAAATGACAAAAACTGCAGTTCCCCCCTTTATCCACTAGGGGCTCCAGAGCAAATCCCCATAAAGTCTCATGTTAAAAAGACCAACTTCACAGCAGAAATAAACATGTTTACCTTCATGACAACTGTGGGGGTAGTGAATTATTTTCTAACTCCTCCATTTAAAAGTAATTTATTTAGAAATTTGGCATATTTAGGGGCGTGTCCTTATGATCGACAGGTACCCAATCTCCCACTTCAAGCAGAAGGAATTTAGAACAGCCGTTTTTAGCCGGTTAACAACGTGACTTAGCTTTAGCCCGCTTACCTCCGTTAGCTTGTTAGCTCCAACTAAGTTTGGGTTAGCCCGGTAAGCTCTTAGCTACAGGCAGCTTGGAGTTCGCTCGATGTCAGTCATCCACCCCAGTGCTCACAGCCCCCTCTCAGCTCCATCTTTTAGCCAATTTTTGTTTCCGGGAGAAACGACATGCATGCCCCTGCCAAGATGGTGATGGTAGGAACCGCCCACCGAGCTTCAATTCAGCTCTTAAGAAGCTTACAGCTGATGTCACGGAGGCTCCGCCGATCTTTTATATACAGTCTATGATATAAACTAAAGTGTTGTATATATTTAGCAGCTTATTAGCGTCAACATTAACAGCTAACATTGACAGCAGGCTCTGACATTAGCAGTTAACGCTAAGGCCACAGTCAATAACTGCTGATACTATGATTGCAGGGATTCACAGCTAATGCTAAGACCATGAGCAGCTAATGCCAATACAGCAGGCTTCCACATTAGCAGCTAATGCTAAGACAGCAGGGTCTCGCGTTAGCGGCTAATGCTAAGACAGCAGGGTCTCACATTAGCAGCTAACGCTGAGGAGCAAGCTCTCCCATTAGCAGTTAATTATTTAAAGGTTGATCCCTGAAATTAATCTTGTTACCACAAATGATTTTAGTGTTTGTTCGTAAATCAACAGACTCTCGATTGTCTGGTGGTTTTTCTAAAGCTTGACCAGGTCAAGTTTTTCTAAAACTTTTCTAAAACTTTCTAAAACAGAAATGAGGACCGGTAACGGGGTTTCTGTATCTTCACCAGGTCAAGTTTTAGAAAAACTTGACCTGGTGACAGCATCAGATGTAGACGCCGATGCAGAGCGCTACAGTTTTAGAAAAACTTGACCTGGTGAAGATACAGAAACCCCGTTACCGGTCCTCATTTCTGTTATCGTCAGTGCAAACAGCCAGAACGTCTTGGCGTAAGGAGGTCGAAAGCGGCCAGGGTTCTGCTGCCAAAGCTGTGTTTGGACATGCTAGCGAGGCCTCTCTGCTGCTACAATACGAGCGGTACACTGTGAGTAATGATTAAATCCTCTGCCGAGAGGCCGCACACAGCTTCCTGTCCTGAAACCTTCATCCTGACTTATTACTGATAAACAGGAAACTGCTAGTGCTGTAGCGCTCAGCATCGGCGTCTACATCTGATGCTGTCATCATGTCGTCATGGGGGTGGGGTCGCCACCTAGGTTGCCTTCTGCCTCCTAAACAAGCTTGTCGGCACATTTCTTCTGATTTCTTCACACTTCCTGTTGCACACAGCTGCGAAGTCACGCCGGTCCGTCACTTTGATGAGGCGAAGGGGGTCGGGCAGGGGTCTGTTAAGCACCGGAAGAACTCTTGTTAGGTGACTTTGTTGATGAAGATCTGGACCAGATTTCAGTCCAGCACCACAATGTGGGACTAGATCTCCAGCCAGACTCTTGTCCTCTTGACGATGGTGGAACGACCTGCCGAGCTCTGCAGAGTCCTGATCTGCTTCAGGTGCAGAATCAGCTCTTCAAGCAGCATTTCTGCACTTAGCTTAGCTCTGCTATATGTCAGAAAGAGTCAGAAACATTCGTCCTGCTCTTTGACACAACCCGGCACTGAAAAAGCAGCGTCCACGTTGATACTGTGGGATAATTCATTTCTCATCATTAAACAAAGTGTTGCAGGAAGGAAGGAGACAATGGGAAGCTCTGCCTCCAGCTCTACCTGGCTACACCTGCATCCAACTGGACTAGCACCAGTCTGACCAGCATGGATCCATGATGTTTGATTTGTTGCTTGTGTTGTTCTCGCTCTCAGATACAAGTTGCTTTGGATAAAAGCAGTAGTTGTAGCAGAGGTCTAGATCACCTCAGACCTGCTCGATAAATGAAGCCGATCAATGACCCGTTGGTTGGTTTTCCCTCTGCAGACCTCGTGTGTGTGGAGACCAGTGTTGCGTTGGATGGATCCTGTCACCTAAAACCAGGAGATGCACCAAACGTGAGTATGGAATTTACCATGTTTTATGACACGCATACAATTAGTTTTTAAACAGAACAGCTGATTTTTTCAGATGTATGCATCCATGGATGTGACATAGCGGTCATGTGACCAGTTTTACAAGGAATTAGAGAAACGAGGGAGAAGGATCAAGAAAGCTAGCTGCCATGATGTTAATTTGTTTTATTGTTTGTC
The DNA here is from genome assembly GCF_933228915.1 of Telmatherina bonti. Classification (NCBI taxonomy): domain Eukaryota; kingdom Metazoa; phylum Chordata; class Actinopteri; order Atheriniformes; family Telmatherinidae; genus Telmatherina; species Telmatherina bonti. Next base: position 37,366,004 of record NC_136627.1, on the reverse strand, counting down.
AATTTGCTATTTGTTCAAACTTTAGTTTCCAAACCAGTTCGGCTCTTATGTGGTCGATGCTGGTGATCAGGACCTGAAGGATTTTCCTAAATCCGGCTTTACAAACCTCCAAACCTGCTAACTGACGGAGGTTTAGCGAGCAGATTTAGCTTTCCAGAACATTTACAATGAGCTGCTCAGTTTCACAGCAGCTGAACTAAAAGCTTATAAGTGGTTGGAGGTTTATTAATGTTTGGTGGCAGGATGGGAATCAGACCTCCAGCTGTGAAACATTTTTCCTCTTCAAAGTAAAAACCAGCAGAAACGTTAACGTGATGTAGAAATTAGGGATATGTTTTTATAAAGGAATTAATGTTACTGTGAGGAAACATTGGTATTTAATGACTGTTTGACACCATGAAGGGAAAAAAAGTCCATCTTTCCATCAATGCTGAAACTCTCGTCTCTATATCTGCATTTACAACTCGGAAAAGACTAAATCTGTCATAGATCCATCCAACTTCATCGCATTTCCACTGCTAAATAACAACAAAGTGCTGCTAACACAGCTGAGAGGTTTCCAGGTGTCTGCTTGGATGGTAGCACCACATTTATGCTTTCGTTCAGGGTCACCAGGTGGTCTGGAACATGAAAACCAGCAACAGGAGGCCAACTGGAACTTCCACAGACACTGGAGAAGCTAGCTGTAGCAGCCAAGTGCTAGAAGTTAGCTTGCTGTAGTAGTTGAGATGCTAGCAGCTAGCACGTTGCAGCAGCCAAGCTGCTAGCAGCTAGCTTGCTGTAGTCGAGCTGCTAGCAGCTAGCTAGCTGTAATCTAGCCGCTGTAGCTAGCTTGCTGTAGTCGAGCCGCTGCAGCTAGCTTGCTGTAGTCTAGCAGCTAGCTTGTTATTTTTTTATAGTTTCATTGATGGCCTAGTCACGTGATCAGTAATGAAAGCTGAGGGTGGTTTGTTGATATAAAATAAAATGTGGGATGAGAAGGTAAGCAGGAAATCCCAACATGAGCTGCGTGGCGGAGGTCTGAACTCGCAGAGCTTTTGGAGTCCATCATGTTTGTGCTGCTCGGTGGAGGTTTAGTCCTGGTTCCTGGTACCAGGGATCAGCTGCAGCCTGAGGCATGTGTGGTGCCCCGTAGCTTCTGGGTCGACATCTCAGAGTGGTTTAAGGAGATTAAACTGTGATTGTGGTGGAAGTTCGGTCAGCTGGTGAGAATGTGATTATGTTCGACCTCTGCGGGGTTAAAGGGCGGCATTAGCATTAGCTTCATGTAGCCCTGATGGCTTCATGATGCAATCAGAGCTGCGTTACAGGTTTCCAGTCAGCAGATGCAAATCGTCGACTTATTCATGACTCCTCGTCTTTCTGAAGTCTTCACCGTCTCCACCGTCTCCCCTTCACATCAGCGTTTAAATAAAAAGTTCTGCCAGGAGACGGCACAACGACATGTTTCTGGTTTTCATATGAAAAAAACCCTAAAGTTTTATGATGTCATGGTTTTCTGGATGATGTCATCCCTGTCTGTGTCTTACTGTGAGGACATTTGTCCATGAATCGACCGTTTCAGACAATCTGTCCTCTCCCCCCAGCCAGATGTTCTCCTCCCTGTCGTAACGGAGCTCCCTGTCGCTATGCCAACACCTGCGTGTGCAGACCTGGTTACCATGGTAACAGATGCCAGTTCTCCATGGCAACCTCTTCGTCTCCACCTGGCGCTTCAGACCCGAACCGAGTCACCGCAGGGAGTCTGGGTTTGATCGGGGTGGATCCAGATGTGGATCCTCTGGAGTCTGGACCTGGAGTTCCGGCCTGGGAAAGCCTGGAACTGAAGTCTGGACCAGGACCGAAGGGAAATGAAGGTCCAACAGGAGGGAAGACGAGGCCGGTGAAGCAGATCCCGAGGTAACAAACCGGACTCCTCGTCTCGTATTCCAATGTCTCCCTTCGCTCGTCTCCTTGTCTCCTTGCTTAGTCCTTGTGGCGTTCCCTGTGATGCTGTCTCTCCAGAAGACATGTTGGTAGAACAGGTGGAGCGTCACGCTGGATATACTGGAGGACGCCGGTGTCACGCCGACCAGTCCAGCTGGGGGTCCAGGAGTGTGGTTTCCGCAGATGACAGGTCTCACCACAAACCGGGTTCTGCTGCTCGGTGTGAGACCCAGTCTGCCGGGACAGAGCTGGTTTTACACCAGTGTCCCATAGAGGACAATGTCTGAGAGACTCCCAGTATAACAAACTGGTCTCCAGTAGGGAAAGTCTGATGGTGTCTTCCAGGTGGGACTGTACAGGGTGCAGCAGGTAGAGGACAGCATGAGGACCATTCAGCTCAACTGGACACCGAGCAACAAGACAATCCTTTATTCTGTCTCCGTATGTCCTTTCTCTTCTTGTCTCCTCTTCGTGTCCCATATCTCCTCTGCTTGTCCATTGATGTCTCTCGCCACATCTCACCTCCTCTTGGACCTGATTGTTCCGGTCCGGACACTGGGCGCTGCAGTTCTTTGTCAAGCCAGCAGGGGGAGATGTGGTCCCACACATCCTTCTTCTGCAGTCAGACTGAAGCTCTGATCTGCATGAAAACTCCTCAGAATCTGATCCTGGTCGTGCAGGAGGATCCGTCCCTCCATCTGACCCGTTCAGGTCCTGGTTCTGGAAGGATCCGTCTCTCCATCTGACCCGTTCTGGTCTTGGTTCTGGTTCAGAATTTGGTCTTTGCTGGTTTTCTGATGAAACTAAATAAATGGCAAAATGGCCTAAATATCCAGTTTAGACCGGTTCAGAGGTCATAAATTCCTCTGGACTTGGTCCAAAGATGGACCGGATGGAATAAAACCTGATGGGACCTTTAGAGACTGGAACTTGTTTGGACCTCCCAACAGTTTCATCAACGGCGTCTACTGAGTGCGCTCAGAAATGGCGACCAGCAGAGTGAACATGTGACTCCAGACACACAGCAGTGATGAAACGTAAACTGGGAGCTCTGGGAGATCTGGTCAGCTCTGGACTCTGCAGAACCGCTGCTCTTCATCAGTCAGCCTGAGAGCAGACGGCAGGATGTGCATACTGGGTCAGAACCAGTCTGTCAGATGGAAAGATGGACACCAATCTGAGACAAACCAGATCTAAAGATTCACTTTCTCCTACTGTGGTGGATCCAGAGGATCTGGAGGAATCTGTATGAAAGGGACAACTGGAAGGTCTGAACTGGAGGATTTAGGTTGGAAGGAACATGAAGGTCTTTAGAGCAACATCTGTTCCCATCCAGACAACATCTGCCAGATTTCAGCAAGACGATGCAAACCCACTTCCTGCTTCCACCATCAGACCAGAACGAGCCTCTTCATACGATGTTTATGTGTTTCAGTCTGAGGGAGGCTCAGTCGATGCTTCTGAGGAAAACTTCATCACCTGGAGGACGAGAAGGCAACATGGCCGCCCTGCTGATGAAACACATTACCAATCTACTCAACCTGACCTCTTCCTCCAACTCTTCATCCTCCTCCTCAGCCAGCCAGGAGACTGTTTACACTCAGAGGGGTGAGTTCACCACAGGGATTTGGTTTTAGAGGTTTCCAGATAAAGATAGCAGCCCCCCCCAGCCCCCCCCAGGTGGAAATGTAAACACTGCATTCATCTTAAGTACTCAGAGCAACATCTCAATACTTAACCCCTCATTTTACAACAAATAAAAGTGAAATTTCATTTTAAGGTCTGCAATTTGACACGTCCCCAGTGACTAATTCATAACGCTAATTTACCAACTTCTCTGCCAGATAATGTTAACTAGCTTTAAAGCTGGGGTAGGTGATGTTGGAGAGCTAGCAAGATCTGAAAGTGGTGCCCTGTCTTGGCTCCTCCCCCCCGCACTGGCCCCTCCTCCTGTCTTGGCTCCTCTCCCTGCACTGGCCCCTCCTCTTGTCTTGGCCCCTCCTCCTGCACTGGCCCCTCCTCCTGTCTTGGCTCCTCCCCCTGCACTGACCCCTCCTCCTTTCTTGGCTCCGCCCCCTGTATTGGCCGCTCCTCCGGTCTTGGCTCCTCCCCCTGCACTGGCCCCTCCTCCTGTCTTGGCTCTCCCCCTGCACTGGCCCCTCCTCCTGTCTTGGCTCCCCCCCCTGCATTGGCCCCTCCTCCTGTCTTGGCTCCCCCCCTGCATTGGCATAGATATCATATATATGTAGACGCCGCATTGTATCACGCCGCCTATACGAGCTGACGTCTCATCGTGCCGCCATCTTGGATGGGTCTCCCATGCGCCTCCAATGCATTTATATGTAAGGTGTAGGTTTAACCACGACAAGAACTCCACGGATTTTTACCTGTTTTTCCTCACAGTTTGGTTTGTTACAAAGGGCAGAGATATTGTTATGATACAGATCACTGTAAAACATTAAAAAACAACGTGCTTTTAAGTTAAAATATTTTGACAAGTTCAATAGTTAGGGATCATTAGCTATCTAACTATCCCTTAGTTATGCTGCGATAGGTTTAGACTGCCGAGGGACATTTCCTGGTACACAAGGGCTGCTAACTTTCCAAAAACCTTGGAGTAAGATTTAATGAAGACAATCCAAATTTTGCATATACATACATACATACATACATATATATATATATATATATATATATATATATATATATATATGTATATATATATATATATATATATATATATATATGTATATATATACATACATACATACATACATATATATATATATATATATATATATATATATATATATATATATATATATATATGTATATATATACTGAAAAATACTTTATTAATCTATTAATCCCAAAGGGAAATTAAAGGGACTCCTGTCTTGGCTCCTCCCCCCTGCATTGGCTCCTCCTCCTCTTGTCTTGCCCCCTCCCCCTCTGGTTTTACTCCTTGCGTCATCCAAGGCTTTTTTCTTACCTCTGCCAAGGAGGTTATGTTTTTACTGATGTTTTTCTGTTTGTGTTCAAGATAACTCAAAAAGTTATGGACGAGTTTTAATTTAATTTTTGCCAGTTGTTGGAAACGTGAAAAGGAAGAACTGGTTTAATTTTGGTGGTGATCCAGAAACTTGGTGGTGATGCCATGGCGGTATTTGGCAGTAACACGTAGTTTCATTAACGTCCAACCTTTTAAACCCTACAAATCTCTAGATAGCTTATATTGCCTCAGAAATGTTAGCAATAGTGTCTGTTTTTACTTGGTTAGCACATCTGTTCAGCATGCTAGTTAAGAGTATTACCTTTTCCAACTATGTTAGCATGCTAAGAGTAGCCTGTTTTTACTTGTTAAAACATCCCTTTAGCAAGCTAGTTAATAGTAATTCCTTTTCAACCATAATAGAATACTAAAACTAGCCAATCACCTGTCAAACATAATTTTAGCATGCATGCTAGTGAACAGTAATATATTTTCAACCAGGTTAGAATGCTAAAAATAGCTTGTTTTACTCTTTAAAACCCTCTCTTAGCATGCTAGTTAGTGATAATACATTATTAGCCATGTTTGCATGCTAAAACTAGCCTGTTTTTACTTGCCTTTTGTCCGTGTCATGAATGTCAGCTGCAGCTTCACTTTCCCAATTTCTTTGTCCATTTTCAGCACTAAGAATCTCCAATAACACAACTGGACTGCAGCTTTGTTTGGTGGTGCAGTAGTGAAAAAGGTTCCTCCTCAAACAGCTTCCTGCTGAAGAACATTTACCATTTGTAGATGATTTAAACAAGTGCTTGTTGTACAAGACAAATTAGTGTAGCAAATACTAAACTTGTTCAGTCTTCATAAAATATTGGTTGTAAAGGTGAAACGATCTTACAAGATGTAATATTTCCCATAAGCAGTCCTGCAGATAAAGCCCACTGCAAGCTCTGCAGGATCGTGAGTTCTGCTGAAAACTGTACCTGGAACTCTTTTTACTTCTTTTAACATCAGCTATAACAAAAACAAAAAGCTAAAGGTCCGTGAGATTTTTTTTTATTCAAAACAAACAAACAAACAAAAAGAAAATCCCAACCAGCAGTAAATGTTCCAGGTTCCTTCCCAGCATTTTTCTGTAAGAGAAAGATGGTGTGGGAACTCATTCCTTTATGGTTTTCCAGAAAATACCCGAAGTACGGAAGAAGTTCATGTTGATATTCTCTCAACTGAGTCAGATATATTTCCACAGAAAAACATGACAGGGTTGAATGGAGTTGAACATTTTTGGTGAAAATTATTTGTGATGCTAATTAAAAAGACAACCAATCTCTGGAGTTTGTGATAAAATCACCTGAATCACAAAGGGAAGTGTTTCCTATTTATTGTGTAGGTAGTTTAAAAAAAAAGTAAAAAATCACTGAACATGTTTTCAACCAACACAGGCATCCATGCTAATTGATCAGCCTAACCTGCTAAGCTTAGTTAGCATACAAATACTAACAATGGTCAAATGACTAAAATATCCATTTAGCAGGCTAGTTAACCCCTTAACAGTCACCCCCCAAAATGCCAAAAACGTCTGAAAAAGACATACTCAAATTAAATTAGACGCTGTTCTTGAACCCTTTGGAGTAGATTTAAAAGCACGGTCTCTTTATAAAGAAAACACCCTAAAGTTTTACCCTGAGTTCACAGATGTATTGTAACTGTAAGCAGCATGAAGTTATTGAAGTTGGAACACAAGGAAATTTCAGTTTTTTTCCCTCGTCTGAATTTCTCTTCTACTTTGTCAACATGCTGCTCATGGAGAGATGGAGATATGGACTGGAAAATCAGATGGAGCTGTAGCCTGAAGCTTTTCCTATGACCAGTTCAAATTTGGTGACAATAGCAGCCAAAATTAGTATTCTATGAGGGCTTTACTGTAAGTATGTTCACGTGCTCCCCAAAGTGGCCATTTGGAGTCTCCAATTGGCCACTTAATAGCACAACCGTGTCAGTTAAGCTAAAACTAGCTTGTTTACATGCTAAAACATCATAACCAGGAAGTTGTATTCATATTAATTGATCTTTTAAACATGAACACTCCTCTATGACCAAACCTTAGTGTGAATACTGTATTTAATGTTTGATTTAGAGCAGATATTCATGTTCAGACACATTACCAGGATCTTGGACGCACATACCAGAACACATGCATCATTATTTTGTGGAATAAGCCGTGTTTGGCTGAATGTTGGTGCTGAGAGATAAACAGGGCACACGGTTCATGTCTTTTAGTCATACAGCCACCATTGGAATGTGTTTTCCATCCCTGACATGTTAATGGAGCCGAGCGGCTGGTTTTCACTGTGGGATTCAGATAAGCACCGTGTTAATGCAGTCGCACGGTTCAGGACTGATTGCTGCGATTAGTCCAAGAAACAGTTCCTGTCATTGTTCAGCTGTGGGAGAACCGACCGCAGACCAGGCTGGTCTGATGGAACGAGGTCTGAAGTTCAGATGGAGGGTCAGGGGTCACTGAAGGCTGTGTCCAAGACGTCTTCTGCCTGGTTTGACCTGCGGTTGGACGAGCAGAGGCGGAGCAGACTGGTGCTTCTGCAGGTGCTTAGCCAGTCGGCTGGGATCCCACATTCCAGCTTCTCTCATCACCAAGCTTCTCCAGTTTTAGTTCCCCAATGCTACATAGCATACGCTAGTGGTGGGGTTGCTTTTGCTAACCTTGAACAAACACTCCCTGCATCATAGATGGGTGATTACCAGAAAGAGGCTGCTTGATGCGGACTCTGGATCCTCTCTGAGGATCGGGGGGGAATACAGACCTTTCCTTGCAGTTTCTGTAGGCGGTGCATGACCTTTGTCCTCCTGGCTTCATCAGCTGCACCTGTAAAGGTGGATGGAACCTGTTCTCCTGCAGCCTGTAGGGCAGGAATCCTCCATCCTGGTCCTGGAGGACCGGTGTCCGGCAGGCGTTCCAAGTGTCCCTGCAGGGACACAGGCAGGTCCCTGACCGGACCAGGACTGAGGAACTTCCATGCTCCAGGTGAACTCTGCGCTTCAGTTTTACCTCTGATTGGTTGTTATTATAATAAATGTTCAGGTTCATGTTATGTTCCAGTCCAATATGCCGGAACCGAGACGTAAAACATTGTCAGTTTAATTCTCTGATTTATTGGTTTTATTGGTTCCTTCTTTTCCTTCCAGCTCATGGCGTCACTGACAGATCAACTTTTATTTCTGATGGTCGATAAAAAAAGTTTGTCCAGCAGACAGAGGATTACTTCACTCTTCCTAGGATTACTTTACTTTTCCTAGGATTACTTTACTCTTCCTAGGATTACTTTACTTTTCCTAGGATTACTTTACTCTTCCTAGGATTACTTTACTTTTCCTAGGATTACTTTACTCTTCCTGGGATTACTTCACTTTTCCTAGGATTACTTTACTTTTCCTAGGATTACTTTACTCTTCCTAGGATTACTTTACTTTTCCTAGAATTACTTTACTTTTCCTAGGATTTCTTCACTTTTCCTAGGATTACTTTACTTTTCCAGGATTACTTTACTTTTCCAGGATTACTTTACTCTTCCTAGGATTACTTTACTCTTCCTAGGATTACTTTACTTTTCCTAGGATTACTTTACTCTTCCTAGGATTTCTTCACTTTTCCTAGGATTTCTTCACTTTTCCTAGGATTTCTTCACTCTTCCTAGGATTTCTTCACTCTTCCTAGGATTACTTTACTCTTCCTAGGATTACTTTACTTTTCCAGGATTACTTTACTTTTCCAGGATTACTTTACTCTTCCTAGGATTACTTCACTCTTCCTAGGATTACTTCACTCTTCCTAGGATTACTTCACTCTTCCTGGGATTACTTTACTTTTCCTGGGATTACTTCACTCTTCCTAGGATTACTTCACTCTTCCTAGGATTACTTCACTCTTCCTAGGATTACTTCACTCTTCCTAGGATTACTTTACTCTTCCTAGGATTACTTTACTCTTCCTAGGATTACTTCACTTTTCCTAGGATTACTTTACTTTTCCTAGGATTACTTTACTCTTCCTAGGATTACTTTACTTTTCCTAGAATTACTTTACTTTTCCTAGGATTTCTTCACTTTTCCTAGGATTACTTTACTCTTCCTAGGATTACTTTACTCTTCCTAGGATTACTTTACTCTTCCTAGGATTACTTCACTCTTCCTGGGATTACTTTACTTTTCCTGGGATTACTTCACTTTTCCTGGGATTACTTCACTTTTCCTGGGATTACTTCACTCTTCCTAGGATTACTTTACTCTTCCTAGGATTACTTTACTCTTCCTAGGATTACTTTACTTTTCCTAGGATTACTTCACTCTTCCTAGGATTACTTTGTTCAGTCCTGAGCTGCTACTTTCTGCGTTCCGCTGACAGTATCGCGGTTTTCTGTCGGAGGACGTAACTTTTACATGTTCTGCTGTGTTTCAGGTGAATTTCTTCTGGAATATGAAGACACATGTTGATTCTGACACGTATGGAACGTCCTCACGTGTCTCAGCTTTCTGCAGAAACCTGAGTCCTGCAAGCTGAACTCGTAGTTGTGAGGATAAACTTTATTTTGTGGTTGTTGTCAACGAGGCCTCGTGATGAAGAGATCAGCTGTGATGCATCGTGCCGACGTGACGCTGACATGTAAACATCCAGAGTTTGTGACACGATGAGTTTTAGCATGTTTTGAGCGCGGCCCGTCCCCTCACCCTGACGTCTGGAGCCACTTTTGGTGTTTCAACCCCCTGAAACCCAAAACCAGGGTTGCATCACCACGCTGACATCCACTAATGTTGTGCAGCTTGTTATGAAATGCTGCATGGATGCGGGGCCTCTGCTCACGCGAAGAGCGAGGAAGAGGAGTGAAGGGGAGAGATTCATACGGGGCCAGATCCCTGCAAAACGTTTAGTTTGGAGCCAAGCCCACAGTTGCACACTGCTTTTAATTATCTCTCTACCTTGCTCCCTCTCTCTCGCTCACACTCAGGAGAGTTTAGTGGAAACCGGCCGGGCGGAGGAGGGGAGGGGGAGGTCGTTTTCTTCTTCCTCCCTTTTTTCCCCTCCAGCGACTCTTGTTTTCAGAAAAGGAGAGCGAGTGGGGCGAGCGAGGTAGAGTCTGAGTGGGGAGTGTTGGAAGTTTCTGGCCATGCAGCACACTCAGAAACTCTGACAGAAACTCTCAACATGCTGCTCAGCTGCTTTCTGTCCTTCTTCACGCTCTTCGCCTCCCGTCTGCCAGCGGATGGACAGACGGGAGGAGGAGGAGGAGGAGGAGGAGGAGGAGTGGAGAGGTTCCAGGTGATGTTCACGCCGACCATCTGCAAGGTGCACTGCAGCCAGGAGCGATGTGTCAACCAGTGTGAGAGGGGCAACATGACCACGCTGTACAGCCATGGAGGAGGAAGAGGAGGAGGAGGAGGAGGAGGAGGAGGAAGGAGAGACGACTCTCATGGACCAGGTTTCAGAGTCTGTAAGTTTCTCTCTCGTTGAAAAAGCCCTCTGAGTGTCGGCCACTGGTTTAAGCCAGGATGAACCAGGTTCCTCTGACATGCAGTACCAGCAGCCGCCACTAGAGGCTGCTCTGCCCGGCTGACGTCAAACAAGCATCAATTCCTTTTCAGGAATCATTTCAGAGGCACCACGGGTCCAATCTGTGCTCTAATCCGTAGGATTGGAAGTTCTGCTGCACTAATAAGATTTGAAGCATCTGCACAGCTTTTATGTTCAGATGGAAACTTGTTTAACTCAGGAAAATGGCCGCATGCCCACCCTGTGGGGGGGTTAGAACAGCTTTGTCTCTGAAACATAACTTTAGCTCTTGAACCAGAGCTTCACTTTTGCACATTCAGGGACATTTTTGGAAATTTTAGTTGCTCGACAATCTAAATTAAAAAAAAAAAAAACGCGGTTGTTCTACGTTCTTCTGACTTCAAGTGGGAGATTGGGTACCTGTCAATCAAAAGGACACGCCCCTAAATATGCCGAACTTTGAGATTAAATTACTTTTAATCGAGTTAGAAAAAAATTCACTCCCCCCACAGTTGTCATGAAGGTAAACCTGACCTGTTAAACCGGAAATGGTTTTTGTACCAGGCTGTAAACATGTTTATTTCAGCTGTAAACATGTTTATTCCCGCTGTAAACATGTATATTTCTGCTGTAAACATGTTTATTCCCGCTGTAAACATGTTTATTCCTGCTGTAAACATGTTTATATCTGCTGTAAACATGTTTATTCCTGCTGTAAACATGTTTATTTCAGCTGTAAACATGTTTATTCCCGCTGTAAACATGTATATTTCTGCTGTAAACATGTTTATTCCTGCTGTACACGTTTATTTCTGCTGTAAACATGTTTATTCCCACTGTAAACATGTTTATTCCTGCTGTAAACATGTTTATATCTGCTGTAAACATGTTTATTCCTGCTGTAAACATGTTTATATCTGCTGTATACATGCTTAGTCCCGCTGTAAACATGTTTATTCCCGCTGTAAACATGTTTATTCCCGCTGTAAACATGTTTATTCCTGCTGTACACGTTTATTTCTGCTGTAAAGATGTTTATTCCCGCTGTAAACATGTTTATTCCTGCTGTAAACATGTTTATATCTGCTGTAAACATGTTTATTCCTGCTGAAAACATGTTTATATCTGCTGTAAACATGTTTATTTCTGCTGTAAACATGTTTATTTCTGCTGTAAACATGTTTATTCCTGCTGTAAACATGTTTATTCCTGCTGTAAACATGTTTATATCTGCTGTAAACATGTTTATTTCTGCTGTAAACATGTTTATATCTGCTGTAAACATGCTTAGTCCTGCTGTAAACATGTTTATATCTGCTGTAAACATGTTTATTCCTGCTGTAAACAAGTTTATTTCTGCTGTAAACATGTTTATTCCTGCTGTGAACATGTTTATTTCTGCTGTAAACATGTTTATTTCTGCTGTAAACATGTTTATTTCCGCTGTGAAGTTGGTCTTTTTAACATGGGAGTCTATGGGGATTTGCTGTTTTGCAGCCCCTAGTGGATGAAGGGGGAACTGCAGTTTTATGCACTTCCACATTGGCTTCACTTTTAACCGCCGGAGGTTGCTACTTGGGTAAAACACATGTTTACCAGCTTGTTTGATGTGTAAAGTAAATTTTACTCGGCAGACAATACCATTAGGACTGACACCATCTCTGTCAGTGGGGACTCTTGTGTTGGTAAACAGATGAAGCAGGCGTGCTGCAGCTACTGCTAGCTTCATCACTGTCCTGGTTGGCTTCCTGCAGGATTTTCTCTTCCAGACGAGATAAATGTGTTGCTGCATCAGAGCAGCAAGCTGGAAGCCTCTCAGCTGTGCTAGAAGCACGTTGTTGCTGCTCAGCAGCAAATGAAACTTCTCTCGGTGGAAATGTGATAAAGTTGGTTGGATATGTGACAGATTCAAGCTTTACCGTGTTGTAAATGGAGACGAGATATTCAGCGTTACTGAAAACAGATTTATTTCCTTCATGATGTCCATAATAAGCAGATGATTTTTGTAGTTTATGCATACGACCTTCCTGTATTCTCCTAACTACCTGAGGCAATCGATTCGAGCCCTGTTGCACAATCTGATACAGGTCTTCTGCCCCCGGTGGTCAATATGACACATCACAGCAATAAATGGTAAAAAGTTTTTCATTTTAGATTTTGTTGAAGGGCCAAAAAATAAAAAATAAAATAAATTAATAAAAAGCAATTTTCTCGATTTTTTTCATTGATAAGGTCATTTACATCATCTGTGGACCATCCTTCTGTAGACCATCCATCTGTAGACCATCCATCTATAGACCATCCATCTGTAGACCATCCATCTATAGACCATCCATCTGTAGACCATCCTTCTGTAGACCATCCTTCTGTAGACCATCCATCTGTAGACCATCCATCTATAGACCATCCATCTATAGACTAGGTGTAGACCATCCATCTATAGACCATCCATCTGTAGACTAGGTGTAGACCATCCATCTGTAGACCATCCATCTGTAGACCATCTATAGACCATCCATCTGTAGACCATCCATCTGTAGACTAGGTGTAGACCATCCATCTGTAGACCATCCATCTGTAGACCATCCATCGTAGACTAGGTGTAGACCATCCATCTGTAGACCATCCATCTGTAGACCATCCATCTATAGACCATCCATCTGTAGACCATCCATCTATAGACCATCCATCTATAGACCATCCATCTGTAGACTAGGTGTAGACCATCCATCTGTAGACTAGGTGTAGACCATCCATCTGTAGACTATCTGTAGACCATCTGTAGACCATCCATCTGTAGACCATCTTTTCGTAGACTATCAGTAGACCATCCATCTGTAGAACATCTGTAGACCATCTATTCATAGACCATCTGTAGACCATCTATCAGTAGACCATCTATTTGTAGACCATCTGTGGACCATCTATCAGTAGACCATCCATCTGTAGACCATCTATCAGTAGACCATCTGTAGACCATCTATCAGTAGACCATCTGTAGACCATCTATCTGTAGACCATCTATCTGTAGACCATCTATCAGTATACCATCTGGAGACCATCTATCTGTAAACCATCTGTAGACCATCTATCTGTAAACCATCAGTAGACCATCTATCTGTAGACCATCTGGAGACCATCTATCTGTAAACCATCTGTAGACCATCTATCTGTAAACCATCTGTAGACCATCTATCAGTAGACCATCTGTAGACCATCTATCTGTAGACCATCTATCTGTAGACCATCTATCTGTAGACCATCTATCAGTATACCATCTGGAGACCATCTATCTGTAAACCATCTGTAGACCATCTATCTGTAAACCATCAGTAGACCATCTATCTGTAGACCATCTGGAGACCATCTATCTGTAAACCATCTGTAGACCATCTATCTGTAAACCATCAGTAGACCATCTATCTGTAGACCATCCATCTGTAGACCATCTATCAGTAGACCATCTATCTGTAGACCATCTGTAGGCCATCTATCTGTAAACCATCAGTAGACCATCTATCTGTAGACCATCTGTAGACCATCTATTCGTAGACCATCTGTAGACCATCTATCAGAAGACCATCTATCTGTAGACCATCCATCTGTAGACCATCTGGAGACCATCCATCTGTAGACCATCTGTAGACCATCCATCTGTAAACCATTTGTAGACCATCCATCTATAGACCATCTATCTGAAGAACAGCCATCTGTAGACCATCTGTAGACCATCCATCTGTAGACCATCGGTAAACCATCTATCTGTAGACCATCCATCTGTAGACCATCCATCTGTAGACTACATGTAGACCATCTATCTGTAGACCATCTGTAGACCATTTTCAGACCGACTGAATCTGATCCCAGGTATTTCAGCTGCTGTTGTTTTTACACACCATGAACTCAGGAAACATTTTAAAACACAGATATAAAGCAGAGCTTGAGTCAGAACCAGAGTGGGTCCAGTTCTGAGAAACGGTGTGTGAACCTGCTAAGGCAAACTTCATGGAACTTCTTTTTGTGTCTTTTAGGGGTCCACTTTCAGGGTCCACTTAACCTGGTGGGACCACTTAACCTGGTGGTTTACCAAAACGGTTTTACATCATTATTCTATTTGAAATGAATAATTCTTCTCAAACCTGAATAATCCCCAACATCTAAACTAGTTCCCACCAATCCTCCACATGGTCCTTACGAATAGTTCTCCAGGATCCTTACAGGACTTTCCAGGTGTAGGTCTCTAGGATCCTTACAGGACTTTCCAGGTGTACGTCTCCAGGATCCTAAAGGACTTTTCAGGAGTAGTTCTTCAGGATGCTTGAAGAACTTTCCAGGAGTAGTTCTCCAGGATCCTTACAGGACTTTCCAGGAGTAGTTCTCCAGGATCCTTACAGGACTTTCCAGGAGTAGTTCTCCAGGATCCTGAAGGACTTTCCAGGAGTAGTTCTCCAGGATACTAAAGGACTTTCCAGGAGTAGTTCTCCAGGATACTAAAGGACTTTCCAGGAGTAGTTCTCCAGGATACTAAAGGACTTTCCAGGAGTAGTTCTCCGGGATACTAAAGGACTTTCCAGGAGTAGTTCTCCGGGATCCTAAAGGACTTTCCAGGAGTAGTTCTCCAGGATGCTTGAAGAACTTTCCAGGAGTAGTTCTCCAGGATCCTTACAGGACTTTCCAGGAGTAGTTCTCCAGGATACTAAAGGACTTTCCAGGAGTAGTTCTCCAGGATACTAAAGGACTTTCCAGGAGTAGTTCTCCAGGAAGCTTGAAGGACTTTCCAAGAGTAGTTCTCTGGGATCCTAAAGGACTTTCCAGGAGTAGTTCTCCAGGAAGCTTGAAGGACTTTCCAGGAGTAGTTCTCCGGGATCCTAAAGGACTTTCCAGGAGTAGTTCTCCAGGATGCTTGAAGAACTTTCCAGGAGTAGTTCTCCAGGATCCTTACAGGACTTTCCAGGAGTAGTTCTCCAGGATACTAAAGGACTTTCCAGGAGTAGTTCTCCAGGATACTAAAGGACTTTCCAGGAGTAGTTCTCCAGGATACTAAAGGACTTTCCAGGAGTAGTTCTCCAGGATCCTTACAGGACTTTCCAGGAGTAGTTCTCCAGGATACTAAAGGACTTTCCAGGAGTAGTTCTCCAGGATACTAAAGGACTTTCCAGGAGTAGTTCTCCAGGATACTAAAGGACTTTCCAAGAGTAGTTCTCCAGGAAGCTTGAAGGACTTCCCAAGAGTAGTTCTCCAGGATGCTTGAAGAACTTTCCAGGAGTAGTTCTCCAGGATGCTTGAAGAACTTTCCAGGAGTAGTTCTCCAGGATACTAAAGGACTTTCCAAGAGTAGTTCTCCAGGAAGCTTGAAGGACTTCCCAAGAGTAGTTCTCCAGGATGCTTGAAGAACTTTCCAGGAGTAGTTCTCCAGGAAGCTTGAAGAACTTTGCAGGAGTAGTTCTCCAGGATGCTTGAAGAACTTTCCAGGAGTAGTTCTCCAGGATCCTTACAGGACTTTCCAGGAGTAGTTCTCCAGGATACTAAAGGACTTTCCAGGAGTAGTTCTCCAGGATACTAAAGGACTTTCCAGGAGTAGTTCTCCAGGAAGCTTGAAGGACTTTCCAAGAGTAGTTCTCCGGGATCCTAAAGGACTTTCCAGGAGTAGTTCTCCAGGAAGCTTGAAGGACTTTCCAGGAGTAGTTCTCCGGGATCCTAAAGGACTTTCCAGGAGTAGTTCTCCAGGAAGCTTGAAGGACTTTCCAGGAGTAGTTCTCCGGGATCCTAAAGGACTTTCCAGGAGTAGTTCTCCAGGAAGCTTGAAGGACTTTCCAGGAGTAGTTCTCCGGGATCCTAAAGGACTTTCCAGGAGTAGTTCTCCAGGATGCTTGAAGAACTTTCCAGGAGTAGTTCTCCAGGATGCTTGAAGAACTTTCCAGGAGTAGTTCTCCAGGATCCTTACAGGACTTTCCAGGAGTAGTTCTCCAGGATACTAAAGGACTTTCCAGGAGTAGTTCTCCAGGATACTAAAGGACTTTCCAAGAGTAGTTCTCCAGGAAGCTTGAAGGACTTCCCAAGAGTAGTTCTCCAGGATGCTTGAAGAACTTTCCAGGAGTAGTTCTCCAGGATGCTTGAAGAACTTTCCAGGAGTAGTTCTCCAGGAAGCTTGAAGGACTTTCCAGGAGTAGTTCTCCAGGAAGCTTGAAGGACTTTCCAGGAGTAGTTCTCCAGGATGCTTGAAGAACTTTCCAGGAGTAGTTCTCCAGGATCCTTACAGGACTTTCCAGGAGTAGTTCTCCAGGATCCTTACAGGACTTTCCAGGAGTAGTTCTCCGGGATACTAAAGGACTTTCCAGGAGTAGTTCTCCGGGATCCTAAAGGACTTTCCAGGAGTAGTTCTCCAGGATGCTTGAAGAACTTTCCAGGAGTAGTTCTCCAGGATCCTTACAGGACTTTCCAGGAGTAGTTCTCCAGGATACTAAAGGACTTTCCAGGAGTAGTTCTCCAGGATACTAAAGGACTTTCCAGGAGTAGTTCTCCAGGAAGCTTGAAGGACTTTCCAAGAGTAGTTCTCTGGGATCCTAAAGGACTTTCCAGGAGTAGTTCTCCAGGAAGCTTGAAGGACTTTCCAGGAGTAGTTCTCCGGGATCCTAAAGGACTTTCCAGGAGTAGTTCTCCAGGATACTAAAGGACTTTCCAAGAGTAGTTCTCCAGGAAGCTTGAAGGACTTCCCAAGAGTAGTTCTCCAGGATGCTTGAAGAACTTTCCAGGAGTAGTTCTCCAGGATGCTTGAAGAACTTTCCAGGAGTAGTTCTCCAGGATACTAAAGGACTTTCCAAGAGTAGTTCTCCAGGAAGCTTGAAGGACTTCCCAAGAGTAGTTCTCCAGGATGCTTGAAGAACTTTCCAGGAGTAGTTCTCCAGGAAGCTTGAAGAACTTTGCAGGAGTAGTTCTCCAGGATGCTTGAAGAACTTTCCAGGAGTAGTTCTCCAGGATCCTTACAGGACTTTCCAGGAGTAGTTCTCCAGGATACTAAAGGACTTTCCAGGAGTAGTTCTCCAGGATACTAAAGGACTTTCCAGGAGTAGTTCTCCAGGAAGCTTGAAGGACTTTCCAAGAGTAGTTCTCCGGGATCCTAAAGGACTTTCCAGGAGTAGTTCTCCAGGAAGCTTGAAGGACTTTCCAGGAGTAGTTCTCCGGGATCCTAAAGGACTTTCCAGGAGTAGTTCTCCAGGAAGCTTGAAGGACTTTCCAGGAGTAGTTCTCCGGGATCCTAAAGGACTTTCCAGGAGTAGTTCTCCAGGAAGCTTGAAGGACTTTCCAGGAGTAGTTCTCCGGGATCCTAAAGGACTTTCCAGGAGTAGTTCTCCAGGATGCTTGAAGAACTTTCCAGGAGTAGTTCTCCAGGATGCTTGAAGAACTTTCCAGGAGTAGTTCTCCAGGATCCTTACAGGACTTTCCAGGAGTAGTTCTCCAGGATACTAAAGGACTTTCCAGGAGTAGTTCTCCAGGATACTAAAGGACTTTCCAAGAGTAGTTCTCCAGGAAGCTTGAAGGACTTCCCAAGAGTAGTTCTCCAGGATGCTTGAAGAACTTTCCAGGAGTAGTTCTCCAGGATGCTTGAAGAACTTTCCAGGAGTAGTTCTCCAGGAAGCTTGAAGGACTTTCCAGGAGTAGTTCTCCAGGAAGCTTGAAGGACTTTCCAGGAGTAGTTCTCCAGGATGCTTGAAGAACTTTCCAGGAGTAGTTCTCCAGGATCCTTACAGGACTTTCCAGGAGTAGTTCTCCAGGATCCTTACAGGACTTTCCAGGAGTAGTTCTCCAGGATCCTGAAGGACTTTCCAGGAGTAGTTCTCCAGGATACTAAAGGACTTTCCAGGAGTAGTTCTCCAGGATACTAAAGGACTTTCCAGGAGTAGTTCTCCAGGATACTAAAGGACTTTCCAGGAGTAGTTCTCCGGGATACTAAAGGACTTTCCAGGAGTAGTTCTCCGGGATCCTAAAGGACTTTCCAAGAGTAGTTCTCCAGGAAGCTTGAAGGACTTCCCAAGAGTAGTTCTCCAGGATGCTTGAAGAACTTTCCAGGAGTAGTTCTCCAGGATGCTTGAAGAACTTTCCAGGAGTAGTTCTCCAGGAAGCTTGAAGGACTTTCCAGGAGTAGTTCTCCAGGAAGCTTGAAGGACTTTCCAGGAGTAGTTCTCCAGGATGCTTGAAGAACTTTCCAGGAGTAGTTCTCCAGGATGCTTGAAGAACTTTCCAGGAGTAGTTCTCCAGGATGCTTGAAGAACTTTCCAGGAGTAGTTCTCCAGGAAGCTTGAAGGACTTTCCAGGAGTAGTTCTCCAGGATGCTTGAAGAACTTTCCAGGAGTAGTTCTCCAGGATGCTTGAAGAACTTTCCAGGAGTAGTTCTCCAGGATGCTTGAAGGACTTTCCAGGAGTAGTTCTCCAGGATGCTTGAAGAACTTTCCAGGAGTAGTTCTCCAGGATGCTTGAAGAACTTTCCAGGAGTAGTTCTCCAGGATGCTTGAAGAACTTTCCAGGAGTAGTTCTCCAGGATGCTTGAAGAACTTTCCAGGAGTAGTTCTCCAGGAAGCTTGAAGGACTTTCCAGGAGTAGTTCTCCAGGATGCTTGAAGAACTTTCCAGGAGTAGTTCTCCAGGATGCTTGAAGAACTTTCCAGGAGTAGTTCTCCAGGATGCTTGAAGAACTTTCCAGGAGTAGTTCTCCAGGAAGCTTGAAGGACTTTCCAGGAGTAGTTCTCCAGGAAGCTTGAAGGACTTTCCAGGAGTAGTTCTCCAGGAAGCTTGAAGGACTTTCCAGGAGTAGTTCTCCAGGATGCTTGAAGAACTTTCCAGGAGTAGTTCTCCAGGATGCTTGAAGAACTTTCCAGGAGTAGTTCTCCAGGATGCTTGAAGAACTTTCCAGGAGTAGTTCTCCAGGAAGCTTGAAGGACTTTCCAGGAGTAGTTCTCCAGGAAGCTTGAAGGACTTTCCAGGAGTAGTTCTCCAGGAAGCTTGAAGGACTTTCCAGGAGTAGTTCTCCAGGAAGCTTGAAGGACTTTCCAGGAGTAGTTCTCCAGGAAGCTTGAAGGACTTTCCAGGAGTAGTTCTCCAGGAAGCTTGAAGGACTTTCCAGGAGTAGTTCTCCAGGAAGCTTGAAGGACTTTCCAGGAGTAGTTCTCCAGGAAGCTTGAAGGACTTTCCAGGAGTAGTTCTCCAGGAAGCTTGAAGGACTTTCCAGGAGTAGTTCTCCAGGAAGCTTGAAGGACTTTCCAGGAGTAGTTCTCCAGGAAGCTTGAAGGACTTTCCAGGAGTAGTTCTCCAGGAAGCTTGAAGGACTTTCCAAAGCTGCTTCTGCCTTTGTTTAGTTTTCTGTCCACCGCTCTTCAGCCATGTTCCAGGTTTTTCTCCTTTTATCTGTTCAGTTAATCTCATTAATCCCTTAAACTTTTCAAAAGAAAACATCCAAACGCCAGAGATTCTTTAACTTTGTTCTTGTTTTCTTCTGGTTCTGATCCTGGGGTCACCTGAGCAGATAATTAATCTTCAGTTGCAGTTGTGTCTGTTGGTTTTCTGGCTTTTTGTGCGAGTTTTGCTGCATCTGGATGAAAACTTGAAAGGAGGAAGAGGAGCAGAGAGAGAAGACATATGGCTTTCATTTATCATTAACTGAGACTCCATCACACATGTTTCTGTCTCTTCAGAGGACAATTCTCTGACCTACATTTATTTCCTGGAAAAAAGAAACAATTTGAAGTCGTATATTTAGTTTTTTCCCAGAAGAAAGTTGAATCTTAACATGAATGTTGCACAAACACACTCACACACTCCAGTCCAGGATGTTTAGCTGGTGATGTGTGACTGTTTAAACTAGCATGAGGTAAGAGATGTAAACACTCTGGAGGACAGGGGGGCGGGGGGGTGTGATGACATCATGAAGTCAGAGGTCAATCCTCCTCACAAACAGTCGTTCTCTGGTTAGCTTCTCTGACTGATGGTTTAAAGCTACCGCTAAAAAGGGCCTAAATGTTCTCACATAAAGCTATGCTAACGCGTAGCATGAAAACTCATGCTGCTAGCGTTTCTGAAGACTTGCATGGACGTTCAGGAACGGTATCTGACTGTAAATTATGTTTACAGTTTACTGACTAGAAGGAAATTTTTCTTTGATGTAGTTTAAAGCTAACTTTTAGCATCATTATTAGCGTCTTCCACAGGACAGTTGTTGATTCTCTCATGTCTAACAAAAGACTAAGAAGCTCCTTTTTATTCCAATCCTGATACCATTATTGACACCAATACAAATATTGATACTAATACTCACACCAATAAGATCCCGAACCAGTACTCTTACTGGTTTCGTCTTGCAGATATTGGAGTATGGATTTCATCCCTAGCTGTGTCCAGTCTGGCAGTTCTGAGTGCAGCATCTATATAAAAGACGATCTGCAGTTCTGTCACGTGGAACTGAATGTTATTGGGCAGATGATAAACTGATAATCTGACCAGTAAAAAGCAGATTTATCACAGTTTAAACTGATCTTTTACCTCCTTGTGAGCCTGTTAACTGTTATTTTCTACTAAAACTCAACATTTCAGCCTCTCAGCAGATAAACTCCATGTCTGGAGTCAACAGATGGACCAGCTCAATTTCTGACCATAAATCTCTTCTTAAGAACCACTTTCATCTTCTGACTTTGGCTCTGTTGCTGGAATTTGAGGCTGAAGCTTAAAACATTTTTCACATTTCTGCCGTTTTCTGTGTTTATCTTTTTTAAAATCTGGTCTTGTTTATGGTTCTTTTTTCCCCTTTATATCCCTTTTACCCCCCAAATGTCTTAACTGTCAGTGTTGATACGATCCATCTGTAGGGCAATGTCACGTAAGATAACTGCATCCAAAGTGGATCTGTGGATTGCACCAGAAGAAGATTAGGAAGAATAAAAAGAGGAAGAAGTAGAATAGTTAGAAGAAGAGGTTGAAGAAGAAGTGTGAAAACACATCAGTTTCTTAAAGTTAAGAAGTTTTTCTAATGGAAAACTGTTCCTCTCAATTTCCATCTCATTTGCTTTGACACCAGCACAATACAGCTTCCTGTTGCAGCAGCTCAAACAGGAAACAGGAAATGGCTGCCGGCGTCCATTTTCACCTCCAGCTTTGTTCTAGAAACTTCACATCGGTGTGAACTTGGATCGGGATGGAAGGAATACCTGAACATTTTCCACAAACAGCTGAGAGATCACTGCTCTTAATCAACAGCAAGCAGCCGCTCCTATAAATCCTGACTTTATATTTTTATTTATTTTAATTTTTTATTTATTTATGTACTTTATTATTTTTAAAAAACTCTAACTATCCATTTCAACTCTGATGGCGCTCCATTTTTCTGAAAGTCACGACACTGACATCAGCGCTAACTAGCAGCAGAGACCAGCGCTAGTTAGCAGCAGCGACCAGCGCTAGTTAGCAGCAGAGACCAGGGCTAGTTAGCAGCAGAGACCAGCGCTAACTAGCAGTAGAGACCAGCGCTATTTAGCAGCAGAGACCATAACTTGCTAACAGCAGAGACCAGAACTAGCTAGCTGCAGAGACCAGTGCTAACTAGCAGCAGAGACCAGCGCTAGTTAGCAGCAGAGACCAGTGCTAGCTAGCAGTAGAGACCAGCGCAAGTTAGCAGCAGGGAACAATGCTAGATAGCAGCAGGGAACAATGCTAGCTAGCAGCAGAGACCAGTGCTAGCTAGCAGCAGAACCTGTGCTAGCTAGCAGCAGAGACGAGTTCTAGTTAGCAGCAGAGACCAGTGCTAGCTAGCATGAGGGAACAGTGCTAGTGGTTGTTTATTTCATCACTTTTCTTTATCTTTTCGGAATTTATGATTTCAATTCCAATTCTATTTTCATTTATAGAGCGCTTTAGAACAACACAGTTGACTAAAGCGCTGTACACAATCCCAAGCTCAACAACATACAGAATATAATAGAAGTAAAATAAAATAAAACAACAAAAAATATTAGTCACTTTAACACACAATATATAAAAAGAAATAAAGAAACATTAAAAAAGAATCAGCAGCGTTAAAAACCAGTGAAAAAAGGTGACTCTTTAGAACAGATGTAAAAGCAGAAAGAGACCCAACCCGTCTCAGGTGCAGTGGCAGTGAATTCAATAGTTTTGGACAAACAACTGAAAAGGAGTGGTCGCCCCTGGATTTCAGCTTGGTTTTTGGGACAACCAGCAGGAAGCAATCTGCCAACCTCAGACAGCGAGAAGGGGTGTAAGTCTGAAGCAGGTTGGACAGACACTGTGGGGCGAGGCCAACATTTGAAAACAAATAAAAGCGTTCTGAACTAACTAACTAAACTAGCAGTCGGGCAAGAGTTGACTGACTGAGCCCGACATAAAGTGCGCTGCAGTAATCTAGGCGACTGGTAATAAAAGCATGAATTAAAATCTCGAAATCATGTCAAGAAACAAGGGGCTTGGCTTTAGACAGTTGTCTAAGCTGAAAGAAACTGGATTTAACAACAGCGCTAATCTGTGAATCAAACTTCAGAGCACTGTCCAGTTTCACACCAAGGTTTGTCCCTGTGGGCCTGAGATACTGACCCAAGTATCCCAGGTCTAGGCAGGTGGAAGAAGCATCTTTAGGGGATATTAATAATACCTCCGTTTTTTATCATTAAAATGAAGAAAATTCAAAGACATCCAGGCTTTAATTTCTTAAAAAAAAACATAAAAGTGGTTTTATGCAGTAAGCATTACTTTTCTTCCGTGGCATATATATCTGGGTGTCATCAGCATAAAAGTGAAAAGTAATGCCATGCTTACGAAAGATGGACCTGAGGGGAAGGAGGTAGAGAGAAAAAAGAAGAGGCCCAAGAACTGAACCCTGGGGCACTCCACACGTAAGGGGTGCTGCTGATGATTCTGCACTCTCAATACGGACACAAAAAGTCCGGTCGGTCAGATACGACCGAAGCCACTGCAAGACACACCCCCAAATCCCCACCAAGTTCTCTAGACGAGACAGGAGTATCTGGTAGTCCACAGTATCAAAGGCAGCTGTTAAGTCTGTTTCGGTGCTGTGCTTGGTTTTAAAACCAGACTGGAACACCTCAAGAACATCATATTCCACTAAAAACAAAGTTAACTGACCATAAATTATTTTTTCCAAAACCTTGGAGAGAAAAGGAAGTTTTGAAACAGGCCTGAAGTTTGAGAGGATTGTGGGGTCAAGTCCATGTTTTTAATGAGAGGTTGTATTATAGCATGTTTGAAGCTAGCTGGTACATTTCCAGTAGTTAGGCTACCATTTACAATAGCTAGAATATTTGGTGCCATGGAGGGAAAACGGCTTTAAAAAGCCTAGGTGGAACTGGCTCACCAGGGGAACCTGAATGTCTCATGTGACCTATCAGCTCATCCAAAGAGGATAGACTGATAGGCGTAAAAGCATTTAAAACAGTCGTGGTGCAGCTTGGAATGGATGGGTCGTGAGCTGGAGGGGTTATAAAGGACCTGGTACTTGCTATTTTATTAATAAATAAGTAAGAAAATGATGTATAACAAAAAGGTCTGTTGATGAAACAGTTTTTTAAAAATATACATTAATAGGATTTATTGCAATAATTATCCACAGAAATAATGATTTTATCACAGAATTTACCAAAAAAGTGACACTTTTCTTTTCATTCCAAGGAAAATTTCCCTGGTTTGTTTTTTTTTTTATTCTATGAAATAATTTTTTAAAGAAATATAGTTTTCTTTAGATTTTATAAATTATTGAGAAATTTTTAGATTAATATTATAAGTTTGTTATGAATTTATTAGAGCCTTTAAAAGTTTGGAATCAATAAATAGGTTTTTAATTATGAAATTACTTTCTGATGTAACAAGAACCGTCCAGCCAATGCTTTTTCTGAATTTATTAAATATTTTGACAAAAAGTAAAATGTTTATTAACCAATAATTGAGTTTCTACAATATTATTAATTTTTAAAAATATATTTTAATTAATTTATCAGATAAAAATTAACTTTTTTCTGAGTTCATGTTAATTTTATTTATTAAGATAAATCCAAGTTATGTTATATTTTCACTCAATAGAAAAGTTGATCAAAAACAATCTGTTTCTTTTACCTTCTTTTCTCTGAGAGTTTTGTTAAATTATCAGGTTAGTTTATAGAAAATTATTTGTTTGTGCCACTTTCCCTGCAGAAAATACCAAAGCAGGCTATTTTACTCTAGTGAAGACAAGTTGTCATGGTAACCGATAAAAAAAACAGTAAACATCGATATTTGTCTTCATCCTCAGTCCTCTGTCCTCTGCTGTGTAAGAACGGAGGCGTCTGTCTCCAGAAGGACCGCTGTCTCTGCCCCGCAAACTTCACTGGGAAGTTCTGCCACATCCCCGTCACACCTGCAGCCGCCGCAGTCGGCCCCGCCCCCCACGCCTCCACCAATGACATCGTCAAACCAGCGCTCCTCTCTGCCCTGGCAGCCAATCAGGAGCTGACCCGGTCTGAGTTCCTGCTGCCGCTGGGACCCAATCAGGAAGCGTTGCAACCCGGAGGTGAGTCCGAACCCTGCAGGTGTAACCTGGTCTAATTTCCACCACAACGTTCAGACGTTTGATCCAATCAAGGAAGATTTTTATTCTAAATCTTATCATTTTTAAAGAATTTCACAGTTTTTATTGTTTTTAGTTTTACAATATTTTTTAAATTGTCATATTTTATTAAAGCTCTTCAGCTGTATTTGAAAGATGTATTTTTTTTATGCAGTTTGCATAAAAAAGCTTTATGGTTTCTTAATTATTTTTATTCACTTTTTTTAAGCTTTTTTCAGGCTTTACATTCATCTTTTGTAAATATGTTATTTTGCTTGATATTGATACTTAAGGACTTTTAGGTCTTATTGAATATTTTAAAGTCGTTTTTCATGTTTTTCTTTTGTCTCTTTAATAAACATCAACTTGGTTGATAATTTGTTGAACTTTGGTGCTTTGATGAAAGCATGTTTTAGTTTTCCATGTTATATTTATCTAAACATGTTTATATGAATGTTCTTCCAACACGGCGCCGCAGCTCCCGGCTCCATGGTGAAGGTCCGAGTACAGCATCCTCTGGAGGCCAGTGTGAAGATCCACCAGGTGACGAAGGTAGGAAAACGTGTCTGACTGGACGATTACGTTGAGATCATGTTTAAAAAAATCAAACCAAAACCTTTATTTATGAAGTGCTTTTATAAATAAATAAACAATAAAATAGATAAAAGGAGCCGAGAAAGATAGTGATGTGTCTGCATGTTTAAACCTTTACAAGTAAAATTTTTGAAACGTGTCTGAAAGAGACAGGCAGCCAGCGAAGGAGTTCTGGGGTCACGTCCCGACACCATTGTTTCCATGGCAACAGATGGGAAACCAGCGAAAGACAGCAGAGAAGAGACTGGTCAGTCTAAGGCGTTCAGCAGTAGAATAGAGGCGTGAATGAGCCTTTCCAGCAAGTCACGAGGACGATAAAGCCTGACCTCACATGATAAAAACTAGACTGAACTGTCAAATTTGAGGTTAAATTAAAAAAAACAACCCGAAGTTTTTAGTGAAAGGACGGTTAAATGGGTCCAGAGAGGCAACAGTACGGCTGCTTCCTGCCAGAAGGTCCGTTTCCCCAAAAATAAATCACCTCTGTTTTATTTTCATTTATTCAGAGGAAGTTTAGCTCCATGTGTGAATGTCCCTGAAACGCTTGTGGAGGCTCGTTGTACGACTTTACGGTAAATAAATCTGGATGCCGTCAGCAAAACGATGAAATGACGTCTTACGTTTTAAAAATGGACCCCAGCGGAAGTAAATAAAGTGAGAATAGAAGAAGACCTAAGATGGAGCCTTGAGGTACCCCATGTTTAACAAGACGTTGAGATCTTTGTGTCTATCGTTACCTTCGGTTTACCAGTTAGACTGGATCCAGTGTGAAAACCAGTTAGCTCTTCCTTGATGTTTTCTTGTTGCTCCAGGTATCCAGATCCAGTGCCGCTCTGCAGACCCTCGCCTCGTCCTCAGGGTCAGCTGGGGCTCCAGCCCCGGCTCCAGTTCCAGGAGGCAGCAGCGGGGTATGGGCCCAGACTGTGAGGGGGGTCGGGACCTACACCCAGTACTCAGGCTTTAAGTACTGCTTCAGAGAGGTGAAGGATGGACAGGTGAGAAAACCAAAGAAAAATATCTCTGTTTCAGAAGTCTCCTGTTTTTAACCCTTTAACGCCTGAGACAAGAAAGGATATTGAGTGCCTCTTGTTGAATTAACAGTGAGGATCACTGTGCTCGGGGCTCCAGAACAGAGCAAATCCCCATAGACTCCCATGTTAAAAAGACCAACTTCACAGCAGGAATAAACATGTTTACAGCAGGAATAAACATGTTTACAGCAGAAATAAACATGTTTACAGCAGGAATAAACATGTTTACAGCAGAAATAAACATGTTTACAGCAGGAATAAACATGTTTACAGCCTGGTACAAAATACATTTTCGGTTTAATAGGTCAGGTTTACCTTCATGACAACTGTGGGGGGAGTGAATTTTTTCTAACTTCTCTGTGTAGAAGTAATTTCCTATTGAAATTCAGCATATTTAGGGGCGTGTCCTTTTGATTGACAGGTACCCGATATCCAGTTTCAAGAACGAATAACAACCGCGGTTTTTAGCCGGTTAACAACGTGACTTAGCTTTAGCCCGCTTACTTCCGTTAGCTGGTTAGCTCCTGTTATCTCAGTATAGCTCGGTTAGCTCTTAGCTACAGAAAGCTCGGACTTCACTCGATGTCAATCATCCACCATGACGCACAGCCCCCCTCTCAGCTCCACCTCTTTGCCCATATTTGTATCTTCCGGGCGAGACGACGCACATGCCCCTGCCAAGATGGTGATGGTAGGAACCGCCCACCGAGCTTCAATTCAGCTCTTCAGAAACCTACGGGTGACGTCACGGAGGCTCCGCCCATCTTTTATATACAGTTTATGGAGACCACAGTGCTAACCACTACACCACTGTAGCCCAGGACAACTTCATATGAAATTATTTAAGAGTTTGGTTTATGAAGTTAATTATAGTTTTGGTTCATGAGATTTTTTAGTGTTGGTCATAAAAAAAGAAAAAAGAAAAGAATATTCACAAAAAAACTGCAGTTCTTACATTTACTTTGACTTTTCTTTATTCACAGTCGAGGACAAGCTGCTGCAAACCCACCTTTTTGGTATCTGATGCTTTTTTGTTTTTAGATAAATGGATGCATCAACAAATGAAATGAAGCTGATGAGAAAGCTTTACATGTTGAATTTAAACTGTAAATTTAATCAGTCAAACTACAGAAAAGTGAATAATAAACATGAATGTTTGTGTTTGTGCAGTGCAGCTCTCCGCTTCCCGGCCTGAGGAGCAGGGAAATGTGCTGCAAAGGGATCGGGAAGGCGTGGGGGCTCACCGACTGTGCTCTCTGCCCCGAAAACGCGGGTATGAACCGTCTTATATGTCAACATGGAGTATCTCTGCAGCAAACTGCACGGCATCTGTTAAACTTTTACCTCCCAGAACAATTCATTCTTTTCATCAGCTTCAGTCCTAAACTTAACTATTGGCTTTAACAAAGACAATCTTATTGATTATTAAGAATTGAAAAACGGATCTGAAAGGACCCTGAAGAGTCCGGCGGTCCTCACGGGGCTAGCGGTGAACCAACAACCTGATGGTTTTGTAGCTAGGCTAAGGCTATCATTTTTAATAAGTGTATAAAAACAGTTATAAATTGTAACAAAGTGGATTTACATTGATTATATAATTTAGCTTGACTGATTATATCGTCACTTTACCTTGAGATAACTTTGTTGTAAATTGGGTATAGATGAATAAAGTTTAACTGAATTGAATACGAGATAAATCGAGAGCTCAGTGGTGGAGTTCGCTGTGAAATGCAGCTAACACCAGATCACCCAGACAAACCCAAACGCATCTGAAATTAAATTTGGAGCTCAGTACACGGGGTTTCCTCCAAATGTCCAGAAACCTTTTCGACATCGCAGCGGAAACCCGACAAATTTGTCGCCGGATTGACTTCAGCTGTTTGTCAAAGCAAAAGGTCCTCGTCAATCAGCCAATTCTTTTACAATTATTATCAATATTTCAATGAATTCCTTTTATGAACATATTTAATATAAACTAGACTAATAGGGATTTTTTTGTAATTAGATCAAAGTAGTAGAAATAGTAGCAGAGAGAAGTAATGTACTCCACTAGAGGGCGCCTAAAAAGGAGAAACGGGATCTCCGGTTGACTGGTGGCGTGACTTAGCCATGGAGTAAGGAAACACACCAGCCCGCCCGTTTAACTGGGTTTAATTGTGACGTGTATCTCGCAGCCGTGCTGCATTCAAGGGCAGCTAGGAAAGTACAAGTCTAACATCGTACCTAGCACAAGGACAATTTTAGCACATATTGTCTAAAAAATTAGGATTAATATTTTCTCCCGAGGGCTTCCTGACACGGCCGCCCCCAAAGGCCCGTAGGGTATTTGTATTGAGCAGGAAGACCCCTCAAGTTGTCGAAGCACCTCTCTCATCATCCTTAAGTCTTGGGATCATAATCAGACGGGCCATATGACTTGTATTGCAGCAGTCCTGATGCGTCTATCTGCTCCGCAGTATGTACGCGTGACCTTACCAACCGGACACTGTGCTCGAGGAAGCTGAGGGTCAACAATGAGGACCACCTGGTCCACAGCCAGGGATTTTGCATCAGTTCTCCACTTCTGTCTCTCTTGCATACTCGACAAGTTGTGGCTGGTCAAGCGGGACCAAAAGTGATCAACGACCACTTGTCTATGCCTCCCTCTATGGTTACAGATGGTGTTATCATAAATGACTTCAGGGAGCGAGGTGTCGTATCGTTCCATTAGCACAGTGTTTCTCAGTTCCAGTCTTCAGGCCCCCCTGGCCTGCATGTTTTATAGGCAACCCTACTTTAACACACCTGAATAAAATAAAGGGCTCATTAACAGGCTGCAAAGAACTTGATGAGGAAGTTGAATAATTAGACTCAGGTCTTTAGAGGAGGATCATGTCTAAAAGAGGACCGGAATTGAGAAACACTGCATTAGCAGCCCCAGTTAGGGGTGATGAGATCTGGGTCTGCTAAGTCGGAAGAAAGGTAACCAAGTGGTTTGGTGTCAGTTAGGACTGTCAGCAGCATGGTTTCAGTCACAGTCTCCTCCTTTACTACAACTCTAAGGGCTGCCTTTAATGTCTTTACTTCTGTTTCCCACACCCCACCGAAGTGAGGAGCACTTGGTGGATTGAAACAGAACTTGGTCTGCTGGTTTACTAGCTGTTCTTTGATATCGGGAGCCATGACTTCAAAAGCTTCACTCAACTCCCGAGCTCCACCGACGAAGTTGGTCCCATTGTCAGATAGGAGCTCAAAAGGTTGTCCCCTTCTGGCAACAAGACGGTGCAGGGACATCAGAAAGGCACTAGTGTCAAGACTCTCTAAGAGGTCTAAGTGCACACATTGGGTTGTCATACACTTGTAGATCCCCATCGTTTTTCTGTTCGACTTCCAATCCTCACAGTGAACGGCCCGAAACAGTCCGCCCCTACTGAGTAGAATGGTGGTTTGCAAAGGCGTAAACGAGCGGGTGGTATGTCTGCCATCTTAGGCACAGACAGCTTGGCACGCCAACGTTGACACTGCACACAGGTTCTCTGATGCTTCTTGACTGCATCCCTTCGCCGTAGGATCCAGAATCTCCTGCACAATTCAGCCAGGACTCTCTCTGGTCTGGATAATAGCGTGCGTGATACTGCCATAGCTTACAGGAAACCACACCCCATTTAGTACACCGTAATCATCACCAGCAGCTACCGATTGGTCTAAAATACGTGTATCCCACTGCAACTAGCAGTGCAGCACATTGATATTAGCCGGCCCCAGAAATGTAAACTATGTCTGACTAACAAACTTCAGCATCCGAAGCTGACACAGCGGCGTAACAACAGTGGTACAAACACATATACAGTTTTTCTTCTTATTGTGTGTGTGCTCCTGACAATAATTCGGTGAAAAGTAAGAGTTTCTACAAAGTGAAGGTAGCCTAAGGAACTGTGCACTTTGACATCTCGAACAGATTTGGTTTAATCATTCGCATTACTACGTCACCCAAAAGTCTTAACAGGTACTGAAGGGACCAGATTTACACCACTAGAGTTGATCCTGACGGCAGCATGGATCCATGTTTTCATGATGTTTCCAGAAGATTCTGATCCTCCCATCTGAATGTGGAGCTGAAATAAAGTAGCTTAAATCTCTTTTTATCCTCATTTTGATGCAGTTTGAACTTCAGCAAGTCGCCTTCACCACGTCTGCGTAACTAAATGATAAAAGCTCTGACTAACTCGTTAAAATCTGAACATATTTCACCAGAATATTTGCTTATAATCATACAACTAGGAGGCTAACAGGCCAGTAATGATGCGGTCTTGTGTTTGTGCAGCTCAGTAACAGTACAGGAATGTATCTCTGAGGGGACCGGAGGAAGTGTGCTCGCTTAGCTGGTGTCTGACTTTAGAAAAACAATGACGTATCGTTTTAAACACAGGGCTGCTGCAGCGTGTAAAAGTTGTGTTAAAAGAGAAACATTTACATGTTTATACGTTCGTGTTTAATGTTTGAGGTTAACACACTTTGTTAGGATGTGGCAAAGCTGTCAGTACTTCTGTGTGAGGAAATAATCATTAAGAGGACTAATATTTGTTGTTGATCTTCAGGTCAGAGCAACAGCAGCTGTCCTGTTGGGTTCGATCGAGCCAATGGAACGCAGTGTGTCGGTGAGTTTAACACGCAGCTGTGGCTGGTTGGATTTATGGTAGACGGAGAGAAATTAGGCTTAATCATTGTTTTGTGTGCAACTTTTGGTTCTTATTTTCTAACTCTTCTCGAGTCAAAATTTCTCTCCATAGCTGCTGTTGGAAGCCAGAAGAAACCACTTGTTTATGGAGAGAAATTAGACTCAGAGGTGTTCATTAACTATAATTTCTCTCCACAAAATGGTTAACAGGTTTGTAACAGGTTGTAGAGTTTAACTTTGGAGCATAGGACGCAAAGAAACAAACAAAAGAACAACAAAAACCTTCTATGGAGATAAATTAGACTCAGTTGTGGTGATTAGGTCTGATCTTCTCCGTGCACTCCGGATGTAAGTCGTTAACAAACATCCGTTACTGGTTCTGTCAGATAAACAGCAGGTGGTGCTAAAGGCTCATTTATGCTGGATGCAGGAGACGGAAACACAGCAAATTTAAGCTTTTTTTAAGGGGCTGACGCAGAAAGCGGAGCAACGCCACCAGAAATCACAGGCACTGGTGAGTTCTATAGCTAACGCACGACAAGCGAAGGGAACAAACCAGTGAAGAAGAAGAGGAAGAAGATGACGCAGAAACCGACAAATGAAAAGCATCAGATGAAGATGAGAAGATGGGGTCTACTTCTTCTTCTTCTGGTGTTTTTGGACGGTTGTAAACAGCTTTATAGCGGTGTGTTACCACCTGGTGTCAGAACGTGGAACTAAACTCAGCGCTGCCCCCTAGTGGGAGAACTTAGCAACCGCGCTACAGAAAAGACGCGTGGAAGCAGGACAACGTTGTCCCCGTTTACAGACGTCAGGGAGCATAAACAGGCCTCGAGGCGTTCTGAGTCCAGCTCCCAGACATCTGGTCCTGCATGGCGAGGGATGAAACGTGGCGTTTTCAGGGAATTATTGGGTAAAATCCTCCCGTCTTTCAGCTCCTGGAGTTTGTCCTGACAGCTGATGTGTTGATATGCGTAGATGTGAATGAGTGCCTCCAGCCGGGGCTGTGTGAGAACGGGATCTGTGTGAACACCAGGGGGAGCTTTAGCTGTGTGTGTCGGGTGGGATACATCCTCGATGCCACACACGGGATCTGCATCTGTAAGTAACACACACACGTGTACACGCACGCTGCCGCCAGCTTGGGAATGAACAGAGGAATAACGCCACGCCTGTCCAGACTTCCAGAATCCATCTGAACGTTCCAGATCACAGTTTATATCCTGATGCAGATGTTTGGGATCAGATCTGCTTCCAGAGCTGCTGACAAATACAAAAACTTCTCAATCTGTTAGAAATGTCCAAAATGAAATGAATGCAGCTTCCTTATTAACAAATGCAAAATGTTGAAAAGTCCAGCAGCGAGTCAGCGTCACAGTAAATCTTCCATCAGAGCCCATCGGGTCGCTCGTCAGACCGTTTCTGGGAAGCCTGGCTGGTGTTTGCTTATTCCAGCCGGCATTTTTCTGAGCTGAAGGAGAAAGAAGAGCTGCAGGATGCTGGTCTGCCTGCTGAGATGCTCCGATCCAAGATTAACTCTTTAACAAAGTGTCTGGATTCCTGTGGTTTGCAGGCTATGTTTCAGTCGTTTGTCTGTAAATGGGAGTTTATCTAGAAGTCTTGTACCTCACTGGAAATGTCTGGAGTTATGATAGTTTAATAAGGAGTCGGTAGAAATCAGATCTGTAGGTAAAGTTGCATTCTGCAAGTCAGAAAACACACATCAGCTTGTCTGACATTTTACATGTTTACAAGCCTGACCCAGAAAATGGAAATTTAGATTTTTTTAAAAATCTGAATTTATTTGGTCCCCAAAAATATTTAAAATAAAATTACCAAAGTATTTTTTATATATTTAAAGTTAATTACAATTTGATGCTGACTTGTTGTTGTGCAAAAAGCGTCAACCAGGGGCAGAAGACAACGTTTTGGGTAAAATGTTTTTGACCTTGATGCGTCACAAAAGGTCACGGTAACTGTCCCAGACTGGATCGAATCGGATTAAAAACGGTTGCAGATGCATCACATGACATTCCAAACTTAAATCCCTGCATCATGGTTTCATAGCACGCAGACATCCATCATGTTCAGCAGCGTCCTGAGGCTGAGAAGAACTTCACTACCTTGTTTTATCCAGAATACGTGTTCAGATCTCGTTTTGCTCTCTGCAACATGTTACATGCTAGTAACTGGATATCAACACTCCCACCGTTTTAAGCGTGCACCACGGCGGAATCAGCGAAGTGACAAGACTTTTACTGGCTGGAGAGATCTCAGAGGAGAGACAGGATGAAGATCGCTTTCTTTCAGTCACAGGTCGTACCGGTACGCAGCGGTACGTAGCGGGACGTAGCGGTACGCAGCGGTACGCAGCGGTACGTAGCTGTACGTAGCGGTACGCAGCGGTACGTAGCTGTACGTAGCGGTACGCAGCGGTACGTAGCTGTACGTAGCGGTACGCAGCGGTACGTAGCGGTACGCAGCTGTACGTAGCGGTACGCAGCTGTACGTAGCGTTACGCAGCGGGACGTAGCGGTACGTAGCTGTACGTAGCGGTACGCAGCTGTACGTAGCGTTACGCAGCGGGACGTAGCGGGACGCAGCGGGACGTAGCGGTAAAACTGACTTGTAGAATTCATCCATACGTGTAGATTTGATTTGTACCTTTACAAGTTGCCGGTTATGAGACTCCGTAAGCGTAGACTTCAGCGCTTCTTGTGTTTGTGATGAAACCGTCTGCCTGTCTTTGCCAGCCGGAGATCAGCATGTTCTGGTTCTGCATGCAGCTCTGACAGCTCCTCCTCGCCTTTCAGCTCGATTCGGACTCCCAGACCAGTTCCTCTTCGTATTTACAACCCATCCTGTATGTCGTCCTCAGCCCACAGTGTGATATCAGAGGAGAAGGGCCAGTGTTACCGGGTCCTGGAGTCGGGTCTGGGCCCGTCCTCCTGCTCTATGCCCATCGTCCGGAACATCACCAAGCAGATCTGCTGCTGCAGCCGAGTTGGCAAAGCCTGGGGCCCCGACTGCCAGAGGTGTCCTTACTTTGGTTCAGGTGGGTCATAAAGCCAGAGGTCCTCCACCAACATCGGCTGCACAACATCATCATCATCTCAGGAACGGTGTAACTGACCCTCCAGCTGGTCTACGGAGGTTTTCCAGCGTTTCTATCCGTCCAGGAGGTTTACAATCCAGACACAACATGTAGTGTTTATTCTCCAGATGGTAATGATCCATGATACACCATTATTCATCACATCTTCAACTTATGTCAAACTTTCCACCAATCAGAGAGCTTAAATAGACGGTAATGTCCAATCAGGAGCAGCCAAAGATCAACAGATGATGAGAAAAGCAGGAAGACTACGGTCCTGTATGGCTGGAATAATGATAATTCCTGTTCCTGCCTGCAGAGGGCAGCGTTGCTGCTGCAGCTTTCTGACTCCGGCCTCTTGTTTGAGCTTTTCCTGCTTCTGTTTTCTCTCCAGTTGCCTTTAAGGAGATCTGTCCAGCTGGTCCAGGTTATCACTACTCAGCTTCGACTCTGCAGTTCACCCAGAGAGTTCCTGATCCGGTGGGGGGCCGAGGGTCCCTACCGGCAGCTCAGGATAACGCAGGTACACATCAGCCCGATGGACCGAGCAGATAGTACATGTCCTGCAGGGCTTTGCTCCTCCGGATTTGTGTATAAAACTGCCAGTAACTGAACAGATGTGTATTCATCTTGCATAAAGCAGAAGCACACCTGAGAATTCAGCCAATCACAGCATCGCTGTGAGGCGCACTGCTCAGAAGGATGTCGGGGTCAAAGCCTCGGACGGGAATACGGAGATTACGCACCACCCAGGCTAGTTTCAAGTATATTCAGTATACATTCAGGACAATCGTTACTTCCAACCACCTCGTCCTGCAGTCTAGGGCAGCACTGTGGCGTAGCGGTTAGCACTGCTGAACAAGGCCGTTGGTTTGAGCCTTGGCTAGGGGAAGGTTTGATCAGTGGCCTTGCTGTAGGATCGCATGTGCACGCGTGGGCTCTCTGGGTACTCTGACACGTGTAAGCTTAACTGATCACTCCACACGTCGGTGGCTTTGGGTGAAGTTCAGTAGAATAAAACCTGTTGCATCCTCTGAGAGAAGCAAGACCTTTTTTCTTGTTCTCGAGAACAAAATAACAGCATTTTGTCCTTGTAGACGTGGTTGAGTTCCACTCATTTCCTCAGCTAGACTATTGTTTTCTATTGATTAGCTTGTATAAATACTGATTGTGTTGGATTAGACAATAAAATCTCCTGAGGTGACTGTTGTAATGTGGTGCTGTACACAAAAGTTAGACTGAATCAAAACCAAACTGACTTTTCAGAGAAAGGGACATTTCAGATTTGTTAAAATGTTTACAACACATAAACACAACACGAGCTGAACGAGAACAAAAAACACTAAACTGTCAGCGAAAACACAAACAACAAGCTTTGTTATGGAGTTGGGCTCGGTTAAAGTCCTAGGTGTACCAACAGGAACCACCCTGGGCCCATGAGCAAGGTCCTGAAACCCCAAAGTGCTCCCCAGGAAACTCTAGTCAGCCTAGAGAGTAAAATACAGAACCTCATGTCCTGATCGGGATTAATAAAGTAAAAAAAACCAAAACCAATTCCTTCTTCCCAGCAGGTCCTGAATCTGGGTCCAGTAACAGAGGAACATCCATGTCCCAGCAGAAACCCTCCACTGGATCAGGGATCTCTAGCGCTGCATCAGCTGGTACCAGAAGCAGTCCATCTCAGCCCGAGGTCCGACTTCAGACTCGTCCAGTTGCCAACTCTCCCGCCTTCAGGCCGGCTGAAGCAGTCACCGTGACCGTCCAGGGCAGAACCCAGCAAAACCGCCCCGGTTCTGGCCCTCCTCTCCCAACACAACCCAGACCTCAGCCTCCGTCCGCCGACAGGAACTGTAGGAAACTCAGAGAAAGTCTTTATTTCTGATGAAGCTGAGTGTGTGCTGAGCACGGTGTGTTTTCTCAGCCGGCGGTCGGCCCTCCATAGGGTCCAGACCTGATCCGTCAGCAGATGGAGGAGATTCGCTCTCAGTTCCAGAACAAGGGTCCAGACCCAGAGGAGATCAGAACCGACCAGCTGTAAGCACGACGGCCCGACCCACCAGAGTCCTGAGTGAGTGGAAAAGGAGCTATATCCAACAGGAAATTTGTTTAAACTGGTTTTCATCTAAATTCATCCAGTTCAAAATAAAAGATGGGCGGAGCCTCTGTGACGTCACCGGAAGGTTTCTGAATAGCTGAAATTAAGCTTATTGGGCAGTTCCTACCATCGCCATCTTGGCAGCGTCACGCGTGTCGTCTCTCCCGGACAATACAATATTTGGCAAAGAGGTGGAGCTGAAATGGGGGTGTGTGTGTGGATGATTGACGGCTAGCACTCTCTGAACTGCCTGTAGTCTTGGTGTCATGGTGGATGACCAGTTTACCTTTAAGGTCCATGTTGCCTCTGTTGCCCGTACCTGCTGATATTCTCTCTACAACATCAAGAGAATCAGACGTACCTGACAGAACACACGACTCAGGTTCTGGTCATCTCATGCATCGATTACTGCAGTTCCCTACTGGCAGGTCTGCCTGCATGATGGTTAAACCTCTGCAGATGATCCAGAACCAGCAGCACGGCTGGTTTTCAACCAGCCCAAACTGGTTCATGTCACTCCACTGCTAATTGCTCTTCACTGGTTTCCGGTCGCAGCGCGCATCAAATTTAAAGCTTTGCTTCTGGTTTACAAAACAATAACTACCTTCACTCCCTAATCCAGACCTACACTCCCTCTCCACAGCTATGTTCCACCAGTGAAAGACGCCTCGTGTTACCACCAATACATGGGACTAAATCACCAGCCAGACTCTTTCCTCTGTTGTTCCACGATGGTGGAATGATCTCCCAAACTCTGTCCGCTCTGCAGAGTCCCTGTCTACTTTTAAGACCCAGCTGAAGACTCAGCTCTTCAAGGAGAACTTCAACACTTAGTTTAGCTGTATTTAGTGGAAAGTTGGAGAACTTAGTCCAGTTCGTTGCGACAAACTTTATGATATTAATTCTTTGTATTATAACATAGGTGGTATTATGGGGTGGAAAGGGAGTAAACAAAAAGAAAACAAAAAGCCTGTAGCTTCATGGAAGGACCTGTGTCCAACTGGACAGTCCACCAGCACCTTCCTACCATGTCCTCTACTGTTTGATTTCATGCTTGTGTTGTTCTCACTCTCATATGTAAGTCGCTTTGGTAAAAGCGTCTAAATGACTGTAGAATAGAATAGAATAGAATAGAATAGAATGGAATAGAGCTAATAAGCTAACCATGAGCTAACAGAACTAACGGAGGTAAGTGAGCTAAAGCTAAATCACACTTAACCGGCTAAAAACCGTAGTTGGTCGAGACTTCTCCTTCTTGATGCGGGAGATACGGTCCGTGTCAATCAAAAGGACACACCCCTAAATATGCTGAATTTCTATGTGAAATGACTTCCAAATGGAGGAGTTATAAAAAAAATTCACTCCCCCCACAGGTGTCATGACCTGACCTATTAAACTTAAAATGGAATTTTGTAGCAGGCTGTAAACATGTTTATTTCCGCTGTAAACATGTTTATTCCTGCTGTAAACATGTTTATTTCCGCTGTAAACATGTTTATTTCTGCTGTAAACATGTTTATTTCTGCTGTGAAGTTGATCTTTTTAACATGGGAGTCTATGGGGATTTGCTCTGTTTTGCAGCCCCTAGTGGATGAAGGGGGAACTGCAGGTTCTGGCTTCACTTTGCCCCTCGGGTTTACAGCTGTTTCACCTGCTGTGTGTGTTTGCAGCAGTAAGAGGCGTGTGTGAAAGCCGACCAGGTGTGTGTGGGCATGGCCGCTGTGTGGATCAGCCAGGTGGGAAACACACTTGTGTGTGTGATCAGGGATACCAGCCCAACTTTCAGCGCACACACTGCAATGGTGAGGACGATCATTTCTTTAGATACGACTAATTTATCTGGAGGTTTTCTGAATTTTCCATGTTTATCGTCCTTTACAATTTGTTTTTGGTTTATTTATTGATCCCGAACTGGGAAATTGTTTTTGCTAAAGCAGCCATAAAAACAAACAAACAAACAAACAGTTTAACGTGAGGATGCTGAATAACATGACAATACAACATTTGTTTCATGCAGTGTTTTCTGTTTGGGACTGCGTGCAGATGTGAATGAGTGTGTGCAGTCTCCAGGTGTGTGTTCGGCCGGAGAGTGTGTGAACACACCTGGAAGCTACAGGTGTGTTTGTCCACCTGGATACAGAAACAACAACCAACAGAACAGCTGTGAAGGTGAAAACTTTCTCTGTTTATCGTTTTATTTGTCTACAAACTGTAAAGAAGTTTGTTCATAAATCTGATAAAATCTATTTAACATAGAACAACTTTCCCAGACAATAAAAGAAAAAACAAAATCAGGATTTTCATCAAAGTAATTAATACAAAATTATAATATATGAAATACTAAATATATAAAATAATAATATAATATATGAAATAATATCTAAAATAAAAATGATAAATAATAATATTTATTAATTAAACTAAAACTGATGTAGGAATCTTAAATTTATATAATTACAAAAAAAATACAAATAATACAATTACTTAAAAATATAGAAAATATATAGAACATTAATTATTAAAGGTATTATTAAATATATACACCACAAAAGTGAAAATACTAAGGTCTGAATTTAAACTTTCCTTTATTAAGTAAATTGTAATTAATAATCCGAATTTTTCTCATTAACATCAAATTAAAAACAGATGCTGTTTACATGCTAAAAGACATCTAAACACACGCCGTCCACCACACACACACACACACACACACACACACACACACACACACACACACACACACACACAGTTCAGCAGCATCCCTTCTACCAGCCTTGTTTCTGAAGCACACGTATGTTCACCTGTAGCAGACATGAAGCTGAATCGTGGCTAATCAGCGTGATTAATCAGTTTTTCGTGACTTTGTACGTCATCTGAAACAATCACCAAAGTTTTTACGGATTCCTGATCGTTCATGCGCGTTTCTACGTTTCTGTTGAACCTTCAGACATCGACGAGTGTCAGCAGAATCCCTGCAACGGCGGTCGCTGTGAAAACTCACCGGGCAGCTACAGGTGTGCTTGTCGCCATGGTTACAGGCTTGTTGGAAACACCTGCACAGGTGAGACACACGATGGCAGCCTGCTGTTTAAAGACACTCAGAAAATCCTGATTTCATTGGTTAAACAAGCTGCTTCTTCTTCTGCTGCTGTTTTGAATGTCTGCTGGCGTGACCAGATGTGGACGAGTGTGTGGATCCTCTGCTGTGTCCCGGCCAGGAGTGCATCAACTCCGCGGGGTCGTACCGCTGCATGTCCTGCCAGCCCGGATACGGGCTGCTCAACGGCATCTGCGCAGGTAACACACACCTCAGAATTCAGCCAATCACAGCGTCGCTCTGAGGCGCATTGCTCAGACTGCTGTTAGCTACAGTTAGCTTAGCATTAAACTGCTTACTGAACAAACTGCAAATAAAGCTGCTAAAGAAAATACGTTTTTATGAAATTTTGATTTGACTGCTTGATCTGATTCATAACGTCAGCGTGCTCGATGCCTAATTTCCTCCTAATAAAAAACTCTGTACACCTAAACAATTTAGGCCGAATAAGTATTAAGTCCACGTCTTTATTTTATTTTATTTTTTTTATTATAAATAAATAATTGAGCAAAAATGATTTTTATTTGTCCTGTTACATTTCTATAATTATAATTATATATATATATATATATATTACTTTTATAATTTTTTTCAAATGAGAATAAAACTTGCACAGTAGAAAATTGTTTGTACAATTCTACAAAAATATGACAATATTGAAATACAGACAAAGAAAATGAAGTAAAATACAATGAAAAACAGGTATTTAAATTAAATGTAAAATTAATAGAGTACAACAAATATTTTCAAAATCAATAAAACGAAAGACATGAATTATTTTAAGATAATAAATAAATAATTTCAAAATTTCTCATTTTTAATTTAAATTTTAAATTTAATTTTTATTTTTAAAATATTTATCTGACAAATATTTTGACAAAAAATAAATATTAAAATTTAAAATAAAAATAAATAAAAAATAAATAAAATTTCTGGGATTCTTTTCTAAATATTTGTAAATAAGATTATAAAATATGTATATTTTAAAAAACTTTTTAAACTTTTATGATAAATTGTTTGAGTTTTCTCCTCAGTCTGTTTGTCTGTTTATGCTGTAAACAAACAACACGTCATGACGCTCCTCAGACATCGACGAGTGTCGTCAGGCTCTGTGCTCCAACGGTCATTGTGAAAACACACCTGGGAGCTTCCGCTGTGTCTGTCGCCATGGTTACAAGCTGCAGAACTACACCTGCACAGGTTCACGGCTTTTATTGCAGTAAAACTCGGAATAAGCTCCTCCCACCTGCAGGGTCAGCGCGGCCCATTACTGACCTGCCTGGTGTGTGTGTGTGTGTGTGTGTGTGTGTGTGTGTGTGTGTGTGTGTGTGTGTTTAGATGTGGACGAGTGTGCCGAGCCGTCTCAATGTCCCGGACAAATGTGTGTGAACTCAGTGGGATCCTACAGGTGTGTGTCGTGTCGTCCAGGATACACACTGACCAACAGGAAGTGTACAGGTACACACACGCTTTCGCTGCAGAGTACATGTGTTGCTTGGTCGTTAAATTCTTCTTCGTGGGTAAAGTTCAGCGTTAAAGCTTCGCCCTGAGGCGTGGCGTCCCACAGGGCGCCGTCATCAGCCTCCTCCAGGTCCTCGTCGGGTTCGCCTGGTCCCAGTGTGATCATGTGCATCACTTTACTCACCTGCTTGGAGTTCTGCTTTCTTCATTACGTGACGCTCTGAAATGACAGATAAAGCAGAAAGTTGTGTAGCACACACACGGCAACGCGGACACAAAGTACATAAAATATTAAAAATACAGTAAAATAAAACGTGTGTTGGTGTTAATAAATGTAAGTTTACCTTTTAATTTACTTCTCCCAAACTGACACATTTACCAGATTTTCTTCTTCTTTGTCCTGGATGCAGGAAAAATCACAAAAATAATTAATTAATTACATCTTTATTTATTTTATTTTTGTTTGTTTGACAGAATTGTGTTTGGTCAGAAAGTCATGGTTCATGTTTGTCATCTTCTTACTGCTGCTGGGAGTAAATTTCATTTTCTTGTTGTTTTAAAGTAACTTTCTGTGTTTAAAACTCAGCGTTTTGGACTCATTTGATGGCATATTAATATTATTACCAACATTTCCTTCATGTTTTGCAGGAATTTGTCCATTAAACTTCCTTCCTTCACTCTCTGAAGTTTATTAAATAAAAAGTTTGAAGATTTTCTGCCTGAAAAACAGAAACCTGTTTTTAGCAACACATCTAGACTACTTATCAGCGTCACCTTTAGTCTTCAGTCTTCAGAAGAAAACCTTGTGGTGCGGCTCTTTTCCTTCAGCTGCCGACTCAGTAAATCGGCTTCCTGCGGTTGTCAATGTTTCTGCTGCAGATGTTGACGAATGTGCTAGCGGCGTGGCGTGTGAAGCAGAGCGGCTGTGTGTGAACACCATCGGCTCGTTCAGGTGCGAATGTCGGCCCGGCTATCGGACCTCCGGGCTGGGGAGGCAATGCAGAGGTGAGTGATGATCGATGTGGGTTGGAACAGGCTGCCATGTTACAATGGAAACCTGAAAATAATCCTCAAGGATAAGAACTCTATATCTACCAACATTCAGGGGGAATAAAAGCCCTCAAATTCTAAAAAGAGACGTGAACTGTATTGTATCTAGTTATTTTATGTCTACGTTGCAGCAGCCGGAGGTCAATCTTAAGACTTCTATCTGATATTAAATCATTATTCTGCAGAATCCAGCGAACAGTGCAACACTCAAACAAACCAGATTGTGTGTTCAGATGTGAGTTCAGCTGGACGAACCTTAAAAAGCTGATTTATGATGTCATAGATCTTTCTACGTGATCTAAAAAGATTCTTCCGAGAAATATCTCTCGCTTCTGGAAGCATCTGATGCTTCAGACCAAGTTCAGTACGTCAAGTTTCTGGAGTCTGTGGAGCGGAAAGAGACTCTAAATTATAGTTTCATACATGACTACACACACGATAAAAACGCTGCTTAGCATTAAAAAAAGATTATAT
Organism: Telmatherina bonti; assembly: GCF_933228915.1. Taxonomy (NCBI): domain Eukaryota; kingdom Metazoa; phylum Chordata; class Actinopteri; order Atheriniformes; family Telmatherinidae; genus Telmatherina; species Telmatherina bonti. The sequence goes on along the minus strand of NC_136627.1, from coordinate 37,323,384 downwards.
TTCTATGTTTTACTGGATTGTTTGTTAAAAAAGGAAAAAGAATGAATAGAAATATTTTCATGTCCGGGTTTCCTTCTCGCATTCTGGTGTTAACGGATCATTTCTGCCTCCTCAGACATTGACGAGTGTTTGGAGGGCGACTTCTGCTTCGCCAGAGGAGAGTGTGTGAACACACCTGGATCCTACATGTGTGTGTGTTCGCAGGGTTTCACACTGAGTGCCAACAGGACAGCCTGCATCGGTGAGGGCATGTCCCCAGATGTGAAGTAGGGATCATGATGGTGCAATATGTATGGAGGGTGGAGAAAGAAATCCTTTTACAAATAAAGTAAAGAATAAAACCTCCATCCTTAATAGAAAACAGCAGTAAGATGCAGAGTTTTACCAGGATTTAGAAAGAGAAATGAGGAAGAAGGGCTTCAAGACACTGCGGAGAATCCTCCCGAGAAAACCCTGAAATGAGGCTACCTGGATACCTAGCTAACTAGACACGCAGCTACCTAGCTTGATAGCTACTTACAGAAACATGGATACCTGACTATGTAGCTACCTGGATACCTAGCTAACTAGACACGCAGCTACCTAGCTTAATAGCTACTTACAGAAACATGGATACCTGACTATGTAGCTACCTGGATACCTAGCTAACTAGACACGCAGCTACCTAGCGTAATAGCAACTTACAGAAACATGGATACCTGACTATGTAGCTACCTGGATACCTAGCTAGCTAGCTGCACAGCTACCTAGCTTAATAGCTTAATAGCAACTTACAGAAACATGGATACCTGACTATGTAGCTACCTGGATACCTAGCTAACTAGACACGCAGCTACCTAGCGTAATAGCAACTTACAGAAACATGGATACCTGACTATGTAGCTACCTGGATACCTAGCTAACTAGACACGCAGCTACCTAGCGTAATAGCAACTTACAGAAACATGGATACCTGACTATGTAGCTACCTGGATACCTAGCTAGCTAGCTGCACAGCTACCTAGCTTAATAGCTTAATAGCAACTTACAGAAACATGGATACCTGACTATGTAGCTACCTGGATACGTAGCTAACTAGCTGCACAGCTACCTAGCTTCATAGCTACTTACAGAAACATGGATACCTGACTATGTAGCTACCTGGATACCTAGCGAACTAGCTACACAGCTACCTGGTTTAATAGCTACCTACAGAAACATGGATACCTAGCTAACTAGCTATGTAGCTACCTAGCTTAATAGCTACTTATAGATACATGGATACCTGACTATGTAGCTACCTGAATACCTAACTAACTAGACACGCATCTACCTAGCTTAATAGCTACTTACAGAAACATAGATACCTGACTATGCAGCTACCTGAATACCTAACTAACTAGCAACACAGCTCCCTGGTTTAATAGCTACCTACAGAAACATGGATACCTGACTATGTAGCTACCTGGATACCTAGCTAACTAGCTACACAGCTCCCTGGTTTAATAGCTACCTACAGAAACATGGATACCTGACTATGTAGCTACCTGGATACCTAGCTAACTAGCTACGCAGCTACCTGGTTTAATAGCTACCTACAGAAACATGGATACCTGACTGTAGCTACCTGGATACCTAGCTAACTAGCTAAGCAGCTACCTAGTTCAATAGCGACTTACAGAAACATGGATACCTGGCTATGTAGCTACCTGGATACCAGATCCCAGATACTTAGCTACCAGGGATGATACGAGAATTCCAGTTATCCACAAAACACCATTTAATGGAAAAACCCGCTAATGAGCAGCCACTTTTGTGTGTCTCACACCGCACAGATACAGTGATGATGGCCATCACCATAGCAACCAGTTACACAGCGATCTTAGTAACTGACAGATTTCGTCATGGCTGCAGTAGCACATAATGTAAATGTGCATGTAGCGGCTGTAGCCACTGTCCAAGTCTCTACTGAAATGTTATAGTTTGACTTCCAGTTGTCGTGACTACAGGGCTAAATACCATAGACTATATGTAAAGAGATGGACGGAGCCTCCGTGATGTCACCCGTAAGTTTCTGAAGAGCTGAATTGAAGCTCGGGGGGCGGTTCCTACCATCACCATCTTGGCAGGGGCATGCGTGTTGTCTCTCCCGGAAAATACAAATATGGGCAAAGAGGTGGAGCTGAGAGAGGGGCTGTGAGTGTCATGGTGGATTATTGACATCGAGTGAACTCGAGCTACCTGTAGCTAAGAGCTAACTGAGCTAACCTGGAGATAACAGGAGCTAACCAGCTAACGGAGGTAAGCAGGCTAAAGCTAAGTCACGTTGTTAACTGGCTTAAAACCGCAGCTGTTCTACGTTTTTCCTATTTGAAGCGGGAGATTGGGTACCTGTCAATCAAAAGGACACGCCCCTAAATATGCCGAACTTCGAGATTAAATTACTTTTAAACAGGCGAGTTAGAAAAAAATTCACACCCCCCACAGTTGTTTATTTCGCTATAAACGTGTTTATTTCTACTGTGAACATGTTTATTTCTGCAGTAAATGTGTTTATTTCTGTTGTAAACATGTTTATTTCTGCTGTAAACATGTTTATTCCTGCTGTGAAGTTGGTCTTTTTAACATGGGAGTCTATGGGGATTTGCTCTGTTTTGCAGCCCCTAGTGGATGAAGGGGGAACTGCAGTTTTATGCACTTCCGCATAGGGTTCACTTTTAACCGCCGAAGGCTCTGTCCATCTTTCATATATGGTCTATGGTACATACGTTAAATTGCTGCCATGTGATTGGCTGATTAGATATACGTGTTAACAGCAGCGGAACGGGGAAGTTTAAGTGGTAATGATAAATATTCACGTTTCTGTGCAGATATAGACGAGTGTGTGAAGGTGGGTGTGTGTTCAGACGGTCGATGTGTGAACACTGAAGGCTCCTTCCAGTGTGAATGTAAAACCGGGTTCACCGCCAACCCTGAGAAAACCGCCTGCCTGGGTAAACACACACACACACACACACACACACACACACACACACACACACACACACACACACATCTAAACTAGTGACTTTTTAATTTATGCAAACGTACTTTTCTACAAAAGCAACGTTGTGTCCCAGCTGACAGCGTCTCCGTCCCTCAGATGTTGACGAGTGCGTCTCCTCTGGTGGCTCGGTTTGTGGGTCGCAGCGCTGTGAGAACACAATTGGTTCGTATCGTTGTATCACTTCCTGTGAGCCAGGGTTCAAGGTGACCCCCGATGGCAGCTGTGCTGGTGAGTCTGTTCTACCTGCAGAGACTGAAAGGTGGAACATAAATTAAAGAGACAGTGGTGACGTCAACATTTTAGTTGAAGAAGTAAACTATTCAGATGGGTAATTATGCTAACATATGATCTGCCAGCGCTGGAACTGAGCCATACAGTCTGGACTTGGCCCAAACGTGTCTGCTATCCAGGAACTCACCTCATATTAATTTAGTACAAATTTAACAACAAGCTAACATTTATGCCTTTAAGCGCTAACATAGATGCAAACATAGATGCTGACATAAATTCTAACATAGATGCTAACATAAACGTAAACATTGATGCTAACATAGATGCTAATGTAGATGTGAACATAGATGCAAACATTTATGCAAAAATTGAAGCTAACATAAATGCTGACAAAGACGTGAACATAGATGGAAACCTAGATCCCAAAAAAGATGCCAATGTAGATGCTGACATCGATGGAAACGTATATTTGAATGTAGATGCTAATATAAAAGCTAACACAGACACAGTACGAACATAGATGCTAATATAGACACTAACATAAATAACATAGATTTGAACATAGATACCGAAATAGATGCAAAAATAGAAGCTAACATAAATGCTAACATAGATAGAAACATAGATGCTAACATAAATTCCGACATGTGAACATAGATGCAAACCTAGATGCCAAAATAGATGCTAATGTAGATGCTAACATCGATGCAAACATAAATGGAAACATAGATTTGAATGTAGATGCTAATATAAATGATAACACAGATACAAACATAGATGCTAACATAAATACTAACATAGATGCTAACATAAATGCTAACATAGATGCTAACATAAATGCTAACATAGATGCTGACATAGATGGAAACAAAGATGGAAAGGTAGATTTGAATGTATATGCTAACATAAATACTAACATAGATGGTAACATTAGTTGCTATTGTAGATCCTAAGATAAGGTTCATCACCTGTCCAGGTGAGTTTTAAGGTGGATTTGGCGGATTCAGTATCAATGTTGCAGTTTGCTGATCTTTGTTGCTTTATGAAGTTTTTAAACCCAGAAGTTCAAATGAAAAGTGCTGACCCCACCATGGCGGCCATCTTTTTATTGTTTGCCTGTGCATGATGTCTGTAAGGAATAAAAGCTGGTTCACCTGAGAAGTCTCAGGTCATCTTAAGTGCGACTGGAGTCACCATTTCTGGTGTGTTGCGTCTCAGATGAGGACGAGTGTGCGTCCCTGCCGGGCGTGTGCGGTTCGGCTCGCTGTGAGAACATCCGGGGAAGCTTCAGGTGTAAATGTGAGCAAGCTGGAGAGAAGTTCGACAGCGGAACCAGACAGTGTCGAAGTCTGCATTCTGCTCCGCAAGGTAAACACACACCCACACAAAACCTCCTCAGATGCAGCGTTTCCATGGATACCAGAGTCATTAATGAAATGTTCAGGGTTCATGGAAATGTCCTGATGATGAAACTCCTTCCTCCGATAGCTGAAAAGATGGTGTCCAGCAACAACAACCGCTCCTCTCCTTCCTCCTCCTCGTCTGTCCATGTCAGCATGGTGGAGCTGCCCCTGGCGCCGGCCCCCCTCCCTGCAGCCCGTCCAGGTGAGCTGAGGGAGTGTTACTACAACCTGGCTGATCGGGGAACCTGCAGCCTGCTGGCCACCAACACCAGCCAGCAGGAGTGCTGCTGCACGGCGGGGGAGGGCTGGGGGCTGGGCTGCCAGTACCACACCTGTCCTCCTGTGGACACAGGTGAGACATCCAGCAGACGAGAAGATCCAGAAGTCTGGTCTTTAATCCGCCGCCTGACAGCTGAAGTTTGTGTGTTGCAGCCGAGTTTCTGAGTCTGTGTCCGAGCGGCAGAGGGTACGTCACATCCGGACCAGGAGCGTTCAGCTACAGAGGTACGAAAACAAGCCGCAACTGCTAGAAGACGTGTTTGCTCACATCTGAGAAAGACCAGCCTGACTTAGTCAAAGCAAAGCAAACAGGTGCAAACAACAAGCAGGGGTGGAGCTAGAAGAAGGCCTGAAGTCTGATTGGACGCCTCAGGTGATTGACAGGCCACAGGAAGCACCACCTTCCCAGGTTGGCATGGCTCACCAGTATGCATGGGTCACCAGTATCTCTACACCAGTAAAATTTAATTTTACAGAGATGTCTATTTAAATTTTAGTTCGGCATAATGTCATCTTCAGTTGGCTGAACTAGTAAAATAACGCCATAATGAAGTAGAAATAATCAAAATAATAATTAATATTTATTTCTATAATAATAACAGATTATTAAAATGTCTTGAAAAATCAATATTTTGCACCAGTTACACGTTTATGTAATTTTGATATTTTTATTTTATATTTTATTCATAAACTTTAAAATTATTTTAATATTTTTAATAAATATATTTCTTATAAATATATAAATTTATAATTGTAAAAATTTTTATTTAAATGTATTGATAAAATGGATCAATTTTAACTTCATGTAATTAATTTAGATTTTATCCTTTTCATCTGGATGGATAAAATTTTTACTCATTTTTTTAAATACATTTTTAAATTTATTTTCATCTTTCAGATTAACATGAATCTAAAAAAACCAGCAAACATTTTAAGAAGGAGCTGAGCCAGAAGGCGAAGCTCTCGATTTACCAGTTGATTTACGTTCCTACCCTCACCTATGGTCATGAGCTGTGGGTTGTGACCGAAAGAACCAGATCTCGTATACAGGCGGCTGAAATGAGTTTCCTCCGCAGGGTGGCCGGGCTCTCCCTTAGAGATAGGGTGAGGAGCTCGGTCATCCGGGAGGAGAACAGAGTAGAGCCGCTGCTCCTCCGCATCGAGAGGAACCAGTTGAGGTGGCTGGGGCATCTGGTCAGGATGCCTCCTGGACCTCCCTGGTGAGGTGTTCCAGGCACGTCCCTCTGGGAGGAGACCCCGGGGAAGACCCAGGACACGCTGGAGGGATTATATCTCTCTGCTGGCCTGGGAACGCCTCAGGATCCCCCCCCGCAGAGTTGGTAGATGTGGCTGCGGAGAGGGAAGTCTGGGCTTCCCTGCTTAGGCTGCTGCCCCCGCGACCCGACCCCGGATAAGCGGCAGAAGATGGATGGATGGTTACTTGTACATTTACATATGTAATTCTGAACACCTGAACCGACCCGCTTCATCATACAAACTTAAGTCATATGTATAAATGCTGGTTGACAGTGAATAGAAGTGGGGAGAGTACGACTCCCTGTTGTACTTCCATCTTGGACACACAGTGTTCAGTCGGTTTGTTAACTTGTCACCCACCTGGAATTTATGACAGATTAGCCGAGTTACTGAGAAATCAAAGCAAATGCTGGTCATCCTGATTGGAGCAGATGAGAGTGGAAGCAGGTAGATGATGGTCCTTGTTTCCTCCACATGTGGACAAACATGCTTTCTCCTGTGTTGCCAGACGTGGACGAGTGCAAGCGTTTTCAACCGGAGGTGTGTAAGAACGGCGTGTGTGTCAACAACATCCCTGGATACAGCTGCTACTGCTCCAGCGGATACGTTTACAACAGCACGGTGCTGGAGTGTGTCGGTACGAACATGCCGAGCGGCTCTGAAGCTTTCAGAGGCGGTTTCCATCATGAACACGGTGTTTCTTCTCTGTTTCAGATCATGACGAGTGCGAGGAGGAGAGCTGTGTCGGAGGAGACTGTGTCAACACGGTTGGTTCGTATTACTGCAGCTGTCCTCCTCCTCTGGTGCTGGATGATACTCAGAGGAACTGTGTCAACTCCTCCCTTCTCACCTTGGGTAAGACTCCTGCAGTACTGCTCAGTAGGAAAGCTGGAAGCAGATCTATGTACACAGTTGAATCGTCTGCATAGAAGCGGATCCTGATGGTGTTGTGGTGTGTTTCCTCCAGATGAGAACTTGTCCGTGTGCTGGCAGCATGTTAATGCAGACCTGCTGTGTCAGAGTCCTCTACTCGGAGCTCAGGTCACCTTCATCGACTGCTGCTGCTTGTACGGGGAGGGGTGGGGGATGGGCTGTGCCCTCTGTCCCTCCAACGACTCTGGTAAGCAACACGTCAGGCGGGGCTCTGCCACCAAACAACGTGAAAATCTCTTGAGTAGAAGGGTGTTGAGTCTTTTAGGCCCGTCTAACCGCAACACTTCTACGCGTGGGATGACAACTATCTCCATGCAGGGAAACACAAAGAGGAAAGGAAACAATGTCGTGCACATGCTGCACCTGGATCTCCAGAAACATAACAGAAGTGTTGCATGCTAACCGCTACGTATCTGGTGTATGGAACCTCTGCGTTTTCGCTGACGGCGCTGATGTTCTACCAGGTTTTACCTCAACAAACCAAATGAATTAAAAAGCTGCACAGACATGATGTGCATCCGCCTTGTTGTTGTGCTTTTTGCAGGTTAGCGCCTGAAGGCACAAAGCTAAAAGCACATAATCCATCAATTGGATAATTAATTCAATCTTTTTCGATTCATACGGTCTCAGATCACTAAAACAGATGTAGTTCCGATTTAAGCTTAATGTCAAGGAGGAATGACATCAGCAATCATCTTACCGTTGCTGCACATCAATCTGGGATGAGTTATCAGGTAATTTTTAAACTATCTGGAGTCCATCATCCTATAGAGAGACATTATTCACGAGTGGAAGAAATTCAGCGTAGCTGCTGATATTCCCAGGAGTGAAAGTCCCAGCACATTCAGTCCAAAACCCAAGATCTACATCTCAGACTCTCCAGGCCTCAGTTAGCGTGCTAAATGCTTTGGTTCATGACACACCAGTTAGAAGAAGACGGAACCAGTATGGCTTTTTTAGGAAGGATGCAGAAGGAAAAAAAAACCAAAGCTGCATCTGAACAGACCAAAAGACTTCTGGATTAATGTCCGGCTGGACGACATGTTCTCTTACCAACAGAGTTTTGGGTAGACGAAACCACAAAGGTCTCAGAACGAGGAACATAAGCTCAGCCCAGTCCGTGTAACTGGGATCTTTTAAAGACATTCACATCTTTTGTGTCATCTTGCATTTGTGCACTCAGAATGTGTTTACACCTGCAAACAGCAACAACAAACACGTTCAAGCTAAACTGTTTTTGTACAACATTTCCACCCTCAGCGAAGAAGCCGAGATGACACGCCAGATAACCAACAAACCATTCGACTGGTTGCTACGTCTTCAGGTCTGATGAGGATGTCGTGCACGTTGTGTGTAATTACAGGGTTACACTGCCCCCTGCTGGTGAGAGATGTACCTATTTACACATGCAAGAGGAGTAACGTTGGGGCTGAAGGACGAGTCTACGATTAGACGTGTTTATCACGACTCCCTCATGGATGTTTTTATATTTGGGAAGTCATTCCTAAGCTATGAAAACCTGCGGTATGACAGTCACCAGTAGGGGGCAGTGTAAAGATGAGTCTGACCAGAAGTCACAGGGCCAGCAGCGTAACAGCGAAAAATATATAGTTTAGAAAATATCTTCAACTTTGAAACGAATCGAAGACCGAGCTTGTCTGTCATCCCGTTTCTTTCCATGCTTCAAAGTCTGCAACTATCTGCTGCGAGTTTTCCAGTGCACCCCCTGGTGGAGTCCTCCGGGAACAAGCCTGGTTGTTTACGTAAATCAGGAGTGTCCAGCTCCGCTCCACAATCCTGCAGGTTTTCCATGTGTCCCTGCTCCAACACGCCTGACTCATATGAATCAGTTGTTGTGCAGAACTTCATTGGCTGTTGGATCCATTTAATGGAAGCCAGGTGAGTTGGAGCAGGGATACATGGAAAACCTGCAGGACAGCGGCCCTCGCAGAACCGACTTTGGGCACCTTTGGCGTAAACTCCAGATAAAACAACAAATATATTCCAGCTCTAAGAATAAATGAAGAAGCAGCAGGACGAGAGACCAAATCACTGACAACAGATGAAAATAAATGTGTATAAATGATGTAACGAATCTCCCGTCGCCTCATCGTGCAGCTCGGGAGGAGGGATCGGACCCAAGTCAAGAATCGATGCAATCTGTTGGTTTTTCTTAACTAGAAATAAACTCACCTCAAACAGCATTTTAAAGCATTGAAGCTTCAGGTTTGTCTTTCCTGAGTCTCTGCAGAAGACTACGCCACTCTGTGCAGCTCCTTGTCTTCGTCTCTGTTCCCGGAGACCTTTCCAGACCTGAGAGCGAGACCAGGACCAGGGCGAGGACCAGGGCGAGGACCAGGGGGTATGACCGGCACAAAGAGCTCTGTTATCCCATCTCTGTCTTTCTGATCCAGTTCCTGGTCTGGTTTCCCCAGATCGTCCGTACGGTCTGGACTTCTTCCCTCCTCCGGTGGTTCCCAGCAGAGACCTCAGTCCGACCGACTACGATGACTATTCTCCAGCAGGGGGCAGCAGGTCGGACTTCGGAGCGAGGACGCCGGATGAAGCGTACGGAGGGTCTGAGTACAGGTGACAGCTCATCATCATCATCATCATCACGTCTGAACTCTGTAAACAATTCATTTTGTGTCCGTCAGCAACAGCTACTACTCCGAAGGAGACTACGGCCCCTCTGATGTCTCACCTCCCAGGACCCCCTCCTTCCGCCTCCCCCCGGACCCCCGATCTGAGATCACGTACATAGCCCGGCCTTTCCCTCCGTCCCGGTCCGAACTGCCTCCTCTCAGCCTGGCTCCGCTGCCTGGATCTCCCTACGAAGATCAGGAGGAGGACAGGAGCTGGAGGCCGGGCCCGCCGTTTCCTCCCTTCACCGACAGGAGCAGAGGAGGAGGAGGAGGAAGAGGAGGAGCGCCGAGGAGGGTTTATGAGAGTGAGTCCTCCTGCAGACTCTGGGCTAACGTTCAGCAGACTCTCTGAGCTCCTGCTTCTGCTCTTTCAGGACCTTATGAGTCGTACGGCGGCCTGAGCGCAGCAGAGGATTGTGGGATTCTGCACGGCTGTGAGAACGGCAGGTGCATCCGTGTTACCGAGGGTTACACCTGCGACTGTTACCAAGGATACGAGCTGGACCTGACCTCTATGACCTGCGTGGGTAAGCTGCATCATACCAGCGGCGTGGAGTTCTGATGTCACGCAGCAGCTGGCGAGTTTTCTGTTAATTTACATCGGTCCAGGTGTGTCGAGGCCTGAAGGCGTTTATAACAGACGGAACTGAAATATTTTGGTTTGGTCTGATTGTTGCTCTTTTGGTGTTGCAGCCATGACTTCAATTACAAGTAAAAGTTTGTTTTTGTGTTTGCAGATATAAACGAGTGCGAGGACAGCATCAACGTGGAGTTCCCGTGTGTCAACGCTCGCTGCGTGAACACCGCCGGCTCGTTCCGCTGCGTCTGCAGGAGAGGATACGTCATGTCCCGCAGACAGAATTACTGTGTCGCTGCTTAGACCAAACGGGCTGGTCTGATCCATTAGACCAGTACGTAGACTGGACCGCACAGTGGCATGCTAAACTGGCTTCATTACTGGACCACATATGATAAACTAGACCTGACCAGATAAAAGATATACTGGACTAAACTAATCTGTCTTTGATTGCACTAACTGGGCAAGGCTGGACTGGGTTAGCCTGTACAGCATGTTTCCCCACCAGCTGAGATAAACAGAAATTCAACCCAGTTCCTTGTATGGGACACTTTGGTTTGCCAGTTTCCCGCCCACTTGTGCTTCTTTTTCTTGAACTGGGCAGCTACATTTTGTATTTTGGCTATTTTTCAGGAAGCACGCTAGTTTTGTTAGCAGTGGTTAAAGGATGGTTATTTAGTTATCTAGTTGGAGTTTTTTACAGATTAACACAGTCATTAGTTCTTGGAAACAAATTCATTCAGCTCTGTGTCAGTGAGATCTAAAAACCACACAAAACAGACGTATTAAACATCCATTTGGGATAGGTGATAATTAAAACCTTGGTGAGAAGTTGGAAAATTACAACCTCTAAGGATATAAAGGCTGATGCAGTAAGCCCTGTATTCCAGCAGAGGACGCTCTAGTATCCATCTGTCCTTTCAGCTAAATAAGCAAACGTTGCTGTGAAAATGGAGCAAACTAACAAACAAAACCAACCTAAAAAACCAACCGCAGCATGCGGATACCTAAAAAGAGTTTATTTAAAATATTTTCCTACATATCTGGGTGAAATATATCTGAAAGACTTCATAAACAAGATTACATGGGCTAAAAGCTAAAACATAGCATGTTGTCTTAGTGGGATTTGGGGAACCTGTTTTATGTTTAGGACATCAATAAATAGTCTTCCTCTATTTATTTTTCATTAGTCTGTCAAAGCCCTGAACTGGACTCAAACCAGGCAAGCCTGTGCCCGTTTCTGTTGGAGTGTGCTACAAGCTAATGCTTCCCCTGCTAGCTGGACACAAGCTAAACATGCAGTCAGCTTGGTCTTTAAGGTGCTGGTTGTCTTTAGTAGCTTTCTCTATGGATATTTTACTACCTGGTGAATGTGAGATGGTGAAACAGTCCAGAATCTTAACAGGAGAGGAAGTCATACATTTTAGTTCCATAGTAGTGATAGTGAAGAAAATGCAATAAATAATGGTGTTGTCATGGATCATTGTGGATTTACCATATTCAGAATAAACACTACATTTTGTGGCCAGATTACATAATAGATTATTAATAACAAATGTATATGTAGTTTTTAAAACTCTACATCCCATAGAAAATATATCTATAGAGAATTTCAGTTCTTGAAAAAAGCTAAATTGTCTAAATGAGATATTTTTTTAAAAATGGTCTTTTTTTTTTGGCTCTGCATTTAAACCATGCTATCCCTGTTTGGCCTTGCATTTAAACCATGCTAGCCCTGCTATCCTTGTTTGGCCTTGCATTTAAACCATGCTAGCCCTGTTTGGCCTTGCATTTAAACCATGCTAGCCCTGCTATCCTTGTTTGGCCTTGCATTTAAACCATGCTAGCCCTGTTTGGCCTTGCATTTAAACCATGCTAGACCGGTTTGGTCTTGTATTTAACCCAGTGTTGGAAACCAAGCTGCACCAAAAGGTCATTAAATCAGCTCAACCAATGAGTTTTTATAACACTGAGTCTAAGATTTAAACTGCAGGTCAAGTGTGCAACACATAATAAATATGTCTTTAAAATGTGTAAATGATAAAGTGATTACACAAAAGATGTAGAACTGAAATTAAAA